>NC_136059.1:979738725-980403725 GCF_964261635.1 Lissotriton helveticus
AGGGCGAGATAAACAAGGCGTTCCGTGATTATTATGCAACTTTATACAGGGAGCCTGAGGGACACTCACTGCACCATACGGAGGCATTCCTTTCTCAACTCACTTACCCGACGATTCCGGAACAGCTACGGAAAGGGCTAGTGGGCCCCATCACCTCACAGGAAATTAGAGTGGCAATGAAAGGGCTGCCGCGAAACAAAACGCCCGGTATTGATGGGCTGCCCATTGAATTCTACACTACATACGCCGAACACTTGGTGCCCCGCTTAGTGGGACTATATAACGAAGAATGGGACAAAGGCTCTTTATCTGCTACGATGGCACAAGCACTGGTCATAACACTCCCGAAACCGGGCAGGGTACACACTGACATGGCTAGCTACCGCCCATTGTCGTTATCAGCGGAATATAAAATACTGAGCAAAGTATTAGCGAACAGACTGCTCCCACATTTGTCCAATTTAATACATGTGGACCAAACTGGTTTCTTGCCTGCACGTAGCACATCCCTCAATATTCGAAAATTCCATTATGTACAGTCGGAGGCCCCAAAAAGGTACACGCATGCGGGTTGTATTTCCCTAGACCTACGACAGGCCTTTGACTCTATATATTGGGAATACATGTTTCAGGCCCTGGAGAGGTTTGGCATCCCGAAGGACTATGTCGCTTGGATACGAATATTGTATAATGCCCCTACAGCACGTACTAGAACAGGAGGTCACATATCCCGAGAATATAATATACACAAAGGTACTAGACAAGGCTGCCCATTATCGCCCCTCCTATTTATCTTGGCGTTGGATACGTTGGCGATTTACTTGCGCATTTCGGAGCTTTGAATTCATATCGGGCCTAGCTTTAAACACATCCAAAACACACGCTTTTTTCCTTACAGAGAGAGCGGACATCGCGGAGATACATATTGGGAACACTACCATTCAGGTCGCGCAAGCAACTTTAAAATATTTAGGTATACAAATTTACAGAACACACGAGGAAATGCTAGAGGGCAATCTGAACAAGGCAATCAGAGCTTTAAGAGCCAGTATTGTTTTCTGGACTGCATTGCCGCTCTCTATAACGGGTAGAGCAGCTATTGCCAAAATGGTCATGTTACCCAGATTGGTTTACTATTTCACGAATTTGCCTTTAATTGTACCACAACGCACCTTTGTCATACTTAACACTTTGCTCACGGATCTCATATGGGGTAAGGGTAGACGCCGTATCAGCCTCAAAAAGCTACAGGTGGGTACTGCGGCGGGTGGATTGGGGGTTCCAGACGTTCGCGCATATTACTATGCCTGCCAATTGCAATGGCTATCTTACTGGACGGCGGGGCGTAACTTGCATGAAATCGATTACACCACTGCAGAGTTGGAAAGCGGGTCCTTACATGCTTTGATGCTGCCAGGGCTTAGGATAACGCCGGAGCTCCCCCTGCTGCTGCAAACAGCGTTACGATGCTGGAAAGCGGCCTTGCAATATACCCAAACGACGTGTAGGTATGCAGGAAATATACCATTGCTTGGGATCACTTTAGCTAATGGCAGGCTGACGAAACGGAAGCTTACACCTTGGTTGGAGGCGGGTGTAAGTACAGTGGCAGACTTGTTCGCGGAGGATAAACTGATGGACCATGACACATTCACACACCAGACGGGCGCTCCAACGTCCATGTTTTTAATCTACACAGACCTGCTCAGGTTTGTTAGGACACACTGGGCCCCGCAGAGGATAGCCCCACCTGAGAACGAATTGATCAAGATGGTATAATACATGGGAGGCGGGAGGCACCTAATAAAATGGCTCTACACCGGGATAAGTGCACATACAAGAGTTTCCTTGCTTCCATTAAAAGCCCTGTGAGAGGCAGATACAGGAAAGGAACTGTCTGACAAGGAGTGGGAGATAATTTTGGCACACCCCACAAAAATTCCCCGAAACGCCAAATTTACATTCATTCAGATGATGGTACTGCATCGTGCATATTTAACCCCGCACAGACTTGACAAGATGGTTCCCCAGACACAACACAGTTGCCCAAGATGATTCCTGGAAGGAGCAGGTTTCATACACATGATCCGGGACTGCCCGTGTTTACGCGAGTGCTGGGATACGGTAAGGCAAATGACAGAGGCCGCCACAAAGCTTACTCTTGCAAATACACTGGAGGAGTGTATCCTGGGGCTTCATACTCGTATCAGCACCCACAAAGTGCAATTCCGGTTTGTGAACCTTGCTTTTATACTAGCTGTCAGGAACACGACTTTGCGATGGAAATCGCGCAAAGCCCTGGAAGTTCACGTATGGCACGGCGACTTGTTACGATGGGGTGGCGCGGAAGGTGCAGCATTGCGCAGAGAGGAGATTAGGGGCCTCCGCAAGACTCCGATATCCCTAGAATGGGAGGTAATGATGGAAGGGTTACGCACACAAGACTTAGTTTAGACAAATTGGGGCACACCTGTTGTAAGAGGCATGGCCCATGTATAAAATTGATTTCTGTGCTGTAATGGATGTATAGAATGTTGCCAGTTGTGTGGCCCAGGGGCACGCAAACTGTTACACACCCTTCCAATTTAATCACACCTTTATTATACTTTTACTGGACATATAGACTAGATGAGGACAAGGCCGTTACTTCGGGGTGGGGGGATAGTTGGGGACAAGTTGGATTGTTATATTGCATATGATCTACTAATTTATGCTGCTGGTATTGTATGATATCCTTCTTATGTGCAGTAAACTGTATAATTATTGTCCTGTGGCAGTCATGTCCACACGGACATTTGTTGCGGAAATGATCCTGTTATATATATATGTGGAGACAGCTGAATATATTTTTTTATGCTGTGTGTAACTTTTGAAAATGACAACACCGAATAAAATGTGTTTAAAAAAAAAAATCATGACGCTGCAGATAGTGAGGTGAAGCATATGGGCAAGTACGCAACGGCCAGGTTCTATGGGAAAGGGGACAGGCCGGGCTCAGTTTTGGCCCGGATGATGATGGGAAGGCGCGGTAAGACACAGATCTCGGAGATCAGGTCAGCGGACGGGGAACTATTGACGGAGGAGGCGGAAATTGCGGACCGCTTTAAACAATTCTACTCAGAATTGTACAAGTCCCGATCAGAGGGGGTTGACGAGCAAATAACGGATTACCTGGAGCACATTAGTTTACCATTCCTCTCTAACACGCACAGGGAGCTCCTAATGCCCCCAATAGAGAAGGACGAAGGGCCAGATGTAGATAATTCTATTTTACCGATTCATAAATACAGAATTTTACCGATTCGGTATTTATGAATCGGTAAAATAGAAGTACTGAGATGTAGGTAAATTTCTTTTTAAATTTACCGAATCGGTAAGAATCGGTATTTACCGAATCGGTAAATACCGATTCGGTAATTTAGCCCATTGATTCCTATGGGCCTTGAAGCCCATAGGTATTTACCGATTCGGTATTTACCGATTCGGTAAATACCGAATCCTGCAAGGGTGCAGGGGGTGTCACTTTGACACCCTCTAGCACCCTCAATACAGGTATGTGTGCCATGTGGCACACAGACATGCCCTATGGGCATGTCTGTCTGTCACATGGCAAAGGTGTGCATGCACACATGTGCATGCACACCTGGATTCGGTATTTTACCACCCAATTGGATTGGGTGGTAAAATACTGAATCTGTAAGGCCTGTGGCACTCTCAGGAGTGCCACCTACATTTGGAAATACCGAATCGGTAAAAATACCGATTCGGTATTTTACAGAATCGGTAAATTTACTGATTCGGTAAATTTACCGATTCTGTAAAATATATGCCCCTACATCTGAAAACCCAAATACCGGTCGGTAACGGACGAATTTGGCCGTTACCGACCGGTATTTTGGCTCCTACATCTGGCCCTAGATCACTTATGCTCTAGCGGGGATGAAAGCCAGCAGCGCCCCGAGAACGGACGGCTTAACGGTTGCCTTCTACAAAGCCTTTTTAGATCTGCTACTCCCGCATCTAGCTACCCTGTTTAATGATATGTGTGCCACGGGCACACTGCCACTGTCGGTGAGGGAAAGCGCTTTTGGTCGCCATCCCTAAACCAGGAAAACCTCCAGAAGAGTGCAGCTCGTACCGCCCTCTCTCCCTCCTCAATGTGGATACTAAGATATTGGCTAAAATATTAGCTACCAGACTCGCCCTTATGTCTAATATCCTGGTTGCTCCAGAGCAGGCGGGATTCATACCGTCCAGAAATCTTACATATGATATACGTACTGTGTTTGGTACTATGCAACATGTGAGACAGGAAAATAAGGCGAACGCAGTTTTTCTAGATATGGAAAAAGCCTTTGATTCGGTGGAGTGGGAGTTTATGAGGCAAGTGCTGACGAGAAGGGGACTGGGGACTTACAGCTGATTAGGACCTTATACTATAAGCCTACGGCGCATATCCGCCTGGGCGATTTGGTTACTGACCCATTTCCCATATCTAGGGGGACCAGCAGGGATGCCCCTGCTATATGCCTTGGTGGCAGAACCCTTGGTATGTGCAATGAGGGAGTACCATAGAAACAAGGGGATTGGATTCCCGACATACAAGATTGTGGTGTCGACCTAAGCGGACGATACGCTGCTGTATGTTCGGGATCCTGAAAATAACTTGTCCTCGATCATCAGGGAGGTCCTCCACTTCGGTGAGCTGTCGGGGTTGAAAGTTAACTGGGCAAAGTTGTTGGTGTTTCCACTCACCCCGGACACGGCGGAATTTGATATGGAGTACCCACTGCAATGGTCTACTGATTCTATTAGATATTTAGGAATCAAGCTACATACTGATTCAGCGATAGTCTTTAGGGAAAACTATGGCACGGCCATAGATAAACTGGAAGATGACGTGGAACTGTGGTCCCGCCTACACTTGTCGCTGATGGGTCGAATCTCGATTATGAAGATGGTGGTCTTGCCCAGGCTGCTATTTTTATTTACAAACTTACTCATAGTTTTGCCGCGCTCCTTCTTCCACAGACTTCGGCAGTCCATGATAAAACTCGCTTGGGCTGGCAGACAGGCGAGGGTACAGTGGAATGTCCTAACACTTCCATATCACTTGGGTGGTATAGGGGCGCCAGACTTTAAACTATATTATAGGGTAGCGAAGGGAGCTCAGCTTCATGTCTGGATACACGGGGAGGCGAATATCCCGCTCTTACCTACGGAGAGGCTGTTTGTGGAACCGATTACACTACCTGCCATGATATTTGAGCCTGCAGATCGCAGAACAGGCATTTTGGACTCCATAAACTCCACCAGACATGCATGGCATACTGTATCAGCAGGCTGGAGAATTATTATATTCCCCTGCGATGCCTGGGACCATATAGAGAAAAGGGTGTGGTGCAGGCGTTGCGTGCATTGAAAGTAGAGGTGTCCGGGACCTCTTTCTAGGCGGAACAGTGCAGACCTTGGAGCAGATTGAGGGGACTGCTTGTGTAAGCACTCTTGTTGAATAGATTCTAGTTCCACAGGGTGCGTGGGACCTTGCGCGACTTGCTGGGTGAGGACCTGGAAGAACCCCCAGAAGTACGGGAGCTGCCACATGTAATTGAGACTAAGTCCCCCCCATAAGATGATTACAGCCATATACAAACTAGCCATTGCACATAGGGAACACAGATACACAGCAGCCAGATTTGCGTGGCAACAGGATCTGCGGCTACAGTTAGATGACTCTGTGTGGACCTACTGCTGTATGAACACTAGACGTGCACTTCAAGTTCCTTAATAGGACCTATTACACCCCAGAGAGACTTTGCAGGTATGGCTTACGGGAAGAGGCGACTTGCGAGAGATGCCAAACACCGACTGCGGATTTCTTGCACTTGGCTTGGCAGTGTCCGGGAATATATTCTTATAGGGTGGACATATTTAGAGAGCTGGGGAGAGTTGTGGAGACTGACCTCACGCCTGACCCAACGATGGCGCTTCTGGGGTACACCAAGAAATTACCCAAGGCAATACGCAGGATGGTTGATACTGGGCTACTGATGGCCAAGCGAAGGGTCGCGATGTGTTGGATGAGGGGTCCTGTTCCGACACTGCGACACTGGTCACACGACATGATGTACTGCTGTACGCAGTCAGAAAATTACAACGAGCTGCTCCCACCTAGGAGCCGCCCGAAGAACTTTTGGGGACTATATACTGCATATAGGCTTAACAATGCAGGAGAGTTGGAGAGGGAGGAAGGAGGAACGGCCAGTGCAGTGGGGACAGGTTCTACCGAGGCTGCTGGCGGGGTATAGGGTGTGCCACGGTCGGCGGCTCTGCGCGTCCCATAGAGAGTAGCCGGGGAGAGTGCACGTGGCAATACTCAGGTACACTGTAATTGGTTTTTGTGCTCTGGATCTGAAGAACGCATGGGTCACATATTCGTGCTAAGCCACTGGGGACACCTAGCTGAGTGACTGGTTGTCTAGACACAGGATCCTATCTGTTACCACCATCTGCCCGTCTCGGGTTGTTGGCATAATGGCTGTTTAAGACATTCAGAGAGTGCAATCTGTAGGCCGGAAGGCCTATTATGTGTGACGATGTACCATGGCATGTTGTTGCTTATTGTTGCAATAAAACTTTTTTTATATAAAAAAATAATAATAATAATTGCCAAACGAAGGGACTCACAGGACCAAAATGCACCCCTCTGACTTTTCAAAGCCTATGAAGAAGTTATCATACGAAACGCGTCAGCGAGAGTCAGGTGCCTGTAATTAACTCTCACCCGCCTGCCCATACCATTAAAGGCTGTTGGGGAAAAGCTTCTTTCTCTCGAATGCTGCTTAATGTTGGACATTCCCCGAGGATATATATATTACTAAATTTGTTTGTGGGCTTGAAAGAGTTAATGTTAGAAATATCTGTGGCCATCTAATATAAAGTGAGCGCTGGCAATGTTAATTTAAAACAGGTCACTGCTACAGTTTTAGGCTGAATAGTGTCTTAATTAGTTGAAGAGTCGCTACTTTCAGCCGCGGGCCACGTGCAGGTAATAGCGGTGGGGTGGCGAGCCGTGGGGTGTGGAGCGGAGGGATTTTGACAGACAGTGACAAGGGAAAATTAAATAAATACATTAATTTCCTGTGTCGTCGTCTGTCGAAATCCCCCACCCCCTTTCCTGGAACCAGGACCCACCGTTCTTACCTGCACAGACCGCTGCTGGCTACTTTCCTACCTTACACAGTGATCAATTATTCCTTGTCACAGGACTTTTAAAGGCATGTGCTGCGTTTGACCGGAAAGGTACCAGAGTTTGTTGACACATCAAACGTAGGTAACAGAACATAAAACAATAACATACACAAAACAACGTTAAGAACACAGTTAGAACATGCTAGGGCACAATACACCAAAGCAGTAAAAAAGGAAAGAAACACAATAATGCAGCAGAAAAACAAAGCAGCATAAAAAACAACAGAACACATCACCACCACAACAAAATGCTGCACAACAAATATGCACAAAACTTCTTGTAACTCATTACTGGCTCAAGGAACTTAATTTCACAAAATGCGGGTAAATGGTGCTTTCACCAAGCATTATATTACCACTAAAGACATGAAACAGTGGCAGTCAAAAAAAGTTTTGTGATCTGGCCTCTGGACTGTTAATCCCAACAGTTCTCGAACCCGCATTGTCAGACTGTCTACGAACCTAAGTTTAATGGATAAAAGCCCAGAATTGTACAATGGAGAATTTTACTCCCGTCATCTGTTTCGGATCCCTGTTAACAAGGTAGACCTGTGAACAGCTTTTTTAAAGGAAAGAAAGGTAGGCTGTGAACCACGAAATAGCGCCTGTAAGCCCTAAATAGTTTTTTTTAAAGTACATGGCCTGGTAAAAGGACAGGCCATGCGGCCAAACTCTGCTGCACACAGCCTTTTCCCCTCCACAGGGCTGACCCAAACCCCGCTGCACATGGCCCATTTAGCTTTCCCAAACTCTAACTTTGCATCCCTGACCAATCCTTGTCAGAGCTTGACGAAACCTGAAATCTCTTCACTGGGCTTAACTTGTAAGAGCCTATGAAACATCATCCCTATATTTCAGTCTGACAATGCAGTAATATATGCAGGCTACTGCAGCAACTGCCTAGTCCCAAAATGGGTTTTATGAAAGCAGCTTATCTACATGACAACAAAAAAGCTAGCGGATGCCATATTAATGTGACGCAACAACAGAAATCCACATGCCATGCACGACACCTTATTTCCTCGCTTTTTGCTCTAATAACAAAGCATCTAGTTCCACATAGCACACCTGAGTCCCTCGTTTCTATATCTTGTGACACAGTGGACAGAGCTGCCGACTCAGGAGCTGGGGATCCACGTTCGCGTCTCGGCTTCGGCTCAACAATCTGTGATTCTGGGCACATCTCTTAATCTCCCGGTGCCATAGATAGTGCCTGGACACCCTCACTGGTGATAAGCAGTGCTATATAAATCTAAAAATGTAAATGTAATTTATCTTCAAAGGGTTTAACATAAATGAGGAAAAGGAAGCATTAATAAGATAATTAAGAAATGGCCAGAATCGACCTTGAAAGGATGTAACTATATGAACACAAGCATAACTTATAATTATGCTCTATCTCCCCAATCCTTAAACCTGTCAGTGGAAAACAGTCCCAAGGGGGCAGTTGCACTTAATTCTGTGCAATCACCGATTTAAAACCTTCGAAATACTCATTCTAGATATGCACACCACCATCCTGCATAAGGTCGTACGCGTCACCTGTGAGTGCACTCCTCCAGTATATCTCAAAAACACTTCTACCTGATGCTGTAGTGGATACTGTACTTGGCGTGCTTGAAGTCTGCGAAGAACTGCTATTCTCCAGTAACAGGCAGGAGCTGCTGCCACTGCTTTCTCTCTTCACCAGCATTTCCGCTGTGCCGGGGAGAGGGATGGGGTGGCTTATTCCCATCTCTTCTTCTTGGGCTTGTTGCCGCCTCAATGCAACCTAAAAAAGAGAGAAGGAATTAAAAGTATTACCTTTCTCTTCTGAAGTAGTGATAACTTAATAATACACAGAGATAGGAGGGCAAAACATCTGAATAGCTTTGTGTATGATCTGCAAATACCATCTGCCCATCTCCCTAGAAAAAGAAAATTCAGCACTGTTCATTGTGTGGATACCTGGGTAGACTGGAGTAAGATGTGAGCAACTTATGTTGCAACAAAGAAGACATTCCAGGCTAAGGAAGAGCCTAGATGGTTAAATCAGGTTGCTAATAAATGCTTAAGAGTTTGGAGGGTCACCCCTTAAACTTGAGTGACGGCTGCAGCGTCACGTCTAAGGACATGCCAAAACACAACCCAAGCAAGAAAAGACTATTCTCCTACCGCAAGGTAGCACTGCCTCTAAAATAACTACTAAGGCCACCCATCCTCCGTTCCAGCCACCTTACTCTACTAAATATCTATTGGTATACATATCGACTCTGAGCTGCTACTCAAACTCACTGTATTCCATAAATTACTTCTCCACCTCAGGAACTTCTAAAAATACTCTCCACAAAAATATTTCTAGTCCAGAAAATATACCACAGCAGTGCAAAATTCCTGTTATAGAGATTCAAATAGGTCCAAAGGAAATTGGCCAAGTCCCTACGACAATCTCCATAATGTTCAGCTGGGGGGGATGCTGCTTATTAAAGTACTCAGGCTAACGATGTATGGTAGGGGCTTCACTAAAGGCTACGGGGCTATTTCATTGCTTGTTTAGGTTCTTGGTCACTTCAATACTCACCTTCCTCTTTAGGACCATCTTTAAAGGTTAGAAGGTATTATAAAGTTACTCGCTTTCATCTCACTTATGGCAGTTCTAATCCTACATTTCAGCTCCATCAACTGCTTCAGGTTCATAATACCCCCCTTCCCCCCCCCCGCCCCTGGTACTAGCTCGTGATGGAAGAGGTTGTCAGTTATTGATATTTTTGCTGCAAGAGCTCAGTTGCTCTCTTTTCCAGAATATTAGTCATCAATTTTTCTGCTCCGGTTTAATCTTAGGGAAAAGCACCAAGTCATCAAAATGTTGTTTTTCCTCATCCAACACACTCTATTCTCGAATAACCTAGTCACCACCACTGAAAGTCAGCTCATGAGCCGTCTACCTCAAAAACAACAGACCGCGTTAGACTAAAGATGATTCTTCCGTGATAGCCATGGCACATGCACACCTGTGTGCACCATAAGTACCTCCACCCTCTTCTTTAGATATGGTGCTTGGGCCACTTTGTGTTGGAATAAGTAATGATTTCAATGTGCACAAGTGCACACTCCCCTCATATGTCCAAGAGCCACAAACATTTATTAGCAAAGATGGGCATGACTAGGTTGAAATAGCGGTGAGCGAGACATGGAAGGCTCTTTGACTCTCAAACCTCCCTGGACATCTGCCCTTCCCCACCACCAGGCAGAAGAGAAGGTAGCGGACAGTGATGCACGGCTGTCTTCTACATTACTGATTACCCTGTGCGGTGAGGAGATGTTTAGGCTGATTATGAGGACACCTTAGAGTGCTGTGAAAGTACTCAAAGAGGAATTTCATTATGATAATGATTTTTGCGGGGTGGCCTTTATGATCAACCCACCTGAACCCACACCTACATGTCCAACAAGCTTACATTAGCTTTATTTGCTAAACATTTGACCACAGACGTGACATCTGTAGGCTAGTACTATGTTTTTGAAGGCGGAGAAAAAAGAAATCAGGAACTGCAAGCTCCAATGACGAGCAAATGAGAAAGCATGCCCAGTGAAATACGAGATATTAAAAAACAGCAAAAAGTTAGCGACGTGTTATGTAGATTAAACTAGAAAAAATTAAGCCGATTATCTAGCTATGAAATAGGGAGAACTGCCTACAAGCACAACGAGACAGCGTGGAAAAAGGTATGAGTAGTTAATGCAGCCGGCCAAATAGTCCGCTAGGCAGGGAAGATAGACAATGCAGGTGGAACGAAATGTACTGTAGATAGCAGACTGAGCTGTAATTTGTAGATCAGCAGTGAACGAGTTAATTGGGCAAGTGAATGCTACTGAATATGTGCGACTTCATTCTACAGCTTTCCTAGAAATCATGAGTATTATATTTTCCTTATGCCAACTATAGGTGCTGAAAAAAATAAAAAGGGAAATACAACATTTTACTTTGGCTTGATGCAATCAAATTTATGCATTTTCTCCATGGTAAATAATTAAGCAACCACATCTTGGGCACTTCTACGGACTCTTATTAAATGTCCGGTGACGACCACATTACATCTGCAGAGAGGATGTTTTATGCGAAGAGACCCTGGAGTTCTGCACTTCACTTTTATTAGGTGAGGATCTATGACTCTGTAGGATCTCCTAGATCCCAGGTTTGCAAATTCTTGTAATTGCCTTAACTGAGGTGCTGAGTGCCTAACCTGCTCCTAAAATTGATCTCTATGTTAGGTCGGGGGCAGGGGGTTACAAGAAAACAGTGCCCTGACTTCACTTAATTTTGTGCTTTTTTCCTGGAAAGACTTCTTTTGACATCTTGATATAATGTGTGATCCTATGTACCTCTACTCGTGTAGCTCCTCAAGAAAATACACAGAAAGTACTGTCCTATGAGATTAAACGGAGATACCCATTTAGTCGCTTATTTACACAATGTCTAACCAGGAAACCTGGCTTGAGTCACAGCTTGCTCGCATGCAGGGGCGGCTCCTCCAAGCAGAAACATAAAATTGTATTATAAATACTATTTTATGTTTCTGCTTCACGAACTGCAAGAAAGCAGAAGGGTTTGGTTGGGCGGTCCTGAGGAGTGGCTTGCCCACTCTCAGGGCGCTGACTGTTTGGTCAGCCCCAGGGCCGACCAAACCAGTCATAAGCACTCTGCATTTTCTCCATGTAGGCTACATGCAACTTACATGGAGAAAATTGCCTCCCCATGGACGCCTGTGTGGTTGGCGTCCCAGCCAATCACAACGTTGCCATTGCAGCGTTGTGATTGGCTATGGGGAGGGGAGGAAGGCTGCCTGGGCTGCTTCCTGTGAGGAGAAGAGACGACGCAGGACTGGACCGAGCCGGTGAAGGTAAGTTAAATTAAACTCCATAACCCCGCCTCCCTGTGCGACCCTCCCGCCCAACTCCCCACCCACGAGTCATGCAAGCTGCGACTGAAATTTACCAACACAAAATGTATTCATATTACATTTAGGTACATTTGTAACCATACAAGATACTAGCAAGCAACTAATCCGATTTCGCACAAGATGGATGCTATGTGACAGGTTATTTTATGCTCTTAAAATCCTTCACTAAGTTCATTATACGCATGTTACAGGGATAACACTCAAAAACCCCAACTATTTCTCACATAAAACATTTGCTTCTGACATAGATTTCAACATTTTCACATGGTAACTTGGCAAATCTAGTCTGTACTATAACATTTAAAAAGAATAAACGTGTCTGTGCAACTCGGCTTGGGACAACGTCTCGGCCATTCACAAGACACACTCAAAAGTACAAAAGGCTGAAAAACAGTCAGGGAGTTCGCCATTTAAAGGATACTTTTTTCATGCTAGAAAAATTTCAGCTACAGTAGATAGTTTTTATCACAGATTATTTCGAATCCAGGAGATACAAGGTAGATATTAATATTAAACTTCTTCAGCAGCAGGAGTGGCCTACAGAACATATGTAAGATAGCTTTGATCAACAGGGGGTATCAATCACCGCCTTGAAGAATGAGATCATTAATGCTATTTTAAAGACCACCCACTCCGCGGTGATCTTCTTTCCAGTTACCCATGGGATGTATCACTTCTCTTGGCCTCAACTCATGGTAACATGATGAGATGCTAGTGCTTGAACATTTGGAACGGAGACAGGTGCTGATGCAACCAATTCCCTTTTTAAGTGTCTGTTACAGTCTGTTGGCAAGAGTTATTGTTTTAAATACTTTGCATAAATTCAAGGTAGGTTTTTGATTAGTCCCTTGAACATGATTGGGCAGCTTTGTTCTCTGTCTCACTTCCCTGCTCCAGATTTGCTGGCTTTCTTCAGTACTCTTGGTCTACCAGAGTTGTGATTGGATGATGTATCCTTGCATTGCTGATTACAGACATTGCCACGGAGTGCATGGGAGTGATATGTTCTCCCACTCAGTTTTTCTGCTTACCCACGTCTGAAATGGGTTTTGTTTTATTTGACAATTCCCATAGAAATATGGCTGCAATGGATGTACGTACATCCACAACACATCTTCAAATGGAATTTGTTGAAATTAAACAAAATGCATGTGTGCGCATCAGCAGCAGCCATCTTTTCATCCATTTGTAACATTTTATAAAATGTAATTGAAGATGGCTTTCGTAGATACCAAGCTAATAAGTTTCACAGCCAAAATCTATTGGGTTTGCCAAGGCTTGTTTAAATGTGACACTCAGTGGCCCACACAAAAGTCGGCACCAAGCTATGTGTCGGCTCCCTGTTCGCCAAAGGGTGGAATTCAAAGCCATGTGTACAACACACAAACTTATCAACGGATCTGGCCCTACTATCCTCAGCAGCCTGGTCACCCCCTACAAAGCATCCATATCCCTCCGTTCAGACAGTGAGCACCTGGCCAACGTTCCCAAATTCAAAAGGACCCGCACCGGAGGCCGACGATTCTCGGTGCAAGCGGCCGTGAGATGGAATTCCCTCCCACGCACCCTCAGACTGGAAGCCAGCTACCTGACCTTTCGCAAAAAACTGAAAACGCACCTATTCCCGAAATAATTGTTCCTCCTCCCTCCCTCTCCTTACAGGATAAACAATCTCCTTACAGCGCGGGGATGCCCTTGGGTCACCAGGCGCTATACAAATCGCTAATAAAATAAATAAATAAAAAATATGTGGGGAACACAGCTGACACTAATCTTCCACATGCCTCTAGAATGTGGTTTCTATTCCATCCAGAATGCATGCATAGAGACAGAGTGAACGGATTATAGAGGATGGTATGAACAAACTGTGCTAGCTTTTGTTTAAAGCAAAGAATTAGCAATTTTATAAAAACTATTTTTTTATTGAAATGTATATTTTGTTTCTGCTCAAATTGTGTTCTATTCAGTTTGTAGATTGCTAACTTGAACACTCTGGAGGACAGGAAGGTGAAAACCTACTGAATGCCCAGAGCCAACATTCAATCCAGTGCTGAATTTGTAAAATAAGGAGTGCTCGTGCCCAAAGCTCTGCTCAAAACCTATAGCCAGTGCTATTAAATGTCGGCGCTCCGAATACCACACTTGCGTATCCTTGAAGACTGCTCTCAACTACCCAAACACCTATGCTTTGTGAGGTTGCACCCCCCGGACACATACCATGCATTCCACATTGAGTTGTGGCTAGAATTCTATGTCAGGACCGGAGGCTTCAGATTATGCTATATTCTTCCTTCGCTTTATTAGAATATTGCACACAGCAGCTCAGGAAACTAAAAAAGTACAACCATGCTCAAAGGAACAAAGAGCATCAAAAAACCACTTGTATGAATCAAAAAACTACAAGTCCCATGATATCAGTCCTGGTCATCCAACGTAGTCCTTCCACTATGTCCGCTACCAGGGTAGAAAGCCAGTCCTTCCCTCGACTTCCTCCTCTTTCTTCGCTGCTCACGCAGCCAGTTAAGTGCTCTTACCATTTTTTCTCCTGTATTTAAATGTTTCTGTGATTTTTCATTGCGCGTTGGTTCAGCGCTTGTTGGGGGCTTGCCGCGGCGTCTTGCCTTTCAGAGCCCCCGACCGCGGGAGCGTTTCTCCGCTCCTTTCGCGGTCTTTCCCAGTTTGTTGTTGCGGTGCGGTAGACGCCCGCCAGAGGGCGCCCACACGTCTCGCTGGCTCCTCGGCGCTCTCCTCACTCTGGGAGACGCGCGGAGGAGTCAGTCAGCACCGGAGCCTTGCCCTCGCCACCCCTTCACGCCCGGTAGACCCGGGTCGGTATTCTGCCCCATTTCATGATAAGACGCCCTGTTAAGGGTCTGTACAGCGGCCTGGACCGCGTCAAACGCCGGAAGGCGAGATTTGCACTGTTGTTGCTTCTTGTGTGGTGAACGCGCTGTGGGGGTGGTATAGACCCAGTCCAGAGTGAGGGTCTGCGCGTTGGGGGTCGCAGTGCAGCCCCCTATTGCCAGGTTCTTGGCCCATAACTTAATTGCAGCCCTAGGGACTGCCCATATTCTGCCCTCAGACGTTGGCAGTTGCTCACCCTCCTTTGTTGGATTTGCATGGCTGGAATGGAGGAAGAGAATTATTTTGAGGACTCTAACCCCTCTTTTCAGGACGATGAATTTTACCAAGCGGTTGACAATTCTATTTACCGCTGCGTGACTGATATAGTGGGGCCCATGGAGGACCGCCTGTCGGCACGTATTGTTGAGGAGTGCCAGAAGTTAGCGTCTGCCCATTTACAGGGTCCGCCTGCCCTCCCGGGTCCCTCGGGTGAGGGCCCTCCGGCCCCTAAGATGCCACGTAGGGAAAGTGCTCCGTTGGGGGCACAGGGGGTGGACAAGGATGCGTTCGAGCGCCTTCGGGATGCCTTCCTGGCTAACGCGTCTAATGCCTCCCCTGCGCCGCTCACGGGCCCTGACCCTTCCTTGGACGTAGGGACTGCTCCCCCGTCTCCGGTGCTGTCTTCCCCTGATACGGACGACGATGGCGAATCTGTGCGCTCGTGGCGCCCCTCGAGCTCGGCTGTGGTCTTACCGCGGGATGGTTCGGGCATGTTGGACCCGGATGAGTTGGTGCATCCGAGGTCTGCGGCTTGGACACCGGGTGAGACCGTGGCAAAGTTTGTGGCGGGTCGCCTGCGCAAACCCTTGGAGAAAGAGGCTAGGGGTTGTCTGCGTGGTGAGTGTCCGAGACCCTCTCTGGAGGGTAAGGTAGCCCTGACCCCAGAGTTAGATGCGAAAATGGCCACCTTTTTGGCCAAGTTTATGAAAGACCCGCGCAAAGGCATTGACCGCTCCTGGCGGTCATGCCAGGATAAGCTCCTTGACGCGGTCGGGCCCGCCACGAAAATTCTGGACATGGCGGAGGAGGCGAAAGCCAATGGTACCGTCATTTCCCCTGAGGTTTTGTCTAACTGGGCCCAGAGGGTGATAATTTTCCTTGGAAACGCTAACTGCGCCCTTTCCACTGAACGTAGACGTTCACTCCTCATCAAACTGGATCCCAAGTTAGGGGACTTGGCTTCGTCTGAAGCAGGTGTGGTGGCCCAAGGTGGTCTTTTTGGGGAGCCCTTCATCAGAGAATTAGGTAAATTTGTCTCTACCTTTACCTCGTTGGACAAGGCGCAGTCCACCATTAAACGCGTCTTTCACCAGCGTTTTTCTGGAGGGGCCGGTCGCGGAAGGGGCCGCGCGCCCGGCCGAGGGCAGAATGCCAATAACAGAGGTCAAGGCTCCGGCAGAGGACAGTACCAGACCTCTGCCAACTTCAACAATTTCTATCCCACCAGAGGACAACGCTTTGGCGGCAGAGGCTTCCGCAAGAACCCTGGACCCAACAATACCAATGGTGAGTGTCCTTTCTTTGGACCAGGTTCCCATAGGGGGGAGGCTGGCAACCTTTTACGAGGAGTGGGCATCGCTCACTGCCGACGCATGGGTCTTACAAACCGTCCGTGGTTTTCACATCGAGTTCTACGATCAACCTTTTCAAGAGGTTTTGCCTCGACCGATTGTGTTTTCGGAACCCGACGCGCTTTTGATCGACGGAGAGGTTCAGGACTTGCTCCGCAAGGGAGCCATCTGTCGATCAACGCGCCACCCCGCTGGTTTCATCAGCAATGTGTTCCTGGTGGACAAGACGGATGGCGGCAAACGCCCGGTGATCAACCTCAAAGAGTTCAATGGGTGGTTGGTCTACCGGCATTTCAAGATGGAGGGGATCCACCTCCTTCGGGACGTGCTTCTCCCTCTGGATTGGATGGTTCGGTTGGACCTCAAGGATGCCTACTTGGTCATTCCTATCCACCCTCCACACCGTCGTTTTCTGCAGTTCTGTTGGAAGGGCGCAGTGTTCGAATTCACCGCCCTCCCGTTCGGACTTTCCTCAGCTCCGTGGTGCTTCACAAAAGTGCTGCACCCGGTGGTGGAATACCTGCGAGGTCAGGGTATTCGAATGTTGGTGTATTTAGACGACCTTCTTTTGATGGGCCGGTGTCCAGTGGTCCTGGCGGGTCAGCTTCGGCAGACCGTCTCCCTACTACAGCGGTTGGGGTTCGTGATCAACGGCCCCAAGTCTGCTTTGGTTCCCTCTCAGAAACTTACCTTTCTAGGCTTCGTTATAGACTCAATCGAGGCTACGCTCAGTCTTCCCTCCAGGAAAACAGCCAAGATCAGACATTTGCTTCGACAGACGATCGCAAAAGATCGGACTTCGTTGCGTCACATTGCCAGGGTGGTGGGCCTCCTGTCGTCCTCCATCCAGGCGATCTTCCCGGGGCCGTTACACTACAGGGCGCTTCAACGCCTCAAGGCCCACCATCTGAGACGGGGTATGTCCTACGACCAGATGGTGCCCCTTACGGAGGAAGTGAAAGAGGAAATGTCTTGGTGGCTCACGCACATGGAGGCGTGGAATGGGCGTGCGATCTTCGGATCGGTCCCGGATTTGGTCATCGAATCCGACGCCAGCCGATCGGGCTGGGGCGCCCGATGCGGGGATTTCTCCACCGGCGGCGCCTGGTCTTCCGACGAACAACAGTTACATATCAACTGTTTGGAGCTCCTAGCGGGGTCCTTTGCGGTCCGTTGCTGGACCAAGGACTCGGCGACAGCCTGTGTCCTCCTGAAAATGGACAACGTCTCGGCGGTACGCTACGTGAACCATCTGGGAGGTCCGCGCTCTCGGGCGCTAGCGGATTTGGCCAAAACTTTTTGGGACTATTGTCTCTCCCGGCACATTTCGGTGACGGCGGAATACCTACCGGGCCGAGTCAACCAGGTGGCGGATTGGCACTCCCGACACTTGAGGGATTCCAGCCAGTGGATGTTGGATCCCCGTGTGTTTCAGTGGCTCGCCGACCTGTGGGGTCCTTTTACGGTGGACCTGTTTGCGTCCCGCCTGGATCACCAACTGCCACGGTTTTACAGTTGGCGACCAGACCCTCTAGCGGAGGCCACGGATGCCTTCCTGCAAGATTGGAGCCGGGACCAGCCTTATGCCTTTCCCCCTTTTTCGATGGTGGTCCGGGCGGCAGCACAGCTGCGCCGCCAGGGGGCGGACTTGGTGTTGATCACGCCACTTTGGAGATCGCAAGTTTGGTTTCCGGTTCTTCTGGAACTTTCTTGGGATTTTCCAATCCTACTCCCCCAGTTTCCTCGCCTCCTGCTGAATCCGAGTCAGGAACCGCATCCTCTCGTCACTCGGAGCTCGCTCCGCCTCATGGCGTGGAGGCTTTCCGGGGCCGTTGGTTGCTCCCAGGCCTTTCGGGATCGGCTCAGGGCCTCCTGTCTAAAGCCTGGGCTGACAGCACGACAAAGCGGTATAAATCCGCTTGGCTTCGGTGGATGCGTTGGTGTCTTCGAAGGGACCTGGATCCCCTGGTCGCGGGCCTCGTTCCCATTTTAAATTTCTTAGCTGAATTGGCGACGAAGGGTCTAGCTTATAGGACGATCAACGCTATGCGTTCTGCGATTTCTGCGGGTCACCAACCGGTGGAGAATTCCCCGGTGGGGGAGCACCCCTTTGTGTGTAGACTCTTGCGAGGTATTCGCCTGACGTTGCCTCCGGAACCCAGGTATTCGGTTCTTTGGGATGTCAACGTGGTCTTGAATTTGTTTCTGTCCTGGCCGGCTAATCGTTACTTGTCATTGAAAGAGATTTCGGCGAAATTAGCCATGCTTCAATGCCTGGTATCTTGCAAGCGGGTTTCGGATGTACGCGCATTGGATGTTTCCGCGCGTGTTTTTTCTCCGGATGGAGTTACTTTCACGGTGGGGCGTCGCACGAAAACCGCAACGCGATGTATTTCGTACCCGGCTTTTGTGGACACCCCGAAGTTATGTGTTGTGCATTGCTTGAAAGCTTATGAGGACATTACCTTAGACATTCGCCCGGCGGGCGAGCGACAATTACTGATTGCCTTGCGTAAACCACACAGAGCAGTCTCCTCCCCCACCATTGCAAGGTGGGTGCGCTGGGTCATGCAAGAGGCAGGCATTGATACGAAACTTTTTGGGGCTCACTCGGCCAGGGGGGCCATGGCCTCGAAGGCTTTTTCAGTGGGAGCTCGTTTGGAGGATCTCATGCGTGCAGCGGATTGGTCCTCGGATTCCACGTTTAAGAGGTTCTATTTCAAACCGGTAGTGGACCTAGCCCAGTTGGTGGTGAGTAAGCTTTGAACTAGCATAATCTGAAGCCTCCGGTCCTGACATAGAATCGAAATTTGCCTAGCTTATGTAACGGTAAGTTTCAATTCTATTAAGGACACGGAGGCGAGGATTATCCCACCCAGCTGACCCTCCATAGTCGGGACCCACCCGTATGGCAGTAAGTAAAGCGTTTTTCGGACTGTTCTACATTGTAGTTCTGTGTGCCAGTCTTACGATGCTCCTCTGTTCGCATGTTATGGCAACGGGTTTACGCTGTTGTTTTTCTGCTAGGAAACGATGGCGTCAAACAGGACCAGTGAGTGAGGGGTGTGATCTGCGCGAAGAAAGAGGAGGAAGTCGAGGGAAGGACTGGCTTTCTACCCTGGTAGCGGACATAGTGGAAGGACTACGTTGGATGACCAGGACTGATATCATGGGACTTGTAGTTTTTTGATTCATACAAGTGGTTTTTTGATGCTCTTTGTTCCTTTGAGCATGGTTGTACTTTTTTAGTTTCCTGAGCTGCTGTGTGCAATATTCTAATAAAGCGAAGGAAGAATATAGCATAATCCTCGCCTCCGTGTCCTTAATAGAATTGAAACTTACCGTTACATAAGCTAGGCAAATTTCGATTCTTCGTTCCTTGGCAAATAACTATGGTTGTATGTAGAAATCTTTTTTCTGTGTGTGTGAGTTACTCATTACAAGTCTAGAGTAAATTGCACTAAAGTTTGGATAAGGCACAAATACTCACAGAAAAAAGGTTTGTAAATTTAGCGCTAAGAACACAGTTTTTGAGATTTATCGAATTAAACTGTATTGGAGTGCCAATGCCTATGTTACAGTAAATTATTATGCTACTAAGGCAAAGAAGAGCTTCTTTTATTTGGTCCCCAAGGTATATATGAACATATAACATAACTATGCTGTGTGCTTCTCCTGAGTATCATCTTGGTTCCAAAGGAATGCCTCAAATTGACTGTCAAATGTTAACATTACCATGAATCAATGAACAACAGTAGAAATGGAAATGATAAGGATAATTGGCAAAAACATATAATCAATTGAGAAATATTGTGATTGTTTTAGTTAACTTAAAACAATAAACTGAATTGAATAGACTGCAGAGTGGTCAGGAGCCTGCTATGATCAGCTAAATTGTGCAGGCCTCCAGTTCTCTTAGGAGCCCTGAGAGAGCCTGCTCTAGCAAATCCTGGTGCTGCTCTCATGTTGTGAGAGCAGCAGCAGGTTTGGTTAGTGCAGCTTCCTGGTCTCGCTGGAAGAGAGACGACTGGTGGAGGAGGAATTTGCACATTAAAGTAAGTGTTTTTTTTGCGTCTACCCACCCTCCTCACTGCACGGCCTTTGGTACATAGCATCTGCCACTGCTCGCATGACCAACTTGAGTGACCCTAAGCAATTACTTTACTTCATTATGCCTCCTATTCCTTGGTCACCATACTTAAGAACACCTTGAAGTAATTCCGTTTTTGATGTACGCTGTACAAAAAACTTCTCTTGTATATGGTTTCATTATTATGTAGTTTAATCAACAATAATAATACAGGCAATATATGAGAGGAGCACAAGACAACTGACTTGCCTTGGTTTGGTTGAAGAAAGGGAGGTTCAAGGATGTTGCTTATGTGTAAAAACATTAATTTCTATTAAATGTCACTCTTTGCAGTGATATAACTTAATGTACTAAAGTGAAACAATTCCAAATGTTACAGGAATACACTTTTTTGAATTTGAGTATTTACTGTATTTATCACATATAAGTAGATGGTGTAGTGTTGTGGAAAAGTGATCATTCCCGAACATCGCCCCACCTCAGTATCCCTCAAATCTGCTCTGTGACAAGACAGCATCTCCATAAGGGAGGCTTGATCCGCTACCATACGGTAGTACTTACCTGTCATTTTCTGTACCATGCAGAGCCACAAACTGGCCTGCAACAGGAGGTGTCACTTATGCAGAAGCTGGAGAGTGACCCAAATATGTAGCCTATCTTCCTCTGGTTTGGATGCTAGTGTCCCCTTCACGGTGTAGAGTTGTGATCTCCTGCCTTGAGTGCCTGGCTGCACTTATCTGATATCTTGATTTTGCATTTTTGGCCCTGGTGTCTCTGTTATCTACTCAGAGGACTAGGCCTGTCCCTTGACATGAGTACATCCTAGACGGATCCTGTGACCTAGAGCAGTGCACCAAGAGTATCCCGAATTGACTGATGAACAATTTACTTACCGTCAGTAATGCTCTTCCTAGCGGAAGCTCTATCTAACCACAGACTCCTCGCCTTATGATTCCCCTCCTACCGTCACTCTCATCAAGAGAAGACTTGCAGAAGTCAGGGTGCCTTATGAACTCAATTCTTGTCCCCTATCATGGAGTTGATCATGCGGCTTGCCCTGATCCAACCCGAATTCCTGGGTCCTAAGGCAGCACCCCATGAGACCTTGGAGGTCATATTGTATATATTTGCCACCAGTTATGTTGTATATATTTGCCGCTCTACCATCTCCCTCTGGCGTGCCAAGGATCCCAGGAGGCCTCCAGTTGGACTACCACAGGCAGATTTGACCCAGACACAGACTGAATCTCTTGACACCCCCGCCCCTCCCCCCCCGCTTTGGTAACACTCTTTCTGATGGACATTTCTAACTGCAAATTCTTTATCTTGTGAATATACCGAAGTGACAGACTGTATCCGGACCTTTTCTAAGCAATTCCCTCGCGTACCTGTAGGTGGTATCATGTGGCTCAGCATCGAATCAATCCCACCTTGGAAATTACCCCAAGCACTGACATTGGTTTCTTTCTAGACTTTTAGCTTCTGGATGCGGGGCAACTACAGATCAGGTTTAAACGTGTCGATCTCTTGAATTGGATCTTATTAGGTGAGAAAAAACGAGTCCAGTCCACAGAATGGAATATGGGTGGGCCGGTGAAGTCGGTTAGATGGAGTATCCAACAGTAAGAATGTTACAGAAACAAAAGTTACTAGATATTCTGATGGATTCTTCTAGCAGCAGATTCCTCACCTTGTGAAAAGATACCAAAGCAGTTAACTCCAAGCTGATGGGTCTGTGAAATGGCTCAGGCCAGGAAGCTCTACCGAACCGAAAAGGCAAATTGTCCCTCCTGACAGTCCTTGCTATCAAGTCAGTAATGCTTCATGAACGTCTACTGATGCCCACGTAACAGCCAGACAGATGTTGACGACAGATACGCCATGCACTAGTGCCTTGGTGGCAGCCTTGTCCCTGCTGAAATTGATCCTTAACTCCACTGAGGCTGCTTCATGGCCAGTGCGTAGCAAATCTTTATGCAGAGGACTACCCATCTAGAGATCGTTATTTCCTGCACTGCTTTATCCTGATATGCTCCTGCGAAAACTCACAAAGAGCTGATCATCCACCCAGTGTTCTCTGCTCAAATCAACCTAGAAACCTGAGACACTTTTGAGACTGAAGCAATGAAGCTAACTTCTCTAGCTCCTTCGATGGAGCAAAGAATCCCTGAAGGATGAAAGACTGTGCAACATGAAAAACGTCCCGACATTTGGTAGGATTACCACCCTGGTTCTGAGCACCAATTTGCCTGGGAAGAAGGTGGTATATGTTTGCTGGACAGACAGGGATAGCAACTCACTTACATGACAAGCTGACATTATTGCTGTGAGGAAAACTGTCCTCAGGGTTAGGAAACGCTGACAGCAGCTATGCATTGGCTCAAATGGGGCGCACATCAAGAATGTGTGGATCAAATTAAGGTATCAGTGTGGCATCACAAAGGATTTGTGTGGAAACATGGGTTAGCGCCTTTAAAAAACGCACAAGGGATTGGAATAGCGATGGTTGATCAGACAATTGTAGAATGACAGAAAGGGCAGACAAATAACCTTTAATAGTAGTCACAGCAAGTCCTTGCTGTGCTAGAGATAGAACAACAACAATACAATAGACAGGTAGGATGTGACGAAAAGTACCCTAGTGACAAACTTTTCCCAACACAGAGGGTTTTGTCAAATGGGCACCTAGCTGCCCAAAATGACAGCTACTATTTGGGTTGCACAGACCCGGACTCTGTCCTGTTGCTGCGACAGAAGGTCCTCCCAAAGAGGCAGCTGTATTGGAGGACTGACGGGCATCACCAAGAGTTTTGAGCACCATACTCTCCTGGCCTTTTCTGGGGCCATTAAGATGACTTGGGCCCAGTCCTTCCTGGATTCCTTGAGGACTTTGGGCAAGAGGGCATAGAAATGCCCAAGCTCATTCCAGTTGCTGGCGTCTCCCAGGGAGAACTGCGTTGGTAACTCCAAAATGCAAAAGCTTGGACACTGAACGTTCTAAGCGGTGGCAAAAATATTGAGCCAAGGTTCTTCCCAATGCTGGAAGACCTCCTGCGTAACCTCTGAATGTAATCAGCATTAGTGATCCACTATGCAAAAACGGCTGAGTTTGTCCGCCCTGCCGTTAAAGTTCCTTCCCAGTGGTGAATGATCAGGGACATGCCCTAATGATTCAGCCAGTTCCAGAGGTGTAAACCCTCCTGGCACAGGCCCCCCGACCCCACCCCACGCTACATGTTGCAGTACCACATAGCTGTAGTGTTGTTCATGAGGACTTTCACCCATTCCCCCTCAATGGATGAGAGGAAGGCTTTTAGTGCAAAGCAAATCGACTGCAGCTCCAGCAGACTAATGTGGAGCTGGGTCTCCATTGGAGACCCGAGCCCGCTAATCTCCATCTCTCCTAGGTTCGTTCACCAAACTTGTAACAATGCATCTGCAATGACTGTAAGCTTTGGGTGGTACAACTGCGGTCTAGTAGCCACCACTGCAGATCGTCTGCAGTCTCCACTAACACCTGAGTGAAATCCAACAGGTTCCTTTGGTGATGAGTCCTCTATCCCACTGCCGTGCCCACATGTGCCACCTGGCATGGTCCATTAGCTAAATTCCAAGAGACCACGGCATACCAGAGCCACTCTCACTAGACCCAGTCCAAAGGTTGAACCATCTGAATCATAATCCAAATGTCCCTGAACATTTGAAGTGGAGTGAAGGCTTGAAACTGCACTATATCAAGGAAGGCTCTGAAGAAGGCGAACCCCTACAAAGAAAAACAAAAAAGATGTCAGGAGATTTGCCGTTTCCTGGAGGTGGTCGACAACTAACTGACACAAGTCCACCTTTAACAGCCAGTCATTGAAGTGTGAGAAAACTGGTATTCTCAACCTCTAAAGATGTGCAGCAACCACTACCATCACTTTGATGAACACCGAGGGCCACTGGTGAGGCCGAAAGGAAGAACTCAGAACTTTAAAGACTTGTGGCCCAGTTTGAACCACAGGTAAGATCTATGGGACTGCAGGAAGGGGTGTGGAGTGTGCAAATACACCTGGATCCAGGGTAGACAGAACTTGGACCAGGGTGAGCATCTTTAACATTTTAAGGAAGAAGATCAGAGGGCATAGGTCTGAAATGGGACGAAGTTGTTCGTCCTTCTTCGGCACTAGAAAATAACTTTAGTATCATCCAGTCCCAGCATTCAGTCGCTATTTCTAATCTCGGCACCCAACCTATGACTCTCTTGTTGAAAAGAACTTAGACTTCCCTTAAAGAATGGACTAGAGGCTCTCTGCATGACATTGTGATATAGGTGGCATATAAAGAGGGTGTACAGGAAACGTAGGTCGTATCCATCTTGGACAATTTGAAGCACCCATCTGCCTGATGTAGTGCTGTGCCACCAGTGGAGGTAACTTATCCTGCTTCAACAGGGTGACGCCAAGGACAACCAAAAAGGGTTTGGTAGTGGCGACGGTGTGGGGAGGATGGGGGGGGGGGTGAGAGACTTGGTAGAGTGTTGTCGGGCGGATCTCTGACCTAGACCTCGAAAGGACTGGGAGGTCCATTGTTGCGGAAGCAGGCCTTGGTGGTGCCTGTGCTGTGCCTTGAAAGGGAGGTAGGGTTGTAAATAGTGCTGCATGGGCAATTACTGGCCAAGGGAGCACGTTGTGATCTGCTTTCTTTGAAGCTTTCCATGGCCAAACCATCTTTGTCCCTGAACAGACAGGCGCCATCAAATGAAATGTCCATCAATGACACCTGCACTCAAAGGAGAAGCCTGCGGAAATCGCAACAGGCTTGGCGACGAAGCACCATGCTGGTAATCACTGCCCTACCCAAGCGATCAATGGTGTCCAGCCCTGATGTGATGACATACTTCACTGCGTCTTGTCCATCTTGTATGATTAGAGCAAAATTGGCACGAAATTCATCAGGGGCCACGGGCAAGATTTCGCTCAAAATGTCTCATAATACATCCGATTAATGTCCTAAGAGGCAAATGGCGATGGCTGATCTGAGGGCCAGTCTAGCAAATGAGAACATTCTCTTCCAAAAGGTCTCCATCTCTTTGATTCCCCTATCTGGTGCAAATTGGGAAAAGAGTTGGGGTTCAACCTGCTTGTGGAAGCTTGCACCACAAGACTGTCTGGAGTCGGGTGCTGGAGGAGGAAAGATGGGGCTGTGCTATCTGAAAACGTGGCTATTCACAGACATGGATAATCTATATTTGGCCCAAGTGCCCATTTGTTGAATAGAAGGAGTGGCTCTGAAGAAGTGTACCCAGGCTGCAGGACGTTTGTAAGAACATTAGTTTTGTTTTAAAAAAAATCTTTTTATTGGTATTTTACACAATGTAAAAATAGAAACGTTGTGGCAATAGGAAATTACAGGGGCATGCCCGTAGGGATACACGGTTTACATTGGTGTTTACCCCTCATTTCTGCAAATGACATTAAACATTCAACATTGAACATATAGGTATTTGCGTCTGTGCGCGCGTCCAAGTTGAGCATATGACATATCACTGTCAGGGACCGTATCTTGCCCATTTGCATCATGGAGACTAAAAAAAACTGATTTTCTTTCTCATAAAAGTGTGACTCATTATCCCCGTCATGAACATTATGGGGTTCTTCATCCAAAATATGTTTCGGTAGTGGGAATGTACCATTTTAGTCTGAATGGGGCTGCATGGGTGAGTCTGCAGTTAAAGTGTGCGTGACTTCAAACAAGCTGGATTCGTTTTAGAGGCCGAAAGGCCAACTGGTTCTTCCTTCAGCATTGGTGGTGTCGGAGTTGACTCACGGGGAACAGGCGAGGATCTAGGTGCAAAGTGAGAAGACAGGATAGGCATGAATCCAGGAGCTGGGGAGGATCCAGCAGCAGGATCAGTAGGCACTGTTGGGGACAGATCGGCCCGCATCAGTCCGACTCTTTAGATGTTTGGGGGCCATAGGAACACCATAGGGAGCTGTAGGTTGCCAGAAATATGTAACATGGCCTCCTTGAAAGCATCAGAACTCAGGCTAGATCGAGTTGATCTCAGGGATCGGCTCTGAGGCGGCGGACTAAGATCAGGAGGCATCCTGAAGTCTTTGTGACTTCTCTGACAAGAGTGTCAGGAAGAAGAGGAGTCATGTTTATTCACGAGTTGAGGAATCTGCAGCTAGAAGTATCCATCAGAAAGGGGACCACTGTCCTTGTTGGGTGTTTAGCATATACAGCAGTGGTGACAGTGGAATGTATTTTGTGAATCAATAGTTGTGACCAGCCCTTTTTGGGGCCACTGGAGGAGAGGTCTAATGCCCGTCCATGTAAAGTTCTGTTTCTCTTCATTTTCTGAGTTTCTAGCACTGGCATCCTGAGTGTATATTTTACTCATTTGTGTTTGTAGCCTGCCTGGTATATGCATGATCTGTGTGAGTGAGACAGAGTAATGGAAGCATCAGAGATCCATTTTGGATACCCCAAGCCTGGTATTTCCAAAGGATGAAAGTGATGTTGTTTTTCCAGACAGTAAAAGTGTACTGCTGACATTCCAGAAGCTGGAGGGAGAAGACCTAGGCACTCAACGGAGGCTAGCGGTCCATCTAGAAATCTGATTGTACTTCTTGGAAGCAAGGAGCAGCTAATTAGTCTTTTTGAGTACTGTCATTTGATAGATGGTATAAGAGAGAGGTGGGACTGCAGACTCTGTAGGGGTGGGAGTAGAGACTCTTGCACAGAGGTGAATACATGTTTAGGGAAGACCTGCTGTTGTGGCTTTCCTTGATTTCTTCTTCAGTTGGACGATGACACCTAGGTGCAAAAACCTCACACCTCTTTGTGCCTTTGTTGTGGGTGCTCCAGGCTGGAGACTACCCTTCTGTGAGAAGCATCACTCAACAAAACGACTGTGTCTGGAGAGTTGCCTGGAAAGGACACTTGAAAAAAGAACCAGCCCAAACCAGTTCTAGAGTTGCAGACAGTGCATACACATCGCCTGTCTGGATTTGGTTACAAAAGTGGGATCTCACTACTCCACTTGCTGTTCTAAAGTCCCAAATCCTCTGTGGCCAAGGAATTGAGGGCCCTGCGGAGTACCCAAAAGACTGCTGTGAAACCAGAGCTGGTGTCTCCCTGACAGCTAGCTTCCCAGAGGGATGGAACATATTCTGGCTCTGGATCGTTCACTAGAAGAGCTGTGTACCTGTTCTGAATAGCCTAGAAGCCTGCCTGCCTGATGAGAGAGGGAAGAAATCTGCCAACCACGCAGGAGGAGTGTCTATCCAGGAGAAGCGAGGTACAGCATGTCCCAAGTGTCTGTGGGGTGGTGAGAAGAGCGAGACTATTGAGAGCAATCTGAAGACTGCGGTGTCTGTTAACCTGCCACCTCTTTGCGCTGGTTTCCGGAATGAACTGCAAACACACAACTGTGATCGTCAAAGGCTTGCCGAGGCTTTGACTGTGTGTCACAGTGACCAGCCTGTGCACGGATGTGACTACCCAGAATGATCTGCCAGTGCATGGCAACAACTACTCAGAGTGATCAACCTATGCACTTCTACAACTGCTAGTTTGTGCAGGGCTACATCTGCAGACATGATTAGCCAGACGCGGCTGCACCTAAGGTAGCTGCCAAAGACCCCAACTGCCGCAACATACATCGATGGTCCGATCGGGACTGTGATGACACAGAACTGCTAACTCAGCTTCTGTCAGTGCACTGCACAAATGTGGCCCCAGCAGACAAAGTGGGACTCATAATCATAGACAACGCCATCGGCTGATACATAACCTCTCAGGAGAGGTGACAGAGCTCTGCAGAGCCACATGGCTGCCCCGATTCAGCTGGGACCGATCCACTGTGTGTGTAACTAAGCACTGATATAAGGAGTGATATAGATGTATCTGAGTCAATATCAACCTACTTATTCATACCCCATAGAAGGGGGGCGCCTAGACTTGGGGCACACGGAGCCTCGATCAAAGAGAAGGTTAGGGGGTGTGATAGAGGTGCTGCAATTGCCTCACAGTGCAAAGAATACCTAATGAATCTTGTTATTAAAGTGTGCAGTATTCTGTTGCAGAGTGCATTAAAAGTACCTATCTTTCTTGAAAAGGTGAACTGGGTTGGGCAGTCATTTATTCTCTTCTGTGATTGCTGGGCTCTGAGCTCAAGCTTCTTCACGCTTCCTCCCTGAGAAGCCTTTGACTACTCATCATTGCTACCACTGAGTCAAGTGCGGAAGCAGTTTACTTACCCCAGTTTGTAGAGCAATGGTACGATGGGCCGGAGCATATTTGAGGCCCCAACCAAAGTTGAGGCCCTGTAGCTCCTGTCAAGCGGCATGAAATGTGATTAAAGATTTAGGCACTTCCAGGAAGGAACATGGGCCTCTTAAAAACGTTTAAGAACAAGTGAGGTTGCCATTCTTGAAGAGAGAACAAACCATCAATGAATGTAAATGTAAATGTAAATGTATTGCGACTTATGCTATATCACCCGAAGGCATCAAGGCGCTTGCTTAGGGAACCCGTCCTGGTATTCCCCTGTGAGATACCCCGGCAGGGTATCCACAAGGTGAAAGCCAGGCATCCCACCGCGAGGGGCCGTAGTGGAGATTAAGCAAGCTATTGCCCAGAGTCGCAGAGTGTGACCCCATGAGTCGAGTAGGCACCGGAGCGAGAATTGTCGAGTCCGTGGAATATTTGAGCCCGAGACCCGCCGAGGCGGGGAATCAAACCCTGGTCCACGGCCGATCTCAGCTTCCGGGTCTGCCGCCTCTAACCACTGAGCCACGCTTGAAAAGTCTGTGCCAAGGAGGGCATACACATATATATTTGCAATTGTTGAAGAGTGTGAAACCAGCTCCCAAGGAAAATGAAACTGTTAACATTCAGTTTGCCTACTAGTAGCACACCTATGGACCCATAGGTGTATCTCCCATGGCACCAGTGTCTAATGCTGTGTCTACAGCTTTAAATTTTAAATCCAAATGGAAAAGCTCCAAACAAGATTCTCTGCTGTTCAACACAAATTTATTTTTCAATCATATTCCAGTTTGTACATGTCGTTTAGCGACTTTCGAGTAGTTCCAATGCATTTCGGTGATTATTTCACCTTCTTCAGGGAACATCTACAAATAAACACAAATATATACAATGTAATCGCTAATGCATAACAATGTTACATTTCACATTCTCAATTACTCGTGTTAACCATGTTTGTACTGCCAGTATATTCCTTTAAATTCATATACATGACCTCAATGGGACTACTGTTTTGCTCGAAATCGAGTATAACTGCCGCTGGTATCAGTGGAACTTTTTGTGCGCTCTACTCGCCCCGTTCGTTAATGTCTGAATTTTAAATTAGATGGTTCTCTAAGGGCGTGGGCCTTACATACACTTCGCTAGCCGCTTACGCGTTAGCTTGTGGCTGCGTTCGATTGCTTACCCGTTACTCAAATGCCGGTTACTCTATGAAGGTTCCTCCCGCTTTACGCGTTCTCTCTGTAATGGAACTTCCAACTGCCGCCGTGCTCCTAGCGCATGCGCGGTGGCCTACTCTCTGGTTATTTTATAAACGTAGCCCGTTTTTTTGAAACAACAAAACTTTATCAATCTAAATCTTATCTTCCCTGACATCTTATTTACATCGAAGTGGATTAATAAGTAGAGATTAAGCAAAGACTCCAAAAGGGATATTTACATCACTAATAACAATGTTGGTTAAATGCTGTCATAAAAGGTAAACGATACTAATTCACAAATAGCACAAAAATTCAGTTCGTTCATTCAATCCGTTCGGCTTGAGGCTGTTTAAATGATAAATCCAGTAATTCTCTCGTTTTAACAAGTTCTTTTTGTTCAAAGCCCCTTCTTTCTTTGGTACTGTTTCTAGTACGCATGCTCTCAATTGGTTTAAATTGTGTCGCTTTTCTGTAAAATGTGTCGCTACCGTGGATTTCGTAGAGTGAGTTCTGATGTTGCTTTTATGTTCTGTTAATCGCACTTTTAATTTTCTTTCGGTGTGTCCCACATATACACTTCCGCATGGACATTTCAACAGATATACCACATTGGTGGAATCACATGTGGCATTAACTTTTAAAGGTATTTTCTGACCTTTCATGGGGTGGCTGATATTTGTGCCCTTGATGATGTTGTGACAGTGTGCACAATTTAAACATGGAACTGTTCCTCTATATTTCTGGTTTGGGATGATTTGCTTGGGTTTCTTCAATAGTTCACCTAAGTTTTTACCTCTTGAATGTGCAAATAATGGTTCTTGGTCAAAGATCCCTTTGAAATCCGGCTCCATTTTGACTATTTGCCAATGTTTGTATATTATGCTTTTAAATCGGGTGCTTACATTAGAAAATTTACTAACACATGTCAAACGTTGAGGTTTTGTAACTGTTTTGTAAGTTAGTAACTCTTGCCTTGTTTTTGTTTCTGCTCTGGCTTGGGACTTCTTTATCATGTCTCCTGGGTAACCTCTAGACGCGAATCTTTCTGCCATAGTTTGCAATTGCTTTTGGCATTCGTGGTCCTCAGATACCACTCTCCTAACCCTGAGAAATTGTGAGTACGGGAGGTGATTCTTCAATGTTGCTGGATGGTGACTAGTATATTGTAACAAATTGTTCTTATCTGTTGGTTTACGGTATAAGTTTGTGGTGAATTTCCCATTGTTCAACGTGATCTCCACATCTAGATATTGAATGGTTGTTTTATTGATGTTCCACGTGAATTTTATTCTGTCATTTTGATCATCCAAAATTTTTAGTTGGTGTTCCAAGGATTCCTGTGAACCTTTCCATATGATGAACATGTCATCGATAAATCTCATGTATGCTAGTAAGTGTGTCGCCCATTCTTGATTATTATCAGTTTGCAGCAGATCTCAATATTAACTATCCAGCAGTCAGGCATTCAGACCACTGCATTGCCTCACAAATCAGGAGTCAGCAGCAAGCAGCTTACATCTTTCGATGGTCAATCTAGGTCTGATTTTCAGGAAAATCAGTCTATGTAAATGAATTCCATTTAAAGTAATTTTATGCGTATTTATTTTATATCAGTATCCTCAAAATCTAGCATGGGCCCGCCCATCTTGAACTCCCAGTATCGTAAATGCTAATACCAGAGAGAAGCATGGCCATGGCTACAGCGCTCACACCATTCCTTTACCCAATACTATCCAAGAACTTTCGGTCAATATTTGTAAAAAATAAAAAAATAAAAAAGTACAAGAAGGTAGAGAAAATGTACTAAAACTTCAGAAGTAAAAATAGGATTAAGCATCGATGAAAATAGGAAATGTGGCTTCTGACCTCATCCAGAATGAATACATACATACTCCTTGGACTGGTGAAAAAGAGGGTTGACACGATCTAGTAAAACACATCCGAATTTCCCAAGCAGTGGTAATGCAGGTCTAAGCAGTATTCCTTGTATTACTAAGAAAAGTCATAATATTAGTACAAACATTAGTGCCAGCACTACTGCTTCTGGTACTTCTAGTGCAGCTTTTTCTATTGTCCCAGGATCACTGTTTCCAATATTACTACCAGTAATACCAGAAGCATTGCTGAAAGCATTGGTACCATCAATAGTATGTACAGTATCAACAGCAGTACCAGTAACACGACTGGCTGATAGCATGTTTACTAGTAGTACAGTTTTAGTTCTGCTTTTAGCAGCAAAAGTAACACTGAAGTTACTCATATAAGCTGATAGTAGTAGGGTGAGTAGTACCAAAAGCAGTAGTAAATATAGTATTTGTTAATAGTATCAGTAGAAGTAGAAGTACCAGAAAAACTTGCAACAGTAGCCCAACTAGCATTATTAATTCTAGATTTTTAAAATGTAAACTGAGGACAAAAGTAGCTCCAAACCATGAGCAATGTACATTTGCGGACCGGCAGACTGCCTGTTGCTTCTCTTATTGCTGAAAACACAGGAGATTACCCCATTTACCTCAGTGCAGATGTAAACCGTTTTATCATAATGAGTTTCAGAGTTGCTCAGAGAGGCTTTTACACGCGGATGGTCTTTTAGCTGCAGTCTTCAACCTTCTCAACCGCGGTTTGCACATGCTTGTCATTTGGGAGCAATATAGCTTTATAGGCTGCCGAAGCAACCTATACTGGCTTTTAAAGGCCTGCTAAAGCATTAACGGCCTGAGTTGAAGGCGGGGGCCTTTAACAAGGGAGCGGGACTTTAATGGCCAGTATAGCCTGTTACAGTGGACAATATGTTTATGAGAATATTGCGCACCATGAGCAGAATCTCCTACTTAAAAAAAACAAAGGCCTCCCTTAGCCCAAGGGTGCTCGAACCTGCCTCCTCCACGGCTCCAAAGCCTTTGTTTCCCAGCTATTGCTGTGAATGTTCAACATATAACAGCCGCGTACAGCGCCACAGCTGTTAGCTGTTGAACATTCACAGCAATAGCTGTAAAAGGCGGCTGAAGTCAGTTCCTGGTTCTCCTTGGGCTCAGCTAAACTGCTTTTCCTCATTCAGCTGAGCCAGGGAAATCTAGGAGCTGAACAGCATTCTCTCGCTCCCTCCTCCGAGACTTCAATGACACTCCAGGAGAAGGGAAGAAGGGAGGCTCCTGTGTGCCCTGCTACACAGGCTCTGTAATTCCCTTTCCCCTGCCCAACTCATATATTTTAGAGAGACAGGTGAAAGACAGTGGCAGTGGCTGTGTATTAGGACATTGTAATGTTGAAAGTAGCAGACTTATACTAGTTTATATAGGCCGCTGCGGCTCCATTGTCTTCAATGGAGCTCTCAACACTCCAATGTTCTAATTCAAAATACTGTTAGGACAAAATGATCATTGAGGGTCGAAGTCGATTTTCTTTCTACTGATCTTTTGCAAACTACTGTTTAGTTTTCTATATTTTCTGTAGGATATACTATAAACTTAGTTGTAATGATTGCTTCCCTACTGTGGTGTTCTTCACATTTAAATAAGAGATGAATCCATATGTAAGGTAAGTAAGTGGGATTTATTAGACCTCATCCACCAACTGCCTGCTTCCAACTGTCAGGCTACAACACCAGGAACACATTACTAAGGAGAACGTTCCACCATAGAATGATGAAGACAATTACACACACTCTGTTCAGATTATACAGATAACATAAGTGCATAGTGAATTAACATAGCAATGTCACACGTCTTTCTTCTTAACAAAAAGAAAATAACACAAGCATAAACCGAACATTGATATAAAAAAATAAGGAAAATAGTAAGTATACCAACAGATATTAATCAAACATAATCTTTCATATACACTGGAAGTCTGCGTATTCTCTGACTTTTCCCCCGAGTTCCAAGATGAACTCTAGAAGAGTTTTCAGAAGCATTTAAAAGTATTAAATGACTCTCTATGATAATTTACATTCTTACAAATGTTATCTGAAAATGACATGTTTGGATTCACCACCACAATACGACTTTTGTTCCATATTCTTCCACCTTTCGTTTTAACAGCATTTTAAAAAAAATTTGACTACAGGTCTGATCTCAGTATACTTTGACCATGGACGACAACCCACTGGAGCTTTAATCTTAACAAGATCACCTATCTTCACATCCTGAAATTGAAATTTTTTTTATCATCAAAATAAGCCTTCCTATCATCTTGTTTTTTTAATTCTCTTTCTCCACTCCCCAATGTGGTTATCAACATAACCCTTGTTCAATTTCATCCATGCTGGACACAATTTGGTATTAGGAATTCTCCCTTTAAACAATTCAAAAGGAGGCCTCCAAGTGGTGGAATGTGGAGACATACGATAGGAAATAATCCTTTCTTGCAGGGTATCCTTCCAATTTGAACCATTGGCTCTTGTGAGCTGTATGCATTCTTTGAGCGTTTTATTAACCCTCTCAGCAAGCCCCATTAGTTTCTGGGTGATAGATGGCACTTTTTTATGATGAATACCACATTTCTCTAAGAACTCTTCAAATAAATTTGAACAGAACTGTGGCCCATTGTCAGAGAGAATGCTGTTAGGAAAACTCTCTTTTGAAAATCACTTCCAAGAATTGTATTACTGCTTCTGAGGAAATATCCCTTACAGCCTGAACTTCTATCCATCTTGAATACAAATCCACAACCACTATAAGATACGGGGTATCACTTACACCATGGAGTGGACCAAGAATGTTAATTGCAATTTCATCCCAGGGATGATTAGGCAATTTCCGACAAACCATTGGCATTTGTCTGACTTTAAGAATTTTGTCACTGGCACAGCATTCTATGCATTCTCTTACCATTCTCTCTATCTATCTCTATGTCCATACCAGGCCACCAAAATTGTAACCTCATCAATTCTTTTGTCTTCACAATTCCCAGATGTCCATTATGAGCAAGACTTAAGAGTTTATTCCTAAGACCTACAGGAGGTACTAATTTCATACCACGAGCCAACATACCATCCACCACAGAGAGTTCTTCACTAACAAGAGACCAAGGTTTATTCAAACGTTCATTATTCTTTAATTATATCATTACTCTTTACTTCTTCATCTTTTTTCAATTCTGATTTCCAATCATTCTCACTAATCGCTCCATCAGTGATTTCACACACATTGATGGCTTCATCATTTTCCTGCGACTCATCTTCTCCAACATTCACATCTACCTCCACAAGTCTTGAAAGACAATCTGCCAAATTATTATTAATTCCAGGAATGTAATCAACATCAAAATTGAATTCTTGTAGAGAAATTATCCATCTCCTAATTCTAGATGATATTGTATCAAGACCTTTCTTTGCAAACATTTCTTTTAGAGGTTTATGATCTGATAATACACTGAACTTAGTTCCCCAAATCAAATTTTTGAATTTCCTCAAAGTCCAATATATTGCTAGAGATTCCTTCTCTATAACAGAGTAATTTAACTCCGATCCTCTAAGACACCTTGAGGCACAATCAATTAAAGACTCCCTTCCATTTTTTGGGGGGAAAAAGAACAACACCAAGTCCCTTATCACTTGCATCAGTAAAAATGTACGTAGGATCACCAGGCACAAATGCATGAAGACATGGTGCTTTTTTAACTCATCTTTGATGGAAACAAACTCTCTCATGCACTCACTAGACCATTCAAAAACTACAATTTTCACAGTAAGCCTTCTCAAATTACAAGTTTTATTTGCAAAGTCAGGAATTAATTTATTGTAAAACTCGACCATGCCAAGAAAAGAGAGAAGTTCCTCTTTGTTGACAGGTTCAGAGATATTAGAGAAAGAATCCACCAATTCCTTCTTCGGAAAAACACCTGTACCAGTAATGAGATGTCCAAGATAATTTACTTCCTCCACACCAAACCTGCATTTGTCTCTTCTAAGTGATAAACCAGACTGTCTGAGTCGCTCTAACACAGCACAAACACGTGTATTATGTTCACCCATTGAATTTCCATATATCAATAAATCATCTTGATAGCATTTAACCCCCTTTAAATCTTTAAGAATTTTCGACATGATGCGCTGAAATACAGAGGCCGTGAAAATAAGACCAAAAGGCATCCTACGAAACTTAAATGTGCCCATGGGAGTCACAAAAGCAGTCAGCTCTTGGGATGGTTCATCTAACTCTACCTGATGGTAGGCAGAGGCCAAATCGAGTGTGATGAAATACCCTGCACCATCAAGCGTTCCAACCATCTCATCTATATTGGGTAAGAGAAATTTATCAACAATGACTTCTTTGTTCAATGAACGCAAATCAATACAGAGACGTAACTCTCCACCGGGTTTCTTGGCTACGACTATCAGAGCCAACCACTCCGTAGCTTTAACTGGTTCAATGACATTCATTTCTATTAGTTTCTCAATTTCCTATTGTACACCAGCCTGTTCATTTAATGGTATCGCAAATTCTCTGGACCTGTGTTGAGGTCGCCTGTCATCACCCGGTTGTCGCCAAATAAATGTGGTGGTGTTCACATTTAAATAAGAGATGAATCCATACATAAGGTAAGTAAGTGGGATTTATTAGACCTCATCCACCAACTGCCTGCTTCCAACTGTCAGGCTAGAACACCAGGAACACATTACTAAGGAGAACGTTCCACCATAGAATGATGAAGACAATTACACACACTCTGTTCAGTTTATACAGATAACATAAGTGCATAGTGAATTAACATAGCAATGTCACACCTACATTGTGGCAACAGTTTCCACATGAACCTATAATATGCCCAGCCTTTAACCCACACAAAGTTGAGAAACTTGCAGCATGATTGCTGAGGGGAATGTGTTAAAAACTCAACAGAGTGGCATAGGTTGGGATTAGACGACATCCTCCCCAGACACTGACAGTGTTTTGCTGTCATTCCTATGGGTTGATGGTGGAGAATAGACACCAAAGTGAGAAAGAATGTAGACAGGACTGCCCTTGGAAATTCAATGAGGGCTACCTTAGGAAAGGCTTGTTGATTACTTCTTCCAGAGTCCTGCAGATTTAGCAGACGGGAAGTGTGATAGTTGGGACTACAGTTTCTACTGCTCATGTGAGGAGGTTTCTAGGCAGGGCCTTTCCATCTGTGTGTCTGATTACTACCACAGGAAGGCTGAATGACTGCCAGGTGAAGATCTCATACTCATTGTACATCCATACCTTCCCTCACGTCTCCTGCGATCCTCTAATCAGTTAAAATTCCAAGTCCCCAGGATCAAACGAGCACGTATGGGCGGATGGTCCTTTGCCTACTTAGGTCCTTCTCTATGGAAGTCACTCCCGTTTCAACTACGTCATGAAACGATCTACCACAAATTTCTAAAGGACTTAAAAACGTGGCTATTCAACCACTAGAGTTTTTTGCTCTCTTCTTTCTAGTGAGAGTCCGTAGGTGCCGGGAAACCTCCGGGTAGCTGTACGCCATATACATTTAAATAATAATAATACATAATAATATGTTGTGGGTGTTCCAGACTGGAGAGAGCCCCAGTGCTACCTGCCCTGAGGAGGATTACTTTATATAAACTCTCTAACACAGACTTTGTTCTACTTTATCCTCCTATGCTCATCAGAGGGAATGAGGAGGAGCATCTCTACCATCAACATTTAAAATAAAACATTTCTATTTTAGTGTTTTCCATCCATCATATTTTATAGGAAAATGCAACCATATATATTTAACTGTATTTAGCCCGTGGGCTATGGTGGTGTGTGCATGATGGTGATCTCTTTGTGTGCAGTGGTGTTGTAACATATGCAAATAATGTTTCTTTCTACAGTTTTGAATGCTATCTCCGAAGCCACCACAATATTACTACAAACACTGCATGAAAACTGATCTTGACTTAAAACTTCCAACTGCAGACTATACTTTTTCATTCAAATGAATCACTGATTCCATATTATCCTCTGCATGTCACTCTGACCACAGCCTACTGTAATTCGCCTTAATCACTATTACTTTATCTCTGCAAATTGCCCACACCTCATTTCAAAGATCACAACCTCTCCTTTAAAAGTCATACATCTGCAACCTAACAATGCCTAATCTCCTGTAGCTCATCTATTATTACTTACTGTCAACCAAAGCATGAATTCCCACTAAAGATCACACCGAACTCCTACTAATGTAATCTACCACATAGACACTGGAGTAAAGACATTGAATGATTTCCCATGGAGCACAAGACTGATCCCAATAACCAAAAAAACAACCCCACTAACCGGAGCATCATGCTGCCTGGTAAAACACAACGTCACGTCAGGAGTAGTAAGTGAACTATAAATGCAAATACAATACAATATATAACCCAAACTAAAACTAATACCATAATTATCAGCAGTCAGACAGTCGACTGCAGTTAATAATTCCTTTTTACTGCTTGACACTCTTACACTCATATAAGACAAAACTGCTGAGGGTCATATCTATCATACAGTAATGTACCAGTCTGCAGCAATAAATCACTCATTACCAATGATCAGGCGTGGAATAAATGAAGCGATCTGCCACATGCCGCTGGCCAATGAAGGACTTTAATTTAGTCCACCACTGCAAGTCCCAACTAGCTACATACTATGGTCACTTCCAGACATCTCACAACGAGAACCAGATATGGGACGATATTATCCCCTTAACCCATGCCTGCTCAGGACCTTACACTTTAAAACCGATCTCAGAATGGACACCTTGTGCAATAATCAACTAAGTCGACTATGAACATTAAAAACAACAAGCACTGGCAAAGACAATAGCTTTGGCTACACAAAATCTACTGCCTTTCTCAATGTTTTTAAAATATATATATATATATTTTTTTTATTGCATTTTCAAGACGTAAATCAAACACATGTAAAAAGAATGGCAATGCAATACAATCGTCCGCGACTCCCTGCCCATAAGTCTGTATAAGGGTACGCATGACAGTCCCCGGAGCCCAAACTAGTCCCAATAGTCCCAGGAGGCCAATCCAAGGCGAGCAATCAACTGGCCTTCCCAACACCCAGACAAGACCCCCAGGAGTCTGGAGCAGTATCTGTGTATGATGGGGCATGACCAGTTTACATGATAAAAATCTACCCCATATGCCCCACATCTATGACCTAAGGACGATGGGAACTGAATCATCTGGAGCAGAGTGGAAATGGCCAATTCTCTAGGTACATAAGTGTCTCCCTTCATTCCCCGTCTTCTAGAATACCAACCCAGGACTCCTAGTGGGAGCATAGGTTAGCAAGCAAATCCGGAGAGTTCATCACCAGGGAGTGGTAGATGTGAGAGACCCCACCGTGCCCCAGAGGAGCCATGAAAGCCTTACCCTCCATGGGACTGAATTCAGGGAACTTCCGCCGAGGAGGACCTGTGGGCTGACAAAGCATGCAAAGCTGTAGGAATCTGAAAAACTGGGAGTGGTGTCGTTGGAAGTCAACACGCAAATCTAAGAAGGACCACATATGCCAACCATGCCACATGTCACCCAAACGTGAAATCCTGATCCGGTCCCACCTCCCAAATCCCTCCAAGCCAGCCACTTGATGAAGCAGAGTATCCCTGAAAAGGGGATCTGGAGCATAACCTTATCCTTCCCACCAGTCCATTTCATAGGCCCCGCCACGCAGTGAAAATCACCTTGGTCAAGTCCGGGAGCAAGCGGGGGATCAGCAACCTCTAAAGACGGTCCGCGATCACATCCCATGCCATGAGTGTCGTTTGCACCCGGTATGCTGGGTCTTCGAGACTGCCGTAAAGCCAGTCATTCAGAACTACAAGATGCAGGCCCATTAGTAGAGGTGCAGATCAGGTGCTGCCAGGCCGCCATTAAAGGTGGACTGCACACATTCACCAAACGTGATATGTGGAACCCGATGGGACCACAGGAAGGACCGAACCAAGGGCTGTATGGAACAAAATCAGGACCTGAAGATGGTATGGGAGAAGTTCTGCAAAAAATATTGGAAGCATGACAACACCATCATCTTAAACAAGGCAATCCTCCTCATGATGTAGAGGGGGAGAAAGGACCACTTCTCCAGATCTTTGCTCATGTGAGCTACAAGTGTCAGGTTCAAGGACAGGCAAGATGGGGAAGAAGTGAAATGTAAAGGTCATGCTCAACCACCGGGTAGGTATAGGGGCCTGCCAGTCATGATCTTGCATGGAGAACTTGATCAGAAATAACAGAGACTTTGAATGGTTAACCAGTAAACCTGAAGCCTGACCATAAACATCATACATATGTAGCATTCTAGCGCCCGTTGCCCCTGTATCATTGAAGAATAGCAGCACATTGTTGGCATAAAGAGCAATATGGCCCTCCTTGACCCCCGCCCCCTGTCGGAGCTCCCATAGCTGTGCATCACAGAGAACTGACGTCACCACAGGCTCAATCACGAGGGCGAAGAGGAGGAGTGACAGCCCTGTCTAGTCCCCCTCGGAATCAGGAACACCCACGAAAGGGAACCATCCCAATCTAGGAAATCAAAAGATTTATCAAAATCTATCAGGAGATGAGCACTGGAACCGGGCAGCAAATGACGGTAAGCCACTGCCACTTGCACTCAGTGGATACAATGGCATGTACCATGACGAGGTATAAACCTGCATTGATCGGGGTGGATAAGCTCGGGGAGAATCAGGAGTCGCTTAACAGCATTTTGGCATAGATTTTAAATTCAGAGTTGATAAGAGAAATTGGCCGATAGGACATCCAGTTCACCGGGGATTTCCCCACCTCTTGCAGGACTACTATGGTCGCCTCGTTTAGCTCTGCCAAGAAATGGCCTTTGGTTATCGCTTTATTGTAGAGTGAACAGGTAGGGTGATTATGCTGTCTGAAATTTCTTGTAATACTCTACTGGGGAGTCATCAGGTCCTGGCGTCTAGCCCGGGTTCATGGCAGAGAGGGCTGCCGCAACACCTCGAGGGTCAACGGTTCATCCAGTTCCAAGGCGGCCACGGCAAGACAGCACAGTGGCACATTTTCAATCAAAGGGGAGGACTACTCACTCAGTGATTATGGGTAGTGCGCATATAATGCACAGTAATAGTCCACGAACGCCACCTCGATATCTCAGCTCTCCGTTATCAATCCCTGCATAGGGGCCCAAATACTAGGAACCACCTTATCCGTGAGGCCCTGAGAGGGGAGCCAGTACAGGAGCTTGCCTGACTTGTCTTCCCAGCCGTAGATCCTGCTTTGGAAAGCCACCCAACACTGTCTGACTTCTGCTGCAATGAGAACCCATCAAGCTCGAGCTGATACGGTTCACTAGCATCTGCAACGGAATGAGCATCGGACCATGCTATGCGAGTCTCCAGTTCCTCAATCTGTGACAATTTCTTCCGATCTTGATTGCAAAAGTGCATGCGAGTGACCCACTCATAAATGCCTCGACAGCGCCCAAAGTGTCCCCAGCGAAATCACAGAGCCCATGTTTCACTCCAAAAAAGTGTCTAGTTCCTGTGGAAGGTATTCCGCTGCAGCGTGGTTCTAGGTGCACCAGATCGAACGCTTTCATTGGGCCTCTTGGCCCTGGTACACCATAACTGGGGCATGGACTGAAATACCCCGGGAAAGCACCTTAGTGAGGAGCAAATTGGTTGAGGGTGGAAATACATAGTCACTAAGGGAGCTGGTCTTATGCGCTACGGAGGTATGATTGTATGCTCATGTATAGGGGTGCCAGGTGCGCCAGACATCACAAAGACCAAGGCAAGCTGTCCAGTCCGCAAGGCAGGAAGCCAAGGGTGGGGGCCCAGTCTGGGTCTTCAAACTATCAGCAATGGATGACATTGACATGTTAAAAGTCCCCACCCACAATGTTGACCCTCCCGGGGAAGACCTGCCAAACCCTGCTTCCCACTTCCAACACAGGGCTGGGCACATGGGGCTGAATATAAATGCTCAGAAAATTGTGGGCTTGCCCATCAATTTCCGTCTCAACGGCGACATACCTAGCTTGAGGAGCTGATGAGCTACAGTGAAAACCATAGGGAGACGTATGTCAATCAGGATAGCTACGCCGTGGGAGCCCCTGGTGTGGCCAGCATGGTATACCCTTTTGTACCCTTAGTACGTCAGGAAGGGACATAAGGTACTAAGAAGGTGCGTTTCTTGAAGTAGAAGCATATCAGGGGCCTGAAGCATAGCAAAACCCAAGACAGCTTTTCGTTTAATGCAGGAATAAAGGCTGTTGACATTCCATGTCATTAGTTTCAGAGCCATCAGGTTTCAAATGGGGCACAGGGTGAGGGTAACACGTAGACAAGCATCCAGAGCAGAAAAGGTACCACAGTATCGCAGCCTGCCTGAAACAAAACAAAGGCACGTCCTAATGGGCTAAACCACCTCGAATAAACCTCCTAACCTTCCCCCACCCCACACTTCCACCCTAGAAGCGTCTGTCACCCCAACAACAGAAATTACATCCAAAAGAAAAACAACTTTTGAAGCAACAGAACCCAAGTCCCAGTACCCCGAAGATACTCATTAAGAAGGATGGTGCTGCTGGCTCACAAATACAGTAAAGTTCAAGGGGCAGTCATGAAAATCCCTTCATAGCCAAGCCCCTTTGACCCCTATCTGAGAAGCAGAAGTTGAGCCCACCAAATCCATCAAGGGGAGGGCCCATCCGCGTCTGTTGCCCCCACAACGGCCTTACTCGAGTGGCTGGGTGCATCTGCGGTAGAAGAGGCAGGAGACCTCCCAGCTCAGATATGGCATTTGCTGGAACCCCTTCGTCTGCCCCTACTGTGGCAGCAGACAGCTCCATCCATGGCCACCTTGAGGGTTTTTTTTCCCCAGGGAGGAGGTGAGTTATTGAGCATCGGCCAGGTTTATGTGGCCCACTCCCAGGACGCCTCAGGGACGTTGAAAAAGAAGGATTTGTCAGTGTTAATCACAGAGGCGGGCTGGGAAAAGGAGCATGTGTCGCAAGTTCATTTCTCACAGCTTTTTCTTGACATCCTCAAAGGATTTGCGTTGACGCTGTACCAAGCGGTTGTAATTAGGAAAAACCAAAATCCGAGCTGACTGAAAGTGTGTTGGGGCTAGTTTGCAGATGGAACGAAGAACCACTTTTATGTCTTTGTAATTCAAAATCTTTGCTATTATTGGACACGAGGGAGCTCCCGGAGGGGGAGGTGGGGCACCGCCAAAGACCTATGGAACCGCTACACCATGAAGCACGAGGATAGGTGCTCCTCAGGGACCCATGATAGGATCAATTTCTCGAGGAAACTCTCAGGTGTCGCTCCCTTAGCCCCATCAGGAAAGCACACAAACCAGAGGCTGTACTGCCAGGCCCGGTTCTCCGCGTCTTCAGCCCGGATCTCCAAGCTCCGGGACACCATGGTCAGGTGAGCCCTCTCTGCCTTCAAGGTTGACAAAGAGACCTCCAAATCTGATATACGACCCTCGGCGCAAGTGACTCAATCTGAGACACTGCGGAGATCTTGGAGTAAAAGCGCAACATCCACATCAACATCCCCACTTCTGGACTCCAAGGCTGAACGGGAGGCCTGAATGGCAAGAAGGATGTCTGTAGTGTTAGGATGTCTCACTAGCGAGTAGGGGGGTGGGTCAGCAAAGTCTTATTTGGCCGCAGGGAACTGGGGAGCTGTAAATTTGTCAATTTTTGATTGCGCCCGAGCAGGGTGGGTACCCTACACCTCCTGGTGAGTACATGGAGCAATCAGTGCACAGAAAACCAATCAGAAGTCAACAAATCTGCCTCCTTGAAGAGAAAGTGTCTGTATAGGAGCATGGCCGCCAAGGCATTGAGAAAGATCACTGGGGGGGGAGAGGGGGCAGTCAGACCCCCCTCACCAATCACGACAAGGAATGCTACCTCAAAACAGTCCCGGGGCAGCAGGAAGGTGGTCCGTCGTCCCCAGCCCCCCTGACGAGAGGAGCGAAAACAGCCGACCTGATGGGGTCCGCAGCAGTCATCCCCAGCCACCAGGAAAGAAGAGCGTCAGTGAGATGTGAGGTGAGGGAAGAAAAGCAAGTCGATCTCCACTGGTCCTGTCTGGTCTTTCAGCAGTCACAGGCGGCAAGGGGGAGACGACTGACGCAGCAGCCATGGCCACCAGGGCCCACAAGGAGGTACTGTTCACCCGCCACGGCTCACCCCAAGCCGCGTTCCAGGTCTAAGGCCATCCACCGCACTGACACAGTACAGGAGAAAGCAAAATTGCATTAGCGGGTCCCTGTACTCACGATGAGCGCTTCTTTTTCCCTTCAAGCCAAGTTGCAAAGCAGCCAACACTACTGTTCAACAGTTAAAAAAAACAGAGAGGGGGTGTTGGAGGGGTCAACACATCGGACAGCGGGAAGAGGGCGGGAGATAGGTGAAAAACAACAGAGAGCACGGTTGGTGGGGAAACACAGGTGGGATTAAGGAGAGTTACATTTGGACATGCATTCAATAGGAGTTGATGTCCAAAAGTAACAAGAGTGCCTGCAGGAGCCTGCGGCCAGTATAAGGACACTGGCCATGGAAGCTGTACTTTATCCATGCTCCGTGGCAGGGACACAGAGAAGCCCCAGAAAGAGTAGTTTCTGTCCTGTAACTCCAGTTCTGTAGTAGGGGATCTCTGTGTATAGTCATAATCTAGTGAATAGTCCCGCCCATGTGCGTGGACCCCGGAGCAATCAAAAATAATCTCTTAAGGTGTCGAAAAATGCAGAACTGCACAGACACTTAAGAGAGAATTAAAGACAGATAATGCAGCCTATATCCACAGGCTACACTGTCCAGTACTTCAACTGGAAATTCCACCAAAAATCCACAAACAGCAAAGCCTATCCAGATTTTCCTTTCTTTAACAGCAAAAGCCCTCTGGAATGATAGAGAGGAAGACATGGACAGACAAGCCCCATAGGCTCCCATTATGTGGCTCAGAACAGGATACTGTGCCTTTAACCCCTTCCACGCTCATGACGAGCTCAGCTCGTCATGAGGTACGCCTGTCGTATGCTCATGACAAGCTGAGCTCGTCATGTAACGCGGGATTTGCGAATCTTTAGCGCACAGCGGGAAAACGCTTAGCGCGGATGGGGTTAAGAGAACTTTACAGAACTTCACAGTATCCCAGAATGCACTGCAGATCCCTTTTACTTTCAGTTCTTTTTGAAGGCGTAAAACGCCAGACCTGTAGCATTCCTTACATGAATATCTCTCTCCACCGGGGAGGAGGGCGGGCGCTTATGACTATAACAGAGATACCCCTACTACAGAACTGGAGTTACAGGACAGAAACTACTCCTTCTGTAGTAGGGGATATCTGTGTATAGTCATAATCTAGTGAATAGAATGGCAAGCCCATCCCCACACCAAAGCGGCGGTGGAGAAAAGAGTAATAACACCACTACTGTGCGAACAGATTTCGCAACGAAGCCTGCCCAACCTGAGCGTCTGCCCTGGCATCAGTGTCCAGGCAGTAATGCTTAGCAAAGGTATGGACCGACTTCCAAGTGGTCGCCTTGCAGATTTCTGCAATTGGAACATTACGGAGCAAAGTAGTCGTGGCAGCTTTGCCCCTGGTGCAATGAGCCTTAGGTTTACCCCCTAAGGTCTTACCAGCTTTTTGGTAACACAACTGTATACAGGACACAATCCACCTAGAAATGGACTGTTTAGAGGTAGCAAAGACCTGTCCTGACTGATCCATAATTGATAAACAATTGGTCTGACCTACAAAGGTCCTTGGTTTTATCCAGATAAAATTTCAACACCCTCCTGACATCCAGGGAATGCAGGGACCTTTCCGCTGGAGAGGAAGGATTCTGAAAAAACGTAGGTAAAGTTATGTTCTGGTTAACATGAAAGTCAGATATAACTTTAGGAAGAAATTTAGGGTGAGTACACATAACAACCTTAGCAACATGAAATACAGTATAAGGTTCTTGGCAACACCACGCCTGAATTTCACTCACCCTGCGGGCCGATGTAATGGCCACGAGGAATGCCGCCTTCCAGGACAGGTGCTGCAAAGAAGCCTTATGAATAGGTTCAAGAGGCTCCTTCATCAATCCTGACAGCACCACATTCAATTCCCGTGAAGGCGAAGGAAGCCGGACAGGAGGGAACACTTTTTTCAAGCCTTCCAAAAAATCTTTGATCACAGGGATCTGAAAGAAGGAAGTCTGTGAAGGGCATTTCCTGTAGGCAGTCAATGCAGCCAGATGAACCTTAATGGAATGGACATTAAGGCCAGACTGCGCCAGATGAAGAAGATATGGAAGGATGACATTTTCCTTACATGTCGTCGGGTCATAGTTCTTGGACTTGCACCAAATGCAAAACCTCTTCCACTTGTAAGCATAAGAAGTCCTAGTGGAAGGTCGCTTAGCCTCCTTCAGTATGTCCATGCAATCTTCTGGGAGATTCAAATGGCCATATTGCACTATCTCAGGAGCCATGCCGCCAAACTCAAAGACGAGAGGTTGGGGTGCAACATCTGCCCCCCGAACTTCGTGAGAAGGTCTGGCCAGCACGGCAGCTTTATGTGAGGAAGGAGAGACCGGTGAAGCAGGTCCATGAACCACCACTGTCTGGGCCATTCTGGGGCAATCAGTATCATCCGCGCCCTGGACAGGGACAGCTTGATAAGAACCATCGGAATCAGGGAAATGGGTGGAAAAGCGTACAGAAAGCTGTTCGACCAGTTGATCCATAACGCATTCCCCAGCGTCCCCGGTTGGTAGTACCTGGAGGCGAAGTTTCGGCATTTGCTGTTTTCGGCGGTGGCGAACAGATCTACGTCTGGAGTCCCCCACCTTGCGAAGACTTCTCCTAGTGCTTCGTCGTTTATGACCCATTCGTGATTTTCCTGAATCAGTCTGCTCAGTGCGTCTGCCTGAACATTCTGCACACCTGGTAGATGGGTAGCCGGTATTGTCAGTCCTCTGGCCAGAAGCCAGTGCCAGATCCCCTGCGCCTCCTGCGACAGGGTGCGTGATCTCAAGCCCCCCTGCTTGTTGAGGTAATACATCGTGGTCGTATTGTCCGTTTGCACAAGCAGAGAGTTGGTCTGGAAGGACGGAAGAAAGGCCTTCAGCGCCAAGTGAACAGCTCTGAGTTCCAGGAAATTGATGTGGTACGTGGACTCCGTCTGGGACCACGTCCCTTGAATCTGTAAGTCTCCGGAGTGCGCCCCCAGCCGCGGAGAGACGCATCCGTCACGATAGTCTGCGTGGGAATGTCCTTGAGGAAGGGAACCCCTCTCAGGAGATTCTCCGCCGAACACCACCACTTCAGAGACTGAAGAGCATGCAGAGACAGTCGTATCCTGTCGTCCCACGACCCTTTCCTCTGATCCCACTGATCCTCCAAGCACTCCTGCAATGGTCTCATGTGCAGCTGTGCGTGTGGCGCGAGGAAGATACAAGAGGCCATCGATCCCAGTAGAGAAGACACCGTCCTCACTGTTGTAGATGGAGTGGTCATTAGACCCTGAGCCTTCAGAAGGAGTGATAATCGTCGCTCCTCCGAAGGAGGCACGCTTGCTGACAGCGTATTGATGGAGGCTCCCAAGTACTGGATGCACTGGACCGGAGTCGGGACAGACTTGGACATGTTGATGTGCAACCCCAGCTTGTTCAAGAGAACAAACGTCTTCTGGAAGTGCGCTTGAGCTTCCGAGAAGGAGGAGGCCTTGATCAACCAATCGTCCAGGTACGGGTAGACAAAAACCTTGTTCTTCCTTAGTGGTGCGGCTACCACTGCCATGCACTTCGAGAATGTTCTGGGCGCAGACTTCAGTCTGAATGGCAGTACTGTGTACTGATAATGATTGGAGCCGACTTGGAATCGCAGGAACTTCCTGTGTCTGTGTGCAATGGGCACATGGAAGTATGCATCCTGTAGATCTATGGCACACAGCCAGTCTCCCCGTTGCAGCTGAGGATAAATCTGATGCAACGACAGCATGCGAAACTTCTCTCTGCGAATCCACTTGTTTGCGTGTCGCAAATCCAGAATGGGCCTGAACTCGTTCTTGTCCTTTTTGCGGACCAGGAGGAACCGGGAGTACAGACCTCTTCCTCTTTGAGACAGAGGTACGTCTTCTATCGCCCTTTTCCTTAACAGGATATCGGCCTCAGCCTGGAGCTCGCGCAGCTGAAACTGCGAGCTGACCGGAGGAATTGATGGAGGCGGGCTGGTGAACCGAAGACTGTATCCATTGCAAACAATATTCAGCACCCACTTGTCCTGAGTAATTTTTCTCCACTCTGCCAGAAAAAATCGAACGCTTCCCCCCACCGGAGCGGGTAATGGATGTAGGGGAAGTAACAGCTCAGGGTCGAGACCCGGCCGCGCCCTTGTTCGCAGTAGAGGACTGCTGACCTCCTCTACCCCTCTGGCGCTTCTGGAAGGGCCTCCGGAACTGCTGCTGTTGTTGCTGCTGCTGTCCCGAAGCCTGTCCTCGCCCTCTGCCCTGAGCCCCAAACCGTCTCTGGAACGGGCGGTAGGCTTTCTTTTCTTTGGGCTTCTCCAAGCCCACAGCCGTCAGAGTCTTGGCCTCCGCCTTCATGCGGGCCATCTCATCATCTGCATGTTTCCCGAACAGGGTCTCCCACGAGAAGGGCAGATTAGCCACTCGCTGCTGGGCCTCCGGCTTGAGTGATGTGAGCCTGAGCCAGGCATGGCGGCGCTGGTTGATCCCATGACAATACCCATGGGCCGCCAAAAGAGAGCCATCAGCGGCTGCGCTGATGACCTGGTTCGAGACCAGCATCCCTTCCTTCTGGATCTCCAGGAAATCCTCTCTCCTATCTCGTGGCAGGAGTTCCGCGAACTGCTGAAGGGATTCCCACAGGACACGATCATAACGCCCTAGCAGAGCCGCATCGCTAGCGGCCTTCATGGACGTAGAGGCTGTCCCACAGGCCTTCCTGCCATTTGAGTCGATCCATCGGCTCTCCTTATCAGGAGGCACGGTAGAAGACGGAGAGGTAGTGTTGTTTTCTGGCCGCCGTCACTATAACGGAGTCCGGAACAGGGGCAATCCTCAGAAAAGCCGGGTCGGAATCCGGAGCCCTGTACTTCTTAAGAAGACGGGACGGAGCGGCTTTTGTCGTTGCAGGCGTAAGAAACAGCTCCTCTGCTGGCTCTACCAATCCTGGCACGAGCGGTAGTAGAGTGCGAGACAAATGCTTCTTGTGAAGTGTCTCAAAAATTACGGACGTCGTAGGTGTTGGAGCCGTCACCGTGATTCCCAATTTAGCTGCACCCCTCAAGAGAACATCCTGGAACGTGCTGATGTCATCCAAGGGAGACACCCTCGTTCCCGGGGAGTCTGACAAGGTCGGGGAGAAGGACCTGGTTCTGGAAGAGTCCGTGCGGGACCGTGATCCGCGCCTCCTGTGGCGCCGTCTTGACCTCATAGGGAATCTGTGACGACTGCGCGACCTCCCTCTCCGTCCGGAGCGGGATAGCGACTTCCTTGGCTTCGGTCGCCCTGCCGGTTCCACCGGGACGGGAGACTTTGGCTTGGATGGAGCCCTCGGCCGAGGGGTCCCCTTAGGAGGAGTCGGAAATCGTGGCAACGAACCGTTCCTCGGAGGAGGCTTGTCAGCCGGCAACTGGGGTTGCGGTTGAGGCTGCGGAGGAGGCGGAAGTGGAGGCGGGGTGGGAGCCCGCGGAGGAAGTCCTCTCGGTAACGGAGGAGGAGGAGGAGGAGTAACTGTCTTCGGCCTAGCAGGGGTATACACAACAGAGTACACCAAGCCCGGTGAACCGCCCTACTTACTAGGCTGGGACTTTGGAGAGTCTTCCATAGGCACTTGAAGCCTTCCAGACTGACTCCTGGCGCCAGAACTCCTTCCGCGCCTTCCCAGCGTCGAAGAACGGCGACCAGATGGCGAGCGTCGGCCCATCGACTGCGAGCTTTGCCTCTTCGACGGCGAGCGTCGATCCCTCGACGACGAATGCCTTCGCCTCGAGGGCGACCTTCTTCGCCTCGACGGCGACCTCCTATGTCTCGACGTCGACCGTCTACACCTCGACGTCGACCGTCTACACCTCGACGGCGACCTTCTACGCCTGCGGCGACCTTCTACGCCTCGACGGCGACCTTCGCCTCGACGGCAATCTTCTCCTTGACGTCAAGGATCCCCTCGACGACGACCTTCTCCTCTTCGCCGACGGCGTACGGCGGTGTCGCCTCGAATACTCGACGACGACGCCGACGAAGAAATCGTCACTGGAGACTTCGACGGCGGCCTGTTCAGGTCCCTGGACGCCGAACGTCGACGTCGCCTTGACCCAGAGCCCTGGGGAGACGAGGAACGGACTGCAGTCATCCCTCTTGACGTTGTGGTTGGTGCAATCGACGCCGACGGAGAATGAGGACGTTTGCTGGTCTTCCTGCCCCTGGGGAGCCCCCCAGAGGCCTCAGCATGGGCAGATGAAGCCCCTCCAGACCCACCTTGTGCCTTCCGTCTTCTGTCTTCAAGGCCCTGAAGCCTAATCTTCATCCTATCCCTCAGGGTCCTGCTAGAGAAACCCTGGCAGATATCACACTCCTCTGGGACATGGGATGAAGGAAGGCAGATGATACACACCTCGTGTGGGTCAGACTTGGCCTTCTTCCTGGGGCACTCAGGGCATTTGTCGAATAATGCAGGCCGATTTGACAATTAAGAGTGCACACAAAGACAAACAGGAAGAAACAGCAAAGTACTTCAAGAAGAGCACTCAAATAACTTTGAAAAAGTGAAAAAAATCACCAATAAACTCTTGAAAAGGGAGAGCTCAATGCTCCAGGGTCCTGCTTGCAGGAGCCGGAAAAACGAACTGAAAGTAAAAGGGACCTGCAGTGCATTCTGGGATACTGTGAAGTTCTGGAAAGTTCTCTTAAAGGCACAGTATCCTGTTCTGAGACACATAATGGCAGCCTATGGGGCGTGTCTGTCCATGTCTTCCTCTCTATCATTCCAGAGGGTTTTTGCTGTTAAAGAAAGGGAAATCTGGACAGGCTTTGCTGTTTGTGGATTTTTTGTGGAATTTCTAGTTGAAGTACTGGACAGTGTAGCCTGTGGATATAGGCTGCATTATCTGTCTTTAATTCTCTCTTAAGTGTCTGTGCAGTTCTGCATTTTTCGACACTTTAAGAGATTATTTTTGATTGCTCCGGGGTCCACGCACATGGGCGGGACTATTCACTAGATTATGACTATACACAGAGATCCCCTACTACAGAAAGAAGCTGTTGCGAGGAGGAGGCACTGACCAATGGTAAGTAAACAAACCAAAGTGACGTGGAAGCCAACCATTGATAGGCAAAGATAAGTAATGGACGTGCTCTAAGCCCCTTTTAAGATTTGTTTTAAAGAATAATCCAGCCCTCAAAAAATCCACTCGCCCACTTGAAATTGCGAGTTTCATTTTATCAGGTTGAGCTATTTTTAGCACTTACTCATCCTTGCTGTAGAGTAAACTTAAGCTGGAAGAAACAGGTGTTCTGTTCATACAGAAAGTGAATGAGCAATTAAGACACCTTTAAATCTTGTTTTTATCTTGACACATTTGCAGACTGCTCAAGGACAGAGGTCAAATGTCAGTTAGTCTTTTTCTAATTGTTGGTTATCTTTTGCTGGAAAATGGTTATAACTTTTCTTTCTCTTATTACAGTTAATACTTTTTGTCAAGTGAGTTATCTGACAATAATTGTAACACAAAAGGCTGTAAAATGTCAGGTTATTTCTCTAACACAACATTTAAACAGCTTGTAAATGAATAGTACAAGTATTTCAAAATATATCAGGAATTATGAAAAAAAGGTTTTTTTGGTAATTCAGAAGGGTGATGCAAACAAAGATTTGAATAGGAGCAACACAAATCAGACTCCCTTACTTAGTGATGTGCAAATGACAAATATTTGGAGAAACTTTATTTACAAACATTGTTCGCGTCTAGTTTTAAAACTGTGTCAGTGACAAATTCAGTGGTCATTTCAATGTAAAATATGTTGAATGTAAATGACAGTGTGCTGCTACTTTGTGCTTTAGTTATGTTTTTATCAAAAGTGATAGTTTTTAAACATGATTTGAGTAAAATTCCTGCCCCCACCCTGATGACAATGCAGGTAATGAACTAAGAGGTAAGTCAGCGGTCACGTGTTTCCTATATGTGGCTAGATTAGTTTTCTATATGGAGCTAATGTTTAGTCTATTGAATCAAACAAAAGAGCTTTCTGTACAGCAGACGTGCTGAACTCTCGTATTTGAGTATTTGAAAGTGCTCTCATATGTGATAAAGAAGAAAATTGAATCTCACTGAAATAAAATACTTGCCCAGGATCACATGATTTGAAACCTGTTTATGAGTCAAGAGCATTATAATTAGGTCTAGTAGATTACTGAAGTCACTAGACCTGCAGGTCAAGTAACATGTTTAGGATTTTTCAAGGCCTGTAATAGCTTTCGCAGACTGCACGCACGCTGTGGGGGAAACGTAAAAAGGAATCTGCAGGCCTGGTCAGAGCTACCAGCTTACTGAAAATGATACAATGCGTGCCTATCTCTCACACTTATTCATCCACCACACTGCTAAGCGCTGCATCCCGTAACATGATAAACACACTTCAGTGAGCCTCACAAACAACATGGAAACCCTTCCCACATAGGATCACAACAAAGATAACACACTTCCAACCACACACCCTGCATAGTGGAGCGTGTTACCCATGCAGGCAGGCACTTCAGCACCCCACATAAGGGTAGTAAGCACAATATAAATGTTGCTATACAATACTAGGGCAAATGGACAGGTTTGCCAGGTTAATATGTCTGTGGGGCAGGAACACCAATTACGTATATGGAAGTGGAGGCCAGGATTTCAAAATATACAGAGACAGAATTAAGAGGTAATATAAAATATTTTGTTGAGCGTGCGAGATTATCAGTAATCTGTAAGTGAACAGAAGTACTAGGTATGTAAACTGTTGGTAAAAAGAGAATGCAAGGTTTGCCCATGTAATTTAAGTTGTCTTACCTGTCTCAAAGGAGTATTAGGTGTACTTAAAGTAAAGATGCCTGAAAAAAACAATTCTGACAAAACTTTTTCGTGAAACCTCTTTTGAGAAATTTTTCTATTAGAATGAATTACACCAGAATGATGAAAAAAAAAACGGTGAATACCCTTCTTGGTAACAAACGTTTTCTATCAGGTCTATTTTTTTTAAATATTTTCACATTTTTAAAATGTGTCACCTTCTGTTTAACCCTCTTTTTTGTTTCTCCTCCCACCTGTAAGAGAGATAATGGCCTCCTGTACTAACACTACAAATAAGAAATCATAAATTGTGACTAATACTGGTTTTATATTGTTGTTATTTGGAATGTTGTGTAATAGGATGGTTTTGTTTTTTAAATTAGCGGTTTTCATAAATGTGTCTGTAGTAGGCAGTGGTCCAAGGGTACTGCTTGTCCCTACAAAATGCTTTTATCTACATTCACAAAAGGAAAAGGGGGTTCCATTTGCGAGTAGCTTACTTTATTGATGTGGAAAATATTACAGACAGGAAATTAAGGAATCAGTAGGTGGAAGGAACACCATTTACACGCACCTTCCAAATATTGGTATTTACTTGCAAACCCAAACTGTCATTCAGTGACGTGTTGCTGAATCACAGTTTAAGGTTTATGAATATAAACATGTCATTTTGTCGCCGCAAAGGTTCTAATTTTACAAATTGGAACCTCTGCGACTGTAAAATTGCTTTGTGAATGAGGGCCGGGGCCAACCCATAACCCCCACCCCATAATACTCTTACTTTAAACCCTGCTTGCCTTTTCCTAACAACCACCTTCTCTCTCTCCTCGACTCCCAACCATCTGCCCAAGTGTAATGTGACACTTTTCTTTTTTTTTTTTTGGGATTCTTAATTGTATTTTTAAAAAAAAAAAAATTATTTTCAATTATGCAAAAAAACAATCAACGACAGTTTAGACCGGAGCCCCCCCTCCCCCGAGCATCCACAGGAGAAAGATGAAAAAGGAAAAAAGTCAAACCGTCAATCTTCTTAGTTATTGAGGTAGGGTTACTTAATGATATCCAGAAGTGAGTAACGATTTGCCCCTGCCCCAATACCTTTATACCATGCTAATCAAAAAATACTTTTGACAATAATGAATAATAGAATGCAACAGTAAGGGGGAAAAAAAAAAATTGTTTTTTAGGGGATAAGAAAGTGACAAAAAAATAATGCTTGAAAGGGAAGAAAGCATAGACATACATTAATAACAGGAATCCCATCACATTTCCATTGCTTACAGCCATAGCCTACTTAGATTAAAGGCGTGCCATTTAGATAGTTCCAGCTTTTAAATCTCCCTACTGGAAGTTCACCTTGGTCCAGGTACCAGAATAATTTATTCCTATGTTCCATTAATCCATTTACCCAGGGATTCCCACACTATCAATCCAGTTTTTTTACCACGCTTCCCCTTTTTAGAATAAATCGCCATTTCTAATTTACAGGTTGCCAACACTCTTGCCTGCAATTGCGAGAATGACGGGGGGTTTGGGTCCTTCCAATGTGCTGCTATGCATATCCAGTATATAGCCAAAGCCACAAAGATTAAAGGTCCCCTGACCCGGGTACTGTTATCCTGTCCTAATAAAACTAGAGAAGGGTTTAGTTGTATATTTTGTCCCAGTACCACTCCCAAGAAGGTCTGTATTTGATTTAACAGAGGTGCTAGATTTGGGCAAGTGGCAAACATGTGGATCTGATCTGCAGCAAATTCCCGACATCTTGGCCAGAGGGTTCCGTTGTCGGTTCCCCACTTCGCTATTTTATCTGGAGTAATATATAAGAAAAACCCTGTTTTATAAAACCGGGCCTGTAACTTTGTAGATAATAAATATTTATGGTCTGATTTCAGGGCCTTACTGAAGAGACTTTGTTCAGTGTTTAACTTGGATTGCCATTTTGTGTCTATTTTCCCCAAATCATCAGGCATTTTTTCATTCAGGGTAGTATAGATCGCCCCAATCCGTAAAGGATTGCCTCCCTGAATTTTATCCAATATTTCAATTTATCAAAGCCCACCAGGCCACCAGTTTTACGATCCAGGAAATTCTTAACTGCCATATACTGAAAGACCTGATTTTCCTCAAACGAGAATTGATTTCTAAGATCCGCGAAAGATCGAATCCCATTTGGAGTTACCAGATCCCCCAGTTTCACCACCCCAGCATTAGACCATTTTTGAAAGTATGAGTTATCAAATAGTGAAGGGAGCATTGGGTTAATCTTAGTCGGAGTGTAGTAATTTAGTCTACCAAGACCCAGGAGTTTCCGTAGATTCGAAAAAACTTGATACGCATTCATTAGGGACTTAAACCGAACACGCTTGTAATAGCTATACTCAAGTTGTCTCCAGAGGCAGCCCTTGCTGTTCTCCCCCAACAAGGCGTTATAGGGGGGCGATAAACCTGCCTGGTCCTGGTCCCTATCTTCAAAGACTAAAAAAGAGCAATACTGTAGTAGGGTAGCCCAACAGTATAGCTTAAGATTTGGCAGCGCCCATCCTCCTCTCTCCTTAGGTAGCGAAAGCAATTTATAGGATCTTCTTGTAGATGAGTAGGCCCATATAAATTAACAAAAGAGTTGTTCAAATAAGTGGAGTATTTTATTATTGAATTCCAATGGGATTGTTCTAAAAAAGTATAGGAGCTTCAGGAAGTATGTCATTTTTACTACATCTAATAATGGTCAAATGTAGATTATTCATTTTTTTTAAGTGCTTTCTTAGTGTCAACAGATAATGGGATCAAATTATCTTCTACTATTTCATCAATGTTGGCCCGATGGTCACACCCAGATATTTAGCTTTAGTGGTAACTCAACTATCTGACCAGGTTATTTTATCATTCAAAATAATCTGAGTTTTATTTTTGTTTAGAGCATACCCAGAGTTTTCCAAACTCCTGGGCCTCCCGTTCCAAAACTTCTATGGCCTTTTTGGGGTCAGGGGTGATGACAGCCAGGTCGTCTACGTATGCCATAATTTTTGTGCTTATGCCATGTCTAACGTCTGCTGGAATTTCAGGGTTCAATTCAATTCTTGTGATGAGTGGATTTATAAAAAAAGGGCGAACAGTAGCGGGGAGCATGGGCATCCCTGCTTGGTACCACGGGAAATTTCTATTGGCCCGGTTAACTTCCCGTTCACCATAATTTTAGCTCTTGGGGTTTTGTATAGTGCCTGGATTGCCTGTAGCATAGTGGGCCCAAATCCAACCTGCCTTAACATTTCCCAGAGAAAGTACCAGGAGACCCGATCAAAAGCTTTCTCAGCATCCAACAATATTACTGCGATTGGATCTCCTGTTACTTGTGCTGCGTCTAAAAGTATAATCGTTCTTCGTACATGCTCTGTTGTTTCTTTTTTTGGTAGAAACCCATGTTGCCATTCTGAAACTAAGCTCTGTATACTTTGGGATATTCTACTAGCCAGAATTTTGGAGAAAATCTTAGAATCCGTGTTTATGAGAGTAATCGGTCTGTAGGATGACATTTCAAGTGAGGATTTATCTTTTTTGGGGAAAATTACAATCTTTGCCAATGACCATGATGGAGGAGGATCAGTGCCGCCAAAAACTGAAGTAATAACTGATGTAAAAACTTCCTTGATCTGTGGTTCAAATACCTTATAAAATTCAGCTGGTATGCCATCCAGACCCGTGGGTTTACCATCCGTCAGGGCCATAATTGCGCCTGAAATTTTCTCCCAACTTGGGAAGTGCTCCATGTGCTCTTGTTCTTGTGGAGAAAGTTTGGCCATGGGTATAGGGTCAAGATAACGCGCTAAGTCTATTTTTTTATCTTCATCTGATCTCACATCCTCCTCGGTATATAGATCCCTATAGAACCCTTCAAAAGCTTCATGTATCTTCCCCAGATCCTTCGTGGGTTTTTCCAAATTAGTGCTGAATGCAGTGATGGTGTTCATTGTAGACTGTTGCCTAATTGAAAGTGCCAGCTGATGCCCTATCTGTTCCCCACACTCATACATCCTTCCTCGTGTTGCGGCCCATTTGGAAGCTATCCTTTCTGAGAACATAGAGCCCATCTCTGCCTTAGTTGTTGCTAGTTTGTGTTTGATTGCCTCTATATCCCCCCTGTTTTAATTGCTTGAGTGAGAGCTGTTTCTTCTACTGTCAGTTTATTTTGCAGTTTCTGCACCTGTTCCTTTTCCTTTTTGCTTCTTCTGATGGAGTAACTAAGAGTCTCACCCCGAACCCCTGCTTTGAACGTGTCCCATACTATCATAAGCAGGGCAGAGTCTAAGTTTATTCTAAGGAATTCCACTATCCACTTCTGCATGTACTTTATATATTCAGCATCAAATAGTAGCGCCTTTTCAAATGTCCATTTTGTACTTGTGCCTCTTTCTCTTAACCCTTTAATGGTCAGTGACAGTGGATTGTGCTCTGACAGAAACCTGGGTGAAATCTCAATATGAGAATGGTTGATCAGTGAGGAAGAGATAAGAAAATAATCTATTCTTGTCAGTGATGTATGTGGTGCAGAGAAGAACGTAAAACCATCTTGCTGAGGCCATGATTCAGCCCAAACATCTACTAACCCATGAGTTTCAATCAAGTTTAGCATCAGCATGAAACACTTTTGGTTTTCTACCTGTGTACTTCCAACTTTCATCTGCTTGCCAATTGCTAGGAAGATTCAAATTCAGGTCCCCGCACAATATGATGGGTGTTTTCCAATGCGCTAGCTCCCCTGTAACCCAGTCTATTACTCCAGGATCATCCTGATTGCTCTCATATATGGAGCATAGTCTAAAAGTGCTATTTTCTGTCAATGAACACCCCACTATCACCCATCTACCAAGGCTGTCTGATTTGATCCTATCTATTTGTAAGTCCAGCCTATGATTGGCTAATACTCCTACACCTTTCACTTTCGCTCCCTGTGTTGTGGCTCCTATAACCTTATACCCAAGCGAATTCAGAATTTGCGTCTGAGACCCTTCGACGTGTGTCTCTTGCAGACAGATCAAATCTGGGCCCAGCGCTCGCAGACCTTGTGCTACCTTTTGCCTTTTTGCCGCATCGTTAAGCCCGCAGATGTTTACAGACAATATCTTAATTTTAGTTACGTCAGTCATCCCTCACTAATGCATTTTCCTCACCAGGCTGCCAATTTTCTCCCCCCCCCTTTTTTTTTACCCCTCTTTGCACTTTCTTTCCCTTCTTTCGCTTCTTTCCTATGCTGAAATTCAAACTGCCCCTTTGTGCCCGTGTCAGTGCCTGCCCTTGATGCCCCCTTCCCCCCCACCCTTATTGAGCAGTCAGGATGACTTTGGATGATGGTAGTCAAGTGTGAGTTCCAGCCATCGAACCACCCCTACAATAACTGTGAAAAAGAACCAAGACCCTGGGAGTCTCTACATACTCATTAGTCCATAATAGTTCATGATCATCGCTTTTGTCCCGTGACTTCTTTTAGGTATTCATTGGCCTTAACCTCAGATACAAAAAACTTTTGTTTTTCCTCCATAAAGCACTTTCAGTCTAGCCGGGTTCATTAAAAACATGTGTGCCCCCCTCTGCTGGAATGGTGAAATTAATTGGCGCAACCGCCATCTGCGTTCTACGGTTGCGTGACAGAAGTCCGGTTTTGCGAAGAATTTGACTCCATTCGCCTCCCTCTGTGCATTAGGTCTTGCTTTGTCATAGATCATTTGTCTCAAAAGGAAATTACCAAAAAAGACCAAAAAAAACCTAGGTTTGCCATTAGAATCAGCTTTCCCCGTCTAGGCTTGATGTTAAAAGGGAATCGATGGGCCCTTTGAATTTCCGTGTCCCAGTTCCAATTTGTCTTGGCGGGGAAAGCTGCTCTCAATAGTTTGACAATATACCCTCTGGGGTCCTCTCCTTCAACTCCCTCTGGAATCCCCAATAAGCGGAGGTTGTTACGGCGTTGCCTGTTTTCCTGCTCCTCCATCTTAGTCATTAAGTCCACTAGACATGCCTCTTGTGAGCTCACTTGTTCTTTCACCTTTGCAGCCTCCGTTTCCAGTGTTTCAGTTCTAGCCTCTACCATGACTACACGATCCCCAATATCTGTACAGACTCATACCATTTTGCAGCTTTTTAGCCGCTGTTTTCACTGAGAGGTTGTCTGAGCGTACCTCCTCATAAAATTGTTTGATGGAATTAAAGATGGAGGCTAAAGAGGGGGTTCCCGGTGCGGACCTGCTCCTTTCAGAGGCTGGCAAGCAGATTTTGTGCTGAAGTCCACCAGGTAAAAGTAAATTAGGGGAGTCTGAGTAGTCCCATTGCAAATGTCCCCTTTCCGCCTAGATTGTCTCTTCCTTAGTACTGTTTCGGCGTTTTTTGTTGTTGTTGAGGAATCTCATCCTCGCTATGCTCCTCTGCTGATCCCGAATCTTCTGAAGTATTAGAGTCTTCTCCGATATCTGAAGCTGTCAGTGAGCCATCTGAAACTGAGTAGAATTTCTCAGTTTTGGGGTCAGGTGACTGTGGTGGCGGGGGTCTATGATTATTGCCCTCTTGTAGGTTCATGTCTTGTTCCTCTGAATCCCCTGTCATATAGGCTAGCGTAGTAAGTTGGGGTGTTCTGCAGTCTTCCCTTGTGATTTCCGTTAGGTCTTGACCCTGGCCCGTTTGTTCAGACTGCTCAGACTGCTCGCTTACTTCGTTCGACCCTATCTCTAGGTCCATGTCCATGACTTGCAGGGATTGTCCAGCGGGCTCTGCTGCCTCTGTTTCTACCATGACCGGCGTTGTTAGGCTAGTTGGGGTCCCTTGGGGGCTAACGTTGGGATGTGGACAAGGGCTTGGGTTACCACCATTTATGGCTGCTGTGCCCGTTTTCACCACTGATTTTAGTACTGGGAAATGATTGCTGATAGAGGGGGAGCCACCTGGGTTCATTGAGGCTGCCTCCCGGTTGATGTTTTTGACATTATTCTTTTTTATAGCCCCCAAGTCCCTTTTACCTTTTGCTGGTGGTTCTGGCTTTTCTCCTCCTTTGTCCTCGTCTGTCTGAGCCGGGGGTGCCTTTGTCTTTTGCTTCTGACCCCTCGTAGTAATTTTCTTGACACACCGGCAGCTCTCCGGGTACTGCGAGGTAGACAAGGTAAACGATAACAGCGAGGCCTGCCGTTTTCCCGCTCCTGTGAGTCCGGTTTGATTGACAGCGCACTTAGAGCGCGCTCGATGACCCCCGAATGCACTGTCAGGCGAAGCTCAGCAAAAATCACCGTCCGATTATTTCTCCGCGTGCTTCTCGGAAAGCAGCCTCCTCTGACCCCAGCTCCCGTCCTTGTTCTCACCCCTAGAGTGATTTTAACGAGCACAGTTTCGTTCGTGCTCCCTGCTGTAGTTCGTGTCTCCGGGGCCTTCTCTCCCGCTGTCAGGCTGACAAAGCGATGATCGCCGATCATCGAGATTCTCTCAGCATGCAACTTTTCTTTTGTCCCCTCCAAGCTTCACTCCACCGCCATTTTCTCTATTTACTTTTGTTTTTTTCTTCTCTTCTGCTTTGTTCCTTGTGACGGTATCCTCTGCTCTTTAAAACCAGGTCGCAGTAGTTTAAAACAAAAAAAAACAAGCAGTGGTAAACTCAATAGGTCTGGTTTTGGCTGTTAGCCTTTCAGCTTTGTCGATGCTTGTTTTTGTGTTATGGGTTTTGTACAGGTTTAAGTAAAAGCAAAAATGCTGGGGATCTCTAAAAGCAGACATGTACATAGCAGTCCCAGGCACTCAATGGATCTACTTGTGTCTATATGCTCCTTGTGAAAGAGAAAATGCCATCACTTACTGTAAATTTAGTCAATGACTGAAGTGGGCTGACCTACTGACCCATGCTGTAGGCTGTAGCTATAAGAACAAAAATGCGAATGACAGACATCAGACCAAAGGAGGAAAAGGGCTGACTAAATGTCCCTCTAAATATATTTTACTTATCATTTTAGTAGAATCATAAGGTCTTGGCTAAATTCAGCCCTAAAAAAAGACTACAGCAACCTGTCTGTTATATTTAATTATTGTTCCTTTATTTTAAACATGTATTTTTACCATTTCTAATATACTAAGAATTTGAATACATTTGTAATTTATTTTCACTTGACCTAGGTTTCGACCCCAGCCCACATCCCCCGCAAGGCACAACCAGAATCGAGTATATCTTTCAAATTAAAATCTTTGTATTTTCATGGAAAATTTATTTCATCATTACAATCCTTTCCCAAAACAAAGTTTCATCAGCTTGAATTTGTTAGGCTGACATTGTTTTGGGGTTTTACCATAATGACAAAATAGCCTCTAAAAAAATAACAGTTCTAGCAAGATAAGGATTATGCTGTCTCTACCTTTACAGCACATCAATATCGGCCAATAACGTCAACCAAAACTGCATTTCCCACGATCAACATGTAAAAGGACTACAAACCAACCATAACATGTATTTGTTTTGATAATTGTTGGCTTCTATGTTTTTGCAATAAATGAAGATCAGCATAATTGTTGCCTCTGGCCATGCCATAAAATCTTAAATCACTTTAATTCTCAACCCAAAAGGATGGGAGGTTGAGTTTTTCTTGATGGCCACCCCTTCTGTCAGAGACAAGTAATTTCCTAACTAAGCCATGCTGTTTGCTAAAGAAAAACTACATTTTTATGGCACTGGAAAGACAAGACGGCTGAATCGAAGATAGGGATTCTCTGGGTGGATTACAAGTATCTCTGAAATTTAAATAACAATGCTCTTCATAGTCTGCTACATGTGACACTATATAATTTTCTATATTGCTCTGTAAAGCTGAATCTCTAAGGTTACAGAGGAAATACTAAACGCCAGCTCTTGCCACTGATTGCAAAGTAAACAAGGATAAGGGAAATTGCGAGTCATCCATTTCGGGGAAAAAACACTACCGTGCACCATTACTTGGAACCCCATGCTTGTATGCTCAAAATACCATGTTTTTTTTCAAGTTAGCAAACACCGGCAAATATAGGCCTCATATACTAATATTCCAAATAAGAAATCAAAAATTGGGGCTATTAACTATTTTCAGTTTGCGATTTCTTATTGTGAATGTGCTAAAAATGTATTCGGTAGAAGTGTCCACAAATTACGCACCGAATGCATATATTTGGCAAACAAATCCATGTATTTATAGGTTGGCTCACAAAATACTAAATCATAGTGGGTCGCAATTTGTCCTACCTCAATAAGAATCAGGTTGTTGTAAATTACGACCCACTACGATTACATTTCTACCTAATGTAAGGAATCGATATTAGGAAGGGATGCCCCTTGCATGCTCCTTCCAAATTCGATTCGGTATTTACTTGCAAGCCCAAATTGCAATTTGGTAACATGTAGCCCAACACAGTAACTTGCAACTGAATCACAATTTGTGTTTTGTACTTTGAAAAATATAATTTTGCGGTCCCAAAAACCCTAACCTTTGCACCTGTAATATTGGTAGTATTGCGTTGTACATGAGCCCCAAGGTGAGTGTATTTGATCTATGAATATGATATATAAATGTATTAAAAAGTGACAGGCCTCCTGCTTGACAAATGTCTTAAAGTAATGTGTGTCACAAACTGGACGCTCAGGTTTGCAGAGTCCCCTTTTTGTTTTCCTGAAGAAAGAGCTACTCCTTTCAGTAGCCACAGTGCCATCCGGCACAGAATGGTACATGTGAAATATGTCAAGAGTCTCCTTAAGAAGATTCTAGTTAGGAGGAGGAAACACCAATGGTAAAAGGAACTCCTTGGCAATCTTGCAGCTCTTGATTGAAAATGAAGATAAACACTGAGGGTCCGATTTCCCAAGTTACAAGTGTGGGGTCCACGCAAGAGTGGTGGAATCTCCGCACTCGAGGCAGAATCTCCACGTGGTGTAACTTTACTACATGTAAGTACCTTTATGAATTTGGCCCTCAGCTGCTGAGCACGGCACCAAACTCTCACTGACATTAAAGAGGAATAAAGAGCCAGGCACAATATCCAAATGTAGAAACCAGTAGATGTATCTGCTAGAAGTCAAAAACAGTACCAAATGGGCAAAGAAATAAATAAAAAGTCAAGGAATGAATGTGCTGCGATGCATTTCCCGTTTGAAAATTGCCTTCTTTATATTTGCTTCAAATAGGAACTGACCTAACAGGATAGACTCTACTTCAACTTGGATTGGCAGTCTCAGATAACATCTTATAGACAGGCCATCATGTTGGAAAGGCCTGTTTATAGGGGTTGCTGACCTCTCTCTCATGGAGTTCTTAGCTTTTGGCAACTGAAGAAGCTCAAGTCTGACATCCTTCCTGTTGCGCTCAATTCTGCAGCCCCACCTGCCCTACTTACAGTTCCATGGATTGTGAAAACATCCCTCTGGCTGATCACCTGAACTGCAGGCATACTATCCTGCCCAATAACAAAGCCCTCCCCACTCAATGTTGTTGTGTCTTCCAGTGCAGCTGCCCCTGCTGTTCCCAAACTACCGTAGTGAGTCCAGGCATACAGGCAGTGTCTTGTCCTAACTTTTAGCATCAGAAAAGACGTTGGTCGTCGTAATAAAATCCAAGCCCAACGATGGCCAGGAACTTCTGTCCTCAAACCCAGAAAAACATCTGTAACACAGCATCTGCATTTGGAGGAGGATTTAGATTTCTGTTGGACTTTTCATTATAGACAAACTATTCTTTGGGACTATTTGTGTTGGATGTTTTCTCCTGTTTTTGTATGTTACCCACTGGACTGTGTAAATAGACTTGCTCCATGACGTTCTCAATGTGATTTCTTTCCTTGTCCCACCCCTACACCAAGCTATTTTTTTCTTTCATACTTTTCCAAGGAATCTCCTGTCTAACATGTAATATGAAATTAATAGCTCCTATGAAAATAACAAATGTACCTTTGACATCTAACTTGGATGTGTTGCTACTCTTTCCTGAGTGTCAGTGCACGTCTGTTGGTGTATGTAAGAGTACGGCAGTAATGGAAAACGTCAATCGAAACTCGTTTTGCAGCCCAATACAATAAAATTGTTCACACACAGCCATCTTATATTGACAGGCACACATGTAATGACACACCAGTGGATGGTAGGTTAAACTGAACTTTATTCGCACAAAAAATGTCACTACATCTTGAGATTTACAATGAGTGGACGAAAAATTAAAAAATTTGAGAGGATGTGCTGTTGAGGGGTTGAGTGTAAGGTTCACTAGGTTGGTGGTTGATGTCCACGCCCATAGGGTGGTTATCCTATTGTCGGGCTTCGCAATACTGGAGATTACGATGTGACTGAAGAACAGGAGAAGGTGGGGCTGTCTGCATTAAATGGGTTGTTGATAGGATTTGTAGGAGGGGTGGGTCTTAGATCCTGGTATTGTGCCCCAGCTGACTGATGCATTGATGTTTGCTCTGCAGATTGCCACAGGCCACTCTGTGATATTGCCTGTATCATTAGTATGGCCAGACATGTCACCTGGCATTCTCTGACTTTAACATAAATGTCCTTGGTGCAGCTTTGCCATTTCTTGGATGGACGTTTTAATCTCTTTCAAGATATGGGTCTGTCTCTCCACTAACCTTCAGTTAGAAGCGGACGGAAATACATACGCGTGGTGACCCAGACACTGCGATTTTTCACAGCCGCCAAAATATTGGGCGTACAGCTGGCTGGAGATTGAATGCCACTGCAACAGATTTTAAACCCTAATTTTCGTAATGTTTCCAACACGTTTTCCCACTCACCTAAAATAAATATGTGGATGACCATAATTTATTGATTGGTCCCCATCGATCTTTTTCAGATATACAACGCTCAAGCAATTTCTCTGTCCTGAAGATGACTGCATAAATAACCAGCGGCCGAAACGCCGTCGACGCTTTTCTGTGGCTCAAATTCATAAGGACACTACATTTATGTATACGATGTTCTTTCTTTACCATGTAGTGGTTTTGTTTGCCACATGTCTGGTTTTTGTTATATGTTCTGCCTATGTACACCAGCACTGTTTGTCTTGAGCTTAGTTTTTTAATGATTATGTGTAGTATTTATAATAAATAATATTCCTCTTGATACTGATAATACAGTTCTCTGGGCTTCTTCAATCCTCTTTTTTCTATTATATGTTTTGTGATAAATTTCTTCATTTTTTCTTAATAGATCACGCATAATTTTAGGTTTTCTTTTCCTGAACCTATTGTTTGATGTAATAACCGACTGTCCCGGGTTCGGGGTTTATGGACAGCCCCTGTGGTTGTTAATGATCTCCACCAACCTTGGCACATCTTTCTGGTGAGGTATGATATTGTGAAGGATCCACATGTTTTCAATACCCAAAACATAGATGTTTGCTGTTGGAAAAAGTGATCGTCCAAAAAGACAACATTTGCCCATGTCTACAGCCCTCCCCTATATGTGGCCATCTAACAACACTAGCAGATTGTCCATTATGTAAGGACTGAAATCTGTGGGGCAGTGGGAGAGAGAGTGTTGAATGGTTAAGAGGTTTTCGCCACTGGGTTTCTGCTCCCTCAGAAGATGAAGAGAAGACTGGAGTTGCCCCTGCATTGGAGGGTGGAGCACGGGAGTTAACCAAGGCGCCAATCGTCTCAGAGTGGGATGAGGACAGTTCTGCACAGCTGGCACAGGGATTCGTGTAATAGTAGCTGCTGCCTGGGGGAATGCAATGCATGTAAGATGTCTGGAAGGGAACCTGCTTGAAATCATTTTTCCATGCTTTCCTGCGTGGACCAACTTTCCTCCTCCTCTTTGTCCTACTCCTACTCCTCATCTTGGAAGCTTGAAGGAGGATACCCTTTTCTCCCTTGATTACACACTTCCTTCAACTTGGGGTTGGGAAGGTATCATTTTAAGGCTCTTGATTCCCAGGAGGTAAAAGTGTGTTTTAAATATTTTGATCTACAATCTGAGATTGTGTAAATTCCTAAAACTGACAGATTACACCCTATTTGTGATCAATAGATGGCACTTTAACAAAGAATAGATTTCAATCTTAACTTTTGTTAGTTAGCGGTTATGATATGGTCAACCAAATTAAAGTTGACATAAACTTCACATGCTCTTTTCATGAATGCTTCCTTTGTAGACAGAATCTTAGATGTCAGATGCTGAACTTGGTCCTGGAAGTTGATGGTAGGCATTTGATGTTAGGTTCAGCAGCTGCTAAATAAAACATATAAGAACACATATTTACTATTGTGACTGAGAGACTATTGACTTTTAGACACATGCTTTAAGATAGAAGTTATGTTGATCAAATAAGTTACATAGATACATTTCATTATGTCCTACTAAGATAGACAAATGGATCAATATACAGACATTTGGTAAAAATTACAAAGGGAAAAATTAAGATAGAAATTCTTTCAGACAGTATTAATACGTATAATGATGTCACAGGTATACCTGATGGACGGGTGGCAGATAACTAAAATGCTGCTTGTACGGTGTCCCTTGAAGCCTGCTGGGTGGTACATAGTTTTGACAAGAGAAGCAGTTGGTTTGTTGAAGCTGTGCAGACAAAAATATTTTGGAAAATTGCATAGTTGCACAAAAATAGTATCCGTGCACATTAAAATGTCTGTCATACACATGATGTAAATAAGATTATAAAGATCTATTAGATCAAAGCTAATGGGGTGAATTTGTTATTAGAAGGGAAAATATTTATCCCACAAAAGTATGTAAAGTAATATGAAACAAATTCAACAAATGTAATTAGTGTAGATATGAGCGGTAAGAGAGGGGGGATAGAGGAAAAAAATATACACTGAACAATACATTTATGTTATTTAGAGACATTAGAAGAACATGATTTGACACTTAAGTACGTCTTTTCAATTACAAAACTAATACATGCAGCATAAGGGGTTTATAATATTTTAAAATAAATATTTTAAAATATATCCTGATACTCGTGGAGAGAGAAAGATAATTATATATATGGAAAATGAGATAAAGACTCACTAGTCTCTGCCATCCGTCTGTTGTTCGTAACCAGTTCACATCTCAACATGTTGGTTGGTGCAGAAGTGGCGGAAGTGGTAGTAGTTGGCAGATGAGCAAATTTATTTATTTATTTATTTCCAGGTTTATATGGCGCTATGAATCGATTCCCGAAGGAATATCTCCGCGCCTTTGGCACAACCAAAGAACAGAAAAGACTCGTCAACATTTTAATGAACTAGGCAGGAGATCAGTCAGTTAGGGATTTGAAGAGGAATGTTTTAAGCTTTTTCCTAAAAGGGAAATGTTCCCTACATACTCTGATTTCCTTTGGGAGTAGGTTCCACAGCTTTGGACCTGCTACCGATAGGGCTCTTTCCCCCTTTCTTGCCTTCATGGCCCTAGGAACACGTAATAGTTCCTGATCTCCCGATCTCAGGAATCTGGACGGAACATAGGGGATAAATTTCTCAGTGAGGTAGCCGGGACCAGTTCCAGTTAGGCATTTGTGGATGACGCAGCAGATCTTAAACATCACCCTCTGCCTAACCGGAAGCCAGTGCAATTTGGCCAACAGTGGTTTTGAGGGAGTGCGGGGCGGGACATTCAGTACCAGTCGTGCAGCCGTGTTTTGCACAACCTGCAATCTAGCAAAGATGCCCTCATTGGCAGCTAGCATTAACCCGTTGCAGTAGTCCAGCCTGCTTAAAACTAGAGACTGGACCAACGTTCTCCTGGTGGTATCTGGTAGCAGGGGGAATACTCTCCTGAGAAGCCCGATGACATGGAAGCATGAGCCCACCACTTGGTTAGTTTGTTGTGTGTAGGTGAGCTCATGGTCCAGTTTGACTCCCAGGTCTTTTACCACGGTTTTGGGCACAGGGACCGGGCCAAGGTCTTGAGGCCACCAGTCCGGGGTCCACAACCGTTTTGCCTCTCCGAATAGCATAACCTCCGTTTTGGAGACGTTGCACTGCAAATAATTGGCTGCCATCCAGCGGGACACCTCCTTCATCCCTTGGGCGAAGGAGGCCCGCACCTCAGGAGTCATCGTTTTAAAGGGGAAGAGGAGTTGGGTATCATCCGCGTATGATACCGGAATGAACCCGTGGGATCTCATGATGTTCGCTAGGGGGGCCACATAGATGTTAAATAACGTGGGGCTCAAACAAGAGCCCTGTGGTACCCCCTTTGAGATCACCACCTCCTCTGATTGATATGGTCCCAAGATGACTCTCTGGGTGCGTTCGCTAAAAAACTCCTGAGCCAAGCCAGGGCCTTGCCTTCCAGACCGATGTCAACTAGTCTGGAGGTCATGATGTCATGTGACACAGTGTCAAACGCCGCTGACAAGTCCAGAAGCACCAGAACAGCGGAATAACCCCTGTCCTGTAGCCTCTGGAGATTGTCAGCGACAGACAGCAAGGCAGTCTCAGTACTGTGTCTGGGTCTAAAGCCCGACTGGGAGGGGTCCAGTACACCTGCGTGTTCAATGAATTTCGACAAATGCTGATTCACGTGCCTCTCAGCAAGCTTCCCTAAAAAAGGGAGAAGGGAGATCGGTCTCAGATTCGTCAACTCAGACCACGGAATCGCGTTGTTTTTGCGCAGAGGCCTCACAAGTGCCTGTTTCCATTCCAGCGGTACTTCCCCAGTAAGCAAAGATATGTTAACTATCTGCCGTATTCCAGCCCCCAAAATCTCCAGCAAAGTTGGCATAATACGTGCTGGGATGATGTCAGACTGGCACCCACTCTTTGTTTGCATGACAAGGGCAGTCAGCTCTTCCATAGAGATAGGTGGGAAGGCAATAAGCGTCTTAGCCTCATTGTCTGGAGTCATGGTATATGACGGGATTTGACAGTCAGTTGTTGTCACTGGGTCGTAAGAGGGGGATTTGGATGTTAGTATTTTATTATAAATGGCGTCAATTTTCCTTACGAAAAACTGTGAGATGTTATCACAGATTTCTTGGGATTCGACCCCATCAGTGTCACAGGCAGCGGGCTTGGTAAAAGTCTGCAGAATTGAGTACAGGAGTTTTGCATTGGAGCCAGCATCTGATAATTGGGCTGCTATGTGTTGTTTCCTGGCAGCTCGGATCGCCTTGTGATATTTTTTGGACGACCTCCTGAAATTCTCCTTATCGTCTGCCTTATGTGTGACTCTCCATTTTTTCTCCAACCCTCTCATGATCTTTTTTTGCTGCCTAAGATCTCCCGTAAACCAGACTTCTTGTTTGGGAGCCGGTCGTGGTTTATAGGTTCTCAGTGGGGCCACATGGTTGATAGTTGTTGATACAGCGTCACTGAAAGCCTTTAGAGCTAAGGTGGCGTCATCACCAAATGCTTCCCACTTAGGTTCCGAGTAGTTGGCCCTAAATTTGTCAGGGGTTAATCTATACCAAGGCCTTCTGACATTGGCCAACTTCTTATAGATAGTTTTGGCTTTGTTGTTGTCACGAGTGTAAAACACAATGACTGAATGATCAGTCCAAACAACTTGGTTGGGGGTAAGACAATTAATAGCTGCAGAGTTATAGAGCACTAAGTCGAGGGTATGGCCCGCAGAATGAGTCGGACCCTGATTCTTTTTAGTAAGTCCCAGTGTGGCCAGGTCTGCTAACACCGTCTGTGCATCAATGCACGTGGTGATCTCACTGTGGATATTAAAATCCCCCACCAGAAGGAAATCAGAGTTGGCTTGTATGTGGGGTGCCAAAAGTTCCATTAATTTAATGGAAAAGGACCCGCACGAGCCAGGAGGGCGGTACAAAAGTGCACCTTTCCTCACTTCCCTAGCAGTAGGGTTGATCGTAAAGATCATGAGCTCCATATCTGGGGTGCACACAGTTTCTATGACTACAACCTCCATCTCCTGTTTAAATACAATGGCTAGCCCTCCTCCCGTTTTAATCGGGCGGTCCGACCTAGCCATTTTATACCCCGTTGGTACCCCAAGTGTGATAGCTGGGACTGTGTGGGGCTTAAGCCAGGTCTCCGTTAAGAAACACAGGTCAGGCCTCTCCGTTGTAATGAGGTCCCAAACCTGTGTGGCATGAGAGACTAGGGAGCGGACATTACACAACAGGTTTTTGCAGGTTAGGGGCAAGTTATTAGGGGCGTTGGAATCATGTATTGCAGAGTTGTTGTTGTGTGCTGAGATGGCAAAATTACCTGGGTTAGGTGTAATTACCCCGGTGTTAGAGAATAGGGTGTGACACCTCAAGCAAGAAAAGGGTCCTCCCACACTGGAGCAGGTCCTGTGGGGGCACAAGGTAGTAACATATTTGCCTATATCCATGAGACTCCTACGTGAGTATGACAGAGCAGGTCCCTTACCCCTCTCTGTAGGAAGTGTCCTGACCGCCATGGCCCCCTGCCCCTAGCCCCGTCCTGTCGCGGACGGGCGCAGACGGGCTGGTCTTAGGCTCGTCTTCGGCGCAGGAGGAGGCGCCACACTGCGCGTCAACACTGCGCGTTGACGCTGACGAGTTACTTTATAGCCCCTGAGCCTGGAAGAGCTAGAGCGCGAAGCGCTCGCCTCCCCGGATGTTTCTTGCTCTGCCCCGCCTTCCGCGCCCGTGATTGGCTGGGGGGTCGGACTGGGCGGGCAGGCACAGAAAAGGCAACACGGAAGCTGGTCCCTCAATGCGTGTGGGTAAGTGATCGTTTTTAGCAGCGTGCAACTAGCAAATCAGTCACAGAGCAATACAATTCACACCCCTTATAAAATGCTATTTCTGTATAGCGAGTGATATTTAAAAATAGCTATTAAACAGTAATTAAACAACAAAGGCCCATCAAAAATGACTGCAGCATGATAGGAATGAGTACATTAAAATCCAATTCAATAAAAGTGTATGTTGAGTACATTTAATAAAAACATACATAATGTAGGCACATTCATAGACGTGTTGCTGGATGAAAAAGACATAAAACTTTAGATTGTAGGATGGTGGGCATAAGTAAGGCATACTTGTGTGTGTGTGACTGGATGCCTTTACAAATGTGCTCTTGTTGTTACTCTGCTATAGTAGATGGTGATCCAGCTGTTGCTGCCAATGCGCTTGAAATAGGGATTGTAATAGAAAAGGGTTCTTTTCGATAACTTTTATGACAAAATCATAAAAAGGGGGGCGGTATAAAGCAATGAGTGAGTTAGACATGAGATATGTGCACGCCTGTGGGGGAGGGCGATGGAAATGTGCTACCTATAATGCTAAATATATTTATTTTTCAATATGCTTACCTTTTTTTTCAATATTGTGTCTTCAACAGTATTTTTTGACTCAGTATTTTGGAAGTTTACATGCAAAGCATATAAACTCGATATTTTTGTAAACGATATTTTTGACATGGTATTCTTGTGTCACAATATTGTTCTCGATGTTCTGTTTTACAACCAAAATGATGTTGTGAACAGGTATAATTGAAAATGTGTCAAATCTGAAAATAAAATGTTGTAGATAAATCATTTCTATTACTAAGGCTTGTGGGAGGCGTAGTTGTCTTCAGAGTGTCTCGTTCATTCCCGTTCTTTCCTTCACAAAAGTTCCTCTGCAATCTCTCATTTTATTAGACAGTTATGCCCGTTTCAACCAATATATTTAAAAAACATTCCCTCTTTGTATCTCGCACATCATTTCCTTTATTTTAATCAGTCTTTTCACTCTGGTCTTCCACAAGTGCTTCTTTGCACTACATATCCTTTACCTTACACACAGACATACACTTGTAAACAGTGCGCTTTATTTTGATATGATGCAGTCAGTACTTTGAGCCCACTGCCTTAGAAATACACAACCATTCTGGACACACTCTCTTTAGATAAGAAAGTTTAAAACATAATGCTTATTCAGAGTTCTAGTGAGGCGAGCTCCGTTCAGAATGGGACTACAGAATGTCAGTATATGAAGCACTAATAAAAGAAATTCTATTTCAGGACCAGAGGCGCGGATTATGCATTTTTTATTCACTTTTATTTCACAGCATCCTAGTTTAACCTCTACTGCGCTACCGCGTTTTCCCGCTGTGAGCTGGAATTTGAAAAATGCGCGGTTTGTGACAAAGCCAGCTCGTCATCCGCGTAGCGCAGGTAACGCCCATGACGAGCTGGCTTTGTCATCAGCGCTGAAGGGGTTAACATATAACCATAAACTGTCTTTCCCATGAAACACCGGGAAAGAAAGAACAATACATAGCGGAAGGCAATGCGACCAGTCCCATAATAATCCTTGATTATCAGGCCCCCTCTTTCTTCACTGTTCGCAGCCACGTGATAAGAGCCCTTTTCTTTGTATGATTTATATTGCTTTTGTATTGGAAAAAACGTGCCAAATAATTTCTATTTAACAATAAGGTTTTCACTCATGACAGGGGGCGCCAAGGAATGCATTTCAGCACTACTTACGTCAGTAGTAGCGGCTCGTGGTGGGAGTGCTGCGGGGCGGTGAGGCGGGGGAGGAGCAGGGTGGGGGTAGTAAACTACGGCATACGGCCGAACAGCGATAAGTAAAAAAAAAAAAAAAAAAAAATTCATTGCGCGCGCTACATTGCCAAATGCGAAGCAGCACGTTCCACAAAATGTGTTTTATTTATTTATTTGTTTACTTACCTCCGCTGGGCCGTATTCCGTAGTTTACTACCCCCCACCCCACCCCGCCCCACCGACCCAAAGCACTACCACCACGAGCTGCTACTGTTCATGTGGCGCTGACTCTTTGTTTCAGCGGGCTGTGGTATCGCAGTAGTGGCCTCGCCCTCTAGAGGGCAGATTATCTTAACATAACGTGGACCATAGAGACATGCTACAATCTCCTCTATCACACAGTGCAACCTTGCTTCTAATTGGAGCGACAATTCTTCCCTTTACCTCCCTTTTGATGACACATTTTGTGCCTCGGTTATCACTCCCATGGAACGCAAATTGATAGAGTTAGCCTACTGCTAACCCGAGTTCCTAAATTTGTTGGACCCTCTGATCGGTCCTCAAAAGCTCCTGCGACAAACAGAGACTCTGTTTGAAATCCCTTCTAAGATGGTGGGCAAGCGCAAACGCGTGCATTGAGTGGACATGGACACATTCAACCACTTAAAATGGGAATTTCTGTCCCAATCTCTCTTCCCCACAGAAAACCACGACTCCCAAATTCTTACTCCATTGGGTAAGGACTTGGAGGATATGATAAGTCCGACAGATGTGGCAGTCACCCTGACCTCTTGGATGCAGATGTCTCTCATGGGGATTCTTACCGGGACCCAGGCCCCTTTAGACGATAGCGTTATTCTGCAGATGCAGGAAACTCTCCAGCGCTCAATTTAACACAGGGGACACACATGCTGGTCATGCTGTCATGACAAAAATGCAGGACCTAATGAATCCCTGCTCTTCGGAGTGGTCCCCAGCTGAAAAAGTAGCAGCCTATGTCGCAGGCAGACGGAGGAAACCTGTATGTTATATATTCTTGTAGGTCTGTCGAATGCCCATGGGCATCTTGCTGCTAGCAGATAAACCAGAAAGAGACTCAGCAAAGAACAATTATAAGTGGAAAACAACCATGACTTCCTGAAGAGCAAAAGACTAGGCATCATTTTGATGAAAAGTGGGAGTGGGTTCCAAGCCTTCGTAGCATTCAGCACAAAACCTCTGCCTCCCCAAGTAGCCCTCTCAAAGCTAGGCACTATGACCATTTTGGTCGTAGCTGGATGTAGAGATTGGGCTACAACATACCCAGTAAGACTTTTTTAAGAAATCAGGACCTTGATCAAGCGGACCTTTATAAGCAATACAAAGAAATGTAAGCAGTGTCCTTTGCCTTAGAGGCAACCAATGAAGTTTCCTAATAGAAATTGACACAGAACGGTACCTAGGGATTTTCAAAAGCAACCTAACTGACATTTTCTGCAAAGTCTGGAGTTTATTGAGAACATGCTGATGGGCATTCAGATAAAGCCCATTGCTGTAATCAATCTTAGTTAAAACCATAGAGCTTACTGTTTTCTGGGGATCGGCGGGAATAAAAGGTAGCATCTTCTAATCAGTCTCAGAGTATAGTATGCAGCAGAAGGAAGCCCGAGCTTGCCTTAGGGCAGAATGTCCTTGTCCCTCTTTGAAAGGCAAGGTGGCCATGACCCCAGAGAATGACACCAGAACGGCCACCTTGCTAGGGAAATACATCTGAAATCCAAAGAAAGGCATTAGCTGCTCATGGCGGTCTTATTTCTGGATATGGTTGAGGAGGTCAAGCAATCTGGCTCCCTAATTACCCCAGAAATCCTCTCTGGGCGGACTCAACAGGCAATTATCTTCTTAGGAAATGCCAATGGTGCCTTGTCCACAGAACTCAGGAGGTCTCTCCTCATTAACGTGAAATAAAAGCTGGGTGAGCCAGCTTCCTCCGAAGCAGGACCCACTGCGCAAGGGGGATGTTGGGAAGGAAGATGATTGTGTCAGCCTGCTCCACAGAGCCTGGGGTAACTGACAACTTTGGAACGCTGTACGTCTACAATCTAGTTAAGAACAAGTTGACATCAAAACAAATCCCCTTCCCTTTCCCAAAAGAACAAGAAATGAAGCACACCACAAAGATACACCCATCCACTGTACCCACCCGGATCATACCTCATAATCTTGCAGATAGATGGGTGCCCTCTGAGATCTGGTACTTTACCTAGTATCTCCTCCATCACCAACACCCGAACCACGTACATTCCTCACAACCGGATTCATCCCAACATTCCCATCACCACTAACCACCTCATGATCACTCAGAAACATGGCACTAGAACACCCCTCTTGCTCTTCCCTCACAGTGTCCTCCTTTTTGAAACAGCGCAACATTCCTGAGATTCCACTTCCCATCATTGTTCAAAGTGACACAGAACTTGCCAATTTCATTAACACGAAAAGGACCTCTAAATTTGGAAAGGCCCCTCACAGTCCTCCCAGACAGAACCGTGACCCAGACTCCAATACCAAACCAGCAACTAAACACCCCGACATGTTGTACTTGCCCATCATTTTGAACCCACTCTCTCAACCAGGAGGGCACTCGTTTGGTACCTGGTAAACGACCACGCATATCTTGAAAAGGAAATCACTGCGTCATGCTATGCATAGTGGTCTGATAAGCTTGAACCATATCACAAACCTTGGCACAAACATCGTCCTGGTTAGAAATGGCTAATTGTACGGTACCATTCACTAACCTGTTGACCCTCTCCACCAAACCATTTCCCTGAGGGTTACATAGTGAAGTGCGAGAATGCCTGATGCCATTCAATTTAAGAAACATTGTCATCTCATGCGAAACCAACTGAATACCATTATCAGTCACCAAGACACATGGGTCCCCTTCTTCTTGACAAAGTTCCTTAAGCCTTAAAATGGTACTTCTCATGGTGATGTCCTTAAAAAATGTAACAACAGTCCATTTAGAATACACATCCACGATGGCAGCAAATCTCATCACGCCAGATAATACCCCCATAGGCCACACGGTATGCCATGGTTTGCCAGATTCGTCAATATGCCCCTGCACACATCTACTCCCCACTCTCAACCTTTCCTCACTCACTTTGCAAATAGCACAGCACTCCACCCATCTTTTTACCTGGTCATCAAGCCCAGGCCACTAAAACTCATTTTTGATCCTCCTATAAGTCAAACCCTGCCCAAAATGCCCATTTGCTATATCAAATAATCTGCGCCCCAACCCAATGGGAGGAATGAAACGCTCTCCCTTCATTCATGTGCTATGCACGCGTGGGTTCGGATACCATCCTTGTCGCCAAAATGTTGGGAAGGAAGATGATTACGACACTACATGAGATTATATAAATAAGATTTCTTAAAAATAAACAGCCTGGCATCAGCCCGCACCAAAGAGGCAGGGGTAACTGACAACTCTGGAACGTGGTATGCCTAACAATATAGTTAAGAACAAGTTGACATCACAACAGGGGACTCTTCGGAAACCCTTGAGTCAAGGAGCTGGGGAAGTCCATGGCCACCTTTATTTCCCTGGAAAAGGACCAGGCTTTAATCAAGCGTAGATTTGTGTCTAAGCTTTTTTCTAGGGCTGGACGTGGTAGAGAGCATTTGGCCAGCTGCTCCTTTTCAACAGCTCCAACCAGGGGCTAAGGATCTCGCAAAGGCAGGACCAGTCCAGGTTCGGAGGTTTATATCCATCCAGAGGGCCACACCACCACGGTGCAGTGGAGGACCTCGCAGAAGTTCCCACAGCACTGGTTCAGGTAAGAGTCTGAAGAGAAACAAAAGGGGATGATGGACGGAGCGTTTTAGCAAATCAAACACTCACCCCCAGTCAACTGATCTGGGTTTAATCCATCACCATTCTTTAGCTCACTCAGCCACCCCAGTTCAGACTTGGCCATATGCAAATCAGTCTGACCCTGTGCCTCATGGGAACAGTCCAGCCCGAACTGCCAAGCCATGTCTTCCCTGGACAGGAAACAAGCATCCTGGGAACGGTTTCGGATTCATAATCCTCATCAGCCAGGCTATCTTGAATCCAGTGGCCAAGTGAGCAAGGGACTCACGTCTGAGCATACCCTGCCAACTTAAGGCGAACAAACCGAAACAAAAGGTAAGAGTCCCCCCTAACTAAGAGTGAGTCAGCGACTAGCTCAATTCGTCCACAATGGGAAAGTATTCCATCAGACGTCTGCTTCCTCCAGTACAGTAAATACAGGGCTTTCATATAGAGTTCTACAGGACTCTTTGTCAAGACAACTCCCCTTTCTCATTTTTGGAACAAGACTAGCTCCTGACAATGCAGGTAGTAGAGAACCTACTCAACAAAGGGGCTAGATTCCTTTCTGAAATCTATCCAAGGGACTTTGTCAACAATCTTTTCTTAGTGGATAAGAGGGACGGAGGCCAAAGACCAATCATCAATGTAAGAGAACACAACAAGTGGCTGATTTATCACTATTTTAAAATGGAAGCGATACAGTTCCTTAGGGAAATCTTTTTTTTTTAATTCTTTTATAGCAATCATGCTCATCACAGAAGAATTTACATCATGACATGATGAATATCTCAGTACATACATGGCAGGTGGAAGATGGCACTATTTCAAAGCAGAACATCAACCAGAACTGTAGGGGTGCTTTTTTAGCCCATCAATTAGAACTCCTAAAACTTCCCTATCAATAACACCTGTAGGCTTGCCAAACTCCCCATACTTCCTAGGACAGCTCCGGCTTTGATAGACCACCTTATCCGCCCTCTGGAACCAATCGAGATCGGCTTTCCAATTGGTTAATCTAGATGGATTTGCACTGCCCCATGCTCTTGCTATATTTCACTTAGCTACCCCTGCTGCCAGCAACAACCAGATCCTTTGATAATTGTGTCAGTTTTCCTCCACTGATATCGTTAGTAAAAGCCATTAACGTCATGGGAATCTATGAGCCAGCACCTGGGATGTAACTCCTTTAACTCCTCTTCAGTACGCCTGTATTTCCGGCCACGCCCAAAGAATGTAAAAAACATACCCTTCCGGCCACATCCCCAGAGACACTCCGATGAGGGCGGCCTCCCAATTTTCGTTAGCCTGGTCCTTCAATAATAGGAACAATGCAGAATTCAAAGCTGTACCAAGCGAAATTGGGCTCGTATTGCACTCTCACATAGACTTTGAATGGGCTCCTGCCAGTCATCATCTCCTATGTTACAGAGATCCTACACCCAGGCCTCCCGCAATGCCACCAACAGATATGGGGAATTATTGACCAATTTTCAATATATGATGGGGATCGCCTTCTCTGTGATATGTTAGAAAAGGAGACGGTCTTCCAGAGGAGAAGCCTCCGGCAGCTGCTTCCCCTCTCGTATGTCTTTTCGAGGGGTGCCCCAGCTAGAGACATCTGTACTCTTCTGTTTCCTTCAGCTCAAAATCTTGGATTAGTATTTCAAATGTTATGTAGGCCTGATCATGCCAAATATCTCCCAAATGATTTATGTCTCTCAGCTCCCAATTTGAGAAGCCCCTCAGTCCAGCCACTTCTGGAACAAGTCACTGTTCCATAATGGTGTCATATTTGCAAGCCTTCCGTGCCAACCCGAGAATCTCATGGCTTCCCTCCATACCCTGACTACTGTCTGGGTGTGATGTGGTGACCTTTCTTTCTCCTCTTCTCCTATATGAGCACTTAGTGCCTTCCGCTTCCCATCACTTGTCTATCCACTCTATATGCCGGTTCTTGGTGATCTGTGAAGACCCAATCATTTACTACCAGCTGTTGGGTCGCCCAGTAGTATTTAGTAATATCTGATATTGCCAGTCCGCATCATAGACTCCTCTCTGAGGCTTAGAGAGCGTTATTCGCAGTGTTCCTCCTTGCCACAACAATGTACGGACTTCACATTCAACTTTCTGGAAAAACGTCTGTGGAACTCTGTAGGACGTATTTTGGAGCACATAAATTAACTGTGGGAGTGTCATCATTTTGTATAACGCCGCTTTACCCATAAGGGAGAGCAGTAGCATGCTCCAATGTTTGACATGCTGTAGGAGAGTAGGGTCTGCATCCTATGGTCACCCCCACTTTTTGCTGTGATTCTCTGGTTTTTCGACTTTAGTGTGGTTGTGGGCCTGCTAATCAGACCCACAGCCCAGCTGTTCTCTCTCTAAATTGATACCATGTACTTTAGGTACATACCTGATTGGGTATTGGGTCACCTTTGTGAGCCCCTGTATAGTGTAAATAAACAGAAAAAGAGAGGTTGAAGTATCAACAAAGCCACATAGATGGAGCGGAACAACTAGTGGAACTCACACCCTATTTGGGTGGAGAAGAAAGCCCTCACACACCGACCTAGTCAGTGTCATGCTTCATCATTGGGCCCCACCAAAGAGGCCGAGTGCCTCTTTAGTGTGCTGCGAGGACAGAAGACTGCGGAGCTGGTTGTGTGAAATGGGCGTGTTGTGAGGTTAACTTAAACGTAAAAAGTGTCTGGAGGGTATCTACAAAAATGTTTTTAATGAGTGATCCCTAGGACACGGATAAAAGGTTTATGTGTCTGAATTTAGTGCCAAAGGTAATGGATGGTTAATTCAGAATTAAATCAGTCCACATGTTTCAGCCTTATAGGTGGTTTCAATTTACCTAGGCATTCGTCAGGACAGAAATAAACCCCGGCGGTATGGACTCTCTAATCGTCCACCCTGACCTGGGGACGTGAAAGTGAAAAACTACAAAAGTGATAAAGTGCATGAAAAAAGGGAAGAGCAAATGCTCATTCCAAAAATACTCCTAGTTTATGGAGTGTATCAGCACCTGCGGAGCAAAAAAACCAACAAACAAACACACAGGACATACAGACAATTAGTTGTAAAACTGTGCCATATCGTTTTTTTGTCCATGGTGCTCCATAGTAGTGGCATCAAACGTGTTCCCATATAGACGCTAGAATTAACACCATCCACAAACCTTATAGGGATGATACCTCTAGCTCTGGGAAGTGAAGTGAAAAGGGTGTTTATATTAAAAAGCACAAAATGGCTTCATGAGGGGTAAAAACTCGATATCAGTGCTCCAAGGGATCAATGGACCAAAGGTCTGTGACCCCCAAATGAAAGGATTACATGAATACCAACAAATCTCACTTTAAAATATGGCGCTAACTGCACCATGGGTCTCGGGAGGGGGGTTGGAGCGTCCCTGGCACATCCTAAAAATAAAGAGACAAGGCTAGAAATACATAGAATCAGGTTAGACTTAGCTCGATAAAGTGGTTTGTTGTCTGGTCATCCTGGTGAAGTTACTCACTCCCTCAGCACTCGCAGCCCGCTTAAACACCTAGTATTCCCTCAAACCGGACCCCGACGATGGAGAGCGGGGCCGGTCAATGAGTTTTAAGAGCTTGTATCACAGCCCCCCGCGCTCTACCGGGTGGGCGTGGCCTCGCGGAAGCGAGGCTTGGAAGCGCACCGTTCTGGTGAGAGGGGCGCAGTATGTTCACAGCGAGGCTTGGATTCTATAACCAATAGGAGAGCAGACTCCTAAAACGTAAACACAGGCAGAACAGAAATACAAACAGAGCATGTATTTCGAGTTCGATATAAATGCTAAGTGCTAAGTTCTGACAGCCTGTGTGTTTAACAATAAGTTGAAACAGATAGATGGATTAAGATGTGCTCAAGTTGATTAACAGTGGGAATGACTGCTGTTATGCTGGTCGAGTTTTGCATATCAGGTGCTGAGAGGGATTATAAGGTCACAGAATTATCCAAAACACCAGGATTTATAGTCATTTTATCGCTATATGAACTTAAGGAGTCACATAAGAGGAACACTAGTGTCACATATTTTCCCCATGTTGCAGGTATTTTAGTAACTAGTTTTAAGAGTAAGTTAATGGAGGACCACAGTGCAGATGGTGAACAGGCATATATGACAGGGCAGGGAATATCAGCTCAAAACCGTATTCCACGGAATATCATCATTGAGCCCAATGATGTTGGTACCTAGACGGTACACCCAGCGCTGCTCCTTTTCAAATAACCTGCTAGCGACATTTGTGGTGCCAGTGATTGTCTCGATTACTGTCCATTTCATATCGTTGGTGGTATGATTAGACTCCAAAAAATGCCGGCTCAGTTTAGTAGTTGCCTTTTTACACCTTATATTGAACGAATTACAGTTGGTATGTGTAGTCTGTGTCCAGGTTTTTCCCTGTTCCAACGAGAGTGTTTTCGAGGCCTCCGTTAGATGGCACACGCTACAATCTGAACACGGGTAGTGACCTATGATCGGAGGCAAACCCCATGCCGTCGTGACTGAAGGAATGTTTGTATTTGTCTTCTCTTTTGGGCGAGTATGAACCAAAGCATCTTTAAGGCTACGACCCTTCTTGAAGGAAAAGAGAGGTTTTTCCCAGTCCTTCTTCACTGATGTTATGATGCTCCAATGTTTATTAATTGTTTTTTTCATGTGGTTGGACAGGCCATTAAATGTAGTTACACAGGTGCGTGGTACCATCTCTTGATTGTTGGTTTTTTCTTCCAGCAAGGCTTCTCTCGGCTGGTTTCTTGCTCTTTTAAAGCCTTTATTAAGGGTTGCTGATGGGTACCCCCTCTCTCTCAGTTTTTCAGTTAGACCAGAGGCCTGTTCCTTGAAGTCAGTTATTGTACTACAATTTCGTCTCAACCTTAGGTACTGTCCATAAGGGAGGTTCTCCTTCAGGGGGCGGGGATGGAAGCTACTGAATTCTAATAGATTGTTCTTAGCAGTTGGCTTGTGATGAGTCTTTGTACTTAGACAAGTGCCAGTTACTGAAATTACTACATCAAGAATGACGATGTCTGTTTTGCTTATGGTGTTAGTAAACCTTAGGTTGTGGTCAAGGGTGTTGATCCACAGCAGAAAGGACTCAAGGTCACCATCACTGCCTGTCCATAAAAGCAGAATATCGTCGATGTAGCGCTTCCATAAAAGCATGGAGGATCTAAATTCTGCGGTTTGTGGTAGGATGTATTGAGCTTCAAAATCAGCCACATAGAGTCCAGCCACACTAGGGGCAAAAGTACTGCCCATGGAAGTCCCCGAACATTGAAGGAACAGCTTGTCCTTGAAGGAGAAGAAATTCTCCTTGAGTGCTATTGTTGCACATTCGATAATGAACTCCTTAGGTGTTTGATATTCCCATTCAATTGAGTTGAGTGCCTTCCCCAGGACTTTGATGGTATCGTCCTGGGGGATGCTTGTATTTAGACTTTCAACATCCAAAGTCACCAGAGTGACTGAGTTAGCTTCGAATGTGATGTCTGCGAGGAGACGTAGTAGGCTCTTCGTGTCTTTTAGGTAAGAAGGGGTTGCTTGTACTAGTGGCTTTAAGAATTGGTCACAAAAACGCGACAGGGGCTCCAAAAGGGAGCCTATCCCTGACACTATGGGACGACCAGGTGGTGGCAAACGATTTTTATGCATCTTGGGCAATGTGTAAAAATAAGGAATGATGTTGCTGTTAGTGTTCAGAAATTCTGCTTCATTTTTGGAGAGGTGTCCCCTTTCTTCAGCTTGTCTAACCAGGGTGGTGATCCTTTTGGTAAGGGCAGCAGAGGGGTCAGACATCAGTTGAGTGTAGTTCCTATTATCTCTTAAAAGATCTTCACAGGTTTTTTCATAATCAGTGGTGCTTTGTATGACAATTCCTCCGCCTTTGTCCGCCGGCTTGATGGTTATTGAGGTGTCATTCTGTAGTAGTTGGAGTGCTTGGTATTCAGCTGTGGTGAAATTACCAAACGTTTTGGGGTTTTGGCGAGACTCTAGGTCTTTGAACACTGCTTGTTCAGAGGCAGTGATAGCTGCTGGTACAGCATGTGGAGGAGGGGTGAATGTTGAATTGGGTCTCAGCCCAGTATCCCCCTTCCTAATAGATTCATTGGGGTCTGTTTTTCCTTCAAAGAAAGCCTTCAGCTTTAGCTTGCGGAAGAATCCCGCAAGTTCGCAATGAAGTCTGAACTTATCAGGTCTGGCAGTGGGAACAAATCCTAGGCCTTTTTCTAAGACCTGGCTCTCAATTGGTGACAAAGCCCTTTCAGACAGGTTAGTAACCAGGCTCACAGTCCGCTCGTTCCTGGTTGTTGAATGCTGCTGCGAGTGTGGTTCGATACAGAGTTGTCCTCTGCCCAGGAGACCCTGTTGTTGCCTCTCCTCTTGCCCGTCCTCTACGGCCGCTCTCTAAAAAAGGCGGTCTGTATTGGCTGTGGAAGTGGACCGGAGGCACAAATCCTGGGTTCCAGCCCATGAAGGGATACTGGGATTGTTGGTAAGGGTAGGGAGGTGGGCCCATCTCCATTTGCGGTTGCTGCCATTGCTGATGGTGATTCGGGTTGCCCGGTCTACCTCTGTTGTTTCTGTTACCACGATTACCTCTTCTTCTCGTTTTTTGGAAGGAACCACTACTTGGCCCGCTAGTGTTGGAGGAGTCATCATCCGATTGGTCTGATTTACTTGCATTTCTAACTGGGGGGACAAAATCTGCTGCAGAGTAAGGATATACTGTTTCAAAAGCAAATTTCTTCTGATCCTTTTGGAGTTTCGTTGCTTTTGATTGCATTAAATTATCCTTATACTCATTCATTTCTTTGTTGAGTTCGTCCAACCTTTTCTTATATCCAGTTATTGTGTCCTTAAAGTGAGACTCAGTCTCTCTTATTTCAATCATCAGTGCCTCTGATAGTCTGAGCGCTGTTTTTATGATTAGAACGAGCCAATCTCGCGTGCAATGCCACGCGATCATGGCCCAATCTTTTCTGAAAGTTGCATCATTGAGGAAGATACGAGGGGCGTTGGTAACTAGTAGGCCCCTCGGTGCTGTGTTTGAAATGAGATATTGTTTCAAGATGGTACCGTGTAGGATAGTGCGGATGTGTTCGCGCTTCCTCTCTGTAAGATTTTCCCACTCTGTGGTGTTAGCTATGGCTTGGGATATGTGAGGGTCTGCGAATAAAGTGGGATCAGACATAGGAGCCTCCACTTCAGATTCCGAGTATGTCAAGCCTAGGTTCGCCATGGTGAGACCAGCAGTGAGATAACAAATAAAATAGGCAAAGGTACGAGAGAGTTACCTGGCCTAAAGTAAAAACAAACTCTCACAGCTGTGCGCTGCTAAGGTACAAAAATAACAATAGGAGAGACAGGGAAATTCAGGAACACTCTCTTGATCCCCGATTTAATGCAAATAAACAAAAAAAGAGAGGTTGAAGTAACAACAAAGCCACATATATGGAGCGGAACAACTAGTGGAACTCACACCCTATTTGGTTGGAGAAGAAAGCCCTCACACACCGACCTAGTCAGTGTCATGCTTCATCATTGGGCCCCACCAAAGAGGCCGAGTGCCTCTTTGGTGTGCTGCGACGCCAGAAGACTGCGGAGCTGGTTGTGTGAAATGGGCGTGTTGTGAGGGTTTGCCCCTGTATAGTGTACCATAGGTACCCAGGGCATAGGTGCATCCAAGGCCTACCAGAGGCTGCAGCATGTATTATGCCACCCCTGCTGGCCATCCAAACTGACACCACAGGCTGATCACTCAGCTTGTGTAAGGTGGTGTAATCACCCCTTACTTAGATATAGTATATCCATATCTACCTTATATATAGACACATAGCAACCTATAAGACACTCCTATGGCAGGCCTTAACAATCCTGGAGGCAGAGTGCTTGGTTTTATGTGAGAGGGTGCTCTAGCATGAGCTGAGCCCCTCTGCAGCTTTCGGAACCATGTCCTTATAGCTGTTCTATGATATAGCCATATCATATACTCTTAAGTGCATTATAATCCTTGCGGTTAATGCTAACTTTGGTTTGGCTTTATCAAAACATGTCGTGTAAGGTGTCAAACACTTTGGAATACTACCCCCCCCCCGCCAATTCTGGCGGCGGGGGTAGCATTCCACCCTTGTAGAGGGAAAAGACATGTATGTTACTGCTTTACCCGGTTAAAGTTAAATAGAGCCTCAGCATCACAAAATGGATGCTGCTGCCACAGACACAAGTCTGACCTCCTGCAGCTGGACGAAACTCCGGCAAGGGAGGCCTGGACAATAGGTTTCCTTTCGTGGGAGGTGCTAGCACCTCCCTAGACAGCCTGTAGTGTATTGGGGCAGGGTGGGTTGAATGGAAAGATGCTTTTCCAGACACTGCCTGGGGCACACAAGGTGCTCCATGCATAGCCCGGTTCAAACCAGTTGCTGGGGCACTCCAGCCCCGCTCTGGCGCAAAACTGGACAGAGGGAAAGGAGTGTAACCACCCCATTCTCAGGTCCACCCATAGGAAGAACCTAGCAGATAATCCAGCCCCTAAAATCAGTATAAAGATAGGAGCTGTGTCTAGAGACATTAGATTATCCTGGAATGAAATACTGAAACAAAACTCTTGGACCTTTGACATTCTATACCGACTAGAAGACTGAAGACATCTTCCTTGTGGTCAAGGAGTGACCACCCTGTGCAAACAGGCACCACCAGTAACTTGCCGGTCTGCTTTGTCGACGCTCCCGACAGATCCCAAAGACTCGGCGACTCAGGAAATGGACTCTCAGACTTCTCTGACTCCGACCCACATCCACAGCAAAGCTGAGACCAGTGGCGGACACGAGAGACGTGGGACCGGACACCCTAGACATCCTGCATCTTGCTAACTGTGCAACGACCAAGGCACCCTCGCAGTTGTGCACTGGGGTACGAGAAGCCCCAGACCCGAGCGCCATTTGCACCAAAGCTCAGCCCTCCACACTCCACGAGTGCCGCGTGGGGCCTGCTCCTGAATTTCAGCTCGACGCGTCTTCCCGGTTGCTAGCCCGTTGGCTAGTGGGCCCTCTGAAGACGAACCTTTGAATTTACAATGCTTTCCTGGTTGCTCCAAACTTGCTCCAGCTTCCCTAGAAAGGAGAAGCTCCCCAGACCTTGCTGGTCTGACCTGAAGCCAATCTTCACTTCCTGCGTGGATTGCGTTTGCCAAGGCTTGTTGGGTCCAATCCGGATACTGACACCGCAGTCAACTAGATCCTTCGTGGGACAGCTCGAATCCAGCTCCTGGTCGTCGTCGACACCTCCTGATCCTCGTGGCTGCAGAGACAAGCTTCACCTCTTCACCTGATTGCATCACGACATCGCCTGGTTCCTTCCTAGTCACTGGCTAGTGACCCAGACTCTGTCCCCTCTGCTTTCAGGTTCTTCAGTTCTTCATTCAACCCTTGGATCCACCCGGACACTCTTCCTTTGGCCGCCTTTAGTACTTCTTTTGCAGATCTCCATTGAAAGCATCGACGAAACCCGACACGAAAAGACACCTATGCACCCGGCTTCCCTGGGTGAGGTAACTCGAGTACTCCGGTGCTCCCGTGGGTATTGACTATCCAAGTGTCCTAGTTTAAAGGGGTTTTGTCGTAGTCCATCCGGAAGTGCCCTAAATCAGTAACTTTGTAACTTCTTCGTTCTCCATTATAAGTCAATGGTAACTCGCAACTCCTGTGGGTCTCCTACTTCCTAACCTTTGGTTGTTTAGTGTAGTCCCAGCGATTCCCTAGGCCCTAGGCCTATTCACTATTCCTGAAGTGGTCCTTATACCACTTACTTAGTATATGGTTTGTGAGGCCCCTAGGGCAAAACTGTATTTGTGCAACTTATAGTATGCTTAATGAGTAACTTGTGATGTAGTTCAATCTCTGACCTCATAAATAGTTCAGAGGGGTTGAAATAAATACATATATATTTGATATATACCTTGTGTGCTGTCCTTTCATTTGGTACTCAAGGGGGTATAATTGGTAAAACTGCTGGCTTCACATGCTCTCTGAAGTTTTAGCCTAAGACTGCTCGTCCATGCTTGCTACAACTAGGATAGCTTGTCTATAAGGTTGACTTTACAACCACCATCAATAAGGGTTGGTTAGACTGGTGCAAGGTGCCCACTAGAATAGTGGACATCATATGCCAGGCTCCCTGTCTCCAAAGGGACCATATAAGATTGGGGGATTCTCATTATCTCCCGCTAGCGGGAAGACTAGTGATTTTGGCCAGTTAATGCAATACCCTTAGTAGCTGGCGAAGAGGTCAAAGCACCCTGTCCATGGAGAGTCGGGTTGGACAGATACAGTATAATGTCATCGGCATATAATAATATACGCTCCTCCCAGTCTCCATCGCATCTCACTCCCTGCAACAGCAGATCTTGCCGGATCCAGGGAACAAGTGGTTCAAGGGCTAGGGTAAAGATCATGGGGGAGAGGGGGCATCCTTGCCTAGTGCCCTTCTGCAGGAAAAAGACTTGGGAAAGCGCCCCATTAACTCGCACCCTGCCAATGGTTTTTGAGAGAGGAGTCAGATCCAGCCACAGAACTTTGGTCAAAAGCAGAGTCTTGTCACATTGGAAAACAGATAGTTCCATTCAATACTGCTGAAGTCTTTCAGCCAGCTAGCAACAATCCCACACTCAGGTGAGTGCCCGGGCTTCCAGCCTCATGTATCCCCACCAGACAGGTGACATAGACTTAAGTAAGTACTCCTATGGGGCATAAAGCTCGATTGGTCCAGATGTACACCAGATTTTATGACTGTACACAACTGAACGGCAATATTTTTGCCAGTACCTTAACTTCTACATTTAGCAAGGATAGAGGCCTAAACGAACTACATTCCGTTGTAGGTTTGTCCTTTTTTTAAAATAAATTACTACTATCATGGACGTCCTCTGGTCTGGTGACGTACACCCCTCCTCACACGCCCCTTCAAACATGGACAGCATATGCTGGGCTATCCTGTCAACCATCATTTTATACAATTCAATTGGAAGGCCATTAGGCCCCACTGCCTTCCCAGATTGAAGGTCCGTTATCGCTGCCACAAGCTCCTCCTCAGTTAGGTCAGCCTCCAGCGTGTCTTTGTCTTCCATAGAGAGCATTTCTAATGTCAAGTCCCTAAGGAGATCCGCACAATCTATAGAGCTCATCGTAGAAAGCAGCGATGCAATGGCAGAGCTGATGGTTTGGAGCTTGCCTTCCCGACCTACTATCGCCTAAACCCAGGACATGTCTCTTTCTCTTTTTTCGAGCCAAGCTAGTAACTTATTTGCCTTGACCCCAATATCATATGAGCGACGTTGCGTTACCAGTGCATGATTCCAGGCTGCATACTCCGCTAGCACTCTGAGATCTGAAATGCAACTGGTGTTTTAATTCCACCACCTCCTCAGTCACCAATCTGGCTTCCAGCTTTGAAATATCATCCTCAATAGCAGAGCAGCTAAGTCTGTGCTCCTTTTACCCGATAATTAGACCCTGGGCGAGACCGTGCAAAACCACTATATCTAATCCAGAGAAGCTTCCATGAGTTGTGTAATCACCAGAGGTCTACCATCCCAATGCCTCTAAGAAGGGCCTCAGGGGACCCTGATCGACTGGTGTAGTCGCCCTAGTCTCCCTATCTAAACTTAGGTCCATTACCGCATTCATATCACCTCCCAGGTCCCAAATCTCGCATGTCTAGCAGCATAGCACTCACTTCCGGGAGCACAGCCATGTGCAGGCGTGGTAGGAAGCATAGTGAACAAATTTCAGGGTATTCCCGTCACATGCTTCGGATATGGCGACATAACAGCCTCCAGGGTTCTGCCATGTGCGGTGTACCACTAAGGGAACTGATTGCGTAAGTAGAATTCCGACCCCTCTGGAGTCAATTGTATATCCTGCATGCGCAATGAGTTTATAGCCAAATCTATCTAGAGCTCAGTATTCATTTCCGCGAAGGTGTGTCTCCTGGAGCAGGATGAGGGCTGGGGTGTGCCTGCTCAGATGTTGAAGCACTATAGTTCGCTTTATGTTATTCCCCAGACTGCTAAAATTTCAGGTCCAGATATTTGGACCATTCTTACCACAGTCGACTCTAAGTGAAGGCTGTGCCTATCTAAGGTTCTCCATCCCCCCATTGTCTGCTTTGCATTTCCATCCCCTCCCATGCCTTTTAGACATGTCTCAATGCATTCAAGCTTTCAGCAGATAAGCAAATGAACTCATACGATTGACATTATAATAATCAAAATGTATAGGCATAAACCCTCATAACGTCCCTTTTGTAGGGATGGCTTTTGAACACGTAGTTTGGCCATGTAGGGCATCATATAGTTAAACTTTGTCTTGCAACACTCTTTTGCCACTTCACAGCTTTGTCTCTGCCTCTGCACCTGCAGGGTGAAGTCCGGGAAGAATCTGATAGTCGTGTTGTCTATGTGTAGAACTCCATGTACTCAGGCTGCTTGGAGGGTTGCATCTCGATCGTTGTAGTTGAAGATCCTGGCTATAACAGTGTTTGGGAGTGCCCCTGGTTTAGGCCAGGGGCCAAACGCTCAGTTGGCCCTCTCACTCAAGAAGAACTTAGGCAGCCTCTTGGGACGGAGGGAATTTAGGATCAACTCTTCTAACTATAGCTTAACATAGGGCCCAATGTCCTTCTGGAACCCCCACCACTCTAATGTTATTTCCTTCCTGGTCCCCCAGTTTAGCCCTGATGATTCCATTTTGTTTTGTCAAGATTTGGATTTCTTCTTTAAGTCTTTTCGTTGTGGATTGTAGTCCGCTGATCTGGGTTTCCGCAGGCTTCACCTTTTCTGAGACATTACCAAAATCCGCCCTCAGGAGGTTGGAATCTAGAGGGACTGCATCTAGTTTTGTCTCAATTGTATTCCATAGGGCTTAGATCGCGGCCCATCATCTCTCTGAGGGATGGTTTCTCTGTGGACTGGCTAATTTGTGTGTCATGCCCAGCTACATTCTCCGAGGCTCTGCATATGGTGAACATTACTACAGCATATTTGTCCAAATTCCTTGATTGTGTGGGTTTAGGCCCATGGCTCTGGAACATATCCCTCCACACCTCTGCTCTCAATAAGCTGCAGTAGTCACCTTCTTTATCATAATGCCCTGAATTGGTTGCTTATGAGACTATTGATTGTCCTATATGTCAGGATTTTCAGTGAGGATATTTATTATTTCATGATCCTTGTCTCTTAGCATGGTTCACATTGATATCTCTCAGGAGGTAAGTGCGTTTGGGAGGGGGTTGACCGCAACGCTATCTTCATTGTCATCAGACCAGAGAGTTCTAGATAAGGGCCCACACCTATTTGGCCCGTTCACCTCCTACCAGTAAGGTCCTTGCATGTACACCCCTGATAAAGGGTCTGGCGGGATAGTGTTAAATCAGAGGCTCCTTAGTATGGACCAAGGTCTATCCTGCTATGGGTATGTCTAAAGCAGAACATAATCCTTCACAATTCGATGGTAATCGATCCGGGACTGTGCCCATGTCCTTTACCATCGGTCTTTCTCCTGTCACTTGCAGATCACAGTGTCACTGGGACACTCCTCATATCAGCGCCTGTAATTCACACTACCAGTGGCGGGGCAAGGGAGCCATTAAGTCAGCCTATGTTCTATATTCTTCCCTGGGTACTGTTTCAAAGAATGCAGCCTATCAGATTTCCCCAGTTGTTCTGGTGCCGTCAGAACAAAACGTGAATTTTAGCACACTTGTACCTCCGGTGCTCCCATTTCACCCCAGTGCCTCACTGCGCTGCTATCCCCTGCTGGAGCTGTTGATGTCTTTGCACCATGGAGCAGAAGGCACCGGGCTAGGCCGCCCTTCTCGCCCGCCACACTCAGGGCACCTCACAAGCCTCTCAACACGGCTGCAGTCTGCTTCCACTCACTGACCGCTTACAGCATCGCCTCTGAGCTAACCCATCTGGCACTTCCAACAGCTTTTACTCGCAGATGCCGGCAGGGGGGGGGGGCACCGTTTATTGCCAGAGGCGTCGTGTAGCACCGCCAGCCGCGTTCAGTCCTCCGCGGTCCAGTCGCACCATTGGCTCATCGCCACGAGTATCCCTGGCTTCTGCCTATGTCACACCTTGCTAAACCTATCCAGCGCCAGAATTAGCCACAAAGCGCTCCCCAGGCACAGTTCCATCCAGGAAGGATTGTGTTTGCTGGCTCTATACGGATTATGGACAGATATGAAAGAGATTAATCACTGGCAGCTATGGAGCGGTCTCAGTGTGAGGCAATCTTGGTTGGAGGTTAGCCACGCCCTCTCCCGAGGGAACTCTTGAGGCCATCTAAGTGGATGGGGCATCTATACTTTTAGGACGTTGTAGGGAACTGGGTCTCTAGTTGGCAAAGGTATGCACTCTGTCCAAGTAGGGGCCACGATCCTAGTCAGAGTAAGTCAGTTACACACCAAAAATTAACCTGTGTTACTCTGGTAGCTTGGCACAGAGCAGGCAGGTTTAACTCAGGACGCAATGTGTAAAGTATTTATGCAACACTTAAAACATTAAAACAATGTTTAACAAAATAAATCCACACCAGATTAGGGAAATAGAGCTTAATTTAATGAAAAAAACAAGATCAAAAAGGCAATAAGTAAATAACTAGAACTGAAGTTATTAATTTTTAAAGATAATCAGCAAATATAGGGCTTAAAATCATAAAGAGCCAACAGGGGCTATCTGGTCTTGCTTGACCAGGGTAAATCCAAACATTCAGGCAAACCGCGATGGAGGGCAGGTCGGATCAACCTTGTCCCACTGTAAAAGTACCTTGTTCGAGGATGCATCGAGGATGAGATGCGGGAAGTAGAGAGACAATGTTTAGGATTTGATCCTCTGGATTCATAAATGAGGCATTGGCATCAGGCCGCACACTCAGAGCTGTGTCGTCCTCGAGTAGCCCTGGGTGCAAGCGATGTCTTCGTAGAGCCGGCGATGTGATGTCCTCATCCTCGATGCCAGCAGCAATGTGTCGGCATCGAGGGGAGATGCGTCGGTTATGACCGTCAAAACAACAGCAATGCATGGATTTGACAAGTACAGCAAAGAAAAACCCACTTCCAAGAGCCCAGAATTGGATTGGCACCACTTGGCAGGCTAAGACGCACACAGTCCAGCTGCGGTAGCAGGGTTGTTGGAAATCTTTAATGTCCCTGAGACTTCACAACAGGAGGCAAGCCAGCAAGCCCTTGGAGTCACTTTGGTTCTGGGAATGTAGAGATGCAGGTCCATTTCTTCTCACTCTAGAGCAAGGAGGGCAGCAAGGTAGGAAGAGCAGGAGTCCAGCAAATGTCCAGCAGAGTGGCGGTCCTTTCAGTAGCACAGCAGTCCTTCTTCCTGGCAGAATGTCCTCAGGTCCACAATGTAGGAATCTGATTACATGGTTGCCCCCACTTTTTAGGTTTTGACTGGCCATGCGCTTTGCGCATGTGCCAAAAAAACCTCTTGAGTTGTGTGTGTGGGTCGGGATACGCCCCCTCCTCCGATTGGCTAGCTCCATAAATGGAGGCTAGCCATTGGACGAGGGGCCTGTCCGTCAATGCCGGACCAGATTCGGGGGCGTTCCCGAGATTCTTTGGCTTTTGCCGACGTCACGCGACGTCAGCCAAAAGCCGGGAACGCCCCCGAATCTGTCCCGGCATTGAGCCGGCACCCGCCTTCCGATGCAGCATTTTCATTGTTACTATAAGCTTGTTTATTTTATACGTTTTAGCGTTGTGGACATTAAAAAGGACTGAAATGATGTACATATATGTGAATATCCGTTTTAGAGTTAGGTCCTTTGCTGGATGTGTTTTATTTCATGGGAGTAAAGTATACCGAATTCACGCTGGTTTCTCTTTATTTTAATGAGGCGAAAACAGACTAATTTGTGCGGTGATAAATGTCCCAGCGGCGAGCATGCTACTTTTTTTAATTTAATGACAGCCTCATTAGATGAAGTTATTTATTTAGAGCTTCCCATGTGTTACCTATTATAGGGCACCGACCCCCACTGTGAAACCACTAACTTTCCACTTTCCGACCAGAAAAGTGCACCCGGGATCACAGCATCGCCTAATTGTGCACTTCCCGCGGCAGCGAAAGGCCACGAGGCAGCAATATTGTGCTACTGAACACTGCCTGAACCGCTGGGCATTGACAAACATTGCATGCGTATTAACACGAGGAATAAAAAGGTCTGCTTACTACAGAACAAAGGGAATATTTCAAGTAGATAAACTTCCAAATAAGGTAGGAATCGTAAGCTGATAGTTAAAAAAAATGTTTATGCTGTCGCACTTTGAAACTTCCTGCTCACCTTTTAATAAAATTTCATAACGAACATCAGGCAAACAAAGGAACCGAGAGTGGATTTTAAGGCGTGCAGATTCAGAGTCAGAGTGCAGATTCAGAGTCAGAGTGCAGATTCAGAGTGCGAGTGCAGAGTGCGAGTGCAGAGTGCAGAGTGCGAGTGCAGAGTGCAGACTGATAGTGCAGACTGATAGTGCAGACTGATAGTGCAGACTGATAGTGCAGACTGATAGTGCAGACTGAGAGTGCAGACTGAGAGTGCAGATTGAGAGTGCAGATTGAGAGTGCAGATTGAGAGTGCAGAGTGCAGATTGAGAGTGCAGAGTGCAGATTGAGAGTGCAGAGTGCAGATTGAGAGTGCAGATTGAGAGTGCAGATTGAGAGTGCAGATTGAGAGTGCAGATTCAGAGTGCAGATTCAGAGTGTAGAGTGCAGATTGAGAGTGCAGATTCAGAGTGTAGAGTGCAGATTGAGAGTGCAGATTGAGAGTGCAGATTGAGAGTGCAGATTCAGAGTGTAGAGTGCAGATTCAGAGTGCAGATTCAGAGTGCAGATTCAGAGTGCAGATTCAGAGTGTAGAGTGCAGATTGAGAGTGCAGATTGAGAGTGCAGATTGAGAGTGCAGATTGAGAGTGCAGATTGAGAGTGTAGAGTGCAGATTCAGAGTGCAGATTCAGAGTGTAGAGTGCAGATTCAGAGTGCAGATTCAGAGTGTAGAGTGCAGATTCAGAGTGCAGATTCAGAGTGCAGATTCAGAGTGCAGATTCAGAGTGCAGATTCAGAGTGCAGATTCATAGTGCAGATTCATAGTGCAGATTCAGAGTGCAGAGTGCAGAGTGCAGATTCAGAGTGCAGAGTGCAGATTCAGAGTGCAGAGTGCAGATTCAGAGTGCAGAGTGCAGATTCAGAGTGCAGATTCAGAGTGCAGATTCAGAGTGCAGATTCAGAGTGGAGATTCAGAGTGGAGATTCAGAGTGGAGATTCAGAGTGGAGATTCAGAGTGCAGATTCAGAGTGCAGATTCAGAGTGCAGATTCAGAGTGCAGATTCAGAGTGCAGAGTGGAGATTCAGAGTGGAGATTCAGAGTGCAGATTCAGAGTTCAGAGTGCAGATTCAGAGTGCAGATTCAGAGTGCAGATTCAGAGTGCAGATTCAGAGTGCAGAGTGGAGATTCAGAGTGGAGATTCAGAGTGGAGATTCAGAGTGCAGATTCAGAGTGCAGATTCAGAGTGTAGAGTGCAGATTCAGAGTGTAGAGTGCAGATGCAGAGTGCAGATGCAGAGTGCAGATGCAGAGTGCAGATGCAGAGTGCAGAGGCAGAGTGCAGATTCAGAGTGCAGAGTGGAGATTCAGAGTGCAGATTCAGAGTGCAGATTCAGAGTGCAGAGTGGAGATTCAGAGTGCAGATTCAGAGTGCAGAGTGGAGATTCAGAGTTCAGAGTGCAGAGTGCAGATTCAGAGTGCAGATTCAAGATTCAGAGTGCAGACTCAGAGTGCAGATTCAGAGTGCAGAGTGCAGATTCAGAGTGAAGAGTGCAGATTCAGAGTGCAGATTCAAGATTCAGAGTGCAGATTCAAGATTCAGAGTGCAGATTCAAGATTCAGAGTGCAGATTCAGAGTGCAGAGTGCAGATTCAGAGTGCAGATTCAAGAGTGCAGAGTGCAGATTCAGAGTGCAGAGTGCAGATTCAGAGTGCAGATTCAGAGTGCAGAGTGCAGATTCAGAGTGCAGATTCAGAGTGCAGATTCAGCCCTGTGTGTGGTGAGGAGGGCCCCTCAGTGTTTCACATGCTTCTACGGAGGTTTAGGGACCTTGTTGCTTCACTGCTGATTGGGCTCTGAGACGACCATCCTGCCTAGTTACCTGTTGTGAATGGGTATAAACAATAAACGTCCGATTATGGTGCCGGTTGGACCTATCCCCCCCTCAAGAACACAAAGAACCTACTGACATTTTCTACCTGAAATAGACCATCTAATTTGGAAAGACCACCCTGTGTCCTTCCTGATTTTATTTTCACCCAGTCACTAATCTCAAACTTATACTCCTTTCTCTCCATGCTCACATTTGTCCCCTTGCCTCCTACACCATTTCAACCTTTCAGCCATGCATGGACCAATTTAGTACCAGGTAAGCATCACACATCTATTGAAATGGGGGTCGCAGTGTGTAGGGCTTGCAGTGTGTGGGGGGGGGTCGCAGTGTGTGGGGGGGCTCTCTGTGGGTGTGTGTGGAGGGCTCCGTGTGGGTGTGTGTGTGGGGGGGCTTTGTGTGGCTGTGTGTGTGGGGGGCTCTGTGTGGGTGTGTGTGTGGGGGGCTCTGTGTGTGTGTGTGGGGGGGCTCTGTGTGTGTGTGGGGGGCTCTCTGTGGGTGTTTGTGTGTGTCATTTGCGAGAGATAAAGCTAGTTGCATTGTAAATGACAATGCCATTTATTTATGTTTTAAAAAAACACATAAATAAAAATAATGTCAAGAGCAATGCCAATAGCTCTAACTTTAACAAAGGCAAAACCATTGCATTGTAAATGCTTGTTTTTTGGTGTTTTGATGGTTTTTGACTTAGTTTGGCTGGGATCCTGCTATTCAGGGCCCCAGCCTATCTGCTTTCCTTTCTAAATTTATTGCATGTACTTTTGGTACACTTCAGATTGGTTACTGGGTTACCCTTGTGAGTCCCTAGTATATGGTACCTTAGGTACTAAGGGCATGGGTATCCCAGATGCCTACCCGGGGCTGAAGCATGTATTATGTCACCCCTGGGAAGCCTTCCAAAATGGCAACACAGCTCTGCTACTGCAGCCTGGGTAAGGTGGTGCATGTACCCCTTACTAAATATAGGTTACCTATATCTACCTTTAAGCAGGGACACATTTAAATCTATAAACCTATAAGTCACTCCTATGGCAGGCCTTATCAATCCTGAAGGCAGATTGCTTGGATTTGTGTGAGCGGGTGCCCATGCATGAGCAGGACCCCTCTGCAGCTTTCGGAATATATTCTCTGATGCTGATCTGTGATGCAGCCAGACCACATACTCTTAAGTACTTGTGGTAAATGCTAACTTTGCAATGGCTGCATAGAAACATGTCGTGTTTGGTGTCAAACACTTTGGACTCCTACCCCCCGCCAGTCCTGGCGGCGGGGGTAGAATTCCACCCTTCTAGAGGGAGAAGACATGTACACACTAACTTAACCGGTAATAGTTTAAAAGACCCCCAGCGTCACAAAATGGATACTGCAGCCACAGGCACAAGTCTGACCTCCTGCTGCTGGACGAACCTCCGGCAGGGGAGTCCTGGACAATAGGTTTCCTGTCACAGGAAGCTTTAGTGTATTGGGGCTGGGTGGGTGCATTCATAGAATGTTTTTCAGACAGTGCTGGGGGCACACTTGGTGTCCCTGTGCATACCCCAGTTCAAACCGGTTGCAGGGGCACTCAGCCCCTGCTCTGGTGCGAAACTGGACAAAGGGAAAGGGGTGTAACTACCCCTCTCCCTAGACCCTCTCATAAGTGGGTCCCTAGAGTATGTCCAACCCCCTAACTTTAGATTATACCTGGATGCAACTCTGAAGCTGAATCCTGGAACTTCGACACACTATATCGACTAGAGGACTGAAGAATCTCCCTTGGGGTCAATGAGTGACTTACCTGTTCAAACAGGCACCAAAGAAGCATCTTGCCGGTCTGCATTTCCAAGGCTCCTGCCGGATCCCGAAGGATTTGTGACTCAGGACACGGGCTTCCAGACTTCTCCGAGGCCGACACAAGATCCTAGCAAAGCTGAGACCCGCATCCCGAGTGACGTGGAACCGGAACTCCTGGACATCGTGCACATTTGCAAGTGCATCAACTTCCAGAGCTTTCCCGAAGTTGTGCGTTGGGCTACTTGTAGTCAAAGCCCCGAGCACCATCTGCACCGAAGATTGTGGGCCTACACTCCACAAGTGTTCCGTGGGCCCGCTTCTAGCATTTCCGCTCAAGGCTCCTTCGCAATCCCAGGTCCGTTGACTGGTGGGTCCCCACGAAGGTAACTCTTCTGTTTCTTGGGCTTTCCTGGTTGCTCCAGACATGCCCTGACTCCCCTCCAAAGCGTGAGTCCCTCAGACCTTGCTGGTCTGCACCGAAGCCAATATTTGCTTTCTGCATGGGTTGCTGTTGTCAAGGCCTGTTGGGTCCAATCCAGAAGCTGACACCGCAGCACGTGACATCCTTCGTGGGACAGCTCGAATCTAGCACCTGGTCGTCGTCGACGCATCCTGGTCCTCGTGGCTGAAGAGTCAAGCTTCACCATCTTCATCTGAAAGCACCCGACATCGGTGGGCATCCGCTCATCGCCTTCCTGGTCACTGGCTAGTAGCCCAGACACTGTCCCCTCTGCGTTCAGTTTCTTCAGATCTCCGATCCACCCTTGGATGCACCCAGGCACTTTCGACTTGGTCGCCAGCAGCACTTTGCAGCAGATCGCCATTGAAAACGATGACGAAACCCGACAACAAAAGACACCTATGCACCCAGCTTCCCTGGGTGAGGTAACTCGAGTACTCCGGTGCTTCCGTGGGTATTGACTCTAGAACTGCCTAGTTCCTTCATCTTAATTCCAACCGCGACTTTCCCCATAGAAGGTAATTGATGATTTGCGGCTGTGTTTAGACACTGCACACGTCCCCCGTGGGTCCCCTGTGTCACTCACTACCTTGGGTGGTTCCTGGTGGCCCCAGCGGTTCTAAAGGCTCTAGGCCTTGAATCTATGTCAGTTGTGGTTCTTATACTTTCCCTGACACTGGACTTTGGGAACTGGAATTAACTCAGTGTCAGAGCCAGAACTTCAACGCCTGCAGAGGCCGGGACTGCGAGACCCAGCGAGCATTGCGCATCCACCAACTGAGCGCAGCTGTTGTCTCTTCCCGCCCCCTGCTCCTCCCTACATAACAAGCCTCTCTCCCGCGGGACGCGCGCGGGACGGAGCACGGGGCGAAGCCCGGGCAAAGGGCGGGCCGTTAGAGGCCGTTCGAGACCGGGCCACCCCCCCGGTCCCCCTTCTTTCCAACGACGATCTCCATGAGGGAAACTAGGAGCAAAAGCACCATGGCAGCAAAGGGACTCCCAAAAGGTACACTGGACAATTACTTTGTCAAAGCAAAGTCACTATTGATTGACGAAATCACGCTCCTGGAGAGGCGTATCTCACAAGAAATAGACTGGGTGAGGAGATCTTCTATGGGCCCCTTGGCGCTCGCTAAGACTCCGGACAATAGACCAGAGTATACTGAGAATACTGACCCTGCTAATGGAGCAACTAGTGCTGGAGATTCTTTTTTAAACCCAGATTTGATGCTTTCACTTCTCATACTACTGTAAAGTACTTTAGTGATATTGCTGACCTGAGTCTGTTACAATTGCCAACGGTTCAACTACACCCTATCCTACCCCCTATCCTCGACCATGCTTCCCCTGTTGATAACACCAATGGCGGTGGTAGTAACCGATTGCAGGGGGTAAGGGAAGGAGCCATCCCCAAGAGAAAAAGAGGGCCCCAAAATAGAGGGGGGAGAAAAGCAAAAACTCCAAAGTTTAACACCACTCAGGAGGCTGATAACCCTGGACCGACCGTAATGGGGAGCCCACCAACCAATACAGTTGAGGTTCTACCTATTGACACTTCGACCCTGGAGGCAACAGTACAAATTACCTCGAACCCCTTAGAGACTTCTAGCGTGGATATTACTCTTGCAGACATAGGTGCCCTAAAGAGGTCTCTATTAAGCCCCCTAGAATCCCGGCTAATTAAGATGGAAGCTAGACTAGTCATCATAGAGAAATCGACGGTGCAATTAGCCCATAAATTTAAAGTAGATAGTAACAGCGCCAGAGGGGGGACAGAGACAAAAAATAAGAGGGGGACCCCAGCTACCACCAAGATGGTCAATAGTACAACACCTATACCACAACAGGCTAAACCAACTTCTGCCCAAACCAAGACTACACAGCCAAAGCTTAACTCTGCTGTCCCAAATCGACCCACTGTTCGACATTCACAACTACCCCAAACCCAAACTACCTCTAAACAACCTAAGACCAACATTTCTCTCCCTAATCAACTGCACAAAACACTAACATCAGCAGGTGAGGCACCTAGTAATACCACCAAGCTTAGAGTAGTGAACTTGCCCCCGGAGGCAAGTCCATTCACAGTCATCTTGGCGGGGGTTCCAGAGCCAAAAACCACCTTCAAAGAATCTACCGCCTCTCTAAGAAATAAGGTGGCTAGCTGGCTATCGACGTATAGACCCCTCCCACAGGGCATAACGAGCGAGATCCTGATGGTAAGAAGGGTCCCATGGGTAGGTAGCACTAGAAAAACAATCAACGGAGACTGTGTCCTGATTAGTTTTAGAGACCCCAGGACCGTCTCCCACATTTGCGAACAGTTCCCCAATGACCAGGGGAGCAACATCCAGTCCCTACCGCTTTCATTCTTTTACCCCCCGCTGATTCACGCATGGGAGGAGGAGAGATGGGGTAACCCCACAGAAAGGGTAGGAGGGTGGGACACCGGAGGGAGACGAGATTTTCAGTACCCTAGAAGCCGTCACCTAGCGTATTTCACAATAAATAATGAGGAGGAGGGTTGGGAAACCTATCATGGGAGGGGAGGTGCATGGAGAGGTGGTGAGAGTGGAGTTTACTGTCAACCAAGAGCCCAGCAGCCTACTTACTATCCAACATTTAATAGGTTTAGTCACCTGGACATGGTGGATTGACAGTCCAGGCGTAAGGGTGGAAAGTATCATTGCTGTCCCAAAGAGGGTAAGGAGGTAGAGGCAACCCCCCCCCAGATCTATAATCGACTCACTGGAAGAGACCAGTCAGTTAGAGGCACTGGCACCTATCCAAGAGATTAACCAAATTGCACCTGAGTTGTCTCCCAGCAACAGCACCAGTCAATCAGGGGAAGCACTTGAGGACCTGGTCCAAAAAATAATGCCACGGGGTAATTCAAATGATAACGTCCCCTCTCTCACTCCAGTTTTGAACCACAGGCCACCATCTCTGAAGATACTATCTTGGAACGTGGCAGGCCTGGGCAACAAACTGGATCAGCAGGAATGGACTTCCTTCATTGACTCCAAGGATCTATGCCTGTTTCAAGAAACCTGGGCAAGGGACGGGCACTCCCGCCAAGGGTTTGCGGCCTTTTCCATCTCTGCCAAATGGGGGGGCAAGGGCCGCCCCTCTGGAGGTCTATCTACCTGGGTGGCATCCCACTTGGGTTGCCAGGCGGTCCGTCTCCCTCTAGCCTCTGACGATATATTAGTAGTGTTGCTGGAATGGCCAAACCACCATAGGCTTGCGGTGATAAATGTTTATTCAAGACCAGTTAACATATCACGGGAATCTCCTACCATCGAGGAATTGTCAGCTTTCCTTAGTGTAATTCCCAAGGGGATCCCATTTGTGGTGGGTGGGGACCTGAATTCACATTTTGAGCCCCTCACAGGTCTCTTGGACGGGTCTTCCACAGAAGAGGACGCAAGGTGGGCAGTACCCTCTGTGGTGGCTCCCCCGCCCAGAGCCTGGACTCCACTTGCATTACAGATTACCGCCCTTACCCTTAAACATGGGATTAGGGCTTGCAATGGACGAATCAAATCTGATATGCCGAGAAAACACACTTTTAATAGAAGAGGCAGGGAGTCAAGACTGGACTATGTCCTAGTACAAATGTCTTCTTGGTCCCACATCACCGATTTTAGGGTGATAGACAGAGTGGACAGCGACCACAACACCCTAGAATTGGACTATGCACACCCTGGCCTAGAGGGCAGGAATGAGGCCACGGCAGTGGCAATCCCAGGCCTTCTACTCGAAAACAACAGAAGGAGAATAAGGTGGGAGAAATTAGTCACCAACAAAGAGAAGCTACCTAGGCTCTATGATAGACTTATCCCAATACTGGAAAAAGTGGGCAGCTTATGTGAGGAACCGAGCACCCAGGCCACCTACAATTCACTGTCTTTGTTACATGAGGACCTAGTCAGGACCTTGGGAATAGATTTCTTTTCCAAGGGGCCTAGTTGAGGCGGCGGGTCTCACCGCAACACATGGTACAATCCCGCATGTCGCAAGGCAAAGGGTGATCTCCTCTCCTCCATTAAGGAGGGAAATAATAGACAGGAGATCCAGACCAGAAGAAGGGAATACAAAAAACTGGTTACCCAAGCCAAAATTGAATGGGATCAAGACAGATGGGAGGAACTCTCTAGCTCCCTAGCTGCCAGGGATTACCGCAAGTTTTGGCGTATTATCAACACGGGATCCGAGGACTTAGCATCAGCCATAGAACCGAACATTGCATCTGGGGTATGGCAGGAGCAATTTCAGTCCCTCTACACAGAGGAGGCGGGCGCCACTTGTTATTCACCCACACCTACATTGAGCCATCTAGAGGATGACCCCTTTACTGAAAAGGAGGTGAGAGTTGCTATTGCTGGCCTCTCATCAGGTAAAGCACCCGGGCTGGATGGCCTACCAGGTGACCTTTTCAAGCAAGAGCCTGATGTATGGGCCCCCTATTTGCTGAAAATTTTTAATGCAGTCTTGAAGGGCATGGAGGTGCCCTGTACTTGGCTGGGCGCAGAGGTTGTCCCTATATACAAGAAGGGCTCGCCTCTGCTCCCAGCCAACTACAGGCCCATCAGCCTAATAGACGTGTCCCAGAAACTGTTTGGTAGACTCGTACTAGATCGGCTCCAGATTTGGCTCGGGGAATCCGATACTTTGAGCCCATATCAGGCGGGATTTAGAAGGGGGGTGTCCACAACGAACCAGATATTCCGTCTGAATCTTATTTACTGGAGGACTGCGCTAATCAAGGGCGGCAGCTTGTACACGGTCTTCGTGGACTTGCGAGCCGCCTTCGATTTGGTGCCAAGATCCAAACTATGGAGCGTGATCGCTGACCTAGGTGTCCCGCAGGCATTCTTACTATTCTCATGAGATTACACCGGAACAACTTTGCACGAGTCAGTTGTGGTAGAAATGGAAATCTAACGGAGAGATTCCCCGTGGACAGAGGGGTGAGACAGGGCTGTGTCATTGCACCGACCCTGTTCTGCCTCTTTGTAAATGGGGCAATCGCCCACCTGACTCGGATTGCCGACATAGATGCCCCTAAACTGAATGGCAGCAGGGTGCCCGCTATCATGTTTGCGGACGACACCCTGCTGTTGTCGAAATCCCCCATGGGAATCCAACGGGTGCTCGATGGATTTCTAGAGTTTTGTATGGAGAGGGGTCTCGAGATTAATGTCTCCAAAACTAAATATATGATCTTGAATCCCTTGCCTTCAACACGCCCCAATCCCTTGCTAGGTCCAGTCCGATTAGAGAGAGTTTCCACCTTCGAGTATCTAGGGTTAACCCTAAACGAGTACATGACATGGGGGACTCACCAGACTAAGGCCAGCATGAAACTGGTGCAGATAGCAGGTGGCATCTCCAGGATGGTGAAGAACTCAACATACTGCCCACTTGCCCCAAGTCATTCAAATTTACAAATCACAGGCACGCGGGGCAGTTACCTACGGGGTAGAAATGTGGGGCCACACTTCCGCCCAGAACCTGACGACGGTGGAAAATAAATTCATCAGGCAGTTGACAGCCCTCCCCTCAAGCACCCCGTTGCTCCCACTGAGACTGGACTTGGGAATTAGGCCCATAGCTGACGAACTGGGTCTTAAACCACTAACGTTTTGGAGACGATTATGGAGCAGCCAAGATCTTACAAACTATAGGGCAGAGCTCCAGGACTTTCTAATCTCACAAAATGCTACCCATATTCCATGGTTAAGCTACATAAAAAGGACATGCCTAGGCTTAACAGAACTTTGGATTGACCCGGCAAATGCAAGTAGAAAGATCTCTCGCAAAGCATTGTCTAAAGCTTACTACGATCTAAAGCTAACCATTGCTCTGAACAGCACTCGCGAGGGATCTCTAACGAGCTTTTTTATCCAAAGTAAAGACTCTTACTTCATGGAACGTGTTTTGGATGGCATGACCCTTGTGCTAACCAGGAAGCTATTTCTCCAGTGGAGATATGGTACATTACCCTTGAGGTCATTCACCAGTTCTTGATCTTCGCCACCAACCACACAGCATTGCCCGGCGTGTGCGCACCCCAAAGAAGATGACTCACATGTGGTATTCTTTTGTAAAGCCTACAAAGCAAGCAGGAAATACTGGCTTGTCCCCCTTCTCAATAATCTGGGTCTTAAACAGTATCTCTCTGTGTATAGCATGGTAAAGACTGAGCTGTCCCCTCCAATTGTGTTCGCAGTAGCAAAATATTTAACAGCGATGTGGCACACTCGCCTCATGAGGGTGGAGGCAGTTTCGTAACAATTTTATTTGACTAATGATTTTAAACCTTGTATGAAATGAATTGACTTATATATTTATATTCAACTTTTTTAAACACCTATGTTCCTATCGATCTGTAAAACTATTTGAATGTTTGTATATCTTTTATGATCAAACAGATCGAAATAAAGATTGAAATTGGAATTGGTTCTTATACCACTTTCTTAATATATGGTTTGGTACGCCCCTAGGGCTCAACACATTGTGCTAATTTACTGTGTGCTAAATAAGTTTACTGTATGTACTTTTGCCTCTAGCCTCATAAAGAGACTAGAGGGATGTGTTTAGAATAAATACATATATTTTATATATATACCTGGTGTGGTTCTCCTTTCATTTGGTCATTCATGAGATTATAGACTGATAAAACAAGCTGTTTTACATTCCTTCAAGACTTAGCCTGGAGGCTGCTCTCCACAGCTACCACTAGGATAGCTTTCTATATAGGTTGTCTTTAAAACTACCATCAATAAGGGTCGTTTGGGCTGGTTCAACGTGCCCACTAAAATAGTGGACAGCATATGCCAGGCCAACTTCTCACACAGAAGTGTACTGAAGTAGTTGTGTCTGAGGCTCAGTACTTATACCCAGTTCAGTACTTATACCCAGTTGTGCTTTTGAAGTGGGGGAGACTTCAAAGAGAAGCCTTTGATGTACACATAGTCCCGCCCTGGCTCCAGACTCACAACTGAAGGGCATGCAGCTCGTTGTTTGGAGACAGGCACAGCCCTTTCAGGTGCAAGTATCAGCTCCTCCCTCCCATCCTATCCAGGATAACCATCGGGATGTTGATGGCCCCTCAGTCACACCTAAGCTTCCTTTGTGTGAGGCTGTTTACAGGGAATGCACAAGGCCCAGTTGTCACCCACCCCAGACGTGTATTCAGAGACAGGCAGAAGGCACAGAATGGTTAAAGAAAATTGAACTTTCTAAAAGTGGTGTTTTCAGACCTGCAACTTAAAATCCAACTTTACCATAAGTTGTGATTTAAAATGTTGTGTTCAGACACCAAACACTAAAAGTCTATCATTTCCCAATTGAAAATTACAATTATAGAATGTAATAATGTGATCCCAATGTTAACCTATGGAAGAGATAGGCCTTGAAGAAGTGAAAAGCAAATTTAGTATTTCACTACCTGAACATGTAAAACTAAAGTATAAGTGTCTAACTTTTTAAATACACTGCACCCTGCCCTTGGGGCTGTTCACGACCTCCTTTAGGGATGACATATAGGTATCAAAAAGGAAAGATTGGGCCTGGCAAGAGGGTTAACTTGCTAGGTCGACATGGCAGCGCAAAACTGCACACACAGGCTCTGTAATGGCAGGCCTGAGGTATATTTAAAAGGGCTACTGAAGTCGGTGGCACATTCAGTGCGGCAGGTCCGCTTGTAGCATTTAATTTACAGGCCCGGGCACATGCAGTGCACTTTACTAGAGACTTATAAGTAAATTAAATGGCAATCGTGCATAAGCTGATGTAACCCTATTTTAAGTAGACCACACATGCACTTTAGCACTGGTTAACAGTGGTAAAATGCCCTGAGTCGTAAAGCCAGCAAAAATGAAGTTAGCAAAACAGTAGATCAGCCCACAAAAAGTCTTGGGAAACCACACCAAGGAGGCCAGGGCAAACATACACATAACTCACAATCCCAATTTCCCCGCCATGTCACAGATATCTTCAGTTTGTATGGAAAGATGAAGCATACAAGTTCATCTCCGTGCCCTTCAGCCTTTCCTCAGTGCCCACAAGGTGCAATGCCCGGTCATGGAGACCCTATGGGCTCAGAGAATCCACCTGATAGTGAAATTGGACGATATCCTCATCATGGACCAATGCCCATAGAAACTTCGGAAGCATCTCCAAACAATGGTACACCTTTTGGAAAGCCAGAGGGATCATCATAAACGTGAAGAAATAGTTGTTCCTCCCAGCACAACAAACAACATTTCTGGGATTCGAAATGGAGTACCGCAAAACCAAACTGACCCATCCATTAAAAAAGACCAAGAAGATCAGACAAGAACTCCACAAGACTATATCAAACTAACAGACCTCTCTGAGGCAAATAGCTTGCGCAATAAGGCTCCTTTCCTAATCCATGAAAGCGCTATTTCTGGGTCCTCTCCACTATGGACCCTTAAATGCATGAATGCTCATAACTTACGCAAAAGCTTGACATACTCGGAAAAGGTTCCTCGGATGGAAGACAAAAAAGAGTAAATGATATGATGGCTCACTTTGGTTCCAATACAGGTATTGTTATAGAACCGGCTAACAGCAGAAGCAGCTGGGGCACCAGTTGCAGCATCTTATCCACAGGAGGAAAATGGTCTACACAAGAACAACAGTTGCATACCAACTTTCTAGAACTCATAGGGGCCTCGTTTGACGTATGTTGCTGGACCACAGAGACATTGAAGCACAGAGTTTTGCTGAAGATGGTCAATGTTTCAGAGGTGCGTTACATCAACCATTTAGGTGGGACTTGATCACAAGCCCTATCAGAGTTAGCTAAGAACCTCTGGCACTTCTACCTGGGCAATAATGTCTCAGTGATATTGGAACACCTTTCTGGCACAGCCGCCATCAAAGTGGCAGACTGCAACTCCAGACATTTACAAGACACAAGCCTTTTGAAGCTTCATTCAACCATCTTCATAGTGATAGAGGAACGATGGGGCCAGTTCACAATGGATCTATTTGCATCAACCCTGGATCACCAATTTGAGACATTTTCAGCTGGAGACCAGATGCCAAGCAGTAGCAACGGATGCCTTTCTCCAGCATTGCAGTCAAGAAAAGGGCTTCTCAATGATGACGATGCTATCAGCGCAGGTGAGAAGACAGAGAGTGGAATTAGTAGTGATAACACTGAATTGAAGATCGCAAGTGTGGGATCCAGTTCTGATAGAACTTTCTTGGGTTTCTCCAATCCTTCTTCCTCTGGTTCTTGTACAGGATCCCCAGGGAAACTCACATCACTCAGTATTGAGCGGACAGCTGTTTCTCAACTCCTCCTATCTATGGCCTGGGTGGACTGAACAAATAAGAGGTATACGTCGAGTTCAAAAGATGTCTGGTTTGGTGTCTCAAGAGGGACGTGGATGCCGTGGGGTGCGACTGTCCAAATTCTGAATTTTCTGTCCTGTTTTGCTTCTGAAGGTTTAGCTTTCAGATCAGTAAATACCTACAGGTCAGTCATCTCAGCAGGATGCCTTCTAGTCAAGAGGTCTCCAGTAGGGGAGCATCAAATAGTACAAACATGGATGAGGGGTATACGCCTTTCGCTTCCTCCCAAACCAAGCTACTCAGCGCTTTGGGATGTGAACAACATTCTTACTCTCTTTTTGTCATGGACTAGCAACAAATATCACTCCAGAAAACAATGGTCAGATAATCTGGCCATGTTCCTGTGCCTTATATCCTGCAGGAGTGGTGGATGTTAGAGCACTCATCATGGAAGGTAGACTCTTCACCCCGTACGAGGTTAGATTTGACCTATCTAGATGAACAAAATGTAATTTGAGGTTGGTTTTCGATCTAGCGTTCAATGAATATCCCAAAATATGTGTGATGAGATACTTTTAAGCTTATGAAGATATGACCACTGAATTTCACTATAGGCAACACCTAATTTCCATTTGAATGCCATTTCATGAACTACTACAGCAAGATGCGTCACGTCACTTCCAAAATCAGGACACAATCCACTAGAGGTGCTATGGCCTCAAAAGCTTTTGCCCTAAGAGCCCAGTTGGAGGACATTTTTAATGTAGCAGATTGGTCTTTGGATTCCAATTTTAAACATTTCTACCAGTGATAGACATGGCAACCCTAGTGGACAATAAGCTTTGACCATGCATAATCCCTTCCTACGGGCCTGACATAGATTGAAAAATTTCCTGGCTGTCGTAACACAACCATTTATTATAACTTCAAGAGTTGCAATTTTATTTCATGAGATGCAGAATTTTACAGAGGCCCAAATGCATCTCTGGATGAAGCTCTTCTTTGGGGAACTCACATATTCCTTTTTAATGAAAACCTTTTTATTCAATGACCAGTGATATTATCATAGTTTACAATTATCAAAACGTAAAATGCAGGTGAGTAATAAATAATACATAATACATCGTTCCTTTGTTGCCCAATTAGCAAGTTAGTCATACAAGTGAGAGCTTCGACATGCATTGTGGTTTTTGGTTCTGGTGCAATATCTGTCCATGAGCTCTTCTTGCATCTTTTCCTGACTCTTCTACTGCCTCCTCCCCCATACTACCCCAGATTCCCCTAGTTCTTCTAGATATGCCGACCCTTTGGAAGTATAATGCTTCTAATTGCATAACCCTCACGATATTCGCCCACCAGTATTCTTGGGACAGTGGGACTGAGGCCTTCCACGCTTGTCGAATAAGTGACTTAGCCACCAATGACCCTATAAAGAAAAACTGTTGCTGGTTTATTGTTAATGCACAATGATGTGGGGGAATCCCCAAAAACTGCCCCTTGTAGGTACAGTTTTATTTGGACCTGAAATTTTGTGCCTAAAAAAGTCATGATCTTGTTCCAGAAATTAAATAATGAAGGGCATAAAAAAACAACATGGGCACATTTCACCTAACATGACTGCATCTTAAGCACTTAAGAGCACAAGAAACGAAACATTTGGTGAAGGCGGTATAGGGTATAATATAGAACCCATTTTGAATAGAATGCCATACGCTTATAAGTTGCTCCTCGCAGCGCCTTGTATTTGCCCCAAGTAGCACAATTCAGACTATTCTCTAAGTACTGAGACATAGATGACAAAGCCAAAGGAGCCTTAGTTTTGTGCAGATATAAATATAAAATCTGATACCATTTACCCACCCCAATCACTCTGCTTACAAAATGAGCTTTACTAATGTGTCCTTTAGTAGAGCAAGAGGATTGTAAATAGACCCGTAGATGATGAAAAATTTGGCAATAGGAGAACATAAGATCGGATGTAATATTAACTTTATCAGCTGTCACCTACTCTCTACATTCTTAGCTGCCCCGCTAAAAAAAGTCACTGAGAGTGTAATACCCCTCCTTTTCCCAATTATTGATGATGCTATAATGCAAAGATAGTCTAAAGGCCCACACATTCTTTCAGGAGTATCAAGGGGTGTATCAATGAGATCTGATATTCTTCTTGCAAATACTTGTATATCTTAGTCATTATATACGGAAACTTATAACGAACCCTCTTGGGTAGCTTTGGGATCTTAAAAAGAGGTGGTAGTTGAGCTCCGTATTCAGCCAGCATTTTCTGTAAGCAGTAACAGTTAGAGGAAGGGCTTTTCTCTGCTGCACGATTTATCCAATCTAAAAATGCTGCTTGATAATAATTCTGCATATAGGGGAGTGACAACCCCCCATCTACCACAGACAATTGGAGCATAAGGGGTAACTTAGAACAGGGCTTTTTCCCATGCCATAAATAGTGCCTAATTGTTTGATCAATCTCCACAAAGAAAGATTGGTTAACCAAAATCATTATATTGGAGAAGACAAAAAGTAATAGGGGAAGAATGAACATTTTAATCATCACCACTTGGCTTATAATGGATAGCTTCAGATTGTGCCAGCTGTGCAACATTTTACAGATTTCGTCAAGAACCCCCATATAGTTCAATTTAAATATATCTGAAAAATCGTGTGAAGCAAAATAAATGTACCATCTTATGGGGCAAATTGGTGAGAATTTTTTATGCATATCCCTTGGAGATCAATGATATAAAAGGGACTCAGATTTTTCCTTATTTATTTTATAGCCCCCAATATCTGAAAAGGTTAGCATTTTATATAAGGCATTATTGATGTTGTCAAGCGTTCCTGCTAGATCTAAAATAATATTGTCGGCAAACAGTTTTAGTTTTGGGGCACCCCCTATTGGTGACTTGATCTCCTGATCTTGTCCAAGAGCCGCCTCGTCTGAAGTTCAGACGAGGTACGGGAGCTAACCTACGTGTCATAATTTTGGCTAAGAGTTTGTAATCGGAGTTCAAGAAACTTACAGGTCGCTATGACCCTGGCTGATGAGACAGCTTATCTTTTTGTAAGAAATAGCCCCAGTTAGGTCAGTTGAAAGTTCACCTCCATTTAAAATCCCATTATATAATTTCACCAAAAAATCCACAAGCTGTACAGAAAATATTGTATTAAATTCTAGCATGGGGAGGAGTTTCCCCCCCCCCTTCTCCCAACGTGATCCCCCTGCCTAACATCCCTCTTCCACCTTCCCCTCCCTGTGCAGAGACACAATGGCATGGCGCCCCTTCCCCACCATATGGGTGCTTTGGAATTGCACCCAGGAAACTCCTCTTCTGGAGATAGCCACCACTTGGCTTATAATTCCTAATGAAATGGTCAGTGGTACCACCACATTCATATTTTAACATCTTGGTTCCAATCAAACCATTCTTCCAGCACTATATGATATTCAAAGTGGTCTGGCATATCATTTTGAATGTTCCAGCGGTGCTACGATTTCAAAAGTCCATTAACTTCTTCTACTATACTTAAAATATGAAATTATCCATCCAAAAGTATTTTAGATTGTTGTTCTAGCATAGCTTGAATCCCTTGTTTCCTTAGTGGATCAATCATGGATTTACGTTTGCACCTGCAACGTGCTGCTGCCATTGAGATTACCTTTATCCTCTATCTGGAAACCTTTCAATGTTATAGCTTGGATAAAAAAAAATATTTTATTTGAAAGTTCCCAAAATGCACCAAGAATGTCCCAGAATATCTTGAATTTGCTGATTGAGTAAAAAGAACTCTGTGCGCTCGCATAATTGAAAAATCATATGCAAGCCCTTGCTCGTTTGGAAACACATATTTTTGGATTATTTCAGCAATAAACTCAATGGGATCTTGGCCAGACTCTTCTCCTTTGGGAATCCCAATGAACCAAAGATTAGAGCATCTAGATATGTTTTCCATTTCGTCCAGTTTCGGCTGCAACTCCACTATCTCTCGACTGAATTTATTAGTACCTAGCTTGAAACAAGTTTCACTGTATTCTAGATCTGATATTCGTTGTTGTGCTTACATCAATCTGGAGTTCATCTGTGAGAGGCTGGCATTAAAATTGTTAAGTTTTAGCTGTACTTCTAAATGTGCTTTATCATGAGCATTCTCATGCCGCACAGCTCGTCTAAAATCTGTTGAAGCAAGGAGCCCATCTGGGTGCTTATCTCCGGAGCCAAAGCTTCTCCTGAAGCCACATCACCCCCACCTGAGAAACCTGCACTGGCTCCCCATCAACAAGAGGATATCCTTCAAGCTCCTCATCCACGCACACAAGGCACTCCACAAGACCGGCCCAGCCTACCTCAACAGATGGCTCTCCTTGTACACCCCCAACCGCCGACCTCTCACTCGCCACCTTCCCACACATCTGAAGAACAACCACCAGCGGGAGATCCTTCTCCCACCTCGCCGCCAAGACATGGAACACCCTCCCACTGAGCCTACGACAGACTCAAGACCTGCTGACCTTCAGGAGGACACTAAAGACCAGGCTGTTTGATCAGTAGCGCCTTGAGACCCTCACGGGTATGTAGTGCGCTTAACAAATGACTGATTGATTGATTGATAGTTGGTTTTACAAAATTGTTCTACTGTGAGGCCTCTGACTGTGCTCTTGATCTGAATGATTGCATTTTTGCCCCTTAGATTTTGACTGCGCTCTTGATCTTACTGATTGCATTTTTGCCCCTTAGATTTTATCAGGAGTATGTCCCTCTCATTGCTGTTTCCCTTCCTGTGAGCCGCTTCCTCTGCCCAACAATGCATAGTGGTGAGGTGACGCTTAGGTCGCTTATAGAGAGGGAGTAGTGAAAGCCCTTGGATGTCTGCAGATACTAATCCTCTGAAGGGGTAAACACTGGGTGACCCCAAGCTGCACCCTCACCTGGGAGGGCCACCTCCACGATCACCATGGGTTCCAAAAGGCCACTTCCATGATCACCACAGGATCCAGACACTGAGGGGGCCCCTAAGGAGCCCCTCCAGTTCGTTGTTGCTGAATACGTTTCTCCTTCAGCTGTAATTCGCTGGCCTGGTAATGGCATCCCTGCACTACCACTTCTAAATCATGGGCTTCCCTCCTCCGCTGCTCACATCTCTTTTCTTGTCGACTACCAATGCGCTACCGTCCCTAAATAGCATCGCAGTTCATTGATCTGGGGTCACCTCAGATGCCTCTGTTGCTATCTCCTCCTCACAAGGCTGCTCCGCGTGTGATCTTCTGAGGCTTCTGCGCAGGGAGATTCTTGCCACGACAAGCACAGGCGCCATTTCAGCTTCAGCCCTGGAGAGGATCAGCCGGGAGTAGTTTAGGTGCGGAAAATTATGGGAGCTTCCGCACTCGTCAAACTCACATATTCCTATTCTCATTCTAAAACTTGCATGCGAAGGAGATGAACTGTATATTACCTTTACTTCCCATACATTAGGAGTCATTACATCACATGAGTTATGTCAGGCGTCATTACATTTGAGGTAGGTTTCTGAACATTTGTTTTACAGGTTTTTACTTAAAGGGTATGTTACGTTTTAAAGGATTAAAATCACCTACTCTAATATTATTTATGTACTTTTATGAATTTTTGTCACTGTATGTATATATATCAACACACACATCTAGATATATTACCTCGTGGAGGTCGCCACTGGGAAGTTGCAGTTAGATCTCTTTTCCATAGAAAGAGCATATTTTGGTTTGCCAATAACTTTGGCCCCGTTTGACGAATCTTCACAAAACATTTTTCTTAAAGCTCATCCACCTCAGCTCCTTCCTGGAAGGTTTCGGGGTGGTCCGTTACGTGGGGCCAAGAAAAAGAGAGGCCCCAAAACACAAAATTCCCATGCATTTTTATAGCCTTCCTTTAGATGGGTTACAGCAAAAACTGCTGAACAGAATTACACCAAAATTCACAGGAAGCTAGATCTTGGTATTAAGATGCTTTTTGTGATTTGGTGTAAATCTGTTAAATCGTTTTCGAGAAATTAAGATTTAAAAATAATTGTATATTTTGACAGTTAATGTCAAGATATGCTCTGATTGGCTAATTTAAAGGGGACTTGTCAATGCAGATTGGTTGGTTTCAACCTGAACAACATGTTTTGCTGCCATCACAAGACTTAGAGACTCAGTCCCTGTGTCCTGTAAATGATAAAAAAAAAATAAGTAAGTGGGCACAGTGAGCACACAGGACCCCAAATGGCTTGTGAGGGGGTCCTATTGGGACCCCCGTTATTGGCTGGCTACAACATGCTGTGGCAACCGTTAAAGGAATCTAGGACAGGGACCCCATTGACATGCATTGCAGAGAATGGCATGTTTTGAGGGTCACAAAAAGGAGCACGTGGCAGCAAACTCTAACACTAACCCCAAAATGTGCATCTTTTTTGCAAAATATATGAAGGACTGCAACAAGGGTATTGACCACTCCTGGAGGGCGTGTCAAGACAGGTTATTAGCCGTTATGGGGCCCCTGACAAAAATCATTGAACTGGCAGAGCATGTGAGGCAATAGGGGACTCCCTTTCCCACTGATATTGCGGCAGGTTGGGTGCAAACAGTGGTATGCCCGTTAGGCAACGCCAACTGTGCTCTTCCCGCAGAGAGACGACATTCACTCCTGATTAAAGTGAACTCTAAACTGAGGGAGTTGTCGTCATCGGAGATAGGGGCAGTTGCATGTTGCAACCAGTTTGGTGAACCCTTTGTGAAAGAACTTGGGAGGCTCATGGCCACCTTCTCAGCGTTAGACAAGATGCAGATGTCTATAAGAAAGATATTCCCGTGGAAGGTTTTTGCCGGGGCTGCTCTTTCCAGCCAGACCCCAACAGTGGTCAAGCCCGTTGGAACAACCGATGGAATGGCGGGTGGCAGGGGTTCTTCTTCCCTAACTGGGGAGGTGGAAAGGGCAGAGCGAATTGCGCCACCTGAGGAGGGTCTAACGCGCCCGGAGGTTACCACGGTAAGCAATATCCTTTCCTTCCCTCAAAGACTGGATGGGAAGCTGAGATTGTTAGCACACAAGTGGACAGAGTTCACATAAGACCCTTAAGTTACCACATAGAATTCTACGGAACTCCTGTTCAGATGGCAAGGCCATGTCCTTTGGTTTTTTTGAAACAGGACACGGGCCTCATCAACTCCGAGGTACATGAACTCCTCACCAAAGAAGCAATTAGAAGTTTGGTAATACACCCTTGAGGTTTCCTCAGCTTTTTTTTCTAACTAGAAAAGAAGGACAAGGGGTTTAGTATGGTAATAAACCTGAGAGGCTTTAACAACTGTCTTGTCTATCACCACTTCAAAATGGAAGGCATTCACCTCCTGAGAGATCTCTTGCTGCAGGACGATTGGCTAGTGCATCTGGACCTCAAAGAGGCATACCTCATGGACCCTATTGTTCCCCCACATTGCTGTTTTCTGAAATTTAAGTAGAGGGACCAGATTTTCGAATTTAAACTCTCCCATTCGTTCTTTCCTCATCACCATGGTGCTTCACAAAGTTCCTCAAACCAGTGGTGGAGGCTCTAAGGATGAAGGGTATCAGGTTGATTATAAACCTCAACGACATCCTCCTGATGGATTAATCGTGCCGTTAATTGCTGTCAAACTAGAACACACCAATTGCACTCTTCCAGGATTTGTCATCAACAGACAGATGTCAGAATTGACTCTGTCGCAGACCATGACCTTCCCGGGGTTGCTCAAAGATTCCAGATCTGCCAAACTGGGCTTCCCGGAGTCGAAGATACTCAACATCAAGAAATAATTCACCAAGATGCTGAGAAGGGACAGGATCTTCCGCAGGCAGATGACCAGGATAGTTGGTTTATTGTCATCTTCTAGTCTAGCTATCTCCTCGGGTCCTCTGCATTACAGGGCATTACACAATTGAAGGCGACCCATCTACGGAGGGGCCTCACATACTCAGAACGTGTTGCCCAGGCGGCAGAAGTCAGAATGAACTGCAATGGTCGATAGACCACATAGAAGCGTGGAATGGTGAGCGATCTTCGAATCTCTCCCAAACCTGATCATATAATCTGACGGCAGGGCTGGGACACAAGACGTGGTACAATCTCTATGGGAGGCAGATGGATGGAGGAGGAGTTGAGAGTACACATCAACTGCCTGGAACTTCTCATAGAGTCTTTTGTAATCCAATCTCTGACACAGGACAAGGTCTCATGATGCATCCTCCTGAGGCTGGACAATACAACAGGAGTCCAGTCAATCATTTGGGCAGTAGATGCTCAAGAGCATTAGCGGAGCTTCTAGGACGTTTGACACTACTGTCACCATCGCCAGATTTCATTGATGGTGGAGTACCTTCAGGGGTCTCAGAAAACAGTGGTGGACTGGAACTCCAGACATTTCAAGGATTCCAGTGACTTGCAAATGGGCCCAGCAACCTTCCAGAGCCTGATGGGCATATGGGGAGCAGGCACTGTGGACCTTTTGGCCTCCAGACTGAATGCCCAGCTGAACTGGTATGTCAGTTGGAGACCGGATCCACCAGCCTCAGAGGTAGGTGCCTTATTGCAGGACTGGACGACAGGTCATGCATTTCCGTCATTTCTTTTGATTCCCAGAGTGATGGCTTAAGTCAGATGACAGAGATCTTCTTTGGTACTTAAAACTCTGATTTTGAAGTCTCAGGCATGGTTCCCCACTCTGCTGGAACTGTCGTGGGTGGTGCCAGTGCAACTTTCATCATTCTCCTGGATCCTTCGGGATCCCAGGGGCTGTCCAAATCGATTGGTCTTACAGAGTTACCTCAACCTCATGGCTTGGAGGATTTCAGGTGACGCTGGAAAGATGGCAGATTTTCGGACAAAGCTGAGAGACTCATCCAGCAGCAGGTATGGGCCCAAGAAACAGTCAAAAAGTACAGATTGGCATGGAGAAGATGTTTTGTTGGTGTGTGGAGACACCTGGACCCCGTGGGGTTGCAAATTACCGGCACCCTGAATTTTCTTGCAGAACTGTCTAGCTCAAAGCTTGCTTATTTTACTGTGAATTCTTTCTGATCAGCAATTTCAGAGGGACATCTTCCCATCAACAACATCCCAGTGGGGCTACATCTATGGGTGTGTATACTACTTAAGGCATCAGACTGTCACTGCCCCTGGAACCCAGATACTTTGGTTTATGGGACGATATTTTGGTACTACATCTTCTTTCGAGCTGGCAGCATAATCATTACCATTCTAGGAAGGAATTTTCAGCAAAATTGGCCATGTTACTATGTCTTATCTCCTGAAAGAGTTTCTGATGTCAGAGCTTTGGACATCACAGCAAGTGTTTCCACTCCAGAATGGGTTCCCCTCCCTATATCTCAAAGGGGCAAAACTAATAGCAGGTCAGTAACTTACCCAGCTTTTGAGGGTTCTTCCAAACTTTGAGTAGTGCGCTGCCTTAAAACCTACAAGGAGATGATGGCAGAAGTAAGGCCACCAGGTGAGAGACAATTGTTAACTGCCATCAAGAAACCATTCAAGATGGTTTCATCTCCTTCCATTGCCAGGTGGGTAAGATGGATTATGGCAGAGGCCGGTATTGATAATCACCTTTCTGGGGCCCACTCGGCCAGGGGGCCTATGGCATCCAAGGACGTTCAGGTAGGTGGCAGACTGGAGGACATTATGAATGCAGTGGATTGGTCCTCGGAATCTACCTTCAAAAGGTTTGATTTCAAACTAATCTATGACGCCGCATCGCTGGTGTAAGTAAGCTTTGAACATGCATAATTCTTGCCTCAGTTACTGACATAAAATGAACACTTTTCTAGTTCTCGTAAAGGAAAGTTTAATTTCTATTAAGGACGCGAAGGCAAGAATTATCCCACCCTTGTCATATTTAAAATATGACTTCCCTTGGTTACAGGAGGTATATCGTATCTTATTGCAGTTCCATGCAACATGACACCTATGAGTAACAGGAAATATCATGTAATTTTGTGCTATGATTATTGTTGTGCTGATTTCATGTACAATGGCTTGGTGTTTATGTTTCATTGTATTATTGTAATGGTGAATTTTCATGATGTGTCTTTCACTGGTTTTCCAAAGGAATAATCCCAAGAGGGAGTTAATAATTGTTTTTCCTAGGATGCAGAATGTGAGAATTGTGACATGGTTACAGGATTTTCAAATGTAATCAGTTTATGATGTGCTCATGTTTTTGGGTTATATTCTAGTCCGGTCTCAGAAAATGCTTAATGGGTTTTGGCTTATTTGTTGGCTCGGATTCCAAGGCTGATTGAGGCTGCTTGAACTTTAACTTCCAACAGTGAAGAAGAGGAAGGACTACAGGAGGCATGGATTTATATGGACATGCAGACTTTGTTTGGATTGGTTACTGGTTGTCATGGACACATTCTCTCTTTGGTTCAAGGTATATGTGGTGTTTGCAGTTTTTTATTTGATCTTTTAACCTCTTGTATAATAAAACAGGAGCAGGCTGTCAGTTGATTCCCCTGTGTTCTATTGCAGTTTCCCAGAGTGTTCTAAAAAAAAAACATTAGAGCACTAACAAACAGTCTTATTTATGACAAAAGTGTGGAACACAGAAGCCATCTTAATTGAACCAAACCAGTAAAACGTAAAACATTTCATTTAGAAAGGAAAAATATGAGGGGGTTAACTTTGTCATAGAAATTTTGGTTAGGTCTGTAGAAAGTAAAATTAGGGCACATTTCAAATAAGTTCTCGAATATCGAACTCTTGTATTTCATTAAAAAATATCTGACATGCAGACTGCCAGTAACTCCCTGATGATCAGCAGCTTTACCACACTGTTCTAATGAGCAACTTGAGTGCTAATATTCTGGATTCATGACAAAACTGTGACACATCTCAAAGTCATCTTGATGGAATTGAAGTGGAAAACTGAAAGTATTTTCTACTGATGATACTGCAGTAAATGAGGAAAGTAGGGAGCTTCATAACAAAAAAGTCTCCCTAGATGGCCACCAGAGAAAAAAAGCCCAAATGTAGCAGAAATATAACTCAAATGTAGCCCAAGTATTGCCTCAATGGCAGAATTGTGCAAAACGCGTAATTGTTTTTGCAATTTTATATAGCGCAGACTCGACCCGAAGGTATTGGAGTGTTTTATATGAGCATCAGTTACATTATACAAGGACACATTCATTTTTAGGTCTCGTGGCGATTACCGCGCGAAGCGCTGTCTCGCCAGAGACCTATTGTGAGCGATGCAGCTTTCCAGGAGACAGCACCTGGCCGTGCGCTTTTCCTCTCCGAGATGGCGATCGGAGCGGGCCACGCACTCTCTATGGCCAGCTGCTGTCTCCTGGGAAGCTCCAACACCACACACGCATGCGCATACACAGAGATGCACACACACGAGCGCCCATGCGCGCGCGCACACATACATACAGAGAACCCACCCCCGCCGTCGCATACACACACGCGCGCACACACACAAGTGCACCGAGACACCCCCCCCCACAAGTAAGGCCCACTTACCGCCACTCCGGACTTCAGCCGCCACCGCGGGGCTCTCCCTCGGGCATGGGAGCACCGCGTCACCAGCACTGCTTCTCTCCATGGCACTCCGTGGGCGTGTGCGCGTGCTGCCGAAGACGGAAGTCCCATCCCACGGAAGGTTTCGGTTTCGCTCACGTCTTCTTTTATAAGCTGCCTGCAGTCTCCACATACGAACTCATGATGCAAGCCTCAGATCTGGCCTTTCCACAGACACGTGTTGTCGGAAGAATGGGGCATTCAGCTTGTATCTAGTAAGTGCCAAAAAAGTAATTGCCAAAGTCTTCCATTTAAAAATTGCAATTTTCCACTTTGCCTTCCAGCGTCTGCCGGGAGGAGGGGGTGAGGAGGAGGAGGTTGTTTTATTGTGTTTCCTGGAATGCGCGTTGCAGGTGTGACGTAGGAGGGTTGTGTTTATAGTCAAAGGCTGGCTCGTGATTGGCAAAATGCTTTTATTGGGCATGCATGGCCACTTTCACTTTGAAAGTGCAGCGGGGCAATGCGGCTACTGCAGGCTTAACTTCACGCCCCGTACTACATAACTCACAGAGTTCTGGTTGAAGGAGTTTGCCATTAACGTCAATAGATCCGGTAAGGATTGAAGGTTTCTGAGTTCAGCTTGTGCCTGCAATGTGTTAGCTTGACTGCGGCAACCAGCTTGCGAGGCCACAGAAGTTCAGGCCAGCGCCGATTCGTAGGAAGACGAGGAAGATGCCACGGGATAAAATGAACTCCCTCATCCAGAAGATCGCACGTCAACCATGGCTCACCTTCCCTGGTGCCACAGCTGCGGCCTCCATAGGTAGTAGCAAGACCTTCTCCTACAACCTGAACCAGCTCAAGAACCTAGTGAACGAATTGTGGGTCGAGGACCTGCCGATCACGCCGCGGGGCTGCAAGGGCGGTGCACCGCAAGCCGTTCCACACAGCCCGTTCGTCACCTACATGAACATCTGCGAGATGGAGAGTTTCATCATGGGCTTCTTCCTGCTGCAGAGCGGGTAGGTGTATATCCTGCTGCACGACCACCTGGGCATCTGCGGCATGATGAAGGTGATCTATAGCACCCTCAGCATCTGTGGCTTCGACCGGCTGCAGGAGGTACCCGGGGCCATGTCGCCCCCCCCATTCAGCCCGCCCCTCCAGCCCTTTCAGAGAGACGCGCTGCGCCAAGCCCCACGCCTATCATTCTGCAGTTCGGCCCCACCAGCGCTCCCTGCCTGCTCAGCCCGCACAGGGCTAACCTGCACCACATCAGCGCTCTGGACGGGCCTGCTGCTTTCCTCGACAGTCTGGCGCCACCTTATAACCCAGAGGACGAGCGTGACTGCCACTACTACCAGCTGCTGCAGCCATCCTCCACTGAGCCCAACGCCCAGGGCGGCAAGGAGGAGGGTGGTGAGAGCCGAGAGGTGTGGCTCCTGGAGGTCCCCCAGCCCGCTGACTTCTGGTGTGGAGGAGAACCTTACCCGGGGCCCAGTGTGACACTCAGAGAGCATCGGTGACCTGTGAGCACCTTAGTCAGAACAGTGTCAGACACCCAGGAAAGCATCAAATCTGTGTTTGGGGCCCTGGCTCTTTGAGACAGTGGGTGTGCGGGCCACTTCTGTCCCCCGTGTGTTAGGTGGACGCACAAGCAGACTGCCTGACTGCGTGTGGAGGTCACCGGATGGACCTGGCAGGAAGAGGTAGGCAAAGGGTCAAAGGACTGGGTCTAAAACAAGCTCCCCTACTGGCCAGAATGTGTATGTTTGTGGGAGGGGGCAGTGCCCATGGATAGCACTCCACACGAGTCTCTGTGGAAACAATGTATTATCTGTCATCGCTGTCCCTTAGTATTCCCTCTTGGGTATTTGAAGATTTTACTTTCGGAGTCAATCACTTTATCTCCCCATACAAACCAAAAATGAATGTGTCCTTGTGTTATGTAACTGGTGCCCACGTAAACCACTTTAATACCTTCAGGTGGAGTTTGCGCTATATAAAACAATCTACAATGTATGTGGTTGTTGTATCTCTTTCCTTAATTGTATGCATTTACGTGAGTATGTCTTCTAATGGGTCTCTGGGTGTCCCCACCTTTCATTGTCTGGGATTTACTCCGCTTCTTTTGTGAATGTCCTTTAACTTGCTGCAGCTTCAGTAGTTGCAGTATGCTCCACTCTCAGTGCACACGAGTGGATGCCACCAATCCACCTCTTCCATGTATTTGCAACACTCCATTTGTTCCCACTGGTGCCCTCCCATAGTCGACTACCGCAATTGTAGTACTCTTACTATGCCGTAGTTTACATTTTAGCCGACCTTTCTATTATACCTCCTCCCCATATACCCTCACATATATATTGGCGCTATTGGCAGTCGCTCCCTGCCCCTCAAACCTCACACATTATTTCATAAGAACTGTTCTTCTACTCGTGTTTTTACTAACTCCTTAATGTCTGGTTATTCTTTTGCACCGGTGACACCCACATACAATTTTATATACCTTTTAAAGTCCTCCACAAGAGAGTAAAATATAAATTATTTCCCACCTGCTCTCTCCCAGTTGTAGTTAGTGTGGTGGTATTTGATTATGTTAGCTTGTGTTGCAGAAATGCTTGTTTGAGTCAGTGTCCTTTTTTTGGTACTAGACTCACCCCTCTTGGATTACCACTTCGATGTTACTTGTGCACCTGCTTTGTTTATGATTTGAAAATGTTTAGTGCTAAACCACTGATTGTAATATAATGTGCTGGATTTTAAAGACCACAAGACACAAAGGTATACTCCTTATAAGGGGGATTTCCTTGATTGGAGCTGCTGACCTGTCTGCCGTGGCCTACTTGGAATTACTCTCTTTGTTCATGCAGTTTTTGCAGCTTTCAAGCAGCGGACGCTCCCGGTTGACGGTCCTTTTTGGGGCACTTGGTGCATCAGTGTTTATTGATGACGACGAGCCCCCTCTCATGCTCCTTATTGTTTTCCTGATTTGCTGTTGGGAAAGGACGTTCCTGCGGTGGTTCATGCGAGAATCTTACTTGGCAGGGATGGATTGAACAAATATGATAGCACAAAATGTTGTGTGGGTTTACTATGTGTCCATTTCAGATTAGTAGCATATTGTATTGTCGTTTCAAATAAAATTGCATAAACCTCCTTCATTTCCAAATTGCCGATATTTACACTTTCCACTGGATTTTGTTATGATGGTGTTTCGGTTACTTCACCAAAAAGTTAGGCACAGTTGTATAGGCGACAAGTAGTTTGTTTATGCAACCTATAAAATAATTATTGTGAATCTCAGCATTTCGAGCACATAGATAATGCTCTGCTTTTCAAGGAGGATAGTGCTTCAAATACATGAAGGCTTTTAACTCCTCAGATTCTCATATATGTCCTTGCATTGATGCTTTTCTAACACAGAGCCTTTCACATATCCGTGCACTAAAGGTTGCTAAAGCCACAAGGTGCCCATATGACCTGGAGCTGGGGAACAAGGTTCGAGCCTTGGCGTTGGCTCAACATCCTGTGATCCTGGGGAAATCACTTAAGCTCCCCGTGCCTACCAATAATGAATGTGTCCTTGTGTAACATGACTGGTGCTCATTTAAAGCGCCCCAACACCTTCTGGTCGAGTTAGCGTTATATAAAAAACAACAAAAGGCAGCAGCTTTCTTAAAGTATGCACCCAGGTTAGAATTTCATCCGTATCCAACCGGACTGCCTCACCAATGCTCCAAATAGAAAACTCAGCACTTAAAAAAATACTGCATTACGATGCAGTAACATTCCACTTTCGCTCTTAGTAACCAGCTACTCCTCCAAACACTTGCTGACTGTGTCTTTGCCTTGGGCCCTATGCAGTGCCGTGCTGCTATATTTGCTTCGACGGCCGGTAATGGCTCTCCTGACCCTGTGTTCACGATTGACCAAAATTTACGTGAGTCTCTGGTTGCAAGTGCAGCGGTTAAATTTACCCATTTATCATGGTCCCATTCTGCCTTAGCACAATTAATCAGGCGCTTATATTCCATTCTCCTAGCTTGAATTTGGAATTTATTAGTCACAAACCGCAGTAGCTTCACCCTTCCACCGACTCAATTACAATAACTTTTATTTAAGTATTAATTATTAAAAAAAATAAAAGCCATTGTTATTTGGAATATCAATACATCTAAGTCACGTAAATACAACACATATTGCATTACAAATGCTATGTGTCACATTTGCAAAAGTTATAACTATTGGCATTGTCATACACAATGCCAATAACTCAAATTTTAATGCTGCAAGACCTATTGCATTGTAAATGCTTGTTGTTTTAGGCATGGGGAAATTAGGTGGTTTGCCCAAAATCACAGGAAGTGAGACAATGTCGAAATGTGAACATGGTTCCCCAGTTGCTAAGTTGCCAGCTCTAGCCGTAACACCACATCCTCATCCCTAAGTGCAACAAATAATCATGTGATTAACTGGATAAAAAACCATAAAGATGGAAAATAATGTAAAAGTGCTTTGTTGCTATTTGGGGCAAATCTGCAAATTTATCCCCTCATTTTAGTTTCTACGGGAAAAAGACAATCATTTTTCAAATTTCTAATCTAAATGTTTTAGGTATCAGAGTTTTGATTACATCAAGATGACATCAGGCATGCCACACTTTTGTAATAGATATAGAATGTTAGCGATCTAGTTGTTTATTCCAATATTGGGGGGGGCAGAGATCAGGAGCAAGGAGAGGGCAGAGGCAGATGTTGACGACGCTGGGCAGACAAGAAGGGTAGTGGCAGCACAACGGACCATGGAGGACAGAGGAAAGGGGGCAGGGACAACAAACCAACCATGCAGGGCAGGCTTTGGCAATTCAACAGACGATTGGCAGCAGAAAAGAAAGGCAGTGGAAGTACAAACATACCTGCCAACAGACCCAATTCAGACAGGAGACTCACAATGTTTTTAAGCCCAAAGGGCTTTATTTTAGCAGTCTCCCACCTACAAACTACTCTTTTTAAAAGTGAGTTCATGGGGGATATCAATCCCACAGATTTATTTTCAAAATCTCCATTTTACCAAGTTCAAAATGTTGTAATGTATGGTACATTGGATCGCAGAGGGCAGGAAGAATGGGGTAAAGACATGGATTCGGACAACAGAGGGCAGGAGGGAGGTGGGAAAGGGCACCAAACTGATCTTACAAGGCAGGTGCCAGGTGTTGCAACAGCACAATATAACACACAGTGCAAGCGGGAGGTAAGTGCAGCACAACGGACCATGGGAAGCGAAAGGGAGGGGACAGGGCCATGCACATGGACAACAGAGAGCAGAGGGGGAAGAGGCAAGGGCAGCAAGCTGACCATACCAGACAGACAAGAGGAACAGTTGCAGCACAACCGACCATGAAGGGCAGGGGCACGTCAATGGACCATGGAAGGTAGGAAGAAGGGGATAGGGGGTAGGGGTCCTCACACGGAAATCAGAAGGCCAGGAGGAGGACAGGAGCACCAAACTGACCCACTGGAACCATGCTGCGCCCAGCTGATGAGCCCATAATTAGGGTGAAGCTGGTCCTAGGTTGCTTGTGTTCTGGTTCAGGGAGGACCTGGCTTCGCAATTTGGGGTGGACTGCTCCTTTTGGAGCAGGGTCAAGACTGATTTGCATATAGCTAGTTCCAAACTGAAGTAGTACGGTGTGCAAAATAACGATGGATTAGGATGCGGCCAGAGTGATTACCATTGGCTGAGATTTATTCAAGCATTTTAGCCATCACTGTTTTGTTACTTATTATGTCACCCTAAGTGGGAAGGGTATGCCCAGACTTGAGTCCTACGCACACTTTATCCCTGGAACAAAACTGTACCCAGCTGAGATTAATTTAAGCTTTCACTCTTTTGTATACTTATTGGGCAGGTGGTATGGACACTGAAAGCACAACACACCATGGAAGGCAACGGGGAGACTATAATGGCATGAACACAGACAACAAAGGGATGGTGGGGTGGGGGGGTAGAGGCATTAAGCTGACTATATCGGGCAGGTGGGGGGGCAGTGGCTGCAAAAAAGACCATGCATGACAAGCAGGAGGGTTAGTGGCAGCACAGCAGCCATGGTGGGCAAGCAGAGGCCAAAGCACCATGGAGGGCAGAAAGGAGGGGTTAGGTGCTGGACATAGACAAGAGAGTGCAGGGTAAGGGGCAGGAGCTTCATGACAGACCACGCAGGGCTGGTAAGAGAAGCAGGTGCAGCACAACACAGCATGGAGGGCAGAAGGGAGTGGCAGCAAAATGGACCATGGCGGACAGGAGGGAAGGGATAGGGACACGGATGTCAGACAGTGAAAGGTAGGGTGGAGGGGGCAGGCACAGGTCGACAGCCATCTAACCATGCTGGGCAGGCGGGAGGGGCAGTCGCAGCTCAACAGAACCCTCAGAGTGGACAGGAAGAGCATCCACTTATTCTTCAATGCAAATTGCTATATATATAATGCATATTTAAATAACGAAGCAAACCACATTCACTGGATGATGTCATCAGTAATGTCATTTGAGATGTCATCAGTGATGTCACTGACCATGTCATGAATGATCTAATATGTGACATCATCAGCAGTGGATTGCGGGTGCGCGAAATATAGTTAGTACAACTAACTATATAGGAGCAATTTCAATGGTTTTGTATGAGTAAAATGTCCAGCTAACTATAACACCACTAAAACTTATAGTTTTTTGAGTGAATTTCAAAGGTTTTTTAAAAGCTAATTCCTAACTATATAACTCCTGAAACCTATTGTTTTTTCAGTGAATTTCAAAGGTTTTTTAAATGCTAATTCCTAACTATATAAGGCCTGAAACCTATGGTTTTTTCAGTGAATTTGCAAGGTTTTTTAAATGCTAATTCCTAACTATATAAGGCCTGAAACCTATGGTTTTTTCAGTGAATTTCAAAGGTTTTTTAAATGCTAATTCCTAACTATATAAGGCCTGAAACCTATAGTTTTTTCAGTGAATTTGCAGGTTTTTTTTAAATGCTATTTCCTACCTATATAAGGCCAGAAACCTATGGTTTTTCAGTGAATTTCAAAGGTTTTTTAAATGCTAATTCCTAACTATATAAGGCCTGAAACCTATGGTTTTTTCAGTGAATTCGCAAGGTTTTCTAAATGCTAATTCCTAACTATATAAGGCCTGAAACCTATGGTTTTTTCATTGAATTCGCAAGGTTTTTTAAATGCTCATTCTATTAGCGGATAACGTTTTTATATATTAAAACGTTTTTTAAATCTCAAATGCCTGCTTTGCTAACAGAGTTTTTAAGCACAGGCTCTTTTGTCTCTGGTGGCCATCTTGGGAGACTGCATATCAGAATTTTTTTAATGAAATATAAGAGGATTTGAGAAGTCACTCAAAATGTGCCCTAATTTTTCTTTCTTCAGCACTAATCATAATTTCTATGGCAAAATGAACCCCCTCATTTTGTTCCTTTGCAAATTAAATGTTTTAAGTGTTAACACTTTATTCCAATCAAGATGATTTCAGGTGTGCCATACTTTTGTCATAAGTAAGACTGTTAGCGCTCTAGTTGTTCTTTAGAACACTCTGGGACATTCTGTCATTGGGCTATAGTTGGGCTACATCTGGCTGATATTTGGGCTACATTTGTTTTTTTTGTCTCTGGTGGCCATCTTTGGGCTACATTGGGCTACATTGGGCTACATTTGGGCTCTAACATATATATATCCCAATGTAGCCCAATATATATTTTTCCAAAGTCAATTTTCGTAAAAACCACTGGAGCACATATCTTGAGACATAGCAAAGGCACATTTATTTATTTATTTATTTGCACGTTTGTATGGCGCTGTGAATCGACTCCCGGAGGAGTATCTCCGCGCCTTTGGCAGCAATTTAAGAACAGCAACTAGTCGCAATTTAGAAACAGAGCCCTAGGTTAACTAATAGTTAAAAAGGAACGTTTTGAGCTTCTTCCTAAAAGGGAAATGTTCCCTGCATACTCTAATTTCCTTCGGGAGTTGGTTCCACAGTTTAGGACCAGCTACAGATAGGGCCCTTCCCCCCTTTCTGGCCTTCATGGCCCTAGGAACACATAGCAGTTCCTGATCACCTGATCTCAGAGATCTGGACGGAACATAAGGGATGAATTTTTCAGTGAGGTAGCCAGGACCCTTCCCAATAAGGCATTTGTGGATGACACAGCAGATCTTAAACATCACCCTCTGCCTTACTGGGAGCCAGTGCAGTTTGGCCAACAATGGTTTTGAGGGAGTCCGGGGCGGGACATTTAGAACAAGTCGTGCAGCAGTGTTTTGCACAACCTGCAATCTGTCCAAAATACCCTCATTGGCAGCCAGCATCAAACCATTGCAGTAGTCCAGCCTACTTAACACTAGTGACTGGACCAGCGTTCTCCTGGTGGAATCCGGTAGCAGAGGGAAAACTCTCCTGAGAAGACCAATGACATGAAAACATGAACCCACCACTTGATTAGTTTGTTGTGTTAGGGTGAGCTCATGGTCCAGTTTCACTCCCAGATCTTTTACCACCGTCTTGGGCTCAGGGACGGGGCCAAGATCTTGAGGCCACCAGTCCGGAGTCCATAAACGTCTGGCCTCTCCGAAGAGCATAACCTCTGTCTTGGAGACGTTGCACTGCAAGAAGTTGGCTGCCATCCAGCGTGCCACATCCTTCATCCCCCGGGCGAAGGAGTCACGCACCTCGGGAGTCATGATTTTAAAAGGGAAGAGGAGTTGGGTATCATCCGCGTATGATACTGGAATGAACCCGTGGGATCTCATGATGTTAGCTAGGGGCGCCACGTAGATATTAAATAACGTAGGGCTCAAACATGAGCCCTGTGGCACCCCCTTAGAGATCGCCACCACCTCTGATTGGTATGGTCCCAAGATGACTCTCTGGGTGCGTTTACTGAGAAAGCTCCTTAGCCAGGCCAGAGCCTTGCCTTCCAGACCGATGTCGACTAGTCTGGAGGTCATGATGGCATGTGACACAGTGTCAAACGCCGCTGACAAGTCCAGAAGCACCAGGACAACGGAGTAGCCCTTGTCCTGTAGCATCTGAAGATTGTCAGCGACGGACAGCAAGGCGGTCTCGGTACTGTGCCTGGGCCTAAAACCCGACTGGGAGGGGTCGAGTCCACCCGTATGTTCAATAAATTTTGACAAATACTGATTTACATGTCTCTCGGCAAGCTTCCCTATAAAAGGGAGAAGAGAGATCGGTCTCAGATTTGTCAGATCCGACCAGGGAATTGAATTGTTTTTACGTAGAGGTCTCACATGAGCCTGTTTCCAGGCTAAAGGGACCTCCCCCGTAAACAAAGATAGATTGACTACATGTCGCATTCCAGCCCCCAGATCATCCAGCAGAAGTGGCATAATACGTGCTGGGATGATGTCTGTCGGGCACCCACTTTTTGTTTGCGTGACAAGAACAGTCAGCTCTTCAGTGGAGATGGGTGGGAAAGCGGCAAGCTTATTCACCTCATTATCTTTAGTCATAGTATGCGACAGGGCTCGACAGTCAATTGCAACTGGATTGTTAGAGATGGAGTTTGACGCAAGTATTTTGTTATATATGGCGTCGATTTTCCTGACAAAGAACTGTGAAATATTATCACAAAGTTCTTGGGATTCGATCCCCTCAGTGTCACAGGCAGTGGGCTTGGTGAACGTCTGTAGAATGTTATACAGGGTTTTTGCGTTAGCACCAGCATCTGATAGTTGAACTGCTATATGTTGTTTCCTAGCAGCACGGATTGCTTTATGGTAATTTTTAGACGACCTCATAAAGTTCTCCTTATCATCTGCCTTGTGTGTGCCTCTCCATTTTTTCTCCAACTTTCTCATGGTCTGTTTTAGTTGTCTGAGATCCCCGGTGAACCAGACTTCTTGTTTTGGGGCCGGTCGGGGTTTATATGTTCTCAGTGGGACCACATGATTTATAGTTTTTAACGTAGCTTCACTGAGTGCGCTTAGGGCTAGAGTGGCATTTTCTCCGCATATTTCCCAATTGGGCTCAGAGGAGTTTTCCCTAAAGTCTTCAGGGGCCAGTTTATTCCAAGGCCTTCTAACATTGGCCATAGGCCTATGGATAGCTTTGACTTTATGGTTAGAACGGGTGTAAAACATAATGACCGAGTGGACATTGGGCTACCAGTCCCTACAATTTTGCCAAGTTTGGTGGAAAACCATTCAGCCGTTCGGGCTAAAAGTGAGTCCAACCGCCCTATGGAAATTAACATGGGGAAAACACGTTTTGGGACCCCCTTTTATCTCGGCCCCCGCTTGACGACTCCCCCCCAAACTTTCAGGGAAGGACCGGAGCGCCGCGAGGCAAAGTTAAGGAAAATTTCAGGAAGATTCCTCAACCGGTGCCAAAGTTATTCCCAATAGAATGTTGCGATTTCCCTATGGAAAACAATCCTAACTATATATACCTACTGGCTATCGCCAGTAGGTAATATATATATATATATATATATATATATATATATACAACCAAAAACCTTCTCCAATTTAAGAAAAGAGATCCGGGCCACTTGGAAATGCAAAGCGTATTTATTTAATGGCTTTCTCGACGCGTTTCGCAGGTGAAACCTGCTTTTTCACGAGACAGAAACCAAACAAGAAGTGCTCATTATATACAGTCACATGTTGTTCTATTCACATACATGGAAGACAGACTTGTTGGTATACCTACGGGCTGAGTTCGCTAATTACAGACCTCGTCAGGCAACAAAAGTAAAGGCTGCAAAAAACGTTTAAGTAACACGTAAGATGCAGTTTAAATTAAACCGAGCTAAAATTGTTTTCAACACCTGAAAATGGATAGTTAACATTGCAGGGAATTTGTGGATTTCACTTGTGGAATTTATATAAACAGTTATTTGTACGATTAGTTAAAGCAAGTGTAGTACATGATTAACTTGTTCTCAAATGTATCAATACCCAATAAGGCCCAAGTGGGCTTTTCATTTATCATTGAATGTTTATACAGTACCACATCATATTTGTGCCCCAGTGGGCATAAATTACTCATTTTCCCAATTTATTCAGGTAGTCCATTCAGACAGTCTTATGTGATCAGGTGCTCCCAAAGGTCGAACAGATTCCCAATTATGATCACCAACAAACTCTGTAAACCAGAAATTAAAACCATGAAATCAGTGACTGTTTTATATGTGATAAAGTGATAAAATTAGTACTTAGTTAAAAAACTGCAGGTATATACACACAGTCAAACTCGCAGGCTAACCCAAATGCACACTAAGTTCCTCATGTAAGTTATGACCGTTCGGTTGGGTCGTCCTTTATTTGATAATCAGTCTCGATTCGAGTCTCCTCATCTCCTTAATACGATCTCCCCCTCTTTCCCTCATGGGAACTGTCTCAAGTACACAGAAGGACAGCATATTTGCATTGCTTTTATGGTGTGTTGCAAAGTGTCTCGCGATAGGATATTGTTTATCCCCATTGGTTATCGCCCGCATGTGTTCAAGCACTCTTTTCTTGGCCTGGTGCTTGGAACTGCCAATGTAACATAACTGGCAGGGGCATTGTAGGGCATATATAACATGGTCAGTCAGACATGTTACATGTTTGGTAATTTTGAATTTGTTTGTGTCTTTAGACAGTTGTACTTCTTTAGTGTTTTTACTATTGCGACAGGCTTTACACCTGCCACAAATGTAGAAACCTTGTACCGGGATTCTCTGCTTCACAGTCTTGGGTAAAAGAGTGGAGCAGAGAGGGTCTTTGAGGGATTTAGGTCTCCTGAAGGTAAGTTGGGGATGTTCCGAGATTTCAGGAGCTAAGTCTTTGTCTAGCTTAAGTATGTTCCAGTATTTGTTAAGTGCTTTCCTCACTTCTTTAGAGTCACAATGGTAGTCAGTAATAAATCTACTCAACACCTTTGCGGATGGTTGATTTTCTTTCTTTTTTGAATTAAGTAAGCTGGTTCTTTCTCTTTCATTTACTTTAGCCAGGGCACTAGTTATACATTTGCGTCCATATCCCCGTTCTTTAAACCTTTCACTCATAAGGGTTGTTTCTCTGTTATAATCATTTTCATTCGAGCAGTTTCGTTTAGCTCTCAGAAACTCTCCTACTGGAATAGAGTTAATCAGATTTGTGGGGTGACAGCTAGAGGCGTGCAACAAGCTGTTGCCCGCTGTACTTTTCCTAAATAGAGTCGTAGTTAAACTATTATCTTTACTTTCAACTCTTACATCTAGGAATTCAATGGCTGTGGGATTGATGTGACATGTGAAACTCAGGTTAAAGTCATTAGTATTCAGGTCTTTGACAAAATCTAATGCCTCTTGTTGGCTTCCGCTCCAGACAATAAAAATATCGTCTATGTAGCGGAGCCAACACACAATTTTAGTAGGATATATTTGGGATTGGTAGACCACTCTCTCTTCCCACAGTCCCAAGTACAGACAGGCAAAACTGGGCGCAAAACAAGTCCCCATCGCGGTGCCCAGTAGCTGATGGTAAACAGTGTCATTGAAAAGAAAATAATTCTTGGTAAGGCATAAATATGCCATATCAAGAAGCATCTCAGTGTGGAGAAGGTAGGAGATGGACCGTGCTTTAAAGAAATGTCTACATGCTTCGATGCCTTGTTGATGGGGGATGCAGGTGTAGAGGCTATTAACATCTAGGGTCATGAATAGCCAGTTGGGGTTCCAGTACATATCATTGATTCTTTGTAGGAAGTGGCCCGAGTCCCTAAGGTACGAGGGTAAGTTTTGCACCAAGGGCTGTAGGAAAAAATCTACATATCTAGAGGTATTTTCCCAACAACTACCTCTAGATGATACGATGGGTCTCCCCGGGGGGTCAGTCATGCTTTTGTGGACCTTTGGTAGGAGGTAGAGTGCGGGTATCTTAGGGTGTTTATTACGGATAAAGTTAAATTCCTCCCTACTGATCAGCCCGTTCTCCCTCCATTTGTAAAGTTGTTCTGTATATTTCGAAACATAGTCAAGATAGGTTGCCTTACTGCTTTTCTCATACTTGGTGCAGTCGCTCAATTGTGATAAACCTTCATTAATGTATAGGTCACGAGGTAACACCACAATATTTCCCCCTTTGTCTGACCTTTTGATAATAATATTTTTATCATCACTCAGAGATTTGATCGCTTTAAATTGTACACTTGTTAGATTACAATTAACATAATTGTTACACCTGGACAATCTTTCAAATTCTTTGACCATCGCTTTCTCAAAGATGTCAATGGATTCGTTCACAATTTGCGGCAAGAATACAGATTTCGGTCTAAAATTACTCTTATATTTCAAACCAATATCAATGTCATCATAAATCAGATTCAGCATAGGACTGTCGAGTATGTCCAAGTCTCCCTCCAGTTCATGGAGTAGATGCAGCGTTTCCACATCATTATCAAAAGGTCAGACAAAGGGGGAAATATTGTGGTGTTACCTCGTGACCTATACATTAATGAAGGTTTATCACAATTGAGCGACTGCACCAAGTATGAGAAAAGCAGTAAGGCAACCTATCTTGACTATGTTTCGAAATATACAGAACAACTTTACAAATGGAGGGAGAACGGGCTGATCAGTAGGGAGGAATTTAACTTTATCCGTAATAAACACCCTAAGATACCCGCACTCTACATCCTACCAAAGGTCCGCAAAAGCATGACTGACCCCCCGGGGAGACCCATCGTATCATCTAGAGGTAGTTGTTGGGAAAATACCTCTAGATATGTAGATTTTTTCCTACAGCCCTTGGTGCAAAACTTACCCTCGTACCTTAGGGACTCGGGCCACTTCCTACAAAGAATCAATGATATGTCCTGGAACCCCAACTGGCTATTCATGACCCTAGATGTTAATAGCCTCTACACCTGCATCCCCCATCAACAAGGCATCGAAGCATGTAGACATTTCTTTAAAGCACGGTCCATCTCCTACCTTCTCCACACTGAGATGCTTCTTGATATGGCATATTTATGCCTTACCAAGAATTATTTTCTTTTCAATGACACTGTTTACCATCAGCTACTGGGCACCGCGATGGGGACTTGTTTTGCGCCCAGTTTTGCCTGTCTGTACTTGGGACTGTGGGAAGAGAGAGTGGTCTACCAATCCCAAATATATCCTACTAAAATTGTGTGTTGGCTCCGCTACATAGACGATATTTTTATTGTCTGGAGCGGAAGCCAACAAGAGGCATTAGATTTTGTCAAAGACCTGAATACTAATGACTTTAACCTGAGTTTCACATGTCACATCAATCCCACAGCCATTGAATTCCTAGATGTAAGAGTTGAAAGTAAAGATAATAGTTTAACTACGACTCTATTTAGGAAAAGTACAGCGGGCAACAGCTTGTTGCACGCCTCTAGCTGTCACCCCACAAATCTGATTAACTCTATTCCAGTAGGAGAGTTTCTGAGAGCTAAACGAAACTGCTCGAATGAAAATGATTATAACAGAGAAACAACCCTTATGAATGAAAGGTTTAAAGAACGGGGATATGGACGCAAATGTATAACTAGTGCCCTGGCTAAGGTAAATGAAAGAGAAAGAACCAGCTTACTTAATTCAAAAAAGAAAGAAAATCAACCATCCGCAAAGGTGATGAGTAGATTTATTACTGACTACCATTGTGACTCTAAAGAAGTGAGGAAAGCACTTAACAAATACTGGAACATACTTAAGCTAGACAAAGACTTAGCTCCTGAAATCTCGGAACATCCCCAACTTACCTTCAGGAGACCTAAATCCCTCAAAGACCTTCTCTGCTCCACTCTTTTACCCAAGACTGTGAAGCAGAGAATCCCGGTACAAGGTTTCTACATTTGTGGCAGGTGTAAAGCCTGTCGCAATAGTAAAAACACTAAAGAAGTACAACTGTCTAAAGACACAAACAAATTCAAAATTACCAAACATGTAACATGTCTGACTGACCATGTTATATATGCCCTACAATGCCACTGCCAGTTATGTTACATTGGCAGTTCCAAGCACCAGGCCAAGAAAAGAGTGCTTGAACACATGCGGGCGATAACCAATGGGGATAAACAATATCCTATCGCGAGACACTTTGCAACACACCATAAAAGCAATGCAAATATGCTGTCCTTCTGTGTACTTGAGACAGTTCCCATGAGGGAAAGAGGGGGAGATCGTATTAAGGAGATGAGGAGACTCGAATCGAGACTGATTATCAAATACAGGACGACCCAACCGAACGGTCATAACTTACATGAGGAACTTAGTGTGCATTTGGGTTAGCCTGCGAGTTTGACTGTGTGTATATACCTGCTGTTTTTTAACTAAGTACTAATTTTATCACTTTATCACATATAAAATAGTCACTGATTTCATGGTTTTAATTTCTGGTTTACAGAGTTTGTTGGTGATCATAATTGGGAATCTGTTCGACCTTTGGGAGCACTAATCACATAAGACTGTCTGAATGGACTACCTGAATAAATTGGGAAAATGAGTAATTTATGCCCACTGGGGCACAAATATGATGTGGTACTGTATAAACATTCAATGATAAATGAAAAGCCCACTTGGGCCTTATTGGGTATTGATACATTTGAGAACAAGTTAATCATGTACTACACATGCTTTAACTAATCGTACAAATAACTGTTTATATAAATTCCACAAGTGAAATCCACAAATTCCCTGCAATGTTAACTATCCATTTTCAGGTGTTGAAAACAATTTTAGCTCGGTTTAATTTAAACTGCATCTTACGTGTTACTTAAACGTTTTTTGCAGCCTTTACTTTTGTTGCCTGACGAGGTCTGTAATTAGCGAACTCAGCCCGTAGGTATACCAACAAGTCTGTCTTCCATGTATGTGAATAGAACAACATGTGACTGTATATAATGAGCACTTCTTGTTTGGTTTCTGTCTCGTGAAAAAGCAGGTTTCAACTGCGAAACGCGTCGAGAAAGCCATTAAATAAATACGCTTTGCATTTCCAAGTGGCCCGGATCTCTTTTCTTAAATTGGAGAAGGTTTTTGGTTGTATACATTGGGACCCGCTATCCCATCCGAGGCCCGCCTTTGAAAGCGGCAGGGTTCTACAGCGACTCGTTTGGTTGGATATATATATATATATATATATATATATATATATATATATATATATATATATATATATATATATATATATATATGCTCCACTTGCACCAAAAGCCAATGCACTCATAGGCGGGTGCTTTCAATGGTGGTGCCCCACGTGAAAATCAATGCTGCAGCAACTTCCCTTTGTTTTCAAAAGAAGTCAAGCAGTCCACTGGGGGGGGGGGCGCAGTAGATCTTTATTCAGCCGTCAACAGCACTAGACAGACACGTTTCGGAGTTTCCTTTGTCAGTGTCAACTCTATACACTGCGAGGACAAACCGAGTATTAACAACAACAGAAGAAGCCACATTACGATTAGGACTTACATTTTGCCCCAATAACAGACTGGAATTTACCCAGACTAGGATCGACCTGTTCAAGTTCGTCAGCAAGATCAAGTTGCACACATTTTTCAAAATGAAGCCTTCTATAACTGAGGCAAGGTGACTAAAATCCAGACCTCATCTGAAGGACACTGACATCCTTGCTGTACACGACCTGGGTATGTTGGAGATGTTGGAAGAACCACGTACCGAACAGGTCCATGATGACATTTTACGTACTGATATGGGACTAAGGACTAGAAGAGTGTGAGTTGAACAAGAAGCACCAGTAACTTGTTTCAAACCCTTGTCACAATTTAATCCACAGATGCCCTATGATGCCATCGACTCATTTTCTGAGGCAGTCTTGCAGGATCTGATCAAGTTTCAAAATAACTGCACGAATCAGAAGACAAAACAGAAAAAGAACTTAAATAGGGACCAGGAAACCCTACTGTCTAACCTCAGTAAAGACGATGGAATCATTTGTAAGGCTTCTGATGAAGGCGAAAATATCGTGTTGTTGACCAGAGAGCAATATTGCCGTGAATCCTTACGTCAAGCGAATGACACAAGGCATTATGAGAAATCCACCAAAAGAAAGATACCAGGAGAGTATCGCAGAGTATCACCGACTCATCAGCAAGTGGCGTGACAAACTGTTGCTGGATACCAATGAATTTCTTTTTCTACGCAACAGTGACCCAATCGTACCTACCTTCTATCAACTCCCTAAAATACACAAAAAACAGAAGAATCCACCAGGGAGGCCAACTGTCTCCTCCAAAGGGGGATTAATTGAAAACATGTCTATATACATTGATTCTTTTCTTTTCCAGATGGTACTGCAATTAGAATCCTATGTTAAAGACACCAAGGATTTCATCATCAAAACAGATGATATACAATGGGACTCTACATCAGTATTAATAACTCTGGACATAACTAGCCTTTATACGTCAATTGAGCATACGCAAAGCATTGAAGCTATCAGAATTTTTTTTAACAAAAGGCCATCGAAGTTTTTCAAACATAACACTATGCTGATAGAGGTTATTGAATTTTGCCTGTCACATAATATCTTTCTGTTTCAGGAAGAACTTTACAGACAAATCTCCGGCACAGCGATGGGCACCTGCTTAGCCCCCAGCTAAGCAAACTTGTTCGTAGGCTGATGGGAGGAGCAGGTGGCCCTCGCTGGTCACCGGACGAAATGGGCAGAATATGTTGTTGTCTGGCAGCGTTATATTGACGACCTCTTCCTTGTGTGGAGGGGTCAATAGATCAGGCCAGGGAGTTTATTCAAGAGATTAACGACAACAATATAAACCTCAGATTCACCTATGAGGTCAGCACAGAGACAGTGAATTATTTGGATCTGAGGGTCTATATTAAGGAGGGGGTGGTGCAGACACAGCTGTTTAGGAAACCGACTGCCGGCAATTCCATTCTGCATGCCGGCAGTAACCACCCTCCTCAATTGATTAAGAGTATCCCGTACAGAGAACTTCTTCGCCTTAAACGCAATTGCTCCAACAATGATGATTTTCAAATTGCTGCGACCAATTGCCTCACTAGGTTCAGAGCGAGGGGCTACAAGCAAAGTCTGTTGGACAGCACGCTGAAGCGAGTCCAGAAAATTCCCAGAGTAGAACTTCTGAAGGACAAAAAAGACAGTACCACTGATAAGAATAATGACATAGCGAAAGGGCAATTTCAGATGATAACCACCTATTCCGATGATGCCAACAATCTCAGGAGTATTCTAAAAAAGAACAGGCATATACTCCAAACAGATTCAGTGATAGTAAAAGACATTCCCGCAGCACCTCTTATCACCTTTCGTAAGGCAAGGTCATTAAAGGTCACTTTGGTCCAAAGCCATCTTCCCCCGATCACCCGTACAACAGGCACATTGAAAGAGATGAAAGGGTTCTTTCCCTGCGGGAAATGCAGAGCATGTGCCACCAGCAAGAGTCCTGAATTACAAGATTCCGGGGTTACAAAAACCTAAAGTCATTGATAAGTTCATTACATGTACAACATCACACGTGGTTTATTGTTTAGTGTGTCCCTGCGGACCAAGGTACGAGGGAGTACAATTCATAGTGTGAAGGTGTGTATTCTGGAACACCAACGAGCTATAGCCAACAAGGATGTAAATTATTCTGTAGCTAGGCATTTTGCCTGTAAACATCAAAGCAACAGGGAGCTGTTGCAGTATTTTGGGCTGGATCACAAACCAATAAACCTAAGAGGAGGGGACAGGGTCTCCAGATTACGCAGGCTAGAATCACGCACCATAATTGACTTACAGACTAAGACAATTGGGGGATTAAACTGTGGGGAAGAATTGGCAGTACATCTAGGTAGATAATTGTCCCTAGTTTTCATGACCTATGTAACTTTAGTGTTTTTACTGTGATTATGAGACACATTTTCAGTTGATCAACTGTTAGTTCTGGTGATATTGATTTCTCTCAAAATGTGCTTAGTTGATATCTTCATTGTGATTGGTTTTGATTTGGTACCCCTCAGTGTAAATATTGTGCACTGATCGAGGAACCTATACAGGCATTTTTGTCTCCCCCCCCCTTTTTTTGTACAGTCCCTGAATCAGCATATGAGTTGTGTTATGCATTGGCCGATTCACAGCGTAATTTTTTAGCATATGGGGGCAGGTTGGTATTAACCAATTGGCAAAGCCGATTCGCGGCTGCCGAGTCACGTAGCAATATGCCGAATAGCGGCCGAACCCGTTTTTATCTATTGGGTTTAGTTTTGAGTTAACTTTGGTAATACGCCGATGTACGGCGAAATTGTGACCATATTTAAATCAAGCCTGCCCTTGTACACTTTAGCACACGCCGATATACGGCCAAATTATGTTATGCTTTGGGAACGTAAACAACTTCAGGGTATATGTAAATAGAATATTTACATTACTGTGACATATAGAATGTGCAGAGGACTGTTGATGTGATTTTAAACTGATATGACCAAAAAAAGAGCATGAAATTCACCATGTTAAGATGGCCGCCAGTTTACTTGTAATGTCTGAAGGTTCCTCACCGTCATCAAATCTGTTACTCGGGCAACGGTAAAAAGTTTAAATGGCGTCCTCGCAGTGTATAGAGTTGACACTGACGAAGGAAACTCCGAAACGCGTCTGTCTAGTGCTGTTGGCGGCTGAATAATGATCTACTACGCCACCCCAGTGGAGTGCTTGACTTCTTTTGAAAACGAAGGGAAGTTGCTGCAGCATTGATATATATATATATATATAGTGTCAGAGATAGAGAGAAATAGTTTGGTTTACACTTAAATAAGAATACATCACAATATTTTGATATGTTTGTCTATTACAGGGTTTTAAGGTTCAGGGATCAGCAGGGTTTAAGGGTGTTTGGAGTTTTTATGGTTCAGGGATAGGCAGGTTTTACAGGTGGTAAGGAGTTTTTAGAGGTCAAGGATGGGTAGGTTTAAGGGACTATATGGAGATTTAGGGCTTGGAGATGGGCAGTTTGTGTGGGGGGAGGAGGTTTTAGGGTTCAGGGTTGGGTTCTTTTCTGCAGTGGTAAGGAGTTTTTGGAGTTTAAGAGATACTATTTCTTGGGGTGGAAAGGTGTTTTAGGGGACAGGAATGGTTACTTTTAATGAATAATTAAGTTATATTTCATTTATAATTACATTTATATTGTTATTGCTATTAAAAAGTAAAATATTTATTTGAGATACAATTAGTTAAAAAACAAAATTACAATTATTTAATGATAATTAGAAATTAAAATAATTTACTTATAATTTTAAGAACTAAAATCACATACATATACATACATACGCCCACACACACATGAAAATATACATACTGCTGTGTTAATGTTTATTAATTGATTACACCATTTATGTCTCAATGTTTATTCCCTCTGTATATTTTCCTTATCATCAGTTACCCAGTAAGTGTTCTGTACATGTTTTTTCTTTTCAACCTCGGCACTCTCGCTGTTATAGAAGAGCTGTGCTGCACCCTGCAGGGCAGCACTGCCTCCTTGCAGCTCATACAGCCTTATAAAAATAGGTGTATTTTACTTAATACAAGTCTTAAAGCACCTCCTTCACTGTGGTGACGATTGATTCCAGTCCTAGCTGTGTTGCTGCTCCTACTCTGAAGACTTTTGGATCAGCCTTTGAAGAGCTGCAACACAGCATACTGCAGTTGAATTGGCACTACTGCTCTCATCCTGTGGAGGAGGAACGAGAAGATCGCGGCCTCATACTACGTTGCAAATGTTGTGTTGTTTTAGGTTTGTTTAGACCCACATGGCTTTCAGTTGCATTACATAATTTCTGATCCAGCCATCAGCAACGAACCCCTTCTACAGCCATGAACCACATAGTGCTCAAATATGAACATGCCACTATGTTGTTTACATACAATCGCTACTGCTGATATCGCAGTACTACCAGAATAGTTAGTGTACCAACAATGTTGCAGCAACGCAACGCTTCATAATTACAAATATTTTCTTAAATAAAAGCTACTGTTTGGTGCATAATAAATAACACTAACTTGTACTTGTGACCCTCGGAGCAAATACTTTTTTCTTTTTTCTTTTTTTGTATTTTTTATTTAAATTTGTATAGTATTCCTTCATTACATTTATCTATACCAACACATAAATGCAGTAATGTAGAAACCCTTATACCTTCATTGTTACAAAATCCAGGTGAACAATGAATGAGGTGGAGTAAATAGTTTGGCCTTTATTCTAACTATACAATTACAATTAATGGCCATTCATTCTCTGCTGCCAAAAAAGGCATGTTTCTAAATTTACTAGATGCAGAAACACAGGAAAGTTTTTAGCTTACCACCAGATAACCCACCAAAAGGTACTGTATCACAAAATGTTTATGTATATGTAGAAGTCTTAGAAAAACTGAAATTGTTTTTCACAGAAGAGATTCACAGCATACGGGAACGTTTTAATATTTTTTTCATGTCACCAGTGGTGCTCTGAACATATAGAAAGTCACATAACAGCTTTACATATTCTTGCATAAACTGTTATTTTGGTACCACTGCTGACCAGTTTAATAGATATAAAATTATAATTCATTGCTTCAACAACAAAATCAAGAACAGCTATCAAGTTATAAGAACCCTGCTTTGGCTGAGGTGTTTGATACCGCAAGAGGCACTGAATGGTCAGTTAAACCTTTCAAATTGCTGAATGGATCGCAAGAAGGCACAGTTGACGTGGCTTTGATCAAAAGCAAAGAAAAAATATGTTTCAATGACCGAAATATAAAATTTCTACCTATGAAGGGCAAGGAAGATGCCTAACAGAAATAGGTAGGTGTGGCGCAGCGGCCAGGGCGGCTGACCACAGGACTCAAGGTTCAATCTCCGGCGCTGATGGCAGGTCAGCCCAGCACCATGTGACTCTGGGTAATAGCTCGCTTAATCTTCGGGACGGCCCCAATTGCCTTGAGACCCTTACTGGTGATTAGTTTGCGCTTAACAAATAACAGGTTATTATTATTAAATAACTCTCCCATATATAACATGGAATGTTTATAATGTGGGAAAACAAGCTATTTCTCATAAGTGTGTAAATCAGAACATATGGTCAAATCTGTATCTGAAGTAACCAAGGAAAGCAATGATTTAAGTGGTGAAAGAGATCATTTCATATTGGTGGTTGAAGTATTTGTAAAGAAGGGCAAACTGGAAGCAGTGAGAAATACTCCAAGGTGGAATTAGCTATTGAATCCATCAAAAATATTCAATATTACAATACAGAGTTAGAGCCAAACAAAACTCCAACATACCAAATAGTATTTGGTGACCTTTTGACCCTGATTCTTACTGACTGTGGTTTACCCTTTTAATTTTTTCAGGCGCCTTTTGAAGTGATGTCCAGAGGAATAAACCACTAAAAAAGGAGATATCATTGAATTTGGCTATTGAAGAAACACTTTTTCAATTCTTGTTTTTTTTAATCATCTATCATTCATTCATTTCGTCTTTATTTAGACAAAAAGATGTCATAAAAGAATACCCAATAAAATGTCAACATACATCGTTACAATTGTTTAAAAATACAGAAATACAAAGTGCCGTAAAATTCATTCTTCATAAAAAACATTATCTAAAGTTAAAAAGACAAGAAGACAATCAGCCCAAAAAACCTCTGGTCACCAGTACCCCCGAAACACCCAAGCATTGTACGCGAATACATTTGATCTCATTTTACCACATACTTTCTTCTGATATTCCACATAGCAGCCAGGTATTTCGTAACAGCAAAAACAATTATTGGGGATAAATCTGTTTTTAGTATTCGATAGGAGTGAAAACACTGCCTGATCCCCAAGTTTTTGCAAATAGGGATGATCCACTTCTTCCTAGGAATCTGGTAGGAAGGGCAGAAGAACACTATGTGCAACTCATTCTCTAACTCCGTAATGCACGCTGGACAGTTTCTGGGAGAATTGGGGCGCCAGCGGCTGGTGAGGGCTCTTATTGGTAGGGAGTCATATCTCCATTGGAGGTACAACTTCCTATAGCCATTAGGGCTGATAGTATCAAAAGCAGACTCTAGTTTATAGTGATCTTTTAGTGCCAAGAATGTACTCGTCATTGTCCCCATTTGGGCATTCGTTAAGGAGGCAGACAAATTATGATCGTAGTACAGACTAACTAGCTCCTTACGGGATATACCCCTGCACGCTTGTTCAGGGTTGGTCCATAGTAAGGGGCAACCTAGCTTGTCAAATTCCTGCCTGATATATTTCAGCCAGGGGAAATTCCAGACATTTGGGAATTTTAACAATTCCGCAAGTTCGTGCCTGTAGCTGGCGAGTTCAGGGGTTACCCAAAGACGCCTCCAGAAAGTTAGAGGCTTGAGTCCTAGTTCCTCCTTAAGTGATCTCAATCCCAGGTCCAACCTAAGGGGAAGTACGGGCGTACTAGCGGGCAAAGATACCAACTGCCTAAGAAACCTATTTTCCGTGACGGTAATTTCTGGGGGACAACTGTGACCCCACAGTTCCCCTCCATAGATCACCGCTCCCCGTGCTTGCATTTTACAGATTTCAAGAGGTGGGCAAATAGGTTTTGTTGTAGATTGTTTTAGGAGTTTGAGAATCCCCACTGCTTTTTGCGAGAGCTTTAATTGGGTTTTAATCTGATGTTGCACCCAAGTCATATTTTCATTGAGAGTTAATCCCAAGTATTCAAACGTTTGCACTCTTTCCAAACGAACTCCACCTAATCATCTATCATATTTGAATCTCACTTGATATTAGGAAAACTGAGTGTTGCTCAAAAGGATCAACACATACTTTGTTGGTAACACCATGATAATGTAGGAATGGTTCTCAATTCATCTGCTGACTGCTCTGTTTATTGCATTATTGTTAGTAGCAGTACTGAAGAAATAATAGCTCAATTCAATTCAGTGTTTCCAAGAGATCTGGGCAAAGCGGTGGGGTTTTCTCATAAAATGGAGCTAAAGGATAAAGCTATTCATACTAAGCATAAATTAAGGGATGTTCCATTTAGTGCTAGGAAAGAATGTAATTGAGGCAGTAGACTTGCATGAATGAATGCCTCTTATGGTTCTGGTACGCAAACAAATGGGATAAATAAGACTCAGCGATGATTTGATATCCGTCAATAAGAAAACTGTAACATACAGTCATCTGATACCAAAAATAAAAGAATTATTAGCTGTGTTTTGAAAGGACTGAGATTCTTACATCCCTAGATCTCAAATCAACATACTATCAAATAAAATTAAAAGAGTCCTGTTGCCATTTAACCATATTAATGCCTCAAAATGGTGCATTTCGAAACAGGCGTATTCCTTTTCCCCTGGCATTGGCTGCATCGATTTATCGAAAACTTATGTTTATCTTATTTGGTGACCAAGAAGATGTCACAGCTTTTCATGATGACATCTTAGTTTACTCTGGTACCATTGAAAAGCACAATATCATGTTAGCTAAAGTGTGTGATACTTAAAAAAAAAAAGAGGGTCATGACTCTTCAGATGGAAAAATGCAATTTCTTGATACAAGAGGTTGAATATTTGGGGCATGTTATTGATCAAATATTTTGGAGGCTATCAATAACATGCAAACATCAATCGATGAGGATTTGTTTCTTATTTAGGGTTACGTGAGCTTCATTCTAGGTTTGCCAATAACTTTTCTTCTCTTGCAGCTCTTATTACAAACTTGTTAAAAAAAAGGGGTGAAATTTGAATGTGCCCAAGTTCAAAGGCAGCATTTCATAATCTCAAAAAAGGTAATATTAATGCACACCCACTATTGCCTTACTCTCATAAAGCACAATGTGTGGTAGCTATAGATGCCAGTGCGGAGGGAATTGGTGCTGATTTGTCACAAAATGTATCTGGGAGACCATTTCCTTTGCATCAAGACCATGAACTGCGTAAGAGAAACATTATTCAACTATTGAAAGAGAAGTATTAGTGTGTACTGTGGCAGTTGAAAACTTTATAACGTACCTTTGAGTTCAAATATTTATTATTAAAAAGGATCAGAAGCCATTACTTTTCTTGTATAACAATACTGGTGGAGGTAAGACCTCTTTGAGGTTAGTTAGAATTCTGTCAAATTTATATGAATACAATTATGATGTTAAATATAAATGTTGTTGCGGATTTATCTAGACTTTTTAAATTAAAAGTATGGCCAAAGGGATTCCCATACATACATGGTTGCCACAGTTGGCGATATTGTTAATTTGTGTGGGGAAACTTTGAGAGAGATATGCTTAATAATGATTTGCTTAAGAAAGTGACAATTTTTTGTGTTGAGGTTTGTCCACAACGGAAACCTATCTTCTGACTGCATATCAGGTAATGGGGATGTTTTGTTTAAAGAAGGATGTGTTTTGCCCTCGAGAGAGATTATAAATTGTTGGTAAACGTGTCACCCCAGTTTTATTATAAGCAGAAGATGCAGTCCTAATATCTAGGACTGGAAACGGCCTCCAACTCTTGATAGACAATTTTACAGACTTCGTGACCAAAAAAGATCTCAAAATAAATTTGAGCAAAACACTTGTCATGACATGTGGGAAAATGAAAACTACGAGTAGGCCCCATAATGTTGGGGGAACACCCATCAAAAGGACATCTACTTTTTCCTATTTGGGGTTACTTTTCAATAGCAAAGGACCATGGTCTGTACATGTAAATGCTTGTAAAATAAAGGTTGTTAGATCAAGCGAGGCTTTCTTTAAATTCTCTCAGAAAAAAAGGCAATAAGCTGATATGGGAGATCTTAAAGTTATATGGGAGCAAGTGTATCACAGGGATTTGCTATGGTGGAGCAATATGGGGCATGGTAGATATCTCCCCACTACAAACCTTTGAGAATACATTCCTAAGAAGGGTATTATGGGCCCAAACTCAACAGCTATTTATATAGCCCACAAGGAGCTAGATGCACCATATAAGAGCGATTTGTTAAATGTGGCTGCCCTCACACTGTGGCATCGAATTTGGACAAAAGACGAAGCACACTTTACTAAAGATATCATTCTAGATTGCCTTAAATTAGATTACTATAGGAATATACCATGGTTACATTATATTGGTAGATTATTAACTGAGTGTAACATGGTAACTAACCTTAAAGATCCCGAGAGCATCCAAATTTATAATAAAGCGGAGCTCAAGAGGAGATTCCTGAAATCTAGAGCAAAAAGAGGGTAGCCGAACTCAGCACAAAATTAGGTGTTAGATCTTATTATGAAGGACCGATCTCTTTGGGCATACAGCCATATCTTATTTTTACAAGAAATGTACGACATAGATTTTATCTAACAAGATTAAGGTTGAGTACGCTCCACTTCCAAGTAGCTTTCCCTGAGATGGGTAAGTGGAGCCCTAACTTACCCAGGTGCCCGTGTGATGGTAAAACCCAGCAGAGCACTTTGCAGTTTATACTTTCTTGCAATTTTTACAGGGACATTAAAAAACAATTTTTACGTCCATTTTGTATTACTAATAAGTTGTATTATTATAAATCTGCTTTTTATCATGTTTGTAATCTGGAAAATGCATCGATATGTAATATGGTTATCCTTTTCATTCAGATGGCTATTAAACGGAGAAAGGATCTTACATATTTGAAAATGCTGAATTATGAAATCGAATAGATTACATTTTAATTCATTCATTCATTGATAACTTTATTTCGGTCAGATGACCATAAAAGTGTACATAAAATACATCAGCACAATCGATTAAAACAATAAATAGTCATAAAATATTAAAACAGAATTAAACTACAAGTTATCAGGATAGAGAAAATAAAAACGATAGGTACAACAATTAAGTTTAAAAAGTTTGTCTTCTGCGCCACGTACTAAAGAGATAACGGGAAACCGCAAACACAATGGGAGGATGGGTATCATAGGTCAATATCCTGCAGGCCTGCGTGAAATGCAAAAATCCCAAATTCTTACAGATAGGGATCAGCCAACATTTTCTGATAGCAGAATAGGCGGGGCAAAAAAACAGTACACGAGTTACATTCTCAGTTTTATAGTTACATGCAGGGCAAACTTTGTTTTTAGATTTTAACCATCTAGATGTAAAAGACCCAATAGGTAGAGTGCCATGCCTTAGCTGAAGATATAACTTTTGAGCAAACGGCGGTTCAATTTTGTCCAAAAATTCCTCAATCTTAGGTTCAGATTTGACTAAGAGGAATTCAGAAGTCAACCTACCCAGTGATGTAGTGCTCGATAATATCTGAGCGTTCAGCGTGCGTATGTGAGAAAGAAGTTCCCTCTTTGATGTCCCTAGGCAATAAGTCTCAGGGTTTTCCCACAGTCCCAGAAGACCTAGGGCCGATGTAGGTCGGTCGGTAACGGCCGAAAATCGGTATTTTCGGCCGTTACCGACCGGTATTTACAAATCGGTATGTAGGGCCACATATTTTACAGAATCGGTAAATTTACCGATCGGTAAATTTACCGAATCTGTAAAATACAGAATCGGTATTATTACCTATTCGGTATTTTTGCTATGTAGGTGGGACTCTTCTGAGTCCCACAACCCTTACCGATTCGGTATTTTACCATCAAATATATTTGATGGTAAAATACCGATTCAGGTGTGCATGCACATGTGTGCATGCACACCTGTGCCATATGACAGGCAGACCTGCCCTTAGGGCAGGTATGCCTGCCACATGGCCCCGAATCTTTTTTGGGGGTGCTAGAGGGTGTCAAAGTGACACCCCCTGCACCCATGGCAAAATCGGTATTTACCGATTCGGTAAATACCGACCGGTAATGCCCCATTCATTCCTATGGGCTTCAAAGCCCATAGGAATGAATGGGGCATTACCGGTCGGTATTTACCGAATCGGTAAATACCGAATTTTACCGATTCGGTAAAAGGAACATCTGGATGTTCCTACATCTCCACCCCTTAGATTTACCGATTTTTAATTACCGAATCGGTATGATTCGGTAATTAAAAATCGGTAAATCTATTTTACCTACATCGGGCCCCTAATCGGGTACTAACCGCACGAATGTGCTGAAGCCAGGGGATTTTTTTATTTACAAGAAGAGACAAAATCTCAGAGAACTCCGCTCTATAAGCGGCCAGTTCAGGGACTGACCACAACCTCTTCCAGTACATAATTGGCCTTGCACTGATGATCTCTTCTATTGGGACCATGCCAAGATCCAGTCTAAGAGGGATCAGAGGCGTACTAGTCGGTAACCCAACTAAGTTTCTCACAAAAGAGTGCTCTACCTTTTTAAGGTTCATTACCTGCTTATGCCCCCAAAGTTCAGCCCCATAGATTGCTGCCATTTTAGCCTGGCGGCAATATATTTCCAGAACTTGGGACACAGGCCTAAAGGTTGACTCCCTAAAAACTTTGCTTATACCTCCCGCAAGCTGGGATAGCTTAAGTGAAGACTTAGCAGTCTGCACGTCCCAGTCGAAGTTCTCAGTTAGGGTAACACCCAGATAAACTAATGTTTTAACCCTTTCAAGGGGAGTGCCATGTAAAACCGGATTTGGGCGTACCCGCTTAGGGGGATTGAAAATTATAAACTTAGTTTTTCCCAAATTGATTTCCAGTCCCCGAAGCTCACAGAACTTCACAAACCCATCCAGTGTTTTTTGAATGCCCGATGATGTTCTAGACAACAACAAGGTGTTGTCTGCGAACATCAGAGCGGGCACTCTACCGGTGGCCAACTTAGGGGCATCATTGTTAACCACACCATTCAAATGTTCCACAAGGCCATTAATGTAGAGGCTGAATAGTGTGGGTGCCAACACGCACCCTTGGCGAACTCCTTTTTGGACAGGGAATTGGTCTGTAAGTTCGCCGTGCCTACCACACCTGACCTGGGCAAAGTTGTTTACATGAAGCCTAGATAGTACATTTAATAAGTATGGGGGGAGTCCCAAGTCTGCCAACACCTTCCACAATTTATCACACGGAACCAAATCATATGCCGCCCGCAGGTCCACAAACACAAGATAGAGGCTGCCACCCTCTAACTTTGCTGTTTTCCAGTACAGAACCTGCAGGCGAAATATCTGGTCTAAGGTAGATATACCGGACCTGAAGCCTGCCTGGAATATAGAGAGGATCCCATTCTCTTCAATCCATCCAAGAATCCTGTCTAGTGTGGAAAAGTAAATTTTGTCATGTTCTGTGTCCCTACGTGTCATCCATCATATGTTATGTGTGCATGATTAAATATGCATATGCATTCCCTATGTTCGATTAATGACGCAATTACAGTTGTGTCCACCTCTAGTATGGCAGTTTCCAGTTCTCGTGAATATTACGAATATCAGGCCCATGTAAAGCTACGTTGCCACGTTTCTCAGTGTGCACGTTATTTCATTGTAAAGTCCCCGTTTCTAGGCCTCAAAAGGGCCTGGACACCAGATTCAGCTCCTGTCTCCTGTCTCCTGAAGCCCTCGCTGAGAAGCGATACAGCCCCCACCTGTATCCTCGACCCTTCACTTACTTCCTGCCTCGCAGTGCCCGGTTCAGCCTGGCTCTGCCTCTGAGTCTGCCAAGAGTATGTTATGATTCCAGATTATCAGTTCAGTCCTCCTTCTCTGCATTCCTAAAGCTACTGAATCGCATCAATAGTTTCCGTCATTGTCTAGCCTTTACGTCTCCATGTAAGAGAAATACTGCATTTAATGGTCATTTAATATTCTTCATCACGCACTACATGTAGACTAACGCATGCTCCAGTCTTAGAGTCTGTTAGTTTTTCCCCTCCTGACTTCTAGTTTATATCAACATGTTCTCTAAACATCAGATACTAGATACTGTTTAGGTACATGTCGCCCTGACTCTCCAGACTTCAGTCTCTGCTCCTAGCACAGAGTTCGAAGCCCCCAGTTTCTCCTAGTAACACGTCATTGCCAGTTTGCGCGCACCATCAGGTTAGAGGTCCCGGCTCCTCAGGTAGCCCCCTCCATGGTTTCCGCCCCATTCATGACATATTCTGTTACGTTTGCATCACATGTCTATGTATACGCCCTGTTACACCCATTTTCACCCTTATCTTTCGCGACTGCTACGCATCACGCCTATTGCTCCACCCACTGCTACGCCTATTGCAATGTAATGCTATGTGTTTGCGTTATGTATATATGATCGTGCACTGTTATTAAAGGGCCCCCCACCTCCTTGTCCCGATTCTGCCCCCGGCAGCGCTGCCATCCTATTCCTGTGCAGGTGGTCCTGTTCCTGTCCTTTATGCTGTAATAAACCTGCAAACTCCTACTACCTCGAATCTTGACTCTTATTTATTGATCTATCTGTTATTCATTTATGCATTCAAAAATAGGGTATTATTTATTTATTTACCACATAATGGCGCCTGAACAGGGACTTGCCCTTTCCCCACGCGTCGGTGAAGCCACGCCGACCCCCTGACCCTCTGCAGTCGTGACGGAACTCTTCTGCGCACCGGCAGATATTTCTGCTTCAAGTATCCCTCAGGCCCACGGAGGAGACGGAGGAGGCGGTCCAGCATCCAGACGAGACGGTGGAGGAACGCGGCGAGTCCCGACCAGAGCCCAAGCCGAGAGTCCAAGGTCCGAGGTATCCGGAGGTCCACCCGTAACTGAAGTCCGAAGTTCGTCGTCCGTCGTCGTAGCAGTCCAGTCCGATCCGAGGCCTTCCGTTCTTGCTGCCCGGTGAGTACCGTCGCTGGGGTAGTATCTAGACAGGGTCAATCTAAATTGACTCTGGTCTGTGGGTTGGTGGTACACAGACCCACAAACGAAGTGTTCACCTAGGTGGATACGGGTCTTGATGCGTCCCTTTATGGGACCGGTATGTTCCGTACTGTTTCAGCAGTGCATCCAGTAACTCTAGTCTGTTCCGTTCTCGAGAAATTTTTGTGTTTCTGTTCTCAGCATTCCAGGTAATATTCTGTCCGAACTGTTATGTTATGATGTTGTTCAATGTATTTCCAATGTCGTGGTATGCCTGAATTGTTCTCCCAATTGTTATTGTTCCTCGTCTATTGTATTGTGTTCCGATTCAAGTTTACAATGTCTCTCTTTTCGAGATTACGTCAGTTAAAAACTAGAAAGGGTTTGTTAGAAGAAGCAGTTCCAGTTCCGCCTAGGGACAGTCCAGGTCATTTTATGTATCAGAAGCATGGCATAAGTGCCATATTATATCTAGATTTATGGGTAGATTATACCAAACAGTTAGAAGAAAAGTATAGATGGCCCGTATCGGGTACATGGGATGCCGAGTGTATCATGAGAGTAGAAGAAGCATTATGGAAAAAGAAAGCCAGACAGTCACAGAAAGATGCCATCGAGTTATGGCGCAAAGAAGCTCATAAAAGAACCGAAAAAGAAATCAGAAAGTCAGAATTAAGTAGAGAATCCTCAGAACGAGCACAAGAAAAAGAATTAATCGAGATAGGTGAACGAATTAAAACCGAACAGTCAGACAGACAGAGGCATGCTCTTATTAAGGGTATGTATCCTCTTCTTGCCGAGGGCTTGCCAAAAGCGACCCCGGAGGCATCCAGTAATTTTCCGGCACCACTAGTTCCGACCAAGCTACGTCACAAACCGACCGCAGCTGATATTTTTATTTCGTCCTATTTGGACGACACAGTCCCAGAATATGCAAATCCTGTTCCCGCTCCACCAGTCCCCGTAAATCAGGCACTCCCTGCTCCTCCAGACACCGGGGCACCCCTTGCAGTACCTGTTACGGTCCCCCCGGTCCAGCCCGCCATACCAGTTCAGCCTGCATCTCAATTTCCTGCCACACTAGTACGAAGAGGATCAGTAGACGACTCTAGTTTAGGGGCCGCAGGAGGAGGTCCTCCTCAAACCCCGCCGCCACACAAGCGTTTAACGACAGCCGAATTACATATGCAAGCTTCACAGCGTACGCCCAGGTATCAGTCTGTTGCAGAAATAAGAAAAGCCCTTAACGAATGTGGCTATGATCCAGTCCCAGGCGAGGATAGTATGGTTTTATATTCATTACGCGTAAGAAAGGTGACCGAGTATCTAGTCACCCTACCGAATATGAAAGAAGACCTAGACAGAATATATCGTTTCATCCGTACAGGGGATGATCCAGAAAGCATTGGCGAGGCCATGTCTCAAAGGAAAGCTGAGACCCAGCTCATGATATTAAAGTTTCTGATTAATTGTCTAATACGAGAACAAGATTACCCGTCCAAAGATCAAGCCGAAATGAGAACCCTGACAAAGTGGAGTGATAATATAGCCGAGGGTAAGCACAAGACTATCGGTGCTATAGAGAGTATGTATAAGAAGATTCGTAAAGAAATAATAAGGATACACGAACAACGTAAAGCAGCACAAGTAAGCGAGAAAGAAAGTAACTCTGATACTGAAGAGGTTGATGACGAGAATCCCGACAGAATAGCGTATGTAGGAAAATCTAGATTTCCAGATCGCCATTTACGCCTAGAACACAAGTCTATTTTTCATCATCCAGCACCAGAACAAGGTTCTCTAGAACAAGTATTCCAAGCTACCGATCACATTCTGAAATCACGAATCGGTTATAGCGAGTTAGGTACCATGCATGAACAAGAACTAGTCCGATCAGCAGTCCGATGGATTACTGATTCTACCACTTTTCCAGATGAAATAGTGGCACAAATGTTTCTGAAAATGCCCCCAGGCGAGCAACGACTGGCGGGTATGTATATGATCCAGCACCTCATTACATTGTATGAGGGTCAACATTCTGATCCAGGTCCGTTACACGATGTCCTGAACGAGTTACTCCAGTATAGATGGAAAGGTTTAGGTACCGATTTAATTAGTGTCATTCTAGAACAGCGTCACAAATATAGAACGTTTCTGAACCCGCATTTTGTTCATGTCTCACCCCCAGAAAGTAAACCATTTTACATGGAGAGACAGAATCCGTTACGAGAAGTCCACCCAGTTAGAGGAACGGGTGGCGAACTAGAACGAGTGTTTGTTTACGCTCCGATTACAAAGATGGAACTCCTAGAGATGAAGAAATTAATTCCCTGTCATGATAAAGATCCAGCAGGGTTCCATAGAGAATTAAAAGACATGCTCCGTATGGGAGAATACACGTATCCAGATATAATTAAAATGTTAAAGGTTCTGCTGCCCGCAGGGGTGTATGAAAAGCTCAAGGAAAAAGAATGGGAGGTGGGAGAGAAAAAGATCGATTGGGCAGTTCTAGAAGCTGAAGACAAGGCACGAGTACCAGGTACCGGTCTTGGAGCGAAATGTAAAGAATTACCAGAATTATTAATACAAGTTTTACCCAGATTATTGACAACTAGAAAAGAAGACTGGGATGCAATCTCAGCCTGTAAACAGAAACAAGATGAAGACATTAGTGATTTTTATTCTAGATTCGAGAAATGTTTTAGCATCAACAGCGGTCTCAAGACAAGTAGTGAGTCATACCCTCATCTTTTTGTTACTAAATTAGTCGAGAATTCAAGTCCACCAATTAAAAATCGAGTTTTGAAAGTCGAAAGTACCTGGCAAGCTAATACCCCGTCCCAGATGTTACAGATGCTCCAATACCACCAGAATAGAATCAGGGAAGAACAAGAACACGAGAGGAAGCGTATGAAAGACACGAAAATGAAAGTACTAGTTGCACAATCTGTTCCTCAAGACAGTCAGAAGAGGGGTCCGAATCAAGCCAGTCATCCTGCAGCTCCCGTTAAAGGGAACTGCAATTATTGTAAACAGCCAGGTCATTTTATAAATGAGTGTGCAGTTCTGAAACATAACATAGCTACCGGTAAGACTAAAGAAAGACCACGTCCGCCTAGACAAGAACAAGTTTCACAGACTCCTCAGCCACAGAATGCACCACAGACAGTTACAGCACCGCAGCCTATCGCTGCAACACAGCATGTCACACAGCAGATGTACCAGTATGCACAGTCTGAGTATCCAGAGTATCAGCCATATTCATGAAACAGCCTAGAGAGGGAGGTAGGCTTGCCTCTCATCGAGATACCTGTAGATCAAGAAGGTCCCTATGTTCACAGTCAAGTATTAGGGAAAGACAGAAAGTTTTTGATCGATACAGGGGCAAGTAGGACCACAATTAGTCACGCCGAAGTTCCAGGGGCTCCGCTCTCAGGCTCAAGAAATGTTTCCCTTGGATTTTCAGGAAAACCTATCGTAAATGAGATATCAAAGCCAGTTACTCTAGAAGTAGGTCCATTGTCCCGTACCACTGATCTGTTACTTACTAAGTCATGTCCAGAAAATCTGTTAGGCATTAAAACACTGAAAGAATTAGGTGCAGTTATATGCTGTTCCCCAGAGGGAATACGATTGTTCCTACGTGACTTCAAGGGTCACTATGTATTACGAGATTTTGATCCCAGATTGTCTAATGTTCCGCAGCATCTATGGGCGCAAGGTCCAACTGATGTAGGTTACATGCAAATCACACCCCATCGTGTGACTCTCAAGCCAGGTGTAGTGTTACCACGAATCAGACAGTACAGATTGCCACCTGAGGCTGTAGCAGCCTTATCCAAAATTATTGACGAGCTCATCGCTCAAGGAGTAGTTGTAGAAACTAACTCCAATGTATGCAATTCTCCGATCATTCCAGTCATGAAACGTACTGATCCGAATGCACCTCCAGTATATCGATTAGTGATTGACCTACGAGAACTTAATAAATGTATTATTCCCCAGTATCCAGTTGTCCCAGATATCTCTTCCCTATTGACAGCCATTGATTCCGAAGCCATGTTCTTCACTGTCATAGATCTCAAGAACGCGTTTTTCAGTGTTCCCATTCATCCAGACAGCCAGTTCCTTTTCGGATTCTGTTTAAATGGAAGGAGCTATATGTTCACACGAGCTCCTCAAGGTTTCACAGAAAGCCCTAGTATTTACAGTCAAGCACTCAAGAGACAACTAGACAACATTCACATGCCAACTGACACTGCCCTGCTCCAGTATGTCGATGATCTACTGGTCACAGCCCGTTCTGAACGTGCTTGCGAGCGAGCATCCCTCACAGTTCTGTATTTCCTTGCCGAGATGGGGCACAAGGTGTCCCCTTCGAAGCTTCAATTCTGTGTCCAGCAAGTGGTCTACTTAGGACACTTACTGTCCAAGAGGGGTAGGCAGTTGACACCAGACCGTATCCAGTTAATAGCGAGTCTTCCTCAGCCCAAGACCCAGAAGGAGGTACGTGCCTTTATCGGCCTCACTTCTTACTGCAGACAATGGATTCCTCAGTATGCATTTCTAGCTAAGCCACTGATACAGTTAACGACACAGGAGGCAGCCGTATCGACTGTCCTCCCTTGGACATCTGAACATACACTTAGTTTCAATGAGTTAAAGAAAGCCCTATGTCAAGCTCCAGTTCTAGCTACACCAAACTACAGTAAGCCTTTTACACTTTTCGTCACTGAACGCGAAGGTACAGCATTATCTGTTCTCACACAAGATCAAGCAGGACAATACAAGCCTTGTGCTTATTTTTCGAGCACATTAGATCCTGTAGCCCAGGCTCTGCCTGTGTGCCTTAAGTCAGTTGCAGCCACAGCACTAGCTATCAGACAAAGTGATTCCATAGTCTTAGGACACTCCCTGACAGTACAAGTTCCACACTCCGTGGAAGTTCTTTTAAACCGAACACAGACTCAGCACTTGACAATTGCACGTTTAACAGGTTATGAATTGACACTGTTCCAGCCACACATAGAAATCAGACGCTGCAACGTTTTAAATCCTGCTACATTGTTACCATCAGTTACTTCGAATTCTGCCACACATGACTGTGTGGAAGTAGTTAACATTACGACCAAGCCAAGACAAGATCTGACAGATATTCCGTTACCAGACCCCGACCTGACACTTTATGTGGATGGTTCATGTATGAGAACAAGTGCAGGAGAACTAGTCGCCGCGTATGCAGTGACTACTGACACTGAAGTTATTGAAACACACCGTATTGACACCCTGTCCGCTCAAGCAGCAGAGCTAGTTGCTCTGACACAAGCCTGCATACACGCCAAGAACTTGAAAGTTAATATTTACACAGATTCACGTTACGCATTTGGAGTTGTACACGACTTCGGAGTGCTCTGGCAAGAGAGAGGTTTCATGACTTCTCATGGAACCAAGATTCAGCATGGTCTCCTTATTCAAGCTCTGTTAGATGCCATACATTTACCGACATCCATTGCTATCATGAAGTGCAAAGCACATACGAAAGTTATTGACATTATTTCCCAGGGTAATGATCTAGCAGATCGCACAGCCAAGCTTACAGCACAGACTCCAGACATTCCAGTTAACCCAACACAGACACTTACTCCAGATCCGACTACATGCATGACAGTTAAAGACCCTACTCAAGATGTCATAGATATCCAGTTACATGCTACTCCTGAAGAAATCAAGAAATGGTCCGAACAAGGAGGGGTCCAGACAGATCAAGGATGGTTAACGAAGGGTAGAGCCACATGGTTTCTCCCCGACTCTATGGTTCAAGTCATTATTAATACCGCACATAGTCCAGCACATTTAGGAGAAAAAGCTATGTTAGACAGTATCCAGAACATTTGGTTCAACAAGCATTTACGAGCTGCAGCCAAGCAGAAAGTCCGTACCTGTATGATATGTTGCCAGTTCAATCCAGGTAAAAGTGTCCCGGTGGAACAAGGTGGATTCCAACCTCCTGACCACCCTTTTGAAGTCCTCCAGATGGATTATATTCAGATGGAGCGATGTCGAGGTTTCAAGTATGTCCTTGTAGTTGTATGCGCTTTGTCCAGGTGGACAGAAGCATATCCAGTCCCAGATTACACAGCCGCGACCACTGCCAAGCAGTTGGTTCGTGAGTTCTTCCCCCGTTATGGACTCCCTAGAGTCGTATATTCTGATAACGGCCAGCCATTCTCCTCAGAGTTAATGAAGCATGTTTCCCTTTTGTTAGGGTACCAGTGGAAGTTCCATTGTGTACGCCATCCTGAAGCAGCCGGTCTCGTAGAGAGACATAACCAGACTTTGAAAATCCGTATTGCAAAAGTTTGTCAAGAGAAAGGTGTAGACTGGCTAGTCGCTCTGCCAGTTGCTTTGTTCTATATGCGCATGGTCGCACATTCCAGATCAGGTCTGTCCCCGTATGAGGTCGTTTTCGGCCACCCCCCTAACATGTGGGGTACTCCTAGACCCCGAAGTATTACCGATGTTTCAAGTAATATGCTGACAGATTACCTAGCTTCCTTGATGTCTGCCCTCAACTCTTGTCGTTCACAGGTTGCCGCCGCATTTCCAGACAATACCGAGGTGGCACCGCATGAAATCGTTCCAGGATCCATGGTTCTTGTCCGCAATTTTGACCGCTCAAGTCCGTTGGAGCCACGCTGGAAGGAGCCCCGACAGGTCCTCCTCGCCACCCGTACAGCCGTGAAGTTGGAGGGTCGCAAAGGCTGGGTGCACCTTTCACATATAAAGAAGTTTTATGGACTGAAACCAGTCTCAAAGAACATTTCCCAGGATTTGAAGGATTGCCAAAGTACTATTCTCAAGGACTGTCCCGCAAAGAACAATGATACTGCACCCTCCCCGTTAGAGAAAACTCCGCAACAGGAGTATAAGTTGAAACTCCGGTCTAGCAAAATAAGTCAGCCAGTTTGATTGTCTAAGTCCTCCCCTAGGTGAAACGGTTAGACTGTTTCTGACATGTATAAAATAGACCCCCATAGTGAGAGAGTTAGTCAAAACTCAATCCGATGTATCGTTTTCCTATGTTTCATATTGTTTCTCAGTATTATGATTTCCTGCACCAGTTATGCATTTTACCTGTATTTTCCAGTTTCTCATGTAAATAAGTCTGCTAATGCTACAGTAGAACACACGTTTAGTGATCTGCCTCCTCATGAACTCTCTTACCGCCTCGCTATGCGAAATAATTATTTCATCCGCATGTTACATTATTCACACCAGACCAGCAATGCCACTAATTGTTGGGTGTGTGGTCGACTCCCCCCTTTCCAGACACCGAAGGGCGTTCTGCCACTTTTTCCTTATCCTTTTTCACATAATGGTTCGTGTGGAGCATGGTCCACGTTAACGTCATCCTCAACAGATATGTCTTTTCTTAACAGTACATGTTTTCCAGACAAGCAAGGTCTCCCCCACAGAACCGGGTTAGATCTAGAAAATGAAGTGTATAATTTAGGTAACTATTCTTCGAATTTCATGGTCCTGAATGTTCAGTCTGATACTACTCCAGACTTACCTACTATTTCAGTACTACCAGTCAAAGGCGAATTATGTGTTAGAAATAAAGGTTCTGTACATGTAGGACATAGCGATTGTACTACTATTGTCAAATATAGTGACAGTGGGAAATCTATTTTCAAAGCTTCACGTCATTCTTATTTTATTTGTGGTCAAACTGCATATATCCGTCTGCCCCTCGATTGGGAGGGAACCTGTTACATTGCCTTCCTACTGCCACCAGTTTTCCTAGCCCCATCTGATTATCATAGAAACACACATCTAGTACACATTAGACATAGAAGGGAGTCCCCCATTGTCGATTATACTGAAACTGCCCTAGAACAGTATACAGATTTCAACAGAGGTTTCTTTTTCTTTATAGGACCTATCCAGAATAGTAAGCTAATCCGTAGGTTAACCAGAACCCTCGAAGCTGTAGTAAATGAGACTGCCTCTGCTTTAGGTAACTTAACCGAAGAGCAATCTGCTATGAGATTTGTCGTTTTACAGAATCGTCTCGTCCTTGACGTCATACTGGCCGATAGGGGCGGGGCCTGTAGAGTCATCGGATCTAGTTGCTGCATTTTCATTCCAAATAACGCGCCGTCTGTTTATTCAGCTATAACCAGACTCCATAAAATTGCCCATCTGTTACACCAAGATCCAGGCACCTGGACATGGTCCGGTTGGTTCTGGAATATAATTTCCGCCTGGGGATGGAAAGTCTTGTCCTTTCTAGGTATTGCAGTAGCGATCATATTCAGCTGCTGCCTCTGTATACAATGTGGCCCTGCGATTTGCGGCATTTGTGCTACCTCTTGTATTCCTAGTCCCAAGCCCCGTTCTAGATCCCGTTCCAGGATAATTCGAGACGAGCAAATGATACTGTATGAAATGATAGATGGTATCATGAATATTGATGTTTCCTGATGGAAACGTAGTGACAAGGAGGGAATGTGGAAAAGTAAATTTTGTCATGTTCTGTGTCCCTACGTGTCATCCATCATATGTTATGTGTGCATGATTAAATATGCATATGCATTCCCTATGTTCGATTAATGACGCAATTACAGTTGTGTCCACCTCTAGTATGGCAGTTTCCAGTTCTCGTGAATACTACGAATATCAGGCCCATGTAAAGCTACGTTGCCACGTTTCTCAGTGTGCACGTTATTTCATTGTAAAGTCCCCGTTTCTAGGCCTCAAAAGGGCCTGGACACCAGATTCAGCTCCTGTCTCCTGAAGCCCTCGCTGAGGAGCGATACAGCCCCCACCTGTATCCTCGACCCTTCACTTACTTCCTGCCTCGCAGTGCCCGGTTCAGCCTGGCTCTGCCTCTGAGTCTGCCAAGAGTATGTTATGATTCCAGATTATCAGTTCAGTCCTCCTTCTCTGCATTCCTAAAGCTACTGAATCGCATCAATAGTTTCCGTCATTGTCTAGCCTTTACGTCTCCATGTAAGAGAAATACTGCATTTAATGGTCATTTAATATTCTTCATCACGCACTACATGTAGACTAACGCATGCTCCAGTCCTAGAGTCTGTTAGTTTTTCCCCTCCTGACTTCTAGTTTATATCAACATGTTCTCTAAACATCAGATACTAGATACTGTTTAGGTACATGTCGCCCTGACTCTCCAGACTTCAGTCTCTGCTCCTAGCACAGAGTTCGAAGCCCCCAGTTTCTCCTAGTAACACGTCATTGCCAGTTTGCGCGCACCATCAGGTTAGAGGTCCCGGCTCCTCAGGTAGCCCCCTCCATGGTTTCCGCCCCATTCATGACATATTCTGTTACGTTTGCATCACATGTCTATGTATACGCCCTGTTACACCCATTTTCACCCTTATCTTTCGCGACTGCTACGCATCACGCCTATTGCTCCACCCACTGCTACGCCTATTGCAATGTAATGCTATGTGTTTGCGTTATGTATATATGATCGTGCACTGTTATTAAAGGGCCCCCCACCTCCTTGTCCCGATTCTGCCCCCGGCAGCGCTGCCATCCTATTCCTGTGCAGGTGGTCCTGTTCCTGTCCTTTATGCTGTAATAAACCTGCAAACTCCTACTACCTCGAATCTTGACTCTTATTTATTGAGCTATCTGTTATTCATTTATGCATTCAAAAATAGGGTATTATTTATTTATTTACCACACTAGGATGACCCTCCCCATCAGCTTTTGTGATGTCTCAATTAAACTGATGGGTCTATAATTGTAGGGAGTTAACGGACAGCCCTTTTTTAATATAGGGACAATTTCTGCTCCTAACCAAGTGGGGGGCAGGTCGTCTCCCTGCAGAATGCCATTAAATAAAATGACCAAATATGGAGCCCAGATTTTAGGTTGTGCCCTAAATAAGTCCCCCGGAAGTTTATCCAATCCTGGGGCCTTGTTAGGAAGCAATTTACCTATGGCCGTCTCGACCTCAGAGAAGGTGAAGGGCTCGGTTGGAGCGAGGAGTGCAGGTGCTTCGATCAACCATCCACGCTCTTCAGCCCCATCGACACCCTGCAATTGCTGGGGTTCAGGGATATTAACAAGCGAGGCATCAAACTCAGGGGTGCCATATAGCGCAGCAAAGTGACTTTCCCAAATTGAGGAAGCAATATTGGGAGCGAGCGCCTGTGTATGCCCACTTAGTCCAGTTGCAACTATGGACCAGAATAATTTGGAATCTTTACACCTAAGTGCAGATCCCATCTCCTCTCACATTGTGGACTCCCATTCCCTTTTAGCCTCACAGATCGCCTTTTTATATGTAGTGCGATGCACCTTGATGACCTCACTGTCGTTAGTTTTTAGTGCTATAAGCAAGGCCTTTTTGGCCTTCCGACAGGTAGTATTAATAAGCAAGGCCTTTTTGGCCTTCCGACAGGTAGTATTAAACCATCGGGAAATCGTAGTCCGGGGATGGATTGCCCTTCTAACAGGGTACAGGATATCTTTTAACATAGCAACCAGTTGGTTATGTATGTCAGTTGCCCTGCCCAAGTGGCCAGATTTCCCCATCTCTTCAAAAAGCGGGATAATGGCCTCGTATAGTTCAGCAAGTTTAGTGATTGACGCTTGTAGATCAGGCCATTTAACCCTTCGCCTACAGTTTGTTATTATTAGTGGCACAGTGACACAGTGCTCAACCGAAGTTGGGACTTTCAGACCAAAACTTCCCGGTTTTAGGGACAAAACTAGGGCATTATGGTCACTGTCAAACCTTTCAATGACCCTAAATTCATGCAGCCTATCCCAATACCTAGCCTCAATAAAAATATAATCGATTATTGAGGTCTGGTTCAATCGATTAAACGTGGCTCTCCCTGGTCTGTCAGGCTCCACCCTCCCATTGCATGCTCGTAGTGATGTAACTAGCGCAAATGACTGCAATTGCAAAACGAGAGGAGTCCATAACTTGACCCGAGGGGTCAATGGCTCTGGGATAGCCCAAAGCAAATCCACACCGTCTGGATCACCGAAGTTCGGGTCCATAAGGGGTTCGAAATGACAATTAAAGTCTCCGCCCAGAATTAATATGGTGGAGGAGTCAATCGAATACATGAAGGTTAACAACGATTTGATAACTTCTGACTCAAGACCCCGCCTGACTGGCCTTGAAATACATTAATCAAAGCAATATTTGGCCCATTGGGCAAGGTCAACAAAACACACTGGACATCCAATGAGTTGGTTAGGATTGGTGTTGCTTTCACTCCCAGGTGTGCCAACCCATATAGACAATCCGCCCGAGGGCCTACCCCGATCACCCATACTTGCCAAGATATCGTAAGTTGCAAAACCCTGGGCTACACTTTCTTTTAGCGCCCAGGTTTCTTGCAACTTACAAATGTCGTGGGAAGCCATAAAGGAGCCCCACTCTGGAATGGGCAATTTACTCTTAAGTCCCGCTACATTCCAGGATAAGATTTTGACTTGGGCATCAGCAGGATTTTGCTTGGTATGTTCAAAATCCAAGGGATCAGGAAAATCATTGGAAGCAGAGGAGCTAGCTTCTACACCTTGGTCAAGTTCGCATTTCAATGGGTGTTGATCATCAGAAGAAGAGGCAATTATGGGCTGAGTGGTCTGTTCGGTGGCCAACTTTTTTGCAGAGAGACTTAATTTTGCATTAACAGCTAAGTTGTCAGTAGTGGGTAGCATATTAATGGAGGGCCCCGTTTGTCAATCGCAGTCATCAAAGCCTGAGAAGGCATTGAATCTATTTGTCACTTCCAGCGGGGTAAACGGCAACAGATGATCCATCATCCTATTTCTATCTCCATAACTCCTAAATGGTACAGTATCCCACCCAGACGAGTTATCAAAATTCACAGGGTTAAATGCATGCATCCCTTGTCGTATATTGAAGGGCATAGTGAGATTTATGTGCAAGCAAGATGGTGGCCCGGGGTATGTTATAGAAGTCACTAAAGATCTTGGATAGAAATAGGTCAATTCACGGGGAACAATTGGGTTTCCAGCATTCCCTGGAGTCCAATTTAGAATATATCTAACGGCTCCGGGATCTCTGAAATTAATTACAATTAGGTCCCCCTTCATATCTTTTGCTCTGCCTCCCAACCATTGGAGTCGCCGGACATGCAGAATATCACCGTTAATGTTATAAGGGAGTGGTCGATTTTGGCTAAGCCAATGCATAGTTTTATTTTTTAACTGAAAGAACCCTTCCCTCTTTCCATCTGCTAATGTGGGGACTCCCGTAAGGACAATCACATAAGGTACCGCTTCTGGGGGTAATTCGACTTGACGGCCCCTGTGGTTCCCTGCCCTGGCGGGGCTAGTGCTTCCCCTCTCATCTCGATTTTCTCCTGTGTAAGATTTTTTGTTATCTACTTTCTGAGCTTGACTAGCATCAAGAGATACCGATTTTTGGACTACTTTGGAAGGTATTGCCCTGTGCTGTTTAGAGCTTATAGGCTTGTTTGATTTATTTACACCTTTATGAGGAACAGGAGTGGGAGTTGATACTGTTGCTACAGCGGGCGGTGCCGGCTTCGCAAGGTCCTTGATTGACCCAGCTTTGTTACTAATCGCCAGCTCTAAATTGCCCAACTGTTGCTCAACCCTCTTCAACCTCTCTATTATAGGTAATATAAATGACCTAATTAAATGTTCCAAAGTTTCCAATGGGACAGCAGACAGTGCTTCCCTTGGTGAGCAGTGTGGAGGGATGGCTAAGCCTGGTGACGTTAATGCAGGTGTTGTAAGGACTTTTGGAGTTGATACAATTGCAATAGGGGCCGTTAAAGTTGGCACAATTAATTCAATAGCCTTTGTGGTTTTACCAAAATCGGAATGGCTAATCTTCGTTCTTGGCGGGTCAACACCCCTCTTTCGTCTTTTACTTGGTGGTGGGCCATGAACTTTAAGCATCACTGCTTTCTTATTCCTCTTCTTATCAATCCCAACTACTGGTAAAGGTAGCTCAACTGGCACATCTGATCCTATGGTAGAATTACTACTAGGAAGAGATATGACATTTGTATACAAATCATTGGACACATCAGGTGAAGGAGATATGTCTCGCAGGAGCATAGGAATGCTATCTATTAAAAGAGGATCATCAATTTCGATATGGGAGCTTACATCAAGTGGGGTAGTATGTTTCACGAGGTTCAAGGGAGATCTATTTGTCATACCTTCAACAGAGCGTCACCGCTCAGCGCGGCGTTCAGCCAATACGCTCTCCCTTTCTATATCAGGAACAACCTTAGTGAAGTAACTATCCAGTATACCTTTACTAGTTCCTCCTGACTTCACCAGTGGAAGTTTTTCAGGGTTCAAGGACATGGTTACACAGGCAAAGAGAACAAACAAATAGTACTTAGGAAAATATTAGGGCATGAGCCCAGCCCAGCCTCCTCTGGCCTCTGACGGCGATAGACGGTCCTGCCCTTGTCCCGGGCTTCTCCCGCGCGCGCTCCCGCGTCACGGGGAGGATGGTATTGTTAAGTAGGGCGGGGAGAGTGGGTGCGGCTTGCTCCCGGGCCAGGTGGTGTCGGGTGAGGGATCCTGGGTCTTGGAGTCCGCCTCGGTGTTCCTGGCGCGACTACAACAAGCCCAGGGTCACGGTGTTCTCCCCTCTTGCCTCCGCGGTCCAGTGAGCAGTTATGCGGTAAGTCCGAGGTTCTGCTACCGCCCTCGCAAAGTATCAGGCAAAGTGTCCAAGCGCTGCGGCACCCGCGTAGCGGGAGCGGCGAGGTTAGTTAAGGCAGCTGGGGATGGGCGCGGCTTGCTCCCGGGCCAGGTGGTGTCGAGTGAGGGATCCTGGGTCTTGGAGTCCGCCTCGGTGTTCCTGGCGCGACTACAACAAGCCCAGGGTCACGGTATTCTCTCCTCTTGCCTCCGCGGTCCAGTGAGCAGTTATGCGGTAAGTCCGAGGGTCCGCTACCGCCCTCGCAAAGTATCAGGCAAAGTGTCCAAGCGCTGCGGCGAGGTTAGTTAAGGCAGCTGGGGATGGGCGCGGCTTGCTCCCGGGCCAGGTGGTGTCGGGTGAGGGATCCTGGGTCTCGGAGTCCGCCTCGGTGTTCCTGGCGCGACTACAACAAGCCCAGGGTCACGGTGTTCTCCCCTCTTGCCTCCGCGGTCCAGTGAGCAGTTATGCGGTAAGTCCGAGGGTCCGCTACCGCCCTCGCAAAGTATCAGGCAAAGTGTCCAAGCGCTGCGGCTATATACACATTAATATTACACATACTGCTACAAAGCTTTTTAATTATGACAAGCTGCTATTTGAGGTATTTTTAGTATTTTGTATGAATCAATGTATGACTTCCCTGTCGATCTTTAGTGCATACTGTAAAGACTTGCAAACATATAACGATACGCTTCATTTATGTTTGTGCTTTTGTAAAAATTTACGATACGAAAATGTATTTTTTAAATTTACAATGAAATGGTTTTTTTGTAGAATGCTTTTATGGCTATATTTCTATATGCCGAATAAAGCTTGTTTGAACTTGAAATTGTTGAATTGGCACTTTAAAGGCATCTTGGTAAGATTTTGAAAAAGAGAAGAGTGAAAGAAAACTTCTGGTGGTCGTTTTTGGATCCACAAGTTGTACAATTAATAAAAGGGAGTGAATTCTGTACCAATTTTGACAAATCCCGTAAACGTATAACTTGTCAAAAAGTACAGAAGGTTTTGCCAGAGGGACCATGGATGAAACTGATCATGGACATTTACCTTAGGTCCATATGATGTATGGTCTATTAGGACGGCACATGCCTTGGTTACAGATTACTTCTCCAAATGGACAGAGGCCACGTAGATACGTAAACCAAACACAGATGAGGGTTTTAAGAGAGAGTTTCCTGAAAAATCATGCCTGACAATGAGGTGCAATTACCATCTTACAAATTACCAGCATATCTTCCATAAAATTACTTTATTCACACCTCATATGGATGTTTTGTTGAAAGATTAAATACAGTGGTGGTGGTGAGAATAGTCAGCCACAGCATGCAAGCTGGATTTTACTAAATGTATTGCAGATATCATTTAGGCTTATTGTTGCACTCAACACAGAGTCAAAGGGACAAACATCTAGAACAGTATTAAATCCTGTGGCGTTCAAAAAAGAGTTACATGTTTTGAATTTGAAGAGCAAGGATCAAAGGGTCAACTCCAAGTTTTCAGATCCAATTCTTGAACAGGTTGATCAGCAAAGGCAGAAACTCAAGGGGAGTTTGTCACGAAGAGATTGAGTGAAAAAGATATTGCCTTGTCAACTGCAAAAATGTTTGTCTAAGTTTTTTAAATCTAACAAAATGGCAAGACTTGGCAAAAACTTCAGCCAAACTTACCAATGGTGCGTGGTGGGAATTTCATACACTAGGTAAGGGTTCAGGGACTAAAGATGGCACAAAAACTCCTGGTCCTTCTGTAGATTTTGAGACATTGCAAGGAATTATCCTTTCTCCTAATTATTATTTTTCCACAGTGCATGCGCGTTTTGCAGATCTCCATATATCCACAAGTGCAGGCTTTTGTCAGGAAGTATTGAATCAAGACAATAATTCCTATGATGTAAGGTGGTTGAAAAACAGTATTTTGGGAGTACCTTTGCTTGCACCTTGAAAGGCAAGTGGAGTAGGTGCATTGAGACTTGCCTACAATAAAAGATACTTAGGGGCCCAAGTCCTTACTTCACATGCTGCTACATTGGGACTCCCAATGTAGCAGCATGTGAAGTAATGACTGACATTCAGAGGAATGCTGGATGGCGTTGCAGATCAGATGGCCAGCTGAAGTGTGTTGCAGCTTATGCAGCGAGAGAGATTCCTGCTTTCGTGTAATGAACTATGGCTGTCATAAACATACTTTCTCTGCAAATGATTTTTAACTTAGAGAAGCAGCTCAGAAGATCTGAAAAGCTCGTTCTAGTGGGAACATAATTCTGCTGCTTGAACTCCCCTTCGCGCTGTCAGCGGTCTCTGCCATCAGCAATGTGACATCACAACTCAACTGTACTAACTTATTGGAGTTGAGCAGTTTTCTTCTATCTACAATGTTACCTCATCACTGTAACGAGCAAGTAAGAGACATGTTTTAGAACATGAAATGCAGATATTGTAATGACATGTCCCTTGTTATGTATCCTCTATAGACATCGTATGGCTTTTGTTTCCTAAACTGTGGAATCAATAGGAAGAGGAAACGGTTTCCATAGACAATGTTCTTTTTTTATTCAATTCTTTAGTGTGTTTTGTGAACTGTTCTCTGAATATGTCTCAGAGTTTATGCTTTGATAAACTCCCACCCTCACACCAAAGAAAATCAAAACAAGGTATGTGGATGATTATGAATAGAGAGGTTTAGTGCTACATAGCAATGAATTCAGCAGGAGGTGCTGGTGGATAAGATTATGGGGCCTGATGAACAAACTGCACTTTGAAGTACATTTTGTAGTTCTACAATAGTTTTACAAAACATATTGCAAAAAGCAAGTCACGAACAACATGTCGAGTTTTACAACTCCACACTCCCTATACGTATGTGTGAAAAGTTCTCAGCCCCGACTGCAGAGTTCTCCACACCTGGAGAATCTGCAGTCAGGAAGAAAACTCTGCACATAAGTATAGGGAGGGCAGAGTCATAACACTCCAGAAGTAATTTGTGAATTCCGAGAAAGTAGTAAACGTACTACAAAGTCTAAGTTTACCTTTATGAATCAGGCCCACTATGTACAATTTTGAAAAGCTCCTTGCTAGTTATTTAAATTCTTGGAATTTTCACACTATTTATTGATATTGTATGTGTAAAGAGTATTTAAAATCATTACAAAGACAGATACCAAGGGGTCCGTGCATCTGAATTGATAGTATAGCAGCATTAACGTACGTCAAATGTTAACATATTGGAGCTGGCCTCCAGAATAAAAAAAGGTTTAAAAAAAACGATTAATAAACTCACACCTTGAGAAAATGTGCATTGACAATGATCTAATATCAACAGTATGTGCAAAATGACAATATTTCATTAATCTATTCCAATTTAAAATGCCTAATAGCTAAGTTGATATTTATACAATATGTGAATTTATGTTTCCTTTGTAGATGCTAAATGAAAACATTTAGAAGCATGACTTTACTATTTATTTAAACACTCTTCCATAGGTCTCATACTGAAGCCAAACAGCTCTAAGCTCCCTTGCAGGAAATAGGGGAACTTGCATGAGGACGGGGTTCTGTCTTCATGCATGTATAATGATCATATCCGGTATCTTATGAACGATAATAGACTAAGGGCCCCGAGATCGAGAAATTAAGGAAAAGAGGAAAGTAAGGGACAACTTCTCTATTAATAGAAATAAAGAGGGGTAGATGCGCGTGGTTTAAGAGGTTCTTCCATGGTGGAGCATCCTTCTGTGGAACTGCGCTCACATTATACAGGGTTAGGGCTCTATCGACTCTCCGGGAGCAGAAGGACACTTTTAACATACAATGAAATCAAATGCTTTTTTGTAAGAACTTGCAGTCGTGCTAACTGAGCCCAAGAGAAGCGAAAAAAATAACAGTTTTGCTATTGTTTTCTTTGAGCCTGTGTGGGGGATGAGTGTATATTTGCATTCCTTATCAGGACTCGGAACAATTACAAAGTAATCGTTTGCGATACAGCGAGCATAGCCTGTTATAGCAGTTTAACACTGGCAGCCTGTTCCTCGGTTGCATCCAGCGAGTCAGCAAAAGGACGCAATTATCCAAAGTAAAAACAAAGAGGCCAAATGTCACTTTATTACGCAGAAGATTTTTAAATAGGTGTTTGGGTCCTATGACATTTTATAAGGATTGTATGCATGGCTCTTATAGCTGCCACGCACTGTGGCATCCTGCAAATCATTCAGGCACAGTGCACCCTTAAAAAATATCCCACCCACTGAGCACTGTGATAGGCTATTCCAACCACAGTGCAACCCCACAAGATATCTCGCTTAAAGCACAACCCTGTCAGCCATTGTAACTGCAGTACAACCCCACTATCGATCTCCGAGAGACCAAACACTGTCCAGCTAACCACGGCGCAACCTGACAGGTGATTATCAAAAACTGAGGGCTTATTTATGAGCCCCTTGGGACACTTCCGCGACACCAGTTCGTCACTTTTCATGACACAGCAGCGTCATAAACAACGTTGCACCATATTTACAAAGTGGCGCATCTAGGCAGATGTCTTACTTTGTAATCCCCTGTGCCACATTATGTCTGTGTCGGGAATAATGTATGCAGGGTGGGCGTTCCCCCCGCAAGAAAGTCTAGTAGAAGTGGCGCAGTGAAATCTACCAGCTTTCATTGCGCCACTTCTAGGATGCCACTGCGTCAAACCTTACGCCTGCCTCATAGCAGGCATAAGGGTGACACCGTGCAATGTGCAGGCCTCCCCATGCATTTCTAGAGCCGTGTCATGCTTACGAAACAACTCACATCTCTAGCAAAGCGTGAGTTTTGCACCAACAGATATGTCAGGATTCCTGGCGCATCTATCATTCCTTGCGACATGGAGCGTCGTACAGTAAATACGGTGCATCCATAGTGTCGCAAGGAGGGTGCAGTGAAAAAGTGTTGAATCGCTGTTTTACCGCGGCAATGCAACACTTTTTATAAATAAGGCCCTGAGACTATTCTCATAATGCACTATCAAGGGCCTTGGGATGTGGTCTGGAACAAATGCATGCCTGGGTCCTTGGACAACACACAGATTCAGTCTTGAATTCTGCTAGTAATAGAACCACACTGTATTACTGCTCAGACGTCTATGATTTTAAAGATAAATAAGGTTCTCGAAATACAAAGTGTGCATAGACGGCATGCACAGTCTATTAGTCTTAAAACACCAAAAATATGTGGGAGGAAATTCGGGTACGGGGCGAAAAAGAAGAGTGAAGAGAGAGAAAGACAAAAAATTACTTTTCAGAGAAAACTCTGACTTAACCATAACTACAGAAGCCCTATTGCATCCTTTGTAATATATCACTAAAATTAAAGTTATGTCTCATTTCTGGCACTTATCTCCTCTTTCCAATCCATGACCTCTGCCTAGCTCTGAGAAGTTTAGCCTTCCCGCAGCCCATACCAGACACAAAGGTATCACCCTACATATTCTTCAGACCTGGGTACATTAGATCTAAATGTGATTGCTCTGAATGCACGCCTGTTCAATCTGCACCACTCTTCATTTCTGGAGATGGCTATGGTACTAAGGCAATATATGCTGTCCTCTGCCTCCATTGCTTTACAGTGTAAACCTGCTGTACTGGTCTTGCCTTTTACGACATGGCCTTTAGATTCATTCAGCACTTTGATGGAAACATCAACAGGCCAATTATCAGTGGTAGGATTTCAAATCTAGGGCTTCATTCTCTCTTTCTCTAAGTGTTACAGATGGTATTGCAGCATTAATTAAAACTTCTTGTAACCAGCCATCTACCTAAATTGTTTGTAACCCCCAAATTCCACTAAAAATCTGATTTAACATCCAAAATGTGGTTGCATGTTTAATTATATACTCATGCACATATGAACATTTATGCAGATAGAAAGTAGAATACAAGACTGCTTACTGCATAGTTATACACAAGTCAGAGTTTCCATAGAAAGAGCACTTTTTGTTTTGCTAATAACTTTGGCACCATTTAACGACTCTTAATAAAACGTTCAAATAAGAAGTTAATCCACCTCAGCTCCTCCCTGGAAAGTTTTGTCGTGATCCGTCAAGCAGGGCTGAGAAAAACACTTTTTTTCTCCCATTAAATTTCATAGTGATCCTTGAACAGCGATTCAGAGAAAACGATTGAATAGAATTCCTGCAACTTTGGCAGAAAAAAAGCCATATCTTTCCTCACAATGTGTGCTTTTTGTGATTTGGTATACATTTGTACTGCCATTTATATAGAAATGAAGCTTCACAAAAAAGGGATATCTTCTGCTGCAGGACTCCTGTGGGACTCCAGCAGGAGCAAACATAAAAATAAAGCATTCCAACTAGATGGACCTGCGGCACCATGAGCTGTGATGTGCCCGCAATATGAATAGAAATGTTGTTGCTGCCATTACAGGATTCAGTGACTCAGTCCCCAAGTCATAATTTTTTTTTAACAAGAACAAAATGGGCAGGGTAACAATACCCTGCCCCCTAGCCCTTCTGGTGAATGGAGCTCCTGTGTACCCTCGTGGGTCTCCCCACAGGGCAGGGGATTTCTTTTAATTTTTAAAAAGTCTACCATGTTGTAGGGAGCTGTGGGGTGTCCCACTGCAGAGGATTCACTGCCCGCGGGTGGTTGGGTGCAGACGTGTCATAATAAGATCCTACTTTACTTTACTAAAAACACACAGAAATTGATAGAAAGAACAAAAGTTAAAGTGAAGTTAAATGAAGTTATGTAGAAACATTTTAAATTACATTAAAAAAAACCTTAGAAATTCTTCGAATAAAAGGGGCAGGTTAACGGATGGGGCAAGCAGTCTATTGGCCACCTGCACCTATCCCCCTAACGCCATTAAATCTAGGATTTGAAGGCTATACCCAACACCAGAACCTGAGTTCTGAACAACCTGCAGCGAAGAAGAGAAAAGAGACCTGTGTCAGCGACAACAGGATTTGCACAAAGCAAAAGTTAGATACTCTGCAACTGTGGCAACGCTCCTGGAACTGCCTGATCACGACTCATCCTTGGCTAACTCTTGGTTCTCCCAGACAGAGGAAAACCTGTGGAAGCCTGAAGCACCCTCAGACTCCCCGGACAAGTGGCAGTAGTGCTCTGCAAACTGCAGGTAAAACAATGCTCTGGATCCAAAAAATCGCTGGCCATTGGGCCCTCTGTGGGATCACCCAAATCCAGATGGTCTAATGCATTGTTGGAACTGTAGTACTGCCTTTCATGAAGTTACAGGCAGCTACCGTATTCCCTGGGACCAACGGACGTCGAAGTACCTTTTTTCCAGGATTACCGCTACCAAGGCTTGTTGGTCGCCAGTCCAGCAACCGACCCCTTCACTCGACGCTGGACCTAGAGGGAACTCCATCAGTTGTTTATTGTGGGCACTGTAGTCCTGCCTTCCATGAAGTTACAAGCATCTATCAAGTTCTGCGAGACCACTGGAGGAAGAAGTACCTTTGTCCAAGGATTACCGCTGCCGAGGCTTGTTGGTCGCATGCCAGGCGACTCATCCCCTCACTCGATGTTGCACCTAGAGGGAACTCCATTCAACCTTCGACCAAAGTCAGCAACCATCCTGTTGTTGCATTTTTGCATCTTGCACCCCTGCAGCACCGTGTAAGCAGTAAAAGTAGCTATCCCGCGGTTCTCGTTCAGCACTAAGAACAGCCAGGACAACTTTGCACCTGGTGTCCATTGGCCAGGTATAATTGAACTGACTGTGGCCTGTTCTTGGGACTGGCATCATCTTATCCTACATGGGTACCATGCAACTCGACTCGCAAGTGACCGATTGTCACCAGTGGTTTTTCCCATTGACCGCAAAGTAAAATTTTCACTGTACTATTTTGCACTGATTTGATATTGATTCGAAAATCTATAACTCTGGTCATATGAATGCTATTTCGTTCCTGTTGGTGTCTATATTAAGATATAAAATACCCTCTGTTTTTATAAATTTGTGTTGGATTTCTCCCATCATGTCAATTACTTATTGTCCATGTTGGCACTTTGAAACGCTTAACACATGTAAAGTATGGATCACTGAAATAATATCGAGGGACAGAATATCGACCAACAAAAATTTTGTTGAGAAAATATCGAGAGACAAAATATCGAGTTTCTATCTACAAACAGGTAAGTACAAAAATATCGAGTTAAAAATATCGTTTACAAAAATATAGTTGTAAAAAATATCGACTTTAATAAAAACAATGTTTAATTACATTAATATAAAAAATTAATTACTAAAATATACTTAACAATACTTAAAATAACTTTTAATAATTAAATAATTAATGAAAGTAAAAAAATAATATTTTTTTAATCATATTTCTTAAAACATATATATATATAGTAACATTTAATTAAATAATAGCCAATATTATTAACGTACAAATACAAAAGAGTAAAAATTACTATTCCCACTCCAGTGGGTGCAACAGTAGGGAAAGCGTTGGATAGCGTAGGGGTTAAAATTACTATTTCCACTCCAAAGAGTGCAACAGTGGATATATGACGTTACAACGCAACTTTTACAACGCACTACCATTACAACGTAAGTATTGGTAAGTATATAATAATTTTTATAATTTAAAATATTTAAAAATAATTTAATATAATTTAATTTAATTTCATTTCATTAAATTAAATTAATGTAAATTTAATTTTACTTTATTTTTACACTGTACCCCTGTACCCCAAAAACCCAAAACTGACCCTGAACCCTAAAAAAACCCTTTACCCAAAAACCCAAAACTGACCCTGAACCCTAAAAAAAACCCTTTACCCAAAAACCCAAAACTGACCCTGAACCCTAAAAATACCCCTTTACCCAAAAACTAAAAACTGACCCTGAACCCTAAAAATACCCCTTTACCCAAAAACTAAAAACTGCCCCTGAACCCTAAAAATACCCCTTTACCCAAAAACTGAAAACTGACCCTGAACCCTAAAAATACCCCTTTACCCAAAAACCAAAAACTAACCCTGAACCCTAAAAATACCCCTTTACCCAAAAACTAAAAACTGACCCTGAACCCTAAAAATACCCCTTTACCCAAAAACAAAAAACTGACCCTGAACCCAAAAAATACCCCTTTACCCAAAAACTAAAAACTGACCCTGAACCCTAAAAATAGCCCTTTACCCAAAAACTAAAAACTGACCCTGAACCCAAAAAATACCCCTTTACCCAAAAACTAAAAACTGACCCTGAACCCTAAAAATACCCCTTTACCCAAAAAACAAAAACTGACCCTAAACCCTAAAAATACCCCTTTAATTTAACATAATTAGCAATTAATCAATTCAATTAAATTAATTACCAATTACATTTTAATTAATTAACACATATTTTTTAATTAACAATTAATTAAATATTACTACCAATTATTAAATTTACATATTTAATTAATTATAATTAAATTACTTCCCACCCTATTCCCCTATAAACCCACAACCCGCTACAGGAAATACATTATTTAAATTTACACAATTAGCAATTGATCAATTAAATTAAATAAATTACCAATTAAATTTTAAATAATTAACAAATATTATTTAATTACCAATTAATTAAATATTACTACCAAATAATACATTTACATATTTAATTAATTATAATTAAATTACTTCCCACCCTATTCCCCTATAAACCCACAACCCGCTACAGGAAATAAATTATTTTAATTTACATAATTAGCAATTAATCAATTAAATTAAATTAATTACCAATTACATTTCAAATAATTAACAAATATTATTTAATTACCAATTAATTAATTATTACTACCAATTAATAAATTTACATATTTAATTAATTATAATTAAATTACTTCCCACCCTATTCCCCTATAAACCCACAACCCGCTACAGAATAAAATTACACAATAATTTAAAAAAAAATCATTAATTAAAAATAATTATAACATAAAATGACACTTTTCACACATATTATAACATAAAAACACTATAAATAATTAAATATTATTTAAAAAACGATATTTTCACTTTCTATATTATTCACAGTCGATATTACTTCACTTACCTTAAAAACGATATTTTGGCTGTCGATATTCTGTCCTGTCGATATTTTGTCCAAACGATATTTAAAACTCGATATTCTGTCCAAACGATATTTTGGAGTCGATATTATGTCTGTGCACCGTAAAGTATGACTGCTCTTTGCCTCACTACCAGGACTGAGATAAGGATTTATTAATGTGAATCCAAGGACCATCTTTTGGTTTTGTGACAGTATTGCATGGTGAAGCCTAATCAGCATGCCCACATAATACTCCACCTTCCTACACCTTCTCAAAAGGATCTAACAGGAAGCATCATATTGAAATTCTACCCCAGAGTTTGTCAGAGTGGGTGACCAACACCAAAACTCTTGCCTACTATGGTAGTAATCTATGAGATTACATAGAACCAAATACCTTTCTACAGCCTGAAACATAGGGGCATATTCTCAAGGAGCCATCACAGAGTTAACTGCACTTTATCGCAGCTAAAGTAGCGATAACGTTAGAACCCCATTCACAAGCTGGTGCTAACAGCCCATAGCATCAGTTTACCCACGATAGCAGCCGCAAAAAACATCGCCACAGACGACCACAGCAACTATCGCTAATGAGATGCAGAGTAGGAGTTCTCGTGCCAAAAGCAGTGACAACACCAATCCGCAACATTCTCAACGACCAGCCAGAACGGCGAAAAGACCACAAAGCATGCGATAAGGCGTGCTAGCAGCAGGAAACTAACACCTGTTCTGACCTGGTGCAAAGTCGGACCACAGCCTGCACCAGAAAAGGGAGGCCAGCCCAGAGCCACACCTGAAGAACAGATGTCAAGGAGCTACTGAACATGCGTGACGGACACCCAAGAGGAAATGGGTAAAGGTGCACACCTGTTTTCAATTATTCAGAAATATTTATGTTTACCTAATGACACTGGTGCTATGGTAGTGCTTCGGCTGTCAATTCGGATGCCTGGGTATGTATGCGTAACAATCAGCACTACCATAGAGGAAAGAATCTGTATATTCCTACAAAAGTGCTGAAATCGCGAACACTGTAAAAAACAAAAATGAAAGAGGACTATATGACTCTAGACCACTTAAAAAATCTATATTAACCCAAAAACCACACAATGCGTGGCTTACCTCGATGACAAAAATGGTGTTTATGATGATGTCAAAATCATCAATGACTTTACCCCTTGATCTGAAAACGAACGTGAGCATCTCGTGAGCTCTAAGGTAAACTAAACTTAAATGTGTCTAAGAACACCATAGTTGTTGTCCATGATGTTAACTGCTATACATGGTCTCAGTTACTGAAACAATAAGAATAAAGAATAGCTTACTCTTCTCGCTGTGGATAAACCACTTTGATAGAAATCAATAGTACCGCCCTCGTGTTGTCCAATATATCTAAAAAGTAAAAGTAAACAACCTGTGAAGTCCACCGGAAGATAACTAATATAAAACAATGAAATGTGACAGGACCAAAGTTTCGAGTGTTTTAAGTTTAAGCTGACGGGCAATGCAATAACGGATGCCGTAAATACACGCAAACACTAAAGAAGCATGATATGCAGATTACAACTAATACACGGATGCCTCAGAATCTTATACTGATAGAAACGAAAATGTTGGGCAAAAAATGTATAACTTACCAAAAGAATGATGAATCATGCATCAAATCTACAACAGATAACCGCTCCACTTGAAAGGATCAAACTAAAAACGGATCAAAAACTTTATGTATACAATGTTTATTATAGCAATGTATTCAATTAACATGATGTGTATTATTTCAGTATGACTATTATTTAGTTTGACAAAGAACATGTGATGTATGTTCTATGATTCTTATATGTCTTTAAAATATTGCTTATAAAACATTACAGATAAACTAGTTTATGTTTCTGATCCTTTTTGATTAATCATGGGTTTGTAGTGTACAAACCCATTGAACAGTGCATAGTATCAGCAGGTCCTCCTGCTGATTGTTACGCATGGACACCCAAGAAGGCCACAACACCCACCGCCACCACCCCCAGGACCTCCAATTCCCCTAGACCCCCACCCCCAACCCCCCGGACCAACACTGAGGCAGCGCACACAAAGACAGTGACCCCAGTAAATGCACCAACCTCACAGACCCAACACCAAGAATATCATTGCCCACCACAAGCTCAAAGGGACAAACCACCTCCGCATCCTGATCACCATTGGCCACCGGCTGATGGTACTAACACAGCGGATAACCAATATCCCACCTCAGACAAAGATGCTGGCCGTGATGCAACTATTGGCCTCTGGTACCCACCAACCAACAACCGCCTGAGTCGGCAGAGTCACACAGCCAGGCCAATCCAAGTCTCTCACAACGGTCATGGATGACACCATCGGCTTGGTACCACAATATCTATACATCCCACACACTGCGCAGGAACAGCCTGAGGCCAAGCAAGGCGTCTATGCCACAGCTGGGTTCCCACACGTGTCAGGGGGCAATTGACGGCAGACATGTTCCACTTGTGCCCCCTGGCAACATTGCACACAATAGGCGCTACAGAAAGTGCATATATCCCACCAATGTGCAGGCACTAGTAGACCACCAGGGAATCTCCGCCAACGTCGCCGCCAACCACCCAGACAGTTTGCATGATTCATACACCTGTGACACTCCATCACCTTTCCCTGCGGACTACACCACGCCTTCTTCTCCCACTTCTTCCTGGCCTTCCCCGACCCTGTCGTTTCTTGCTGGTGGTCTGTGGGGTTGTGGGGTTTGCGTTGGCCTCTGTGCTCGGTGAGGGTGCATCCATGTTGCTACGCACTTTGGATTGTTCCTTGTGAGTTGTATTTGTAGCTTTTATAGTGCATTTTCCCGCCAGACGCGTGGGATTTGCAGGCCTGTCGCTGGTTTTCGCTGCTTTTTGTACCGTGATTGGCCTCATCCACATGATTCTTTGCGTTTTGCATTTTTGCGGTGTGGCATTGATTGTTACGCGGACATTTGACGTGTTATCTGGAGACTATTGCATGGTACCGCCATGTTGAGAATGCTTCGTTAACACAGCGTAATTTTCCTGCGACAAACTGCGATTTTGGAAGTTGCGTTAAGTTACTTTTGCGATGGTTATTACACGTTCTTGAGAATATGCTTGAAAATGTGATAATAATCCACGGTTAGAGGGCTTTTGAGTTTACTATATGTTTTTCATAATACATAAGCCAGACCTACATCCTTTGTAATAACTTTTCATAATAAACAGGCCAGAACTATGGAATCAGGCATACTGTTTCCTTGCACAACAATCAAGACTATAATCACTAGGTTGTCATAATAACCAACTCAGACTGAGCATAAGCTTTTCTACAAAGCAACCATCAGGCATACCTTCATAAATTTGCAAATGTATACAAAATTACAGTTAAGAAAGTAAAACACTCTCTCTCCTAAGAGAGACTAAATGATTTTTGTAATGCATGTCTTTTATCCCCACAGTTTGTTTCAGTTGGTCACCAGCATCAAAACCCTTGTGTACTACGGTAATATGTGACAGTAATTCCATGTAACACTACACCTGCCTACAGGCTTTAACAAAGTGTAATAACAAATCATCCTTAAAAGCACATTGTCTTTAACACATGCTTGTTGCAATAAGTAGGTCAGGCCTACTGGCTTTGTCATAACGTTTCAGAAGAAACAGATCAAACCTTTGAAATTTGACATGGCTTTTTCCAATGAACGGAGGAAGCCAGTGCACGTAACTGCCATCATGCATATAGTTACAAAATTACAAATATGTAGAAAATGTAGCTTGCAAAACAATATGCAGACCCTCTCAACAGAGCCTAACACGAAAAATTATAGCAAAAACCCCTAGGGCTTGTCAGAGTGGGTGCCAACAACAAAATCCTTGCCTACTACGGTAACCTTATATTTAGCACAATACTTGTTTTGGCTTGAACACAATGTGATAACAAACAATTGTTATAGCCTTACAGGCTAAAACATATGCTTTTCACAATTACTAGGCTAGACCAACTGCCTTTGTCCTAAAGTTTAATAGATAAGCAGAGAAGACCTATGGCATCGGGCATAACATTTCTAGTGCCCTAAACAGACATATGTAGCTAGTTACCATAGCTAACTCAGGCCTACAGGTTTGTTTGTATTCTTTTCCACAAGGCTACAATCAGACACAGCCATAACACTAGAACGGTATAGAGCATTACAGTTGACTAAGAAAAATGAAATCTCTTCTAAGACAAGCTAACAATGATTTTGACAAGAAAAACTTTTATATCCAAGATTTGTCACAATGCATGACCAACATCAAAAGTGTTGCCTACTACGTTAATCTGTGAGATTCCATATCACAAAATGCCTATCTGTAGGGCTTAATAAAACATAATATCAATTCATTCTTGAATGCCAATCAACTTTAACACATACTTTCACAATAAATATGGTCAGGGCTAGTGCCTTTTTCATACCATTTCATAATAGACAGAACATGCCTTTAGCCCTGATCATTGGCTTACCACCATAACCCACTCAGTCTTGCTGAATGGAGTATAACCTTTACCACAAGCAAAAAGTGCAAAACAAGTAGTCCTTTCAGTGGATGCACACAAATTATGCCCAACCAAATCCTGTACTCGGGGTAACCTGCAGGTGGGTAGAGCCTAAATCCCTCCCTCAACTGGTTCCTGAAAGCTCTATTTTGTTAATCACATAGGGAAGAGACATGTGAACTGTGAAGCAAGACCTAAAACCCTTGAAGATTATTGTAGCACAGGGGGGGGGCTGAAAACACACAACTGCACTATGAAGTCTGAAGTTAATGACTACCCAACGCAGTAAATTAAATATTTACCAATGCCTCTTTAACCGCTTACGCGCTACCGCGAATTCCCGCTGTGCGCTGGAATTTCAAAAATGAGCGGTTTGTGACAAAGCCAGCTCGTCATCCGCGTAGCGCAGGTAACGCCCATGACGAGCTGGCTTTGTCATTAGCGCGGAAGGGGTTAATAGCATTAGTGTCATGTGCATTTGACCCTGAAAATTCAAGCTCAGACAGCCTTACTCTTGCTGGTTCAGGTGGCTGGATGAATAAAACAAGCATTGGCAAAGCCAGAAAGTCTCGCATAAACAGAACCTATTATTGGCTTTGTCAATATTTTTTCACCATGTTGCACAGTAGTGCAGCGTCAGTGCAACATAGAGAAAAAATACTGAAAAAATCAACAGATCTCGTATAGGCGAGACTTATTGGGTTTGCATTGCTTGTTTTTAATGCTGTGGCTAGGAGCAGTACAACCTGTGGGCTGCTGTCTGTCCCTCCCTCTGCCCCCACTCCACAGTTCCTCAGAGGACTGGTAGGGGGAGAGGGACTTGGGGAATGGTGGGTGCTAAATCTGCATTTATTGCTGGGAACACATCACCCATTACCGGGGCCCATTCGCAATGTTGAAGGCATGGAGTGCCGTCGAGAAAGAAGATGTATCGAATGGGAGTGGATGCAGCATTATTGTCAGAAATGCTGACTAGGGAACTGGAGCAACAAGATTTGAGTCTCGGCTTCGTCTCAACATATTGTGATTCTTAGCAAATCACTCTGTGTGCCTGTGCATAAAAAACATATGAAAGGGACCTTCTGCAATGTAACTGGGGTTAATATAAAGAGCTGCAATCCCTGCTGGATGAGCTTTCATTATACAAGACTGCAACAAATAAAAAAAAAGAGTACAGTGTTACATTGAAAAATCAGCACTTGCATGACAGCTTGACCAATGCTCATGTAAAGAGCTACAATTAATGGCGGCTCCTCTGCTATGGCGAAGGAGCATCGCTCCACTACTTTTAAGCAGTGCAAATAAAGGAAACATGACATGATAACTTTGAGTTATTATCATTTTATGTTTCTGTGCTTCTCTGTGGACGGACGGGGCTGCTCTGCTCTCGAAATAAGACAGGGGAGGAGTAGTTTGGGGATTCAACGCACAGTATTGTCGAACGTACAAATCCCACTAAAAAGTTGCATATTGTTTCTCTGTAGAACCGGGAGTGGCCGGGCTTCCTTGATAATGGTAAGCCACCCTGTAAATCAGGGTTTTTAATTCCCAGGGAATCTCCCAGTTTAAAGACAAGTCTGTTTTTTGGATCGTTTCAGAATAAACGACCCTTCCCATAAAAGAGTACAGGCAGAGTGGCTCAATTCAGTTAAAAGCACCAAATGGATAATAATTGCAAGGGCAGCCAGGTTCGAATCTCTGCATCATCTCAACATACTGTGATTCTGATCAAATCATCGAATCACCCCATCCCTAAACAAACAAGCATTTACAATGCAACGGTCTTCATTGTAAATGACAAAATTGTATTTATGTGTTGGTTTTGAAAACAGATAAGTAAATGGCATTGTCATTTACAATGCCAATAGCTTAATCTCTCGCCAATGCGAGACCTATTGCATCTGCACACACACACATACACATAGCCACACACACACACACAGAGCCACACACACACATAGAGCCAGACACACATACACAGCTACACACACACACAGCCACACACACGCACACGCACACACACACACACACACACAGAGCCACACACACACACACTCAGCCACACATACACACACAGAGCCACACACACACACACAGAGCCACACAGACACACACACACACACACAAAGGCATCTTTAATCTTCTTCCGTCAATGCATCTCCGCTCATTAATGGACTGTTGAGACCCATGCAAAAATGGTGTTACGTAACCACTCTGGTTACAACACTTCCACTTCTAGTTGGACCCTAAACACCCATGTGAGAGGGTCTCTCTTAATCATCCTCGGTCACAACAGGCGTGTAGCTTCCATTGGTGCAGTGACACTGGGACCCAGATGCCGGAGGAGCCCACAGAAACAAGATTATTGCTATATTTCAAAATTCAAACAGTGGCCATGGGGGTCCATTTCCTCCCTTGCACTAAGGCACACTGCACACTTCTACGCCACTGGGTCGCGGCATCCCCTCTCCTTTAGACTATTGGTCACACCATTACCTCGAAAAGGCTACAAACCCACCTCCACTTCAATCACAACGATTGCACCCTGTAACATAAGTGTAGGTGATAGTGAGCAGATCTGGTAAAGTATGGTCTTGTACCTATATGGAAAGGTAATTGTGCCAACGACATATTCACTACACACTTACACACCACTGGAAGTTTGCTGTGACAGATTTGGATCACACCTTCAGGTCTCGCACAGTAAACATCGTTTACCACACGAGAGCCAACGCATGCCATTACAACACGGTCGTTACAATGACCGCGTTGATACATTGCATACCATTACAACGCAAGTCTGAACCACGACTTGCGTTAGGGGGCAGAAGGTGTTGGATTTAAAATCCAACACCTTCCCTACTGTTGCACAGACTAGAGTTGGAATAGTAAATTACACTATTCCAACATCCAGCACCCCCCACAGGTAAAGGTATGCGATGTAACAACGCGGTCAGTGTAACGACCGTGTTGTAATGGCATGTGTTGTAAACGCATGCGGACTAACTTGCCATATTCGTCTCGCACACCACAGATAAAATTTCCCACAAATATCCCACTGTGAAACACACACTACCAGTGATGCCCAACAATTTGAGTAGCTACTTACTCATCCATCCACTCATTCACCCATCCATCCATCCAGAAAGCGCTTTTGGGATTAGTAAGGGTTAGGAAAACCTCTGTCATCGGCTTCATTTTTCTTGTTCTTAGTATTTCTGGTTTCATTATTATTATTAATTTTTTTTTAATAAGCACGTCATGTATCGATATCAATATCCGTATTAGTAATACTAACAGGTGCTTAGTATACATCTTATTATTAGCTGTTTAGTGTTGTATATATTATTGTTATTAACTATCGCAGTTGTCATTATCGTTTATATTAACAGGATTGAAAGTCAAATATGGTATTTATGTACATCTCCAAATTAAAACAAATTATGCATTATACAGATATTATAAAGTGTCATTATATAGTAATGACCTTTATAAATAATGGCAGATTGTGCTCCACACAAGTGCTAATTAACAATATTAATACTATAGTTAATATTCTCACAGCGTACAATGAAGGCTCATTAATGCACAAAGCTTGTTCCCGCCTTCCCCAGCCCCTGGAGTACCCCGGTCCCCCACTCGGAGCGCTGTGAGCATATTTCTCTGCCGGGAAGTTTTTCTTTTTAATAAAGATTGTGTTGAATCTCGAGCATTTCCCCCACCTCAGAGTCAGAGCCACACCTCGGTCTGAGGGCAGAACGACAGCTTGAAGGAGTCCCGGGGAGCCTGGTGTACCGGAGAGAGGAGACGTGGGAGGTCGGGACTGAGGCGGTGAGCGGTGGGGGCGAGCCGTGTGATCGTGGGCACTTTTACTGACTTGGAGCGGGGGTGGGGTGTGGGCGGAGCGGGGGGTGCAGGAAGTATGAACAAGGCCTAATTTAAGAGCGTGGTGTCCACAGGAGGTAAGTGGAGGGCGGCCCCGGGACTCGGTGGGGGGCAGGTCACAGGAGGTGGGAGAGGCGGCTGGAAGGACACAGGACACTTTCACTGGAGGTGTGTGAGGGTGCAGAGGTCACACGTCACTTTCACAAGAGGTGAGGTGCAGGCTTCTGCAGGTTGTGACACTTTCACGGGATTGGAGGAGGGGGTTATCGCCCGGCCTGTTGTTAGTTTGACAGGAAGTGACCAGGGTCACAAAGCTGCAAGGTGGATAGCCTTGACTTGCTGCGGGAGCCGGGAAAACCTCTTAAAAACAAGCAATGCAGGCAATACTTTGCTAGAGACAAACGCCGATGGCGTGTTGCGCCATGAAATCCTAACATCTAAGCCCCGTACTTTTCAGACTGGGGGCGTGTTTTTATTTCTCCCCTCTTCTTCATTGGCTGGAATGTAAACAACGGGCGTGTTTTTGACTTGTTTACCATTCCAGCCAATGGACAAGAGGGTAGAACAAACCTACAAAACACGTCCCCCAATCCGAAAAGGACGGGGCTTAGATGGAGAGAATGATGACACTGAGACCTCTTCTCCAATGGCTGGCTGCCGTTTAGGAGGCCAGCCAATGGAGAAGAGGGTTGGGGTTTACCCTCGCTACTCAGTCATTAATTCTCGCCAGTGAGACTGCGCATGTGCGCAGCCTCCGCTAGCCGAGACCTAAAAATAAACATGAAGGTAACATTCTTTAATGTGTCGTCTTTATGTAACCCTGTGCCTAAATAATAAAAAAAAGCATGAATGTAAGGTAAATGGAGCTCTTGGTTAGCGCTCCAATACCTGCGGGTTGAGTTTGCGCTAGAGGGAAAAGAAACACGAGGCACAAGGGGGAGTTGGAGGGGGGTAAAAGGGTAAAAGGAAATAGTACCTTAATCATAGCGCGAGCAGCTATGATTAAGTTTAATTAACTTGTACTTTGGCCATGCTCCACTAAAGGAATGGAACTAATGCAATGGCTTGTGACGCCCAATTAAACGGCCACAAAGAAGAGAATAAGATGAAGCGAACCAATGGTAAGTAAGGCGAGCTCCAAAACCCCTATCATCAAACACCACATGCGCACTGTAAAGGCAAGACCTAAAAACGATCAAAGCTGTGTGGAGGGTGAGCTCTATTTTTGTGGAAGCACACAACCGCTGTTCCATTAAAAATATGTGCTCCTGGCTACCAATATGTGGATGGAACCGAAGCCCTTCTGGCAGTGCTTCTTAAAGCATTATTTTTTATTTTGACCACATAATGTCTGGCGACAGCTCCGATGTCAAGCCAGGCCTAAAAATGAGCAACTACCAGTCGTTGAGATTAATTCAAGCATTCCGTTCATCACCTTGTTGCAATAGCATTGTACTTGGACACTAAAGCTCTTTTGTATGTTATTTTTAATGTATGTTACTCCTTACAAGGGCTTGCTTATGACTTACCATTTAAGTCTTCACAAGGCCTCATAAAGAATTTATTTCAAAACAGTGAAATGGTGAGGTTTGCCTCCCTTGCTGACGACCTGATTTGCCTGCAACTGGAGTACATGGGCCCCTGTTCAAATAGCATACATCCTGATATGTATTCCTGCACCAGACTCTATCTTTAGAAAGCACCTAGCATTGGCATGATTCTAGTTATTCCCCGTAGTTAGGTTTAAATGAGTTCTTTTTCATGTTGTGAGATGAGAGCACATTTAGTGTAAACAACATTTCCTTTTAAGTTATCAGTGGTGTATGAGACATGAGTCTGGCCAGGGTGCCCTAGAATATCTATGTTTCAGGGTCAGAAACTTCCTGTTCCTGTTGAGGGGCAGAGCGTTGTGCACTGAGTACAGCGAGGCAGCAAAGTGGAGCTCCCTGATCGCAGCTGGGCCAGGATCTCGGTCTCACCCCACGATCCCCTCCTCTTGACCGCCTCCTCCGTGAGTGGAGTGGTCATAGGTTGAGGGGCAGGACGACACTCTTTTATTGGCGTCCGTCACTGCCAGAGCTGACCGCCCGCCAGCCCTGTTACTCAGCAGGCCGGTAGCTAGTGTTGGTGGGCCTGTCCCTCAGCCTGACAGTGCCGGCCCTTTATCTGCCCCCATTTCTAACTGCCGCTAATAGCCATTTCCTCAATCAATGGACCGCTCGGTGGCCCCTCTACGGTTCATCAGCTGGACTGCCTGCCCTCTCTCCACATTGTCTCTGCCCTTGCCTTGCCTCGACTCGTCTGGACTTGGTCCATCAATACTGCCATGAACACTTGCACAATCCAGTAATTCAGTGCTGGCTGAGGGTACGGTATATACAAAAATGGTAATATGTGGGAACGGATAGAATTGTGACTCTGGTAGTGAAAATATGAATTAATCTCTAGCACTGTATGTCACTATACATAACAACATTTACTTATATGACTTCAATCCCAAGCAGAGGCCGTCTCCAAGCGCCGGGTGTGTTTTAGCAGACAAGCAAACAAATGGTATGTTAACAGAACAAAAAAAACTTGTTATTTCACACATCCTACAATAACATAATACAACACATCAAAAATATATAAATGTACCTAAACTCTCTTTTAAACAATTAGTCAGTATGGCTACAATACTTATTAGTGACTAGCAGTCCACATAGGAGGTAATCCAGTACAGTTACACACAGGAGGGAACAAAGGGTCCTCAAAAAACAATGATGTGTATCACAATCTTGAAATAGTTAGACTCTATTATGCTTACTCGTCCTCCTCCAAATCTAGAAAGTCGACGCGTTTCAGCCCATTTATTCAGGGCTCTTCAGGACAAGGGAAGAAATAAAAGAACCTGGGACAAAGCCAAATAGTGCTCCGGGAGCTCGTCAGAACTGTAGCGGCCACAAAGTCGCCGTTATTTGGAGAGGGACCACATCCAGAAGTGCTCTATCGCTCTCCTGATTCAAATGAGGCTCCTCGTTGTCTGCCTATTGGGTTGAACTCGGGTCATCCACTGTTAGTTCGCCCAACTACACTCAAGTGGGATACTACATGCTGTACAGGGGAATAGTCTCAGAGTCGAGCTACAAGCCTGCCCGTCTTTCTGACTGGGTCCGCGGGAAGTGCTGTGGGAGCCGCAGAGAAGCAGGCTCAGACAGAGGTTGAGCTACTACACAGGGGGAACAGACAGAGGTGCAGCAGTGGAGTGGCATGGCAGCAGTGCTATTGCTGCAACCGTAGGGTCGTGCAAGAGGGGAGCAGAAATGGTCAGACCATGTTCCCCCAACATGAACTTCCCCTGATTCCACCATCTGTCACATCAGCTTGACCCCAACCCCCCCATGATTATTCGATGCCCCCCCCTACGCCTGGCATTCGCTTGGTGGTCAGCCACTTGGAGTGCACCTCTGCAGCAGTTCGCTCTTCTGCTTAATGAATGCCTGTCTGCTAACCAACTACAGTGTAGCGAGAAGGCCCATAGCTGGCTATTGTAAAATGTCCATAAGGAAATTACTAAGTCCCAGTAAGGCTGCAGCAGAGGGGAAAGTTCCATCTATGCCCACAAGTAATTCTGATATGAGGAACCCAGGAACAAGCAATGGGTGGCTTGAAATCACTCCTGCCTCCACATGCACACCTGGCGCCCCCAGTGTGATTCTCAAGGCTCATCATTACTTTCAAGCCGCGCATGATCCAAATACAGTATGTGACAAAAAAGCAGAATCTCTAAATAACAGACTGAACAACCCCTCACCATCGGGCATCTATGCAACCGAGAGGTGCAGGACTCTCTTCTATCCAAGGCTATGAGGGAGTCTGGTGTGCTCTGACTGCTCAACCTAGCACTCCTCTAAAAGCCCATGTCGGAACTGAAGAACCAGAAGGTCCAATCAATCGATGCAATGAAAGGCAAACATCTCCCTCCAAGATCCACACAACTGACGCCTCATTAGAAACTAGTGCAAGCCAATCAATCTCTACCACAGTATAGTACCGAGGGTAACTGTTGCCCAAATCCACACAAATCGCCATGCTTCATCTCCAACCGCACAACCCGAATTAAAAGCTTTAAATGAGGGCAGCACAACGGATTTCAACTACGACCTATGCAAATTTTCAACAACCTTTTTCCAAAATACTGAATCAAATTTCGAAAAAATGCTGACTCTTACTCCAAAGACCTTCAGAGTACTCAACGCAACAAAGCACAAACCCCTCGGCATTCTCAACCTGCTGATCTGCCCATAACCTCCATCAGTGCTTTAAATGAGGGCAGCACAACGGATTTCAACTACGACCTAGGCAAATTTTCAACAACCTTTTTCCAAAATATTGAATCACATTTCGAAAAAATGCTGACTCTTACTCCAAAGACCTTCAGAGTACTCAAGGCAACAATGCACAAACCCCTCGGGACTTCTCAACCTGCTGATCTGCCCATAACCTCCATCAGTGCCTCCCAAGATGCAAGGGCTAGAACAATGTTATGGCCATCATCCAAAATGGACCTTTAAATTGACTTATTACAATAATTAGCCCTCTTCACAGGTTAAGAAAAGCACAACAGCGACAAAAGAAGAACTAGTGCTAAATGCACGCAAACCATCCAAATCTTTAACTAAGTGTGAAGCCATTACTCTGTATGTATCCAATATTCGCCCCTGGGAGGGTTCAGCAAATAATCCAGCCGCTGCTTCATCAAGGCTAAAGCATTAGACCAAAAACTATCCCTTTTTCCATCAAGGGAAAGAGTGGGTGCAAGTCAAAGTCAACAAAGATTCATGCACAGATACATCCAGGATCCAAAGGATCCAGAGGAATACACCTCCACCCTCAAACAGGCAGCCACCCAATCCTATTAGCACCTCAGTGAGACCTGCCGCACCACCAACCCTGGGATCCATAACATCTAGCAGCTCTCCTGGACCCGGTACAAGACCACTAAAAACACAGACTATACAGACCCTCCAGCTGACACCCTAATGTTGCTGTTAACCCCAGGCTATCACATAACAGGCCACCACAGCATATTAAAAGAGGGGGAATATCCTTTGTCTAATCAAACATGTCCGATCACTAGCCAACTTGCGCACCGAAGACCTGGTCTAGGTTAAGTTCCAAAGACTCACAGAAGTCACCTACAGCGAGCCAACTATTGTAGGAATGTGTCAACAATCCCATCTGGACATAATACTAGTGGAAGCTACCCTATTCAAGAGTGGGGAATAGAAGTGAAGACAAATCAACCTGTGAAATACCCTCATGTGCTTTTGACAGTGCCCTCAAAACATGGGGACAACACCATACTAAGAGGTACAAACAGCACCCAACCTATCCATGATGTAGCAAAGATAAATCTCTTACCATATCTTGTGTTAACTAGCAAATGGTGGTGCACTCCCACGCAGTAACAAATGATCGAGGATGGTTGGCTCGATCATTAACAATCAACCGTACCAAAGTTCCTAACATGCAAAATGAAAATAAGTCAGACATAATCAGTCTTAGCCCTTATTTAACAATAATCTCATGGAACTTGGCTGATCTTAAAAGACACTAAGGAAGGAGAACCAGTAACGGACTATCTGAACACAGAGAGCATTCTTTGCTTCCTGGAGACTTGGGACACAGGCACGATGTCGCAGCCAGGATTCTATGAAGTTCTGTCCCCAGTCATCAAACGTAATATCCTTGGCCGTCCATCAGGTGGTCTCACTGTTGATGTGAAATACGATTGCAAACTAGAAGTAACAGCAATGAGAACTAACCTTCCTTCACTGCAAGCCTTGCTCATTAAGGGCTTAAGATGTAGCCAAAAACAACTCTCACTGCTACTTCTAAATTGCTGCCTCAATGCAGGGCAGAATCAAACAAGGCAGGCTCTGGAAGAACTGTGTGAGGCAACTGAAGACCTGTTAAACCACTATCCAACTCATTAATATATTTCACTGGGTGACTTTACAACCGGGGCCTAGGCCATCTGATTCCATCCAATGGCACACTGAGAGGAGGAGTTATACTCCAGAGTCTCATCAGCACTCATAAGTTAATTCCCGCGCAAAACCTCAAGGAAGCAAGCAAGCCGACCCACACCTTTCGTCGAACATTTAGGGATGTATTGACTACATCTTCGTTAGCAACATATTGATCCTGAGGTTCAGCACCTTTGAACTCAACTACCGGACGGTAAGTGACCACAGACCCCTACGATTGTCCCTGTAGCTTTCATCCAAGTAATCTGCCCAGTTACTCCCTCTGGGTGAACCAACAGGTGAAGAACTCCATAAAGTCCTGTCCAGGATCAAGTGGAAAGGCAATTCCCGTAGGAGGGTGGATGGCTGGATTGCGATAACACAGGCAGACTTCACTGCACTCAAAGCTCGATCCTTACTACAAAACTGGAATAAGATCATTGAGGATCTCTGCAATAACCTTTTCAATGGACCTAGAGCCGCCTCTATAATAAGGCAAACCTACCGACCGATTGTTCACAAAACAAACCCACACAGTGGCTAAAATGGACTGCATAACTTATGCGAAAAAACTATACAACGACGAACAAGCAAGTAATCAGAACTTCAACCTGGTCAAAACCGTCCCTGATCCATTAGACAAGCCAACTGACTTAATTACAAAAGCCATCATTTTTAACAGTAATAGGGAAAATGAGGAACAAACGTGCATCCCGCCCCAACGGCCTCCTTGCAGCAATATTTAAGACAGTGCAAGACGTTTCGGCGAGGTTACTGCTCCCGCTCTACAATTTTTCATTTGCCACAGCCATGAACCCTGGCTCCTGCAGGGATTCCATCCTCTTTCCAATACACAAAATAGGGAGACCGCTCAAACCCTGCCAACTATCGGTACATCGCACTACTAGACCTGGAAGCAAAGGTGAACGAAAGTAGGATCTGCTTCGTATGGGTACCCTCACTTTTGCTTGATCAATCAATCAATCAGAGAACTTGTAAAGCGCGCTATTTACCCGTGAGGGTCTCAAGGCGCTGAGGGGAGGGGGGTGCTGCTACTGTTCGAAGAGCCAGGTCTAGAGGAGTCTTCTGAAGGCGAGTAGGTCTTGGGTCTGCCGTATGTGGGTAGGGAGGGTGTTCCAGGTCTTGGCGGCGAGGTAGGAGAGAGGTCGTTTGTTGGATGCGGGGGACGGTGGCGAGGGCGAAGCTGGCAGAGCTGATGGGCGGGTGGGGGTGTGTGAAGCTGTTTAGGTAGGATGGTCCGGCGTTGTGGAGTGCTGTGTGCATGGGTGAGGAGCTTGAAGGTGATCCTCTTCTCGACGGGGAGCCAGTGTAGGTTTCTCAGGTGGGGGGTGATGTGGCTGCGGCAGGAGAAGTTGACGATCAGTTGGGCAGAGGCGTTTTGGATGCGTTGTATTCGTCGTAGGTGTTTGGCTGGAATTCCTGCATAGAGTGCGTTGCCGTAGTCCAGTCTGCTGCTGACGAGGGCCTGTGTCAGAGTTCTTCTTGTTTCGGTTGGGATCCACTTGTAGATCCTGCGGAGCATGCGGAGGGTGTTGTAGCAGGAGGAGGAGGCGGTGTTGACCTGTTTAGACATGGAGAGGGAGGAGTCGAGGATGAATCCTAGGTTGCGTGCATGGTCGCAGGGTGTTGGTGCTGTTCCCAATGTGGTCAGCCACCAGGAGTCGTCCCAGGCTGAGGGGGTGGGTCCGAGGATGAGGACCTCCGTCTTGTCCGAGTTCAACTTCAGACGGCTGCTCCTCATCCAGTTGGCGACGGCTTTCATTCCCTCGTGGAGGTTGGTTTTGGCGGTGTGTGTGTCCTTGATGAGGGAGAGTATGAGCATGGTGTCGTCGGCGAAGGAGATGATGTTGAGGCCGTGATCAGCGGGGCACTTGTGCGAGGGGGGACATGGAGACGTTGAACAGCGTCGGGCTAAGGGATGAGCCTTGGGGGACGCCGCAGATGATGTCGATGGCTTCGGAACGGAAGGGTGGGAGGCGGACGCTCGGGGTTCTGCCGGAGAGGAAGGACGTGGTCCAGTCAAGGGCCTTCTCTTGGATCCCCTCTTCTAGGAGGCGCATCTTTAGGGTGTGATGGCAGAACGCGTCGAAGGCGTCTGACAGGTTCAGGAGGATGAGGGCTGATGTTTCGCCGTTGTCTAGTTGGCGCCTGATGTCGTCTGTGGCGGCAATGAGGGCCGTCTCGGTGCTGTGGTTACGTCTGAATCCGGACTGGGATGGGTCCAGGATGTTGTTGTCTTCTAGGAACCGGTCCTCGGAAGCTTGTTTCCGGTCCAGGGAAGGCATGGCTTGGCAGTTCGGGCTGGACTGTTCCCATGAGGCACAGGGTCCGACTGATTTGCATATGGCCATGTCTGAACTGGGGTGGCAGAGTGGGCTAAAGAACGGTGATGGATTAAACCCAGATCTTTTGACTGGGTGTGAGTGTTTGATTCGTTCAGATGCTCCGTCCATCACCACCCCCTTTTGTACCGCGTTGTCTTCTAGGTGGCGTGCCAATTGCGGAGTTGGCGTCGTCGTTGTTCTTGAGGTGGAAGTTCATATCCCCGAGGAGGATGTAGTCCGTGGAGGCGAATGCGTGGGTGCTGGTGAGGTCGGCGATGGAGTCGCTAAACTGAGCCCAGGTTCCGGGGGGTCTGTAGATGAGTGTTACTCTGAGGGTGGTGTTGGGGTCGGTGTGGATCCAGAAGTGCAGGTGTTTGGCGGTGTTGAGGGTGTCGTCTGCGTGGGTGGCGACCTTGAGGGTGGACTTGTGGACGATGGTTATTCCTCCTCCGATTCCATTGGCGCGATCCTTGCTGGTGATCTTGTAGCCGTCCGGGATGGCTACAGCGATGTTGGGGGCCGAGGAGTCGTTCCACCAGGTCTCGGTCAGGAAGGCCACGTCTGGGGCGGAGGTGTCGAGCAGATCCCAAAGCTTGACGGTGTGTTTGCGTGCGGAGCGGGTGTTGAGGAGTATGCAGCGGAGGTGGTTGGGTCCAGTCCTTGGAGGTTTGGTATCGCAGGTGAAGCTGCAGGTGCGGCAGGAGAAGGGTCCGTGGGTCCGTTTCGGGGCTGCCTGGAAGCAGTTGTGGTTTGAGCCGGCGTTGAGTGCGTGGAGGGTGCTGGCGTCGTAGTGGATTCTGGTGTCGTGGGGTTTGTGGGGTTCAGGGCGTCTGGCGTAGGGCGCAGTCCAGGTGTGGACGGGCGCAGACGAGCTTGCCTTAGGCGCGCCTGATGCGTGCGTCTGCTGCGTGGCCGCCATTATAAGGGGAGGTGGGAGGGAGGAGCAGCTGGGAGGCGGGTGGCAGCGAATGTGCGCGGGGGTGGGGCCGCAGAGGCGGGAACTGCGGGGAAGGGGAATGGGCACGGAGGGAAAAGGCGAAAACGGATACACAGGGCACAGCAGTGTAACACAGGGCAAAAGGGACACAAGGCAAAAGGGAGCAAACAGAACACAAAAACGGCAAAAGGGACACAAAGAGGCAAAAAGGGAACAAACAGAACACAAAAATGGCAAAACGGACACAAAGAGGCAGAAGGGAACGAACAGAACACAAAAACGGCAAAAGGGACACAAAGAGGGGAGTGAAAAACAATGGTCAGTGGGCACAGACCACAACGGCAAGAGCGCTGGTGGAGCTGCAGCGGGGGGGAGCGACCTACCTGGCAAGTTGAAGGGTTGATGTAATGCTGTTTTTGACTAGTCTGACTGGGATCCTGCTAATCAGGACCCAAGTCTATCTGCTCTCTCCCCTAAACTATAATGCTATGTACTAGGTACATCCCAGATTGGATACTGGAGTACCCATGTCATTCCCTAGTACATGGTACCATGTACCCAGGGCATAGGTACCCCAGAGGTCTCCCATGGGCTGCAGAATGTATTATAATTCCCACCCATAGGAGACCATTCAAAATGGACCAACAGGCCTGCCATTGCAGCCTGTGTAAGTCGGTGCATGCACCACTTTCTTAAGAAATAGGTTTACTATATCTAAGGGTCACTGCACTTAAAGTCTATAAGTCACCCCTATAGCAGACTTTTACAATCCTGAGGGCAGGGTGCTTGGTTCTAAGTGAGAGGGTGCCCATTCACAAGCAGGACACCACTGCAACCTACTGAGTCCATTCTCCTGGGTTGTCAGTGAAGCAGCCATATACTAGCGTGGGCGCTGCAGAGTCATTCGTCTACCAAGCCCCTGGTCACTCTCCAGTGACCCAGACTCTGTCCCCTCTATTTTCAGGTACTCTTCCCCAAGAATCCACGTTTGGATTACCATGGACACGTTCTTCTCTTCCAGCAGCGGCACTTGCCTGAAGTTTTCCATTGGGTTCGACTGCGGTTTCCGAAACCACTTCACACCTATGCACCCGGCTTCCCTGGGATTAGTAATTCGAGTACCATGGTATCCACAGGTGGGGTTGCTCTACAACCTTCTGTCTTCCATGGGGTTTCTTCAGGGTCCACTGGGAAGTCCTTAATCTTTAAAATTCCAACCGCGACTTGCACATAGACTTATACGGAGCACACGGTTGTGTTCATACACTGCACAGGCGCTCCATGGGGTCCCTGTCTACTCACCTTGGGTGGTTTCTTGGGGTCACAGCACTTCTACGTCCTCTCAACATTTTCCTGACTTGAGTCATGGTTCTTATACCACTTTCTTAGTATATGGTTTGGCCCCCCTCTGGAGCCCGCTGTGTATTAGTGCTATTTACTGTGATTTATTTGCTAAAGTATTGTGTGCTTGATGTCTATCTCCGTGTGGGAGATACTGTAACATACTAGATAGTGTTATATTATAAATACATATTTTTATAACTACTGCGTGGTTCTCTTTTCATTTAATCTATACTATAAGATTGATTGCATTCTGGTAAAACAATCTGCTTTACACTCCATCAAGACTAAGCCTGAAGGCTGCTCTCCATGCTAACCACTTGGATAGCTTTCTAAGGTTGTCTGAGACCTCTTAAATCACCATAAAGACTGGCTGGACTGGTGCAAGGTGCCCACTTACATTAGTGGCCATCATATACCAGGTCAGCTTCTCACATTGGTATGCAGCGGTTGGGATTCAAGCCTGCATTGTTTTACCAGATAAATATTTTGTATTGATTAACTGAAAAAACACTAGTACTAGGCACATATAATACAAGCTTAAAATAGTAAGTTCTACTGAACTTGGGGTTGGGTAAGTTATGGGTCTAGCACACCCTTTCTCCAACCTATGAGAGTTTAGCTCCCACTAGGTTAAGTAGGTGCAACACCACACCACACCACACCACACTTAGTATGTCTACTAAAGGAGATGCCAGTGTCTCTCTGCCTTCTAGATACAGTGAACCTTTGTTCCAAAAACTGAAAGCACTGTGTGCTTCTAGGAAGCTGAAGACAGGGAGGAGTGCCAACACCCAACGCCTTGTAGCGTTGTAACTGTTAGAAGACTTCAGGAAAACCCCTGGGTCAGACGAACAGGACAGAGTGGGTGGGATAGGGAATGAGGATAGGTCAAAAGGGGAAACCTGATATCTCCCACCAGGACAACTCAGATCTGCTAGAAGAAAATACAGAAGGCCCTGAGGGCCACCTCTTCATTCCTTCTCGAAGAATACAGAGTTTACCTAGGACATCTAGATCTCCCTCTGCAGTCTAATCACTCAGGACAGTCTGTAGGGATCTCTGTATCTAGCAGGAGGGACCACTATTTTGATTGGGAGTACCAACTTCTTGAGCTAGAGAAAGCTAGGCTTAGGCTCAGGCAAGAGCAGCTGGCTCTTGACAAGGAGTCCCTAGAAGTCCAGAGGGCTAGGACAAGTTGGGACTATAGTCCCATTAGTGGCAGCAACAGTGTCCCTAGAGTTAAGAGACATTCCTTTGCTAATAGGAACATGAGCAAGATTGTCCCTCCCTACCGTGCTGGGGATGACATCCATAAATTGATAACTGATTTAGAGAGGGCATTTAAAGTTCAGAGGGTCCCTCAAGAGCAGTGGGCAGCTATCGTGTGGCTCTCCTTTGCTTACAAAGGTAGGGATAAGCTCCTCACTGTTAGAGAAGAGGATGCTGACAATTACTCAGTTTTGAAGAGTGCTCTCATTGATGGGGTTGGCTTAACCACTGAACAGTACAGGATTAAGCTCAGAGACACCCAGAAGACACAGAATAAGGACTGGGTAGATTTTGTGGTTAGTGCTATTAAGGCTCTGGAAGGTTGGTTTCTTGGCAGCAAAGTGCATGATTTTGATGGATTGTACAATTTGATTATGAGGAAGCAGATCCTTGATAATTGCCAGAATCAGCTATGGCATCAGTACCTGGTGAACTCAGATCTGACTTCTCCCCAAGAATTGGGAAAGCAGGCAGATAAATGGGTCGGAACCAGGGTGAAGCAGAAAAATCAGAACCATGGTGGTGACCAGAAGAAGCAAGATTCTTCTAAAGCTCAAGATAAGGGTGGGGAAGGGGTAAAGACAAAGAGTCTTCATCAGGGCCCCAAAACCCTGCATCTGGAAGGGGAATCACAATCCAACAAGTAAAAAGACAAAAAGAAACCTTGGTGTTACTTGTGTATGGTAAAAACCCATTGGACAAAGGATGCTGATTGGCCAAAAGCCAAGGAGATTACTCGTACCACCACTGCCTCTAAAACACCTGCTCCCACTAGCACACGTGTAAGTGGTGGTACAGGAAACAAGGGATTAGTGGGGTTAACCTTGGGATCTGAGGTGGGTTCTAGCTTAGTGAGAACTCTAGCTCAGGCTGTTCTAGTCTGTGATGGCATGGATGTTGCCACCTTACTTGTCAGTCCCAGTAACGTGGGCAAGTACAGACTGCAGCCTTGGATCAATGGGACAGAGGCGATGGCCTACAGGGACACAGGGGCCAGTGTCATAATGAACTTGTGTCTCCTGGTGAAATATACCAAGTGACCAATATAAACAATGTTAGGAATGACCATTCCTTGGCAGTTGTTAATTTCAGCCTGGGAGGGGTAACCGGTCCTAAAAGGTTTGTGGTAAGTTCAGATCTACCAGTAGATTGTTTGTTGGGCAATGATTTGGAGACTTCAGCTTGGGCTGATGTGGAATTTAGGACTTATGCTGTAATGTTGGGCATCTCTGCAGATGTGTTTGCTGTGACTAGGTCACAAGTCAAACTGACATCCACTGAACAGGCCCTGGAACCTGGACCAATGGACCAGGTGCCTTCCAAGAGAAGGAGCAGGAGGGGCAAGGCTGTGTCTTCCCCCCACCTAAGACTTAGAATGAAGGTCACTCTTGAGGGAGATGATCTTAGTCCTGGTGAAGGAACTGTCTCAGATGAATTTGGGCCTGACCAGGTTGAGTTCTTAGGGACAGGGGGCCCTTCAAGTACAGACTTGAGTTTGGAGCAGCAAACCTGCCCCTCTCTTGAACCCCTCAGACAGCAAGTTGCTGCTGAGGCTGTGCTGCTGGGAGTGTCAGTGAGTCCCAAATGATCTACTGGGACAAGGGACTCCCTTATTCAGAGGGTAGAGACCCCAAGCCTGGTGCTACCAGGAGATTGGTTATACCTCTGAAGTTTGGGTGAATCCTACTCACCCTTGCACGAAATTACCCTGGCAGGACACCTAGGCCAAGGTAAGACTTTCACTGGCCTCATATGTCTGAGGACACCAAGGAGTTTTGTTGCTCCTGTACCACCTGCCAAGCCAGTGGTAAGTCAGGTGGTACAACAAAGCCCCCCTCATACCACTACCAATTGTGGGGGATCCCTTTGAGAGGGTTGGGATTGACATAATTGTTCCCATGAACCCTCCTATTGCAATAATATACCAGCGGATTTAGGTTCATATAGAAACTGGTTCCTCCACAGCCATTGCCAAAGTTCCAACTTACAGCAGTCGCAACCTTAACACAACCAACCTGGGAAAAGCTCTACAAGGTGCGAAGCTTGTTACACCTAGGCTGGGAACATCAAGACTCCCCATCCTGCAGTATGCAGATGATGTTGTGGTCATGAACCACACAAAGTCAAGCTCACAGAGAGCGCTCAACTCACTACACATGTACAACGGTGACAACAAACTCCAAGTAAACCAAGGTAAAACCTTTTTGGTACATACCCGCACAAAAACATGCACAATGGCAGCTTGAGGAGCAGCAAATCACTACAGTGACAACATATAATTATCTAGGCTTTTAGTTTCCAGAAGGGGCCAAACCAACTGCACATTTAAAGGTTGTAAGGTGAAAGGGAGCAGGCATTGCACATGGACTGAACTACCTAAAAAGTCGTCTAATAAGCCCCTCTGCCAAACCCATCTTAGGAGTCCCAAGGGCCAAACTGATTTATTACCTAAACTAAGGCCACCAAGCCTTCACAGGTTTGTTGCCCCCACTGCTGGACTCCATCCTAAGTCCAGTATATAAGAAAATCCTGTACATACCTGGGCACGTGCGAAGGACAAGGCTCAGACTAGAGTTAGGCCTCGTGAGCAAAGATCTAGAATGCCAAGGTGCACTTCCGAAACACTATATCAGCATTTTGCAGGCACCAGAGGACTTCTTCAAGGCTCAGCTAAAAGCAGTATTTGAAGCGGCCAGCAATCCATGGTGCGACTACCTCGCACAAGCAATCTGAAACCTGCAAGTCAAAGCTTGCAAGCTCCAGCGCATCTGCATTCCATTCTCAGTCTGGAAAAAGATAGTTAATGCACAGTTAAAAAGACACCTAGCTACAGCAGGACTTCATCAACTTGCGTAGTTTCACGGTCACAGAAGCTCTTGACCACGCTTACTTAGTTGGGAAAGCGCAGCCCTACCTGCACCAAGCAATAGGTGTCCACGCCCGCAGTAAAATTCTATACATGCGCCTTCTCGCCCAACCAATTCCGGACTTCAATCCCTCTTGGGCAAAGAAAGGCGAGAGAAGATCATGCAGGCTGTGCAACTATCACAATGACTCCAGGCTTCATCTGCTATGTTGTTGTCCCAAATAGACCATGATCGTCAACGCATGTTAGTTCCCCTACTACTGCTCATGAAATACACACCTACAAATCAACTACAGACCTGTGCTTTTCTCAATCTGCCCCTCTGACCCTGGCAAGGTTTGGGAAATTCACAGACGCCATACACTCTGTACTCAACCTCTCGACGATCATCCCTAACGATCTGAATATCACCAGACTTCCACTAAACATTATTTTCACGCCAACAGCACATACACTAACCAACCAGTAGAGTCCTCTCTTTAATTAATTCCTTTTCATTTTGGTAACTTCTCCTGGCAGGCTACCAAATACGAGCACTTTTTATTCTGGGCTGCTTGATTAGTTATCTCAAAAACATGCAGCCACGTTGGAATTTTCATTTATTTTTGCATTACTAGTCTATTATTTAAATTCTGCTCAACTACACAGTCAAGCATTAGCACTTTTCATAACTTGGGCTGCTTAGGAGACACAAACAGTCACAAACCACAAAACACAGGGCACACATTGTTGTCTCCTCCAGCTATGCAGTTTTCTGCAAACTCACTTTGATACATTATGAAATGCTGATTTTATCCTTTCCTCTTCTTCCTAATTTTTTTTTATCTTTTCTGATTTAGGCAATTTTTTTCACATAAATTTGCCAGTGTACTTTAGTTTGCATACCAAAGCTCGTACATGTTATTATGTAACGATATTAAGTAATTGAACAGGAATAAAAGAAATACAAATACAGGGATGTCTCAGACTTATGTGAGATATGACAGTGGTATGTGCACAGTGGTGACGCTGGTAGGGAATACTGGTTCTGGATGGAATTTTCCATTGCATCACTGTTAAGGTTGTTGCTCACAATCAGTTAAATTAGGCGTTGGTCATTTTATTACATAAACACTGTAAATGGACCATTCAGGTTAGAGAGGTCTTCGCCCGAGCTGTCCATAGAGACGTCAGATTCCAGACCGCTGGCTACTGTCCTTCCTTGACCTAAGGTGGACTGTTGGAGTTGAAACTGAGTGCCGGCAGAAGGTCTTATAACACAGAAGCCATCTGCGTTGCAAGGATGCAGAGCGACAACCGTAGCAATTTCCCAGCATGCAATGTTAGATTACCTTTATGCTCTCAGAGTAGAGAGTAGACAGTAATAGGACTGGGTATAGGAGTAAGAGGATCTGGTGCTGTAATCCATCACACCGTTCACTCTCATCCAGAATATTATAGTAGCATTCTGCTTCATATCTTCTTTGGTCCTGGCGCATACTCTGTGTCATTATTAGTTCAGATGCTTCATTGTGACATTTTAAGTATGAAAGGCGTTATTCCTGGATACTAATGCGTCCTTGGGAGAGGGACTACTTCGTTTACCAGAGTGCTTACTTTTTCACGCGAAACAAGTCAGGCTGCAGGTCTATGTGCTATTGGACTAGAGGGTCTGAATCCCTAGGCTTAGGGTATATCCCTTTGATGCGTAACAATCCCGCCAATATCCCAATTCCTGATGTCTACCCGCAGTGCCCAACATTATGCCAAACCAGTTGAAGGCAACAGTCTCTGTGATCCCTGTATGGTCCAGTTACAACAGGGCCTGACCACTGATGACTCATTGCGGACGGTCTGACAACTCACACACACACACGTCTTCAAAAGAAGACCTTACTTAGTCTACACATCATCTCAACCTTAGTCGAAACTTCACCTCAACCTCAGGCAACACCACACCTCACGCTTAGTCGAGACCTCTGACGAGCACCAAACCCGGCATGACTCCATCACAATAAAGAGAGGGACGAGTGGGTTCCAGGATCACCAAAAAAGAAAATCTGGAGGTCACGGGGGTTGAGTGCTTCCACATGCTGCACTATTTAATCTGCCCTCAGAAGAAGTATACCACAGTAAATTCAGTGAATCTAACATCCGGAAACATATATTATTCATGTGCAAATAATTGTTCTCAATCATACACAAGAGGCAGACGTGAAACACTCAGACACTTTGGAACAGGGGACAATACCAGAGGAACAAGAAAAGGGCCTGGAAACAGAGAAACAATCTGACAGAAAACACAAAACATATGGATGGATAACATACTGATATTGGGATTGGGAAATGCTAAAGCCTCATTCCACGTGGGCCGTAATTTCCCTTTCTGCTAACAACTCCCAACTTCAACAGAATGAAGGCCTTACACTGGGCTTGGGGTATATGCATCTGATCCAGAAAGACAAATACTGAGGCAATGAGAGAAATACACTGAGACAATGTGATAGACACTGAGAAATAAACACACTGAGAGAGATTACACTGTCACTAGAACAGGAAAACAAACTGACATTAGGTAGAAAATACATAGAAACTGGACCTGAAGATGACTATAATGGAGCCAGGTAAATTTACACATGGATTAAGTGAGAGAATATGCAGACAGGAAGATGAGTCTCTCTACAAAAACATGACAGGAACAGCCATTTGAGGTTTTTTTTATTTGGGTCCTTTACAGATGGTGATTACTGGCCAGTTTCCATGGTGAGTACTGCAGTTTGCCACAGGTGTCCCAGGTTCTCAGGTATGCTTTGCAACCAAGATATGTTATGACATAACAACACAAATAAACTATTGAGTACACTCACTAAGCTCAATCCTCAATCAGGTCCTTCAATTACAGGCAGGAAAGTAAAACTGATTACATATGGAACCATAACAAACAGGTGGGTGTATAACCTTCTGAGGCAAAGATCAAGCCCCCAACACAATTGTAGGGCTTACACAGTAAGGCTCTAGAATACAATATTATAAAATGATACCGCTACTAATACGGTATACAAAAAACTATGATGTCCTCATCAGACTTTGTATCCCTCAAATTTACAGAGTAAGATGCTGCCATAATGTCAGGAATGACAAAGTGAACACCCAGAGCTATGTAGTCTCACCACACTCCACTCCTAGACTGTTCTCTGCAAGTCTGCAATGCCGATGATAGTTCAAAGGTCTGTTCTGGTTTGCTTAGATACAAGGTCCTCACAAGGGAGGGGCGCACATCCTCAAGATGATCTTCACACAGGCTGCAGCCTGGCTCTTTGTCCACCTAATCAGGATTCTGGTCCTCTCCAAACCAGTCTTCTTCCATGGGAGGTCACATGGCCTGATCTTGGCTTAGAGTCCTGACCCTGCTTAGGTCTTCGTTTGTACATGTTCTCCTTATGAAGTCCAGACAAACTAAAACTTTTAGCAGTATGATTGCAGTATTTATTCTCCACTCATTAGAGACCTATAGGGTATTGATGGGAAAGCCATGTAAAATGGCATGTGGGTTGTCATGTCGAAAGATTCAAAAAGACAATCTGAAGGGGAACCAACATTTGTTCAGGCACTCATGAGTACTGCATAAGACAGCATTCACCTTCTACAAACTACCACTCCAACAGCACCTGTGTAACATTACACACAGCATCATGTAAATAAATAATAGGGGAAGTAAACAATTCATTAATGGTGGATAACTCAGATTTTACAGGTGGATCCATAGTACGGCATCAAGGAGGTGCAGTTCAGGCCTCGAGAAATCTAGTCGCCCATACACTAAGGCAAGTCAAATTTTATCACAGCGAGCTATTATTAGAGCCTACTGGCCCGGTCTGGCGAGAGCTCCTGACAAACAATAGGTGTTCTGAAAGTGAATGAGCAATAAAGATGTACTTAAATCTTGTTTTATTTTGTCACATTTGATGTGCTGGAAGACAGAGGTCAAATGTCAGTTTATGTAATCTTACTAATTGATGTTTATTTTATCCTGGAGATTGGTGTTTACAAAATCCTCTAACTTTGCAGTCAGAGAAAGAAAAGTAAACTAAATAGTCCGACATTTGTACCGGGGTACAGGCAGTGTAAAATGAAAGGCTGTAGGATGTAAAAAAAATTCTATCACACAATATTTAAATAGTTTATAAATGAACTGTACATATATTCTAAAATATATTTCTGTAGTTAAGTAAGCACTTTTTAAAAATGTTGAAGTGCTGATGGAAACAAATAGTTTAATAGAATCAAAACACTTTATCAGACGGCGGCACCACCTCAGACTAATGAGGCACACCGTGAAACAGATCATCTAGAAAATTCTGTCGACAAAGGCCCCTTTCCCCTCTTATGACTCCCCACCTTCTCTCTAATTTCCACACCATACGGACAAGATTTAAGGGGCGGTTGGGGTTGGGGGGGAGTCTCTGCGCTGCATGCTCTGCATCAGAGAAAGCCACTGGCGCCGCTGATAAGACTACAGGCAAGACTACACATCACTACCGCGAACTGCAGGACACTCAAGGTTTTTCTAAAGCTCACAGTTTGATTTGGTTGTTGTCTTAATTAACCCTTTAAATGGAGCCATAATTTTCCCGCAGTGCGGGATAATTTCACGCATGCGCAAATCGGACGGCTCCCGGCCGTCTGATGAACACGCCACCCGTGACATTGGAGGGGGTTAACATACACCAGGAGGTTAAAGGACATGAGGTAGCTCCAGTAGTGCGCAGTGTCCCTGAGGAGAATAGGGTAACTGGCGCAGGGGTTCATGGTCCTAGTGGTGGGAGGGACACTCTACTGATTCTAGGTGAGAGGTGCAGGGAAAGGGGTTCCCCCAAGGTTGAAGTCCTGGTATGTGAGTGTGAAGACCGCCCAGAAGAGTGTGGGTTGAATGACAGAGACAGTCAGATATTGTCTTGCCAGTCTCAGGACACTGGTGTGGAGTATGTGTGCGAGGCACTGGATGGTGAGATGAAGCATGGTTTGGTTAACACCTGTAGGGGGCTGTGTGATCCAATTGTGGGAGAGCATATTGTAAGTCCCTATTTTCCAGAGCTATGACAACACCTGTTGGAGAATGAGTTCTCTGACCCCAGGGATCTCACATTGGAGGCAGACCTTTTGGTGGATTCCAGAGGGGTTGGAGAGACACTGGGGAGTGACCCTGTAGGGAGTGGCTCAGGTATCTTCCAACCGAGAGTGGTGGAAGTGATGCAGAGTAGCCCAGCTAGGTCCCATTGTAGTGGGAGGGGTGTAGGGGCTCACATCCTGTCTCAGTGGAGAAGAAGTGAGTGTGGGGCTGAGTGTCCCAAGGTGTACGAAACCCCGTCTCAGAGCCTGGATGGTTTTTTAAGGGAGCACCAGGTGGGGAGCTTAGGCTGTCTGATGGGCCGCCCGTTGAAGGGGATCCCCTAGTGTCTGGTGAACTGGGAGTGTCTGTAAGCAGGCCTCCTTCAGTTCTAGTGTCTGGCAGTGCTGCTCCCGTTGGGAGGGTACAGAGGTCCAGGCTGAGGGGTGAGAGGGGGATAGAGTCCCCAGTGGAGGAACCAATGGGTCAGGGGCCAGCCAGAAGGGCTGCATCACCAGTGAATGACCATGGTGACACCACTTCTGTCCTGGGGAATCTTTGCGCACTGTCAGATGGACTGGGGTCGGGAGATCTGCGCCAGGCAGACTGTCACAAGACACATGAGTTATGTGTCACCCTCGGGGGGAGCATATGTGCTCCCAAGGAAGTCCTGGGTTGCCAGGCAAGTGTTAAACCGCAGGGTTTGGTCCTTGGTTGGGAAGCCAGGTTGAGGTGTTGTCTGACCTGGAGGAAGGGGCAACTGTAATCAGTGTCCTTACCGAGGTAGCACCTAGGGGTACCCCTCCAGTTGGGAGGGTGCAGTGCTCTGGCAGGGGGTGCAGAGAGAGGGAGTCCTCGCCTCTGATCCCGGTAGAGCCTGAGGGTTTAGACCCTAGGTTGGAGGGCCAGGTTCAGGGTGTCCCCCCTGACCTGGTAGCCCAGTTGCAGGATAAAACCCCTGAACTGGTGGGCAAATTGTGCAGGACACCTGCTACAGGCACCCTGACAATTCTGTTAGGGGGTCCCGCTCCAAGTGGGTGGGTACAGAGCCCCAAGGAGGAGGACCAGGTGTGGGAGAAGCCACCCCAGTCTCTGGTCCAGCAGCCGGGTACAGGCCTAGGGCTGGTGGGTCAGTGCCAGGATGTCATACCTGACTTGACAGGAGGGAGAGGGGGCAAAGGGTGCCAACCACCTGGGGCTACTACCCCCTGCTCTCTGACGCCACAGAGGTTTGAAAACCCTGAGAGGCATAAGGCCTGGGTCTCAACCCTGACTACTGTCAGTGACCACTGTGACTCACTGTCTATCTGTTGGGACACACCTGTGAGCAAGTTAAAAATAGATGCTGCACAGGTGGTGTCCACAGGTGAAGAGAAGGGTTCCCCATGGATTAGCTTGGTGGACCCTGAGAGTATGGACAGAGGATTTGAAATACATTCAGATTGGCGTAGAACTGGAATATGCCCCTGCTGTTGCGGGCCAGGTCCATGTTATATCGCCCAAAGCAGGGAAGCCCATCAAGGTAGTGATTTGTCTACCCTGCGTTTTGGCTGGAAGGGGGGTGTGTTGAACTTTGCCCTTTTTGCAGGGTCATCCCTGATTTTTGTGCCTTCCTCCTCTATTTTGTCTGACCTTTAGTTGGCTGTTTTATGACTCTGGACACTTTACCACTGCTGATCAGTGCTAGAGTGCATATGCTCTCCCTATTATACCTTAATGTATGAATCCGTGATTCCATGATTGGCTGGTTTGGTTTACTTGTCAGACCCTAGTACAGTGCACCAGGAGTGCCCAGGGCTGGTAATCCAAATGCTGCTGGTGGGCTTGCAGCACTGGTTGTGCCACCCACAGACGCAGCCTTGTAAAATGTGTCTAAGGTATGCCATTGCAGAACATGCGTGCAGTCTGGTACTGCCGTGCTGACTGGGCAAGTGCACCCACTTGCCAGTCCCTAAACCTTCCCTTTTCTTCATATCAGACACCCCTATGTTAGGCCCATTTACAGGGTGCATTGTAAGTATAGGGTAGGACAAGGCCTAATGTCTGTGGCATGTTCTAATTGTGAATTCCAGCCATTTTCGTTTTTCACTATTGCAAGGCTACCTGTTCTCCATAGGCCAGAATGGGCTGTTAGAATTATTACATTTTAAAATCCTAACTGACTCAGAGAACATGGTAGAAATTTTAGTTTAGTATGCCTGGACTCAGAATGATAAAATGCATCTTTTAGTGAAGTTGGTTTTAACAATCTGTGTTTGCAAATACCACTTTTAGAAAGTAGGTATTTGCTTGCCTAACCTTTCAAGCCTGCCTCTGCTAGGTTGTGTATTCCTTGTCCGGAATTTGTGAGTGACAGGGCTGGGGGATTCCAAGAGACAGAATGAGTCAGCCCAGTGCTGAATAGTAAGATCTGCATCTAGATGGGAGGGAGTAGGTTCAGCTGAACTTTGAATAGGGCTGTGCTTGCCTTCCACAATGCTGGCTCCACCTCCTGGGGTGAGGCTGATGTCTCTACCCTGCACACTGAAAGAAGAGAAGGTGTCCTGTCAACAAAGTGCTCCAGGACTGTACTTGCCTTCCACAATGCTGGCTCCACCTCCTGTGGGGCGTCTGATGTTTCTGCCTTCACTGTGAAAGGATAGGAGAAGTCTGGTAAACAGAGAGCTTCGGAACTGGTTTGGACTCGGCAAATGCCCCTCTCCCCTCAGAGAACAAAGGATTTTGGGGTATCAATATTGGGACCCTGATCCCATGAAATTTATCACTTTGGAGTACGAGAAGAAACCTTTACTGAAGAGAGGATCTTGAAGAAACTGAGGAGATACTATTCCTAAGCTGAAGTGCTGCTTAGGGGATTGGCCTGCAGTGGTTGCCTTACTGCCAAAGGAAGGAGAAAGGAACTTTGTGTACTTTGCTGTCAACTTGTGAAGGACCTCCCAGGGCTTGGAAAAGAGCTTGCATCCTGCTGAAGTCTCAGGGACAGCAGACTTCAACCCCCAGCTCCCCAGAGTTCTTTGGAAGTGCCAACTGCTGTTTTGGGACTTCTGAGGGACTGCGTGTTGCAAGGACCTGGAAGCGCGACTCAATGAGAACGAAGTGTGTTGTCATCGCTGCTGCTGCCGTCGCATTTCTGAACAAGGGTGTTGCGGCTGGAGTTGTCGCACTGCACCGCATGGAGAGAAGCGGCTTGCAACGAAGAGGAAGCGTGTCGCCATCGCTGCTGCCTGCCGTCACACTTCTGAACAAGGGGGTCGCCGCTGGAGTTGTTGCACTGCACCGCATCGAGAGAAGAGTCTCGCAACGAGGTCGAAGTATGTCGATGTCGCTGTTGCTGCCATCGCACTTCTAAACAAGGGTGTTGACGCTGGAACTGTCGCATTGCACCGTATCGAAGAAAGCACCTCACATCTCCGAGAAGCGTGCCAATGTCGGAGCTGCAGCCATCGCATTTCTGAACAAGGATATCGCCGCTGTAGTTGTCGCATTGTGCGGAAGCTTCATGCAATCGTGGGGGAAGAGTGTCGCAGCTGAAGCTGTTGCAGTCGCACTTCTGAACAAGGGTGTCGCCGCTGCAGTCCACACATCGAACCGAGAACTTCTCACATCCCCGGAGAAGCGTGCCGCATCTGGAAGATCTTCACGTCTTTATTTCTTTGCACCTGAACTTTGCCGCATTTCCCTTGCTGCAACATTGCTTGTCCTGGAAGCGCAACGCATCGTAAGGTACATAGACGCAAAGTGTCGCATCTTAAGAACTGAACTGAACTAAGCTAAATCTACCATCTTAAAGTAACAGTATTGTGTATTTTTGTCGTTTATAGTCTTGTGATAAATCTATATAAAATATACTTATTTTTTATATAAAACCTTGTGTGGTGTCCAACTGTAGTGTTGTCACTGGGTTGCTGTATGTGGTCACAAATGCTTTACACTCTGCCTCTGAGATAAGCCTATCTGATCGTGCGAAGCTGCCAAGGGGGTGAGGAGGGGTTATTTTAGGAGTGTAATCCCCTTATCCTGACTAGAGGCATGGGTCCCTATTTGTCGCAAGTACCTACCTGTGCCAACGAGTGACCCCCAAATCTAACACCTGTGCAGCCATGACATTTTGCATGAACATTTGTAACTACTGGGATATGCTGCAATATACCAATAATGATACTGTTGAATCACTTGTACCACTTTTATTGTCTGTCATGCCCAGTGTACTGCATTGCACAAAATCTTAATAAAGAGGGTTACATTTAAAAAAAACACTACCCTTGGTGATGTGGAAATGATAAATATTTGTTGAAACCCAATTTCCACACATTGTTTGTGCGCTATATAGTTTTGTCAGTAAAACTGCATGTCAGTGGGAAGGTTTGTGGCCATTTCAATTGAAATTGTTAGAAATGGGGATCTCTAGTTGGCAGCGACTGGCGCCAAGGTGCAAATAAGCATCCTTCTTCCTAAGTCAGAGTAAGGGGGATACACCCTTTGATAACCCCTGCTCAACCCTGTGGTAACGTAGCACGAGCAGACAGGCCTGTCTCAGAAGCAGTGTGTGAAGCATTGATGACCATACACAATAACGCAGGGAAGGCGCTACAAACAGACACCACAAGCAGTTATAGAAAAATAGTTATCTTTGTATGGACTGAACACGAGGCTTAAAAGCGCTGAAGGAGCCACAATGCACATAATAACATATTCACTTCAAAAGCAATAAAGGCACTCAAAAAGCGTGTGGAACAAACTTAGTTCGAGGCCGGGGTCCACGTGAACCGGTGACGCACAATGTACCTGAGATTTAAAGGGGCACAGCACACAGACTCACAAGGAAGCTGCGGTGATGTTAGGCAGACTCACAGCGGCCACAGCTTCCAGCTGCAGTGGTTCGCGGCATGCACTCACGATAATCCTGGGACTGGGCTTAAAGGCGGGCTCCCAGCGGCACCTGCAGGTGGTAACAAGATCCTCGAAGTGGGGACTAGTACGGGCACTCAGCAGCACAGCTCCTCAGCTCCAACGGCCCACAATAGCGATTGCGACGATTCTCGTAGGACGGCAAATGCAGGCACTCAGCGGCGCAGCTCCTCAGCTGCAGCGGCCCACAATAGCGATTGCGATGATTCTCATAGGACGGCAAATACGGGCACTCAGGGGCACAGCTCCTCAGCTGCAGTGGCCCGCCATAGCGATGACTTTGGTAACACAGGCAAATGCGGGCTCTCAGCGGCAACAGCTCCTCATCTGCGGCAGCCCACTATAGCGATAACGGTAACTTTGGTAACACAGGCAAATGCGGGCTCTCAGCAGCAACAGTTCATCAGCTGCGGCGGCCCACACTAGAGATAACAATGACTTTGGTAACACAGGCAAATGCGGGCTCTCAGCGGCAACAGCTCCTCAGCTGCTCCGACCCACAATAGCGATGCAATGACTTTCAGCCCGCATTCTCCGCAGTAGAACCAGAAGCTCTGGAATTCTGAACGGAGGCCTCACCTGCGAGTAGAATCCCCCTCACATAGGAATCCGGTCGGCTGATGGCTGAAGTCTAATGTCCCTGAGACTTCAGCAAGCTAAAATCAGGCCCTTGGTAGTTGCTTCAGCAAGAAGGACGAAAGTTTCAGAGTACTTTCCCTCTAGTTACACTGACAGAGGTTCGTCTTGACATCCAGAAGTAACACACCCTGTATGGGGTTTTAGCACAGATCTTTTATACCTCAAAAGTCTTTGTTCTCAAAAAGTCACTAATCACTGAACCCAGCTAGATCCAGTTTGGTGTCGTCATGGAGCACTTTGTTTACTAGGCTGCATCCTGCCTTTCACGAAGAGGGGGTCTGCCATCCAACTCACAGTGGGAGGGGGAGCCATCATTCACCTTGCCAGGCACAACCCTGCTCAGATCAAAGGGTCACCCCTCCCCATACTCCACTGATGAGCTCTCCGTTTTTCAATCCAGGTCGGGCTTAGCCTGCCCTGACCCTCCAAAACCAGACAGGCAATACATATAATAGCAGAGCACACTGGAAGGCTTAGAAGAAAATACATACTTCCTAAAAGTGGTATTTTTAATCACAGAATATAAAAATAATCGAAGCTAAAAGATGCACTTTAATATTAGGAGCTCAGTCATACTTAATTTGACTTTCCTATCATTTTCCTTGGGTCAATCAGGATTATACCAATTCATACAGTCAATTTACAATAGGGAGCATTTGTGCTGTGGCACTGAATGGCAGTGGTACAGCACACAGAGCATGTAACACCAGCAAACACAGAGGAGACAAAAGCAAAAAATGGAAGGGAGACCCACGCCATTGGTGCCAGGTCTAACAGAAATGTGCTGTCTGTAAATGACAGTGCACATCATTCTTTAGTAATATATTTATTAAAAGTGAGCGTTTTTAATAAGGAGCTGAGAAACATTCCTGCCCCGCCCTGATGACAGTGCTATTAGTGAACTAAGAAGCAAGTCTGGGGGCCATGTGTACCCTTATGTAGGCTACATTTTTACAATGCATGTAGCAAATGTTTAGTCTATTAAATCAAACGAAGGAGTTTTTGCACAGAAGACATGCGGAACACACATATTTGGAGCGGTATTTAAACAGAATATCGAAAACACAAGTATTGTGGGGCAAAAATATTGTGTCAAAAATATCTAGGACAAAAACAGTGCAAAGGTAAGTTTGTATAGGTAAGAAAAAGTTTACTATATAAAACTCCACATCTATGTACCTTTCCGATATATATATCATCAAGGTACATAGATGTGGAGTTAATAATAGTTAATCTATACTAACCTATTCATATTTGCACTTACTAACTCGCTATTTTGATATTTTGTTGCTCAATATTTTTTACACTACATTCTGTTTACAATATATTTGTGTTTTCGATACTCTGTCAGCGATGGATTTGAAGGAATTCTCAAACATGATAATAGAAGAAAAATGTGACTGGATGAAATAAAATATTCGCCTAGGATGACCCATTTCAAGACAAGTTTATGGGTCAAGCGCATTACAATTAGGTCGAGTAGATAATTCAAGTCACATCACCAGTGGGTCTAATAACATGTTTATGATTTTTCGATGCCTAGAGTTGCTCTCTACTATGGGTGCGGGTACATTTTGGCTACATTTCCTAACCAGCTTTGCCTTGATCTCTGCTAGCAAACCTCACAATAATTTTGGAGCAGCTTCAGTGAATTCATTGCTTGTCATGAATACTGAGGCAAAACACAAATACCAGGCCAAAGTCAAACAAGGCCATGGTTAAACATCTTTAGCAGGTATGTACAGAAGGTTTTCTCCCTACACACTGGACTAGCAACACAGGGACCTTCTGACAGTAGACACATACACAGTGGGGCAGAGAATACACACTGCCACAAACATGAAAACACTGTGACAGGGATAGGGTGCATTGGAAAAAATCTAAGAAAAGACAATGACACTAGGATATGTGACACACATACTAATCAAGCATTCATTATTTTAAATGTGCTTCTTCACGGAGCATCTTTTTGCTAGGGCGTTTAAGAAAAACAGCCAAACGAGAAGAATCACCAACACAGAAAAGTTTTAAGAATCCTATTGAAATGCCGGTGGTTCTGATGCTTCATAATTTCGCACACAGATATCTTAAGGACCATCCCTACTTAAAGGACGGAACATATGACACAAGAAAATTGCAATGTAAAACTCTGACAAAGGTGTGTCTATGGAAATGATCTCTGAGGGAAGTTCTTAGCGGACCCCATTTGTAAGTCCTTAAAGTATGGCTTTAAGGCAGACTATTTGCTTCAAAGGCAGACAGTAATAGGGTTCCCTGACTGGAAAATTCTAAATACAATACAATTTGGATTCAGATGAATGAGGAAGGTCAGGAAATAAATTATTACAGCATCAAAGTAGGATAGAGTGTAAGCAAAGGCCACTGTAGCAAGATAGACTTTAAATATAAAAGGGAGGCTGTTTCCCAGTATGTGATGGATTGATCTGCATCATCAAATATCATTTCTTATCACGCAAGAGCCACATGCATTTAACCTTGTGCTGGCACTGGAGAGCATGCTTGTCTTCTCTATGTCTTTCTCCTTGTACCGTTGCTGTGTTTTTTCTTTTTATCCTTGAGAACCTCAGGATCATGCAGGCTCACTGAGTATCTTCCTGTTAGGTTAAGGCTGCACCCAAGGTGCCCCTTTTTAGGTCGAGCTTAGCGGCAGCGGGCATACCCTGCTTGCTCTATGAGGCATGCAGTATTAGAGTATGCACTAGCAGCCCCATCCACCAGCCGCGGTCCGTGCAGGTAACAGCGGTGGGTCGCGTGGGAGGGATTTCGCAGGACGATGCCAAGGGAAAATGTATTATTTGTTTAATTTTCCCTCTGCATCGTCCCTCGGAATCCGTCCCATGCGGCCCCACCAATGTGGCCTGCACGGACTGCGGCTGCCACCCACTCTCCCCCCACATTAGTCATTCGCTTTGTGTCATTGTCCTTCTTATATGGCTCGTAAAAAGGTTTGTTAGTCCCGCTTTGGTACAGCCTTGTCTGAATTTAACGACTGGACCTTTTACTTGGCTTGTTACACAGTCGGCTTTATCTTGTGGGTGAGCACTATTTTGTTTTAGGACACTGATGGAGACAATGGTGGCTGCTTTGTTTGTTTTTGAATTTGCATGCTGAGCGTTGCGCCCGCTTTAGGGACACCATGCTAAGTGTAAATGTTTTAGTCTTTGATGTTGAGCGCGCCACCAGCTTCAGGGACACCCCACTTTGTTTATTTATTCATTTATTTTTAATTTAAAACTGAACGCGGCGCCCCCTTCACGGACACCGCACTCAATTTCAATTTTATTTGTTTACTTTCAAACTGAGCGCAGCGCCCGCTTCAGGGACACCGCAATCGATTTCATTTTTTTTTACTTTATTAATGAGCGCGACGCCTCCTTCAGGGACAACACGCTCTGCAATACAATACATATTCTCTAAATGGGCACATGTCCCATCAAGCGAGAGAATCTTTCCAGTTTATACCAGAGGCTGTACCGTTAGTTCTAGTCCTGGCCAACGTCCCTAAACTGGGTCCAGGGCAAGTTGAATCTTCTGCTACTTTAATTGATAAAGCGCTACATTAGCTGGTTAATAATATGAGGATATCTGGGAGTGGAGGTCAGCAACTTGCCAGGGAAATTATTATGGCTAGAAGGGTCTCTTGGGTGAATCACCACAAGAAAAGATTTGGGGGTGACTGTGTAGCCATTAACTTCTCTAACCCTGGAGTACTACCAAATGTCCTGGCAAACTTACTACCGCCCCAGCAGAGGAGTTCTGCGATTATACCACTAATCCTAGAACTCTTCTACGACAGGATATGGTGTATGAGGGAAAATAGGAGTATTAGGCCAAATTGTCTGCCTGTATGTCCACCAGGTGGGAGGGGGACTCCAGGTGTGTTAGATGGCTTCGGCCTGAGAAACCGTTTCGGAGCCCTAACCGACATGGAGGAATGCGACTGACTTCAGGCTGAGACTGGTGACGTTTTGGGTGGGTTCCCATATAATATTCAAGTATGTGAGCATCAAGCACAAGATTATATGGCCTTGGATCAGGTTAATATTCAGCGTCCTGCCAACTCATCTAATTAAGTGTCTACTGAGAAAAACATCCATGACCCTAACATCTTTCTATTGCCTCATTCAAACTCCACCATTGATCCTGGTGCTGGGAGTAGGATTTTAGCTCTTGCTTCTGATGTCTCCGAACCCCCCACTCCTATTGTTCCACGGTTGACATCAGACAGTGTGACTCCGATCCCACCAGACATAACAAGATTAAGTAATGCTATGACATCCCTTACCTCGATGGAGAATTTGTCAATACTATCTTGGAATATTGCGGGGATTGGTAATAAACTTCTTTCCCCTGATTGGTGCACATTTATAGACCAATATGATATATGTCTTTTTCAAGAGTCTTGGGCAGTGTCCCCTGTCTTCCGGGTGGGCTTTCTAAATTTCTATATTCCAGCAATTAAAAAACCCAAAGGTCGTCCCGTAGGAGGATTGTTGTTATGGATACGTCAGAATTTATGTTGTAAAATCCAGCAAATATGGTCCCCAAACAATGATATCATGATGGTCAAATTAGGATGGAGTAATGACTACTGGGTGGTCATTTTCAATGTTTATGCTAGAGGGGTAAATGGGGGACACAGTTCTGAAATTATATCGTCCCTTGATTCCCAGTTAGAAGATCTTCCACACCAAATAGCTACTATCGTGGCCGGAGATTTTAACACTACTTTTGAACCGCTTGGCCAAGAAGACCAGAAATTATCGGCTGATCAAGACATTAGCTGGGGCATCCCTAAACTTAAATTCCTGTTGTTAAAAAGTGGACAGCAGCTGCCGATTTTTTTAAGCCACAGTATGCCTGCAATCTGGCAGGAGGCGACCACCCTACACCCCCGCATATTTTCTATAAGAATGAGGTATTCTCTGAAAAAGACGTCAGTCTAGTATTAGACTGTGTCTCAAGTGGTAGAGCCCCAGGTATGGATGGCATTCCTGCAGACGTCTTCTTAAGTGACAGACGGACTTGGTGCCAGTATTTTGCACTTTAGGCCAATGTAGTGGCTAAGGGCGCTCCCATCCCATTTTCTTGGAAGGGAGCAGAAATAATTCCCGTATTTAAAAAGGGTGACAAATCACTTCCCTGCAACAATATGCCTATTAGCCTAATAGATTGTGCACAAACGTTAGTAGGTCGACTGGTCCAAAATAAAGTACATCTCTGGATAGAGGAATTTAACATACTATCCCCATTTCAAGCGGGGTTCCGTCCCGGTACCAGCTCTGTAGACCAGGTCTTCCGCTTTATCACAATCTATTGGAGAAATGTGGTCTTGATAAGAGGCACTCTCTACGCAGTGTTTGTCGACCTAAAGTCGGCTTTCGACTTGGTTCCCCGCAGCAAACTCTGGAGAGTCCTTGGTGAATTGGGGATGGCACCTGAGTTACTAACATTCCTCATCCGCTTGCATGAGAACAACTTTGCGAGGATCAGATGGGGGCACAGGGTGAGGTTACGGATTAATTTCCTGTCGAATGTGGTGTTCGGCAGGGATGTGTACTGGCTCCCACCCTGTTTTCCTTATACATCAAAGGAATTGTCGACCATCTTTCCAGTTCCCCCACTGATACCCCAGTCCTTGCTGGGGCCCGCATACCTGTTCTCATGTTTGCGGACGATACCCTGCATTGGAAATATACAATATGAAAGTGATTAGCTCTGCCCTTTATGGGGCGGAGCTCTGGGGATTTAGCAATTAAAGCCACCTCCAAAAAGCCGAAAACAAATTCCTAAGTGGCTTAGTTGGGGTTCCTCAAAGTACCCCGATGGTCCCCCTCCGCCTAGACCTAGGCAGGAAAAATGTGATGGATATGGCAAGATTACGCCCACTGTTGTATTGGAGGCGAATCTGGACCACCCCAGAACGTGTACACTATGCCCAGGGTTTGAAGGACGTGTTTTTTGTAGATCGTTTCCATAAAATCCAGTGGCTAAAAGAGTTAAGGTCTCTCTTGGCAAAGTTAGATTTAAGTCTTTTATGGGGGGACCCAGAAACTGCAACTTTCCCCTCAAAGCACAAGTTGAAAGATAGATATTGGGAAATGGTACTATCTTCCTCCCAGCTGGGAGGTATGAATACCAACCTGATAGGCCGCTTTTTGGTCCATAAGTCATGGCCGTCTTATGAAGCATATTGGGACGTAATAGAGAGGCCTATGGATCGAAAACTGTACTTTCAGTTTAGAACAGGAACCTTGCCTATAAAAGCTTTTACCCATAAATGGGCTCCTGTATCAGAAGACAAATGTCATAATTGTATGGACATGGTGGAAAGTACAGCCCATCTTTTATTTGTATGTCCCCTTTATTCAGCCCCACGATCCAAATGGTTGAGACCTGTTTGTTCTTCTCTGGGTACTCAGAGGAGCGCAGAAGCTTTGAGGATACTTGAATCAGATTGCTCTCCCCACTTGGCCATTGGTCTAGCTAAATTTTTAAGGTGGGCCTGGATTATTCGATCACGCACTTTATTGCCAAGTACTGTTAATCTGTCATAAGGGTTTTTTGTACAGTTTCATGTTTTTAATATGGAATCTAAATACATATTATGGATGAATCTTTTTATACTTTTTGTAAATCAGCAGTATAAATCAGAATTTAATACAATTTTAACTATATGTAGTTTATATGTCCTATTTATTGTGTATTGTCTAGATCTGTGTACTGTATGTGCTTTTATGACTTACTGTCAAATAAAGCTTTTTGAAATGTATTGCTTTTGGTATTGTAAATGACAATGCCTTTTAATTTTTTTATAAAAGGCATTGCCATTTACAATTCCAATAGCTCAAAAACGTGCAATTGCGAGACCTATTGTATTGTAAATGCTTGTTTAATTGAGTGAAAAATGTCATCTCTAAAATATGGAGACTATTAATGAAGGGGAGGTCCTTTTTATATCTAAGAGGGTTTTGGGACTATTGGTGAAGGAAGAGATATCTAGAACAAATCCAGGTGTGGTTCCTGATGTCCACAGCCCTGGCATGGCAAGAGCAGATCATGCAGTGGTCATGCAAAGTTTGACTGGAGAAACAAGAGGAGTAATCAACTGTGAAAAATATTGGCTAGGTTGACCAGCTATGTAGGTGAATTAACACAAAAACAAAAAAAAAGAAGAAACCACAATGGAGGAAACCAAATCATGGAGAAAAAAATTTAAGGAAAGGCAGTTTCATGCAAATGCTATTAGATCGAAAAATAAAGGAAACGTCTTAAAGGAAAGATACTTTTATGGAAACATCTAAAATCACACCCTTGGTTGAAGTTGATGTGTAGTCAATGTGTTGTGGGTTCTGGGATGGGCGATAATGAGGAGTTTTTAATGGTTTTTAGGGATCAGGGATGGGTGGAGTTTAGGGGTGGTGAGTGATTTTGATGTCCAGTGATTGGTATAGTTTTGGGGTGCTGAAGAGATTTTAGTGTTTGGGAATGGGTGGAGTTTAGGGTGGTGAGGGGTTTTAAGGGTTGAGGCATAGGTGGAGTTTATACGCAAAAATAGTTTTTAGGGTTCAGTGATGCAGGAGTTTAGGGGTGGTGAGGGTTTTTTAGGGTTCTGGGATAGGTGGGTTATAGGGTTCAGCAATGGGTTGAGTTTGGTGGTAGTGAGGGCATTTGAGGTTACATGGTGGGTAGGGTTTAAAAGTAGAAAGGGCTTTAAGGGTTCAGTTATCAGTGGTGTTTAGGAGTCATTGAAGGGTATAGTTTATGCAAGAGAGGGATTTTTAGAGGGCATAATAGGATGGTGTTTAAGGGTGGTGAGGGTTCTGCGAATTAAAAACATCCAAAGTGCTTGCATGACAATGTAAAATATATAAATATGAAATAATGTCCACTGACGCAAAGGATTGAAAGAAATACCTTCAACAAAAAATGTGTCTGAAAGTAAGAGCTGCAACCATTTCATCTAAACTTTACAAATAAGTATGCAGAAGCCAATTTCGAAGAAAAAGACTTTCTGTGGGTTCTATAAAATGGTAAATACCATTCTACCTGAAAATTTCCAATAAACGGTTTAGATGAAATAGTTTCTCAATAATGGTGTTCCATAATAAAAATTATGAAATCAGGTAAGTCTTGAAAAGCGCTTTGTTTTGGAATGTATGTCCAAGGAAGGTGCTATGCATCAGAACAATTGACGAGAAATTGTTAGAGACAGTGTCTGCCTAATTGCTGCCCCCTGCAAGAGTAGTACAAAGTCTGTGACAAAAATCCTGTTGGAAGCAGTGTTGAAACTCCTTGCACAGAGGAGTATGTTTTTGATGAGGAAGAGGTGTGGTGCAGCGGCCAGGGCGGCTGACTCCGGAACACTGTTCGATCGCCGGTGGCATGTTAGCCCAGCACCTTGTGACTCTGGGCAATAGCTTGCTTAATCTTCCTGACCGCCCCCAGCGTCGGGACACCTCTCTGGAGGGAGCTGTGCGCTTTACAAATGCTGGTATTTCATTTAATTTCATGATGAGAGGACATATTGGAGTACATCCTAGAGTGGAGTGCCTACTCAAAACAAGACATTTTTAAGCCTACCTGCATGAGGACTAGTATGAATTGTTGATATGTCTGAGCTGTTCCAAGAAATGAAAACATACGGATGTTGTGAAGGGTGAAAAACTAACAGAATTTGTCTGTATTGTTGGGGCAAACGAGAAGAGTTGCTCATTAAATCATGGTTGCTGAGCCTGCTTTTTCCTGGAACAATTCATGTGCCAGAGGTAACTATGCAAGGGTGCACTGTCTCAGAAACAATTGACCGCGAGGAAATCATCCAAGCGTTCTCAAGGTATCTTCTTTTAAATCTCTGGTCTTAAATCTATAACCATGTCTTGGTCACCACAGCACATGCCAGTGATGGAGCGAGGAGGCAAACGCAAAATTTTGTGTACCCCTCGTAAAGTTAAAGTCCCATAACATTAACGTTTATTAATTGCATGTTTTGCGAAATTAACCAACTATAGAATAACGTGCACACATCATGTTTTATTACACATGGGGAGAATTAACTTTGCTTGCATGTCGCAAATAAAACTGAGCTAATATGTATTGTTAAGATGTTGTGAATTAATGCATAGCTTGGGAAATAATCAAAACGTAATTTAAATGTGCTTATTGTATTCATTTATGTGGTGGAAAGGTCGAAATGTAAGTATAAAATGCATTTATGTGGCTTATTTGCTAGGTAACAACTAACTGGGAAACATTAGTTAGGTGGGAGGTAAACAGAATGGGTTTAAAATTCAATAACTAATGTAAATCTGTGTTTGTTTCATGATAGTTCCAAAAGTGGCCTCTGAGGCCTAGTCAGAAAATGGACGGTCAGGTAAACTGTGAGCAAGAGCTGAACTGCGCAGGCGCGACAAAACCTGCAAGTCAGAGTGAATTGCCTGTACTCGAGGAGGTTGAAGGCTGAGGTGGCCCGGAACCTAGGATGTGTGCCAAGCATGGATGATGTCGTGCTCAGAGCCTGGGAGAATTTATGGATATTGCCACTCAAGGAAGTGCCTAGGCCAAAGACTGTCCTAAAACAAAGCCCCTTTCTTTTTTCGCTGACACGTTGTGAAATTAATCCTGTAATGGTGAGATGATGCTCACCCACCCCGAAATTGTCCAATGAAATTTGGAATAAGAGATGTTAGATACTTTTAGATAGATTAAGTTAGGGAATTTAGAGCATAAAAACCCCTGGTTTTGTCTAGTTGGGGGTCGCCTTTTCAATTTCCATCGGAGATGCTGCCCGATTGCTTACCGATTCCTGGATGTAAGATCTCTAACGTTTCTATACTTGTTTGCTTTGCAGGACTGAAGGATAAGATGAGGGTGTTAGTTAGGGATGATAGGAGAGAATGACTTTGGAACTATCTGTTCTTTGCTAATTTTTTTACTGTTTTCTAAAATAAAGCGATTTTCTTGAGTTCTAAATAAAATAATCATTTTGAAATAAAGTTTACGTTTTACTGAATAAAGATTTACTAATGTCTAAATGTCAGACATGTTAAAGTTTTGGCTTTGAATAAAAATTAGAGAAATGAAGAAGTAAGAGCTGGTCTTTGAATTCTTCCTACGCCTAATTTTCATTCTAGCAGATCCATTGCCATTATGGTGGTGTGTCTGAATAATTTAAGTCTGAATAAACCATGGTAAAATGTCTTTAAATCTGTAGGTGTAAATAATAGTTAAATAGACGCTCCACCTAAATGTTACAGCGTTTCTCTGCCGCGATTTACCAGAGCCTTGAAGCCGAGTGTACGTGAACAGGGTAAATGTGTAGTGTTATGGGCCCTACTGATGCATGATTTGTGTGTTTAAAGGATTCAGGGAAATGGTGAGTATTGATTAAAATGATTTCTGGTGCCGTGCTGTAGCAGTTTTATACTTGGTAGCAGAGTAGTGGTTGCTAAGGAAATTAGCTAGGGTGATGGTAAAGTACTATATAGAGTTTGATGTACAGAATTATGACTAACATCTGTTGAGTTTGTATTACGTTACATGTAGTTTTGGAAAGGCTTCATAGAGTAGGGTGAATCCAGTGCCTCCGTCTGCAGGTCGAGGAAATGTGGCAAAGTAGTCGCACAGTGAATTAGTCTGTTTCAAAAAAGGAGTATTGCCAAATACTGCGGTGGTATCGGCGCATATCACTGTTTAGGGACCTTAGGTGTGAATATATAGTGAGGACAGTCTATGAAACTTCAGCCTTCAAGTATAGGGATAATTCCGTGCTTCCCGACTAAATCTTACTGCTGAGAGAGTAATAAGTCTTAACCCGAGCTTGATTGAAGGGTAAAGGGAGTGGCGTCTCTCTTTTGCTAACAAAAGAGGAATTTTGTGGTGGGTTAGTGGACGCGCTTCTGACTGGTAACACAGAGTTCATGTATATATGAATAGGGTTTTCCGTATGAATGTGTGTAAATGATATTGCAATACGCGTTCAAGCGAAACTCTGGGACTGACACTATTGTATGTGCTTTCCTAGAGAAGCGAGATCGTTATTGCCTGATAGAAGGGTAAAGCCAGTAGTGTTGCTTTATCGGCGAGTCTAAAAATTCTGAGGAGATAAGCGTCGTGTACTCCGGTTACAGAATACTTCTGCGATTGAAAATTCTATCACTTTATTAACGAAACAGATTAGTGGATTTGTTTTGTGTAAGTTACTAACTGATTTTGTAAAATATCTTGTAAATAAGGCTTCTTGAAAAACCCTGTAAGGGAGGGGTCAGTCGGCACTGCAGAAGCCGGAGCGCTGGTGACGTCAAAAGTGTCGCGCTGGGATTGGTCCGCGTGACTGAGACAGAGTAGGAGTTGATTGGTTCATCACAGAAAGCAGCAAAGGCTATTGGTTAAGCACTATAGTGACGTATCGTGTTCTTACTGGTGCATTAGTGCGAACCGCGCTGTGATAGGTTGGTGTTACGGAATCAACAACAGAATAGTACGTGATCTTTTGAAAGCAGGAAAGTTTACCGAAAATGTCATACTACTATTATGATGATGACAGGAAGAAATCTTCATGGTTGAAAAAGCTGAAAAATGTGTTCGTAAAAGACAAAGAGGTAGTTACAAGAGAGGGAAAAATACTTCCTTCACCGAAAACGCCTACTTCCTATATGTTGACGAAATATGGTTACTATACGTGTGTTTGGTTGGAAAATTGGGTACAGTATACTAAGGATGATGGCGTGTTAGTCTTTCCGGAAGGAGGATCATTTGATTTGGCTATTCTGAGAAATTTGAGAGACAAAATGATGAAACTTGAACCAAGACCCACACCAACTCAATTTGAGGCGCTAGTTGAGTGGGAAGATGAGATGCATCAAATGGAAAGTGAGAGATTGAGTAGGCATCTTAGACCGAGAGGTAGAGGCAGAGATTTGTGGGGAGAAACACATGAGACTAGAATGCGAAGATGGAGAGATAGTAGTATGTGCGATGGCATTTATCCCGTCAGAATGGTTGAAGAATATGAGGGACGAAAGAGTACAGAAAAGAAAAAGAATACAGAAGTGGGAAATCAAAGCTATGGTGAAAGCGAATCAGAGGATGCTGTTTTAGAAGAAATATTAAATAGGAGACCACCCCCATATCAGCCAAGTTCTTTATGGACTACCCAAAATGCCCCGATGTCAGAAGAAAGAGTAAATGAATCACCAAGACAACTATCAAATTTTAGAGGTTTTCCTGAAAGAGTAGAAACAAGATATGTCCCGAGTACACCGATAGGAGAAGCTAGAATTACAGGAACTCCTGTACAAAATAATGATTCACACCAAATTGTGCAAAGTGCAGAAAGACGAAGTAATGAAAAGCCAAATATATCTGATTATGAGCGTTCTGCACATGAACTGATTCAGAACCTTACTAGGAATATGGAAGCTGTAACTGTACCAGTAACCATAGGACCTGTGATACCGGTATTCGAAGATCAGAAAATAAAAGCACCTAGATTAACAATTCCATTACAACAAAGTATACAAAGAGCAAGAGAAAGTACTTGTCCTGATCTATCAGAAATAAGGCAGAATATAAGTGTAAATCCACCAGAGTTAACTTTTAATCAAAATTTGTCATGCGGATACCCAACAGGAGCAGAATCTGACTCTGCTACTCCAGAGAAAAGTGCAGATAAAATAGATTTAACGCAAACCTCCTTGGGACCATCAGAAAAGGAGTTAAGTGAATGGATAACATCGTTGAAATTAAAAGAACAGGAATTAAAAGTGTGGGATATGGCTAAATTAAAAATAGATATGGAAGTATTAATAATTGGAACAATTGGGACAGACAGATTGAAAACTTATCAGGATGATGAGCTCATGTTTTTATGTAAAAGTATAACAGTGAGAGCAAAGACAATGTATGATCAATTAGAAGAAGTGGCAAGTGAATATGGAATAGATTTTTCCAAAATAAAGTCATTGCAGAAATCTTATTGAGTAGATTTTGCAGAAAGGGACATTGAAAACATGAACACTGCATGAAGACAAGTACAGATACAAGATTTGATTGTGTTGTTACGCAAATTGGGTGATGTGGGCAAATGGAGAGTCAAATGGGCAAAGAAGAAAGAAGAAAATAGTGACAAGTCTACCTTAGCTTTCCCCATTAGAGAAAAGGAAAAGGTAATAACTGAATTCCCTATGAGAGAAATTCCTGGAGGAGGATATGTAAATGTGCCCTGGAGCAGACAGGATATATTGTCATTTACGAATGATTTCCCCAGATTGAGAGAGAAGCCAGTAGAATGGTATAGACAAGTGGATAGATTTGTAAAAGTGTCAAAAGTGTTGTGGATTGATTTAGATGGATTATTTGACATAGTTGTACCAACAGATTTATGGACAGAATGTAAAATATCTGTGGATTGGCCTAGGGAGGAGTATCTCAGAGATGAGAAAACCGGAGCTCCTTCGCAAGATGTGATGAGGAAATATGAGCAAGTGATAGTATGGCTGAAAAATAAAATACCTCCAAAAGAAACTGATTGGGTAAAGATAGACAGAACAACACAAGAGCCGAAAGAAACTGTGCATTCATTTTATGAAAGGTTGTTGTTAGTTTTCAAACAGTACAGTGGTTACGAGGAATTAAATGAGAAGGATATGAGTCATTTCGTTTACAGATTTGTATATGGACTAAGACCAGAAATCTCAGATATGATTAGACATAGTATGATGGATTGGCAGTCAAGTTCAGTAGACAAAGTTCTAAGACAAGCAAAATATTGTAGTGAGGAGATTGATGCAAAACAAAAGAAGCTGAAAGAGAAAGCCATGTGGGCACAAGTAAAAGTAGCTGAACAACAGGTAGCGCAGATGGAGAATAAGAATGCAGGGAATCAAGGTAGTCGGAGGCTCAGCGCTCTAGTGCTCGGGCGATTCTCGGCCCCGACACTATAAATTTTCCCTTGTGCTAAACCTCCGGTTTACACACTTAGCTCCCTAGCACTCACTCGGAGGCAGGCATTATTTACACGCTGCATTTTATATTTGTCTTTTAAAATTGCTGATTTTATTTGTTGTACTTAATGTGATTTTACCTGCAATATTAGCAATACTTCCTGCGACTTTGCACACTTAGGACTGCCACACACTTGATTTTCAAGGGGCGACTTGCATCCTAAGGGCCGATTTAGGGCCCCGGTCGACTCACGCTGTCCTCCCTGGCGCGAGCTTTTCAGGCGCCATCTTGGGGGTAGTCGGAGGCTCAGCGCTCTAGTGCTCGGGCGATTCTCGGCCCCGGCACTTCACTTATGGCGGCCATTTCCCGTCCACGCAGCGGGCGGGCGCAGCGGGCGCGCCGGTGGCGCGCCAGAGGCAAGCCCGTCTGGGCCTTTCCGGGCCATTACGGACCTAGGGCCAAAACCTCTACCCGAGTTTACCCTGCTGTCTGCTTGTAAATTGGGTCCCTCTCCTTATACCAGGGACGAGCTGTTAGCACTCCGTCCGGCCACTACCCAACACTGCAGGTACCCAGTCAGACCGGACGTACCATACAGACGGTGTGCTTACTGCCCTAAGCCTGGTAATGGCTCCAAAAAGGGAAAGCCAACGCCTTCCTCCCTGGCCTTTGCCCTACTAAATTGCCGGTCTCTGGTTAAGAACTTGGTTGAAGTAAATCTCATGATCCAGGATAATAAAACTGATGTTCTGTTTCTTACAGAGACGTGGCTCTCTGACAGCTCAGAGTTTGACATAGTCAACTCTTTGCCTAAGGGCTACGCGATACAGTGCCTTCACAGGCCTCACGGCATAGGTGGAGGGCTAGCTATAATCTACAGGGAGACTCTAGCCTGCAGGATAGAAAATGGTGGGATCTCTGACGCAGAGAGCATACGGTTTTCCATTCAACTCTCCCAATTACTCGCTGTCAGGGCTGCTGATCTATAGACCTCCGGGTGGGGTCAAGAAGTTCACCAGTTCCCTGCTGGAGCCAGCATTGACACTGGCAGCCTCGGCCCCCAACTTCCTTCTTTTAGGAGATTTGAATCTCCATTTGGATGACCCTGGAGACAAGGTGGCCGCTGATCTGCTGGCTGAACTGAAAGCGTGTAATCTGACCCTGCACAATAATGAACCCACGCATCTGAAGGGTCATCTACTGGACCCTTTATTTTCTAACGTTCCACTCCTGAGGGCTTTCCCGCCATGCCCCCTCCCCTGGTCAGACCACTTTCTTATTCCTTTTAGTCTGACCCTCATGTCGGAATCAAGTTCCGATTGTAAGGGCTCTATTCGGTCTTCACAAAGACCTTGGTCTAAACTGTCCTTTGATGGTTTAACCACTGCCCTTGAGCAATCTACTCCTGCCCCCCTCTCGAACCCTCTTGAAGCAGATTGGAGTTTCCACAATTGGTTACTAGGAGCACTGGATGTGGTGCTTCCCAAGAAGTGTAGTTCCAAGAAAAGTAATGGGTTTAAAACCCCTTGGTACACAGCTGAACTTCGCAACCTTAGAAAGGTCTGCAAACGATTGGAACGCGCCTGGCGCAAAGACTGGTCTACCAATAGTAAAATCCCATATCAGGATGCCATGAGGGCATACAAGCTAGCCTGTAACCACTCGAAAGCGGCCTTTTATGAAGAGAGAATCAGGACTGCTTCTAACTCCTCAAGAGAAACTTTTATTATAGTCAAGGAACTCCTGAAAACCCCCTCTTCTTCATTGCCGCAATCTTCGAGCAGAGCTAGGTGCAACGAACTTGCACACTTCTTTGACAATAAGGTCAGAAAAATCCTACAAAGTCTTCCTCTCAGTACCCCTCCCTTTGAGTCCTCAATGCAGGTCGAGAGTGGTGTGAGCCCTTTGTGGGAAGTTATCACTCCCATAACTGAGGAAGACTTCCACAAAGAATTAGTCAATCTCAAAAGTGGCTCCCCCACTGACCCTATGCCGATCCATATTCTTAAGCGGATTGCACAGACCATCTCCCCGAAGGCCACGGACCTTTTGAACGCCTCCTTCGGCGGTGGGGAAGTCCCCCCTAGCTGGAAGAAGGCGATGGTTAAGGCTCTTCTCAAAAAGCCGGGACTTGACCCTGACGATCTGGCGAACTTCCGCCCAATTTCTTTGCTGCCGGGCCTGAGCAAAATTGCGGAAAAGGTGGTCAATCGGCAGCTGTCCACGTTTCTAGAAGGTCACGACTTGCTTAAGAACTCGCAAACAGGCTTTCGCCCTGGGCAGGGTACTGACTCTGCCCTGATTGCAGTAGTGGAGGAAGCCAGATGCATTCTTGACGCAGGAGGCTCCGCAGCTGTGGTCCTTCTTGACCTCAGCGCGGCATTTGATACCGTCGACCATGGTATCCTTATTCAGCGCCTTACTAGGGTGGGAGTATCCGGCCAGGCTTTAAGCTGGATGACTTCCTTTCTGAATGGTCGTTCCTATCAGGTCTGCGATGGTACGACCCTCTCCGAGTCGATCCCCCTCCAGTGTGGAGTCCCGCAGGGCTCTCCATTGAGCCCGACGCTTTTTAATATCTACATGGCCTCACTGGAGGATGTGGTTTCACCCTTCGGGGTGAAAATAGTGACCTATGCGGACGACACCCAGCTTGTCGTCTCGCTATCCCACCAGGAAAATGCGGCAGAAAGATTCCGGTGCTGTCTGACAGGTATTATGGCCTGGATGACAGAATCACGGCTGAAACTCAACGGGTCCAAAACGGAACTTATGCTGTTGGGTAACCTTTCCACCTCCCTTCCCAAAGCCATGTGGTCCCCCTGTCTGGGCGAGGCGCCCCAACCCAAGAATGAGATTAAGAGCTTGGGGGTATGGCTGGAGCCCTACCTGACGTTCAGAGTACAAACTAAGAAAGTGGCAGGTATCTGCTATGGTTTGTTACGCTCTGTCCGGAAGGTGTTGCCTCTTCTTCCCTTCAGCTCCAGGAAACTTCTGATCCAGGGGCCAATACTGTCAAGGTTGGACTACAGCAACGCCTTGCTGCTCGGTGCCCCTGAATCAGCCATTAACACCCTTCAGCGAGCACAAAATGCGGCGGCCACAGTACTGACAGGCACGGCGAAAAGAACTTCGGCCAAACCTGCTCTCAGATCACTCCATTGGCTCCCCATCCGGGAGAGAATTAAATTTAAGGCCCTTTCCATCGCCTTTAAGTCTCTCCAGGGAATGGGTCCCCCTATTCTCAGGGACCTTATATGCCCCTACAAGTCCTCGCGTTCCCTCCGCTCTGACGCGAGCAACTTGCTGACCATCCCCAGAGTGAGGAGAGCACGTTCCGGAGGCCGGAGGTTCTCTGTGAATGTTGCCAAGATCTGGAACGATCTTCCTGTCGCTCTTCGCCTGGAACCCTGTCTCCAGAAGTTTCGGAAATCCTTAAAGACCTTCCTTTTCCCGCAGGGAGTCTGAGTCCGTTGTCTGAGGATCATGGAAGCTTGCGGTGTTTACCAGCCTTGCGGTGTGTACCAGCGCTGGGACGCTCTTGGGCAGCCATGCGCTTAAGAAATCAATTTTCATTTCATTTCAAGGTGGAAATAAAAGTAAACCTAAATTGGTGGGGAATATTGATGAATTGAAAAAGAAAATGCAATGTTTCAACTGCGGCCAGATAGGGCATTGGAAACGAGAGTGTAAATGTCCACCTGAGTTAATAGGGAACATACATCATTGAATCCGCAGGTGCAGTTTGAGGTAAATCAGCAGCAACCGCAGCAACAGCAGATAGCAAATCAGCAAAGTCAGGTGCCGCAACCGCCACTGCCATACAGTGGGAATCAGCAGAGATACAGTGCAGAGGCAGGATTCAGCGGAGGTGAGCAGGTAAAAAGACCGCAAAGAGCAAATGCATGTCCTCAATATTGGTTACAAGAGGAGAATGGCAATGAGCTGGATGAAAGTTTCTGACGGTGCCTGAGGGAGGAAGAAGAGTGTGTGCTTAGAGCCACTCTTGAGGTAGATCAGTCAGGTCCATTTGTGAGCGGAAAGGTGAATGATGTGGAAATAACTTTTCTTGTGGACACTGGTGCTACCCGTTCTACTGTTAGGTCAGTGGAAATTCAAAATCTTCCTCTCTCGAGTGAGATAATCCAGGTTGTAGGTGTAGCTAACAGACAGATTAATACTCCTTTGACAAAACCAGTTGAAATAGAAATTGGGACATATAAAGATATGTATCGGTTTGTGGTGTGTGACAGTAGTCCTGTTAATTTGTTAGGCAGGGATATGTTGTGTAAAATGAACTGTGCCATATACTGTTAACCAGATGGCATAGAATTACAAACTCCAGATGAAGATAGTTTGTACAAGCTGACAATGCTTATGATTGAGGCAGAACAAGACAAACTGTTTCCTGTTTTTGATAAAGAGAAAATTCCTGTTGAACTGAAAGAGGCAGTGAAAGCAAGTGTGTGGGATTTCACTGGAAAAGATATAGGTTTGATGAGAGGAGTTGATCCTGTGAAAGTGTCCATAAAAGAAGGTGCAAGTTATCCAAATATACCACAGTATAAAATGACTGCCGAAGTAATTGAAGGAATTACTCCAGATCGATAAGATGATTGAGCAGGGAATTCTAAGAGAAATCAAGAGGAGTCCTTGTAATTCACCAATTATGGGATTGAAGAAGCCAAACTGAACATTTAGAATTGTGCAGGACCTGAGAAAAATTTATAAAATTGTTGTCCCATGATGTCCAATTGTCCCGAATCCAGCAGTGATTTTGTACCAAATACCACATGATGCAGAGTGGTATACAGTGATCGATCTATGCAATGTGTTCTTTACTGTTCCATTGCATCCAGAAAGCCAACCAATTTTTGCGTTTCGGTTCCAAAATCGTATCTTAGCATGGTGTAGAATTCCACAAGGGTACACTGAGAGTTCATCGATTTTTAATCAGCTGCTAAAGAAATCATTTGAAAATTTGAGCATGCCTGGAGAATCTGTGTTGGTACAGTATATTGATGATCTTTTGGTTGCATCGAAAACAAAGGATGCCTGTGTGGCTGACACAGTGGCATTGTTGAATCATTTGGCAGAGGAGGGACATAAAGTGTCTCTATCAAAATTGCAGTTTTGCCAGAAAGAAGTACAGTATTTAGGCCACAAGATTGCAAAGGGAATCAGACAAGTCACAATTGAGAGAATTAAAATGATACAGGGAATGCAACCCCCTAAAACTCAAAGACAGGTAAGAATGTTCCTAGGAATGGTGGGTTACTGCAGACAGTGGATAAGTGGATGTTCATTAATTGCAAAACCATTGCAGAGATTGACAAAGGCTGACATCAGAGACCCTATTGTTTAGACTAAAACAGAAATGGAAGCATTCGAACAGCTCAAAACTAAATTGTGTGAAGCACCAGCTTTGGGAATGCCTGATTATGAAAAAGAATTTGAACTGTACTGCAGTGAGCGAGAAGGATGTGCTCTGTCAGTATTAATTCAGAGGCATGGAAGAATGAGAAAACCAATTGCGTATTTCTCAGCTGTTTTGGACCCTGTTGCAAAGGCTTTGCCAGGTTGTCTGAAAGCGGTAGCAGCAACCAGTGTAAGTTTGCAACAAAGTGAAGGAATTGTGATGGGATTTCTGGTGAGAGGCTATGTACCTCATTCAGTAGAGATTCTCCTCACAAGAGCAAAGACACAGTACATGACTAACAGCAGAATGACACGTTATGAGAAAATAATTTTGGGAGCTGAGAATGTGACAATTGCCAGATGTGTGAATGTTAACTCATCAACACTGTTACCTGTTACAGTTGAAGCAGAAGTGAAAGGTGAGCTTGATCACAAGTGTTTGGATGTTCTGGAATATTGCACAAAGCCTTGTCCAGACATTAAAGATGAACCTTTGCATGACTCAGACTTTGTAATGTTTGTGGATGGATCATGCTTGAGAACAGAAAGTGGTGTTCTAAGTGCTGCATATGCTGTTTGTACAGTAGCAGAAGTTTTGGAAGCATCTTGTCTGAAAGGAATTCATTCTGCTCAAATAGCAGTTGATTGCTTTGATACGAGCATGTTAGTTGGGTAAAGAGGTGAAAGTAACCATAGTGACCGATAGTCAATATGGTTATAGAGTTGTTCATGATTATGGACAGCTTTGGTCCCAAAGAGGCTATCTGACCTCTGCAGGAACACCTATTCGGAATGCAGAGTTTGTAAAAACATTAATTGAAGTGATACAGCTGCCTGAAAAATTGGCTGTGGTAAAATGTTCAGCCCACAAGAAAGGTGAAGATTATATCACCAGATATGCAAAACATTGTGCCAAAAATCAAATTTCAATCAATCGAGAGAAAACTGAAGAACATGTTCCAAGTCCTTTAATGCTAACCACTGTAGTGGAAACTTGGCAGGAAGTGAAGCAGATGCAGGAAGAGGCAGAAACAGAGGAAAAATATATTTGGTTAAAATCAGGTTGTAGACAAAGAGAGGAAAATGAAATTTGGGTTTACAAAGATGAAAGACCAGTAATGCCCGATAGCATGATTTCAGATATGGCCCGAATGTACCATGGTCAAGCACACATTTTGCAGACACGCTATGATTCGTCTCTTTAGGCAGACTTGGTATAATCCAAAGTTTAGAATGATTGCTGAAAGTTTGTGTCAAAGATGTTTGGTCTGCCAGCAATTTAATCCAAACAGAAAAACTGTTGTAAGTTTGGGAACCATAGGACGGGAGGGTGGCCTATTTACAAGAGTTCAGATGGATTTTATTGAATTACCGCCATGTAACAGACTCAGATATGTTCTTGTGATAATCTGCTTGTTCTCTCGGTGGGTAGAAGCTTTCCCCACAAGAAGAAATGATGGAATAACTGTTGCTAAATTGTTTCTACGTGGGATAACACCAAAGTTCGGGTGTACGGTCACGAATGAATCGGACAGAGGCCCACATTTCCAAAATGATTTATTGCAGATGATTTGTGAAGCTCTGGACATTCGCCAGAGACTACATTGTGCATATAGACCTGAGGCATCAGGAGTAGTTGAACAGGTGAATGGAACCATTAAAAATAGAATTGCAAAAATGTGTTTGGCAACAGGGATGAAGTGGCCAGATGCTTTGCCACTTGTGTTAATGACACTGAGAAGCATACCTGACAGAAAGACTGGATTAAGCCCTCACGAAATCTTAATGGGAAGGGTGATGAGGCAGGCTTAAGTGCCAGTTAATAAGTTACTAACTATAAATGATGACATCATTCTGGATTACTGCAAGAATTCCTCTGATGTGGTAACTTCTGACTCCACCAGGTGGGAACTGAATCAAATACCAAAGAGAAAACTCCAGCTCATGATCTAGTCCCTAGGGACTGGGTACGAGTGAAAGTTCATCGCAGAAGAAATTGTTTGGTACCAAGGTGGCAAAAACCACGTCATGTGATCTTGGTCAGCACCACTGCAGTTAAGTGTGCTGGACTGAAAAGGTGGGTTCATGCTAGTCACACCATCCGTGTGCCTGAACCTGAATACCCATACGACGGTGAAAGTACAACTGACTCTGATTCTGAAGGTGAACCAGAGAAGGATCCAGATATTGAAGATCGACAAGAACGTCGACATCTGGAAGTATCGGAAGACAGTTCTGCGTCTGAAGGTGAAGGTGAAAGGGAGATTGTTGAAATACCATATTCAGAAGATCAACTTGAAGGTCGAGAATCGGTAAAGACAAGCACCAGTAAAGACGCAAGAGAAAGTTGTTGAAAAAGAGAAAACTGTAAAGCAAACTGAAGACTCTGAAAGCAGGAACGGAAATCCTGAAACTGGAGAAAAGGAAGTAACGCATGACAAATAGGAGATTCCAAGTACCAGTTATGAAGGTGTTCCTAACAGAGTAACAGTAGAGAGAACTGAAACTGATGAAGACAAAGACATTGTAAAGATCATAATCAATGATACAGTGGAAGACACTGAAAGTGAGACTGATGGCAGTGCAGATAAAGCTCCATTAAGAAAAAGCACAGGAAAAAGAGCTTGAAGAGTGGAGTATAACACTATAGAGCCAAAGACTAAGAAAGTCTGCAAAGGAGACAATTGGCCTAAAGGAGTAGGAGGATTAAAATTCAAAATAGTGAACAAAACAAAAGAGCAAGAAGACCAAGTGAATGAGATGTCTAGCCAGAAAGAAACTTTGGGCAAGAAAATAGAGACTATTCAAAGGCCTAAAAGAGTAAGACGTCCAAATCAGAGGTACAAATCACCTGAGTGGACATATATTGTCCTGCCACCAATTGTTGAAGTAAATAGCAGTCAAGAGAATCTGTATGACCCAAAGCCAATTGGGAAAAGTGAGTAAAAGTGTCATCTAAGGGAAAAAGATAAGTGTTCGAAGTATATGATATTATAGTAAAAAGTCTGAAGTCCTGTGAGACGGTTTTGTAAATATAGAAGAGGTCGGAGTTGACACAAGGTCGAAGAAAACTTGTTAGAAAAACTAATTATAGCATTATTTAGAATAGAAATTGACACAAGGTCAAAGAAAAACTTGTTAGAGTGCTAAGTGGTGTGAAATCTATAAGTGACAAAAGGTCAAAGAAATGGTGTTAGAGAGTAATGGCAATGAACAATCACAGAACAAAATGTTCTATTTTTAGAAAATGGTGCAGGTGTTTTTCCATATGTATGGGATTGATGACTATATTATGGATAATTTTAGCTATTGTGATTCCTTTCCAAACTAATTTAACGAAATTGAAACAGAATGAGAGTTCAAGCAAGCCAATTGAGAAAGAAAAAGTGCATGAGAGTTATGTCTACAAGCCAGAGTTGCATCAAGATAGGTCTATTAGTGACTACACTAAAAATACTTTTTCAAAGTTATTGTTGGAGTACATTAAAACAATGAATGTTGATGACTTATGTTTGTGTAAGTTGCCAGCATCAGTGTCAGAAGGGGTGACATATCACCACCTTCCTCTTACTTATGGAGTAACTTGTAGTGTAATTGCAAGTTTGTTTTATAGGACTAGAAAATTGGAGTATCATTATTCCAATGTAGATGAGATATTTGCGAAATTAAAGATTGATAATACACTAAATAAAAGAAAACATGCGGAAGTGATGGGAGAATATTTCTTAGTAGTAGATGAGTTAACACGTGAGTATGCATTTAATAATAATTTGACATGTAAAATGAGAATTGAAGAGAAGGCTTTCCTAAACATGGTTGAGGAAGGAGAATTGCTTACAAACGAAAAGAGAAAATGAAGCATGCAAAGTCGAAATATTACACATTTGATGATGAGAATATTGAGGATAAAAATGTGAATGTAGCAATCAATATAGATGCCCCAATGTTGGGAAAATTTTGTATCAGAAGAGATACTTCAATATATGACAATTATTTTGTGGGTGCAAGTCAATGTGAAGACACCAATAGAATTATAGGAGGTTGGGGATTTAAAGGAGGGAATGATCCTGTTTTTCCTGGAATTTATTTTATATGTGGAAATAAAGCTTATTATAGACTGCCTGATCACTGGTATGGGACATGTTATGTGGGTTTGGTCTTTCCTAAAATGTTCCATGTAGATAGAGGTACTAATGGAAAGCATGAGATAGGTAAAGTTCTAAGTAGAAAAAGAAGAGAGAGTGCTTTAGAAATAATAGATGTATTTGGAGCACTGATACCAGCAGTGGGAATTTCGTTTAATGCAAATAGAATTAGAAAATTGTCCACAATAGTTGATAAATTGTCAACAGACACAGCAGGAGGATTCCTGATGGTAGATACTGAAATGGTTGCTATGAGAGCTATGGTTATGCAAAACAGACTTGCCCTTGATATAATTTTAGCAAAAGAGGGAGGAGTCTGCGGAATTTTGAAAGTCCAACACTGTTGCACTTATATTCCAGATAGAAGTCAGAATATTGAAAATTATATTATAAATATTATAGATTTGCATAAAGAAATTGAACTACTAGAGGTTGAAGGTGTCCTTGATAAATTGGGTAAAAGTTTTTCAGCAATTAAGCACTGGTTTCAAGAAATAGGTAGTTCAATTGTAGGTAAAATACTAATACCAATAACAATCTTAGTGGTAGTAATTCTTATGATAAGGTTATGCTGTATATATAAAGGTAGAAGAGATTTCAGAAATTTGATAAAGAAAAAAGAAAAGGAATGAAGAACGATTAGCAAGGATGAGAGAAAAGAATGAGATAGAAATGGAGGAAGTAAAAGAAAAGGTTTTCAAAAATTTTGAAAGAAAAAGAGACAAAATTATAGATGACATTAACAAAAAGAAGTTGAAACATGTTCTGTTAAATTTTCCAAAATTTTGAGAGTTATTTGGTGATAAAATCACCAGATGAGGGAATTGATGGAGCGAGGAGGCAAACGCAAAATTTTGTATACCCCTCGTAAAGTTAATGTCCCATAACATTAACGTTTATTAATTGCATGTTTTGCGAAATTAACCAACTATAGAATAAAGTGCACACATTATGTTTTATCACACATAGGGAGAACTAACTTAGCTTGCATGTCGCAAATAAAACTGAGCTAATATGTATTGTTAAGATGTTGTGAATTAATGCATAGCTTGGGAAATAATCAAAACGTAATTTAAATGTGCTTATTGTATTCATTTATGTGGTGGAAAGGTCGAAATGTAAGTATAAAATGCATTTATGTGGCCTATTTGCTAGGTAACAACTAACTGGGAAACATTAGTTAGGTGGGAGGTAAACAGAATGGGTTTAAAATTCAATAACTAATGTAAATCTGTGTTTGTTTCATGATAGTTCCAAAAGTGGCCTCTGAGGCCTAGTCAGAAAATGGACGGTCGGGTAAACTGTGAACAAGAGCTGCACTGCGCAGGCGCGCCAAAACCTGCAAGTCAGAGTGAACTGCCTGTGCTCGAGGAGGTTCAAGGCTGAGGTGGCCCGGAACCTAGGATGTGTGCCAAGCATGGATGATGTCGTGCTCAGAGCCTGGGAGAATTTATGGATGTTGCCACTCAAGGAAGGGCCTAGGCCAAAGACTGACCTACAACACAGCCCCTTTCTTTTTTCGCTGACACGTTGTGAAATTAATGCTGTAATGGTGAGATGATGCTCACCCACCCCGAAATTGTCCAATGAAATTTGGAATAAGAGATGTTAGATACTTTTAGATAGATTAAGTTAGGGAATTTAGGGTATAAAACCCCTGGTTTTGTCTAGTTGGGGTCGCTTTTTCAATTTCTATCGGAGATGCTGCCCGATTGCTGACCGATTCCTGAATGTAAGATCTCTAACGTTTCTTTACTTGTTTGCAGGACTGAAGGATAAGATGAGGGCGTTAGTTAGGGATGATAGGAGAGAATGACTTTGGAACTATCTGTTCTTTGCTAATTTTTTTACTGATTTTTAAAATAAAGCGATTTTCTTGAGCTCTAAATAAAATGATCATTTTGAAATAAAGTTTAAGTTTTACTGAATAAAGATTTGCTAATGTCTAAATGTCAGACATGTTAAAGTTTTGGCTTTGAATAAAAATTAGAGAAATCAAGAAGTAAGAGCTGGTCTTTGAATTCTTCCTACGCCTAATTTTCATTCTAGCAGATCCATTGCCATTATGGTGGTGTGTCTGAATAATTTAAGTCTGAATAAACCATGGTAAAATGTCTTTAAATCTGTAGGTGTAAATAAATAATAGTTAAATAGGTTTAGACGCTCCACCTAAATGTTACAGCATTTCTCTGCCGCGATTTACCAGAGCCTTGAAGCAGAGTGTAAGTGAAAAGGTTAACTGGTATTTGGGTTGGGCATGGTCTATTAGACGGAGGGCTGTTCCCAAGAGTACACTGAATGGAGCATCTCTTCTGGCACCCGTGTAATTATGTATCAAAGTTTTATACCTATTTGTTTTTAATCAATTATGTATGTCTGTTTAATCTTTTTTAAACTATTGTATTTAACGAGGAAACAATTGTTTAATGATGTATTTTAAATGTATGTTTGTGCTTTTATGAGAAAAAATCCTCGAATAAAGCCTTTGAATTGAATTGAAAAGGTTAACTGTGCAGTGTTATGGGCCCCACTGATGCATGATTTCTGTGTTTAAAGGTTTCAGGGAAATGGTGAGTATTGATTAAAATGATTTCTGGAGCCGCGCTGTAGCACCAGCAGATACGTGGGCAACATTGGTGCTGAGACAATCCAATGACGAACGTCAATTTGAAAGTTAAAAGGTTATTTTAGATAACTTGTGCCCTTTATGCGGATTTTGTTAAAAGGGCACCTGAACCACTTGTACTGCAACAACAGTAGCCCTTTGGCCTAGTGGACTCCCTTAGCACGTGACCCTAATTTTGTGGCATTGGATGTATTCCCTGCAATCTCAATTTGAATGACCCTTTGCTTGTCAGAGTTTTGTGTGCGTGCTCCGTTTCAATTCTCGGCTGTGTGTGTAGTTATCTCAGTCATTTTGGAAACCTTTCATATATGCATGTATGTATTTATGTAAGTATATGGCATTGCTATAGTGCAAACCTAGCCAAAAGGCAGAGGAGCACTGTACATGGTCAAAGACAAGCAAAAAGTAGACGACTAATAGGAGAGGAAGTTGGGTTGCAGATGATTAATGGACTGTGATGTAGTGTTCTTTAAAGAGATGAGTCATCAACTCTTTCCTAAATTGGAGCAGCGTTGAGGGATGTTGTTCCTTATCCTGGGTGCATAGATGGAAAAGCAGGATGTTGTTCCTTATCCTGGGTGCATAGATGGAAAAGCCCACCAGTCTTGTCTTTTCTTTCTCACACCTCTTAGTCTGCAGTCAGACAGTATCCTGACTGTGGGTGTACAAGAGCCACCAGAGGTGTTGAGCTTGTTTCAAGATAAGTAAGGGTGCTGGTAGTCACAAACCTGTAAATGATGCAGCTGGTTTTGAAAATGAGGACTTGGGTAGGGCATCCAGCGACGCGGAGTGTCCTACCATCTTGGCTCACCCAGCCACTGTTTCCTGGAATGGGCGATTCAAATTATCACAGTTCTATATCTTGCACAGAGCGTATCTATCACACACAGATCAACCAGTTCTTTCATTGTATGGATGCCTCCCACCCATGCTGCCTGTGAGAAGATGCAACCTTTGTACTTAAGTTTGGTCCTGTCCCCAGCTGACTAATAACTGCCCACCTCTTTCGCACTACTGGGATTTCCTCGCTGTGTACCTGGGGTGTGTACACCCCTGGTCTGTTCCAATGTTCTACAAAAACCAGGGCCGTTGTAGGTTTTTTGACCTAGCATTTCTCTTAGTGAAGCGAAGCATCACACACGCCTGGAGGTCTATATACGCCACCTGCCTGGGCTTGATCATGGAGATATGCGCAACAGACCATGGTATGGCCCTGCAGTCAGAAGAACAGCTGGGCCTGCGGAAGTATCCAATCTCACATCAATGGGGTGCCCTACCTGAGGCCTTCAAATCCAGGACAACTACCTCCGGCCTCTCCCCAGTTGGTGCGTAGCCTGCCTCCCTGACTGGCGCCTCTGACCAGCTGACTACCACGGCTCCAGCCCTGACTCATTGCCTTCCTCCTCCCCCTCACTCTCCTCCTTCCAACCGATTCAGACACTCACCTTCTTTATAAAAGCTTCACTAGTACGAGCTCTACTCCTACAATGATGACGGAACACCATGTATGCGTCGTGTGGGAACAGCAACCTTCGTGCATTAGCTGTGGGCTTTTTTGTTGTTCACCCTTCACCTATCCTTCTTTTTCCTGTAACTATGTGCACATCCTTGCTTGTGCCACTTATGCTTCTTCTGGTTCCGACGCATGCACATCCTATAAATTGTTATATCACTGCTGTTACTATACCACGCTCATGATGTGTACTGTTACAATATCGGCTATAGTAAGAAATTGGCTCTGTGTATACTACACCAAATTAAGGTACAGTGTGCAGAGTCCAATGAGTCCCCAGAGGAATATCAGAGGCTAAATTACGTAAGTAACAACAGTCTCTTTGTGGTAGTGTGGGCGAGCAGTTAAGCTTATCGAGGGGATGTGTTAAGCATTTATTGCATACAGTCAATCAAGACTGATGGCACGCACTCAGAGACTGATTACAGACCAATTAGGCAAGTATAAAAAAGATATACTTATGTTTTATTTTTGGAGCCAAGCAGGACTTGACACAGGTTAGTGAAATATATTCTCAAATGCAAGACTTTACAAGGAAATACAGTTGTGGTTGAATTTAGTATTGTTACAGGTTTGTACTGGTTCATCATGCAGTTTAAATTAAACAGTAATTACTATTGGATTAGTTTTAGATTACATCGACTACTCGGGTGGTATGCCTAGATACCACGCCGGGAATCTCGCAATACAAGATAAGTAAAAAAAATAAGATTTGCAGTCTAGTTACTTTTTCTCCATACAAAAATGAGTGCACAACATTTTAGGAACAAAAACAGCATAACATTAGTTCCTATGGGAGAAAAATGGTTATTGGTTTCTGTAATATCCTTTGTCCCGTCTCTTCTAGTACACTTTCTTAATCTCAGTAGGGATAAATTGGTTTTCAGGTACTACAATTTTATTCTGTGCACAATTCTCTCATGTATTTGGGGAGTGTTTGTTGGGTGTCGACCCATTAGTTCAGTGCACTTTAATTTTCCTTGTTGTATAGTTAAGTTACTCTCATCACCGTCTTTGGTTTTTTTTCTCCTCTTGGTATTGGATGTGAGTTAGTGTTTTTTCTAACTATGCGCAAGTCAGTACCTCTCCGGAGGTTGCCCATGGTATTTGTTTTACCCTCTGCGGGTGCATGGTTTCTCTTACCTTGATACTTGGGTCAGTTTACTCTGGGCGATTTAGGTTTGTTTCTACACTTTAGACCAGTTATTCTTCTATTTCTTCTTATATTGTTGAGGGAGATTCTGTTCTTTTCTTCTCCCTCGTCTTGTTCTTCTCCTGAGGTGATATGGTTTTCTGCATCTTTCCTGGCCAGTAGGTGTGGAGAGGTCTGTCATGGATGGTTTTTTTTCTCTTTCTATCTCGTTTCTCTTTCTTTTCTGTGTTTTCGCTCTGGAAGGAAGGATAAGTGTCATTCTCTCTTATGAGTGTTGTTTGTACGTTCCTTGTTATTCCTTACATTTGAAGGATAGTTTTCTTTGTTTTTTCTTCACACCTTACCTGCATTCTTCTATCTTCACTTATGCTTTTCTTTTCTTCATTCTCCCAGCTCTTCCTGTTAGATGGGTTGTATTGTCCTTCCTATTAATCATTTATGGACATTCCTTTTTGTTCATTTTATAACAAGGGAGGATATGTAATATCCTAACCTGACATGTGCTATGCTGTGTCAGTGGAACCCTGCATCAGTGATGCAATATGGAATGTTGGGAGTAGTAAATGTCAGTTAGATTGGGGCTGAGTGCCTGGTAAGGTACTCCTGGTGGGGCTTATAACTATTATATCTCTAACTTGTAACTAACTCCAATAAATTACTTGGAAACATCAAGATCATCTGTCAACCTCGTTATTACATTTTCACAAGTAAGTAATCGACTTATAAGTGGGTGTTTTGGGGGTTATGACCAAGTTCACCAATGTCTAGGTAGGTACTCAATTTGCACCACCAACGGCACTGGGGTGGCCGGGTGCAGAGTGCAGTGGCCCAATGTTAGCCAATTGGGCTAAGGGAACCTTCGGTCAGGGACTGCTCACAGGCAGGTCACTTGACTGTGGGAGCAAAACTCCTAAGGTTGAGATCACCACTGCAGGGGCCAACAACCATACAAGGAGCTGCACCACCAGAGAAAGAGAGCAGCCAAGTGTAGTGTGCCAAGGAGACGTCGGGGACCCAGTGAATAGCAATGGAAATCTTCGGTTCGGAAAAGACACTGCAGGCTCGAGCAGGGAGACTTCCTAGAGGCAACCACCGGCTGGAGAGGTCAGTTGGGATCTTGGAGGATGCCTGGACACAGTTGGTTGGGCCACCCAAGGCCGTGCGGCGTCAATTGCAGGGGAGTCTTTTGGCATTGGGTTCTTCTTACCAGCTCTGGTCAGGGGGCCCCTTCCTGTTGAGGCTGCAGGAGTCGTCTTGAAGCTTGAGGGAGGTCGGGGATAACCAAATCTCAAGTCAGGATCGCTGGGGAGACCTTCTTGAAGTGTTGGGCCACTCGAACTCGAGCAGAGGGCTGCAGGTGCAGAATCGCAGGCAGTCTGGATCCGGATTCTGTCAGTGAGTCTTGGCTTGAGCAAATCCTCTGCTCGCAGTAGACAGTGTCTGTTAGAGGAGTGCAGGGCAGGTCCTCCGGGCTCTGGGGTTGCTGGATGCGGACTCACCGGGGTTCTCGCTGAAGGCAGGTTGAAGTTGGGCCAGGCCGTTAGGGCTGGGGACAAAGCAGTAGGTGTCCTCTTCTTCCTGGGTCAGCACGGCTCTTCTGCCCTTCTTTTTTCTTTCTCAAATCTGGGGAGGCAAGGTTTAGGGTCGCCCCTAAATACTAAAATTTGGGGGTGCTACAGGGGTGTGCAGGTTGGGACCAACGGGTCCCTTCTTTGTAGTTGGTACACCCCCTATTATGCGACCCTCCCGCCCATAGTGGGGGTCAGAACCAGTAGGAGTCAATTGCTGTGGGAAGCAAAAGGAAGGGACAACTGACAAAGGCAGCTTCCCCTCCCATAGACCCAACACATCCCGAGGGAAGAAGCATGACACCGATGCCCAGGATGGGCTTTGTTTCTGGACCCAGCAAGCAGAGGCTCTCCACTCAGGGGTCCAGAAACCTGTCTGGTGGTGACAAATGGCAGACAGCCATTCAAGAACCACACCAGTGCTGCTCGTTTTTCAGAGGGTACCTCTAAGATGCCCTCTGTGTGCATTGTATATTAAATCCCACACTGGCATCAGTGTGGGTTTAATGTGCTGAGCAGTTTTCTACCAAACTTCCCAGGTTTTAGTAAAGCCATTATGGGGCTGTGGAGTTCGTAATGACCAACTCCCAGACCATATACTCTTTATGGCTTTCCTACACTTACAATGTCTAAGAATGGACTTGGACACTGTAAGGGTACAGGGCTCAAGGCACTACCCTCACCTGGGGGATACTGCACCCTGCTAGAGGGGTGGCTTACCTAGGCCCCAGACAGTGGGTTGCAGCCAGAGCATACAGGGATGTGTTGCATGTCGATTCTTCACTTTTCTCTGCACCAAATCACGCAGCCTGCAATGGCAGTGTGTGGGTGTTAAGGTATAGGGCCTCTAAGGGTGGCACAATAGGTGCTGCAGCCCTTAGAGACCTTCCCTGATCACAGTGCCCTTGCTACCCATGGTACCTTTTACAAGCAGCTTACCTTTCGCCAGATATGTGCCAATTGTGGGTATAAAGGTACAGCTTTGGGAAAGAACACAGGACCTGGGAACCTGACTGGCAGGGACCCAGGGCACACCAAGTCAAAGTGCGTCATGTGTCAGGCAAAAAGTGGGGGGTAAGCAGCTGGTTTTGAAGATGATGCAGGCTGGCAAGGGGCGCCAACAGAGTTCCATCTCAATGGAGGTGATGTGATCATATATCGTCCAGTCCTGGGTGCCACACGTTGTGATGTGTAGGATACCTTTATGGGGAGTCGGGGAGGTCATGGAATAGGGCATTACCACCATCCAGATGAGAGTTTGAGGGTTTCAGCACATCTGAAGTCAATTTCTAGAAGAAACTGTTTGACATTTTTCAGAAGAGAGAGCTGGTACCATGGCATCTTTGTTTTCTGGCAATCACGAAGGGTGAGGATGGTGTCTAAAGTGAATTGTATTTCGACAGCATATTGGCAAATCTTGGTGCTGTTTTCTGAGAGTAGAGCACCAAGTTGCTCTGAGTAAAGGCTGAACATGACAGCAGATAATATGAAACCCTGGGGGACTCAACAAATGATAGGGATCTTTTGTGACCTGGAAGTTCTAGTGCGAACAAATGGGTGTTAGTTGGAAATGTTGGAGGAGAACAGGAAGGACATTTCATGAGAATCCGATTGAAGTCTCCAGGGTGCGTGGGATGGGTGACTGTTGCAGGCAGCTGGGAGGTCCAGCAATATCAGGTGAAGGGGTCATCTTCTTCTGCAGTCAAGAAGTTATCGTTCATGTGTAAGGTAATGGTCTCCATGCTGCAGTGTGACCTGAAGCCAGACTGGTAGTCATGCAGGAGATGTTTAGATCCTGATGTTATCTTGGAGTTGAACTACGGCTGCTTTTTAATTATCTTGCTGATTAATGGTAGATGAGTGATGGGCTGGTAGTTGGCAGGGCCATCAGTGTCTAGTGCAATCTTCTTTGGGAATGGGAGGATCTGACCTGTCTTGAGAGATTATGGATAGATGACTCGAGTAAGGGATGCACTGACAATGGTAAAAATTAGTAAGCAAAAATCCCCAGAAAGCTTCAATGAATGATGAGGGTATGACATCAACTTCATAAGAAGTGGCTTTGAAGGAGTCGAGCATGTCGGTAGGATCTGGGAGTTGTAGTGCTTTGAAGATGGCCAAATTATAAGTGCCAAAGATTATGTGCAGCATACCTGCCAACTTGCAAATAAATTTGACAGTGTGAGGAGGGAGGAGGGCCGTGAAGGGGGCAGTGCCTTGTGCTGAGAGCTACCTAATTGGCACTGTGCTTCTCACCAAGCCCCTAACCCTCCTAAAGAAAAGAGTAGCTGAGCTGTTGCTGATGTCCTGTGCTGTTTTCACGCCTCTTAATGGATATCAGTTACTCACAGCCTAAAAAGACAAGCTGGGAAGCCACTTTATACAGCGGTTTCCAGCTTGTCTTTCTTACCACCTTTAACATAATGGTCCACCTGCCAAATTTATATGCAGGCGGAATGTTCAGCTATAGCGGTGACTACTCGGTAGTAAGGGCTGTCGAAGAAATGGCTGTACGTCCGCCCACCCAATCAGAATATGCGGACATATGGCAACTTTTTTTACTGTCTGTCACCGCCAGGCAAACCCTGTCAGTGAGGGACAGTACAATGCAAATATTGCTCCCCTCGCCATAGGACGGGAGCATTTTTTTTTTCAAAAAGACAATCCACTTTCAGCATTTTTTTTAATAAAAAAAGAAAAACGATTGCTGCAGGGTTGTGTCAGGCTGACGCAGCCTTGCACAAAACAGGGATATGCACTGACAGGAACCACTGTCATGGTGGTTCCTGCTAATTAATTCTAAATGACCGTCTGCTTGGCGGTCATTCATAAATTTGGCAGGCGGCCCTTCCACCATGATGATGGAGTAATTTACTCTATCCCCATGGCGGAATGACATGCCATTCGTCAAAATATAGATCATGCACTTTGTTCTTTGAGTCCCTATCCACCACAGGACAGCACGTCTAAAGCCACCCAGAACCTATGGGGAGGCACCTAGAGACTCAAATCAAAGAATGTCAGAAAGAGGCCAACAGCAAGATCCAGTTGCACTAGTCAACTAGGTACCTCCTTGAAAAAGCCTCTGGTAGCTTCTTGTATCCCTGCATGTGGAAAAGGAGGTCAACCTTATAATCCTTGGAGTCCCAATCTTTCTTCTAGATACAAGGCGTAGCAGATCCAGTCCTTTGTTACTCCTGTCTGGTCACAGATAGAAGGCACAATCCTCCTATAATCTTCTAAAAGTGTCCAGGATGTGGGTGCAAGCAGCAGGTCGGGAAGCAATAGGTGAATGGCTGCATTTACCTCTTGGCAAACGTGTAAGTACATGGGGAATTTGTGTGGGGCGTTGAACTATTGCAGTTCTATCTCTACCGGCTGTGTTTTTAACAATATCTTTCCCAATTAATAAAGGAAACTCCTTTGGGTAAAACCTTGAGATATTTTTTACCTGAACCCTATATTCTTTCAGGAAATAATTCTCTAAGAACTCCCTTCACAGTTTGAGTCCACACTAGTGGTATTTACCTACTCTTGTGTGGATAGGTCGCCTATGATGAAGCATGCCACGATACGTTGCGGGTGAAGCAACATTTCCAGAATCTTAAGTTTCCTGCTGGAAAACCACTTTTTCACCTAATAAATAAAGCTTCTTTAGCCAAGGCTTTAGTTGTGTGAATATATTTAATTAAGGGGGGATGCCTTAATGTTTTTCTTTTCTCTCCCAATGAGTATTGGTGCAGTCAGGATTGAACAGAAGCAGTGTAACAAAGGCCGATGTACAGGATGCTGAAGATCATAAGTCTGCCTCTCTATTTCACAGATAGCATCCAGGTAAAGGAAACAGTGTGGTAACAAAATATTGTTTTCTGAATACCATCTGACATAAATACTCTGTCTATATCATTATTTTTAAAAAGTTTGTCACATTGGAGCTAATAATAAAAAATCCACACCCAACTGGACAATATTTTGTAAGCGATAGAGGACAGGATGTGGCAGAAAGGCCAGAGCTGGCAGCTTCAGATTTGGGAAACCGGGTTCGAGTCACCGTGTCGGCTCAACATCTTGTGATTCTAGGCAAATCACTTAACCTCCCAGTGCCTACCAAAAATGAAGGTGCCCTTGTGTAATGTAACTGGTGCTCATGTAAAGCGCTCCAATACCTTTGAGTCGAGTTTGCACTATATAAAACTGCAAAAAACAAGGCAATATTTAACACTCACACTATAGTTATGTGAAAAGCTATTTCTGCATTTGAAGTTCTGATATGCAAGCAATTGAACCCAATAGGAAGAATCACCTAAAAGTAAAGAACGTTCAAACGCATTTGGTCAAACATGTAAGTTTGTACCGCCTTAGGCCTGTTTGAGCCACAAGAGGCGTGAGAATAAAAGCATTTTGTAGCTGCTATGTATTCTTGTCCTCTTTACGTTGTTTTTTAGTTTTCTATCCTTATTGTAGTTATAAAATAATCACTGATGGTTCCATGGTAGCAGTCTTGGAGTGGCAGGGGGTGGCTGCCAAAATATTGAATATCTACTAAGGATCCTGTGGTACCCAAGTACATTACTACTTACCATTACATGAAGCATGCATCTTAAATAGGTTATGGCTGGTCGGTGGGGGGGAAACAAAGTGTTTGCATGTTAGCCTAGTTTAGTGTGAAAGGTGCAAACGCTTATGGCGAAAATTCTCCTTAAAACCTCACCACAGACATAGATTGGAAGGAATGTTATCACATCTATTATGGAAATTACCCACAGAGGTAACACAATGCTTTGCGACACATGGCCTCCATTAAATTCTAAAGGTTTAGAAACTGCTCTCGAGCAACGGAAAAAAACACTCACGTTGGCCCTTCAGCTAAGGAGACGAGGGCACAATATTATGGATCTATTGCAAACTGACACTTATAACAATTGAATGCTCTATTCCAAAAAATAGATCTGCATTGAAAATTGTACAATTTGTGTTCGTTTTTCTTTTTAAAAGCAAAATATAAAAATATAAAATGTAGGGTATTATACATACATAAAGGATATTTTTTCAAAATTACTTCGAAAAAATCCACGGGACGGCCGATCATGACAACTGTCTGAAAAAAACAGCCTGATTTCAGACATTTCTGTCAATATAACGGCAACATCACAATGTCTCAAATGGCAGGCCAGGTAGTAAAATAAAATATATGGGGTTTGAATATAGTCTAAAAACTTTCAACGCACGGTAAAGAATTACGAGGGGGTAGCCGATAAGAATGCAATTTTCTCGTAAGGTGCGTCGTTTGCTTTTGTCTGAAGTTTCAAATGGAACCCAAAATTAATTACTTGTTTAAGAAACCAAACGTGCAAAACGGTGCATTTTTAACCCGCGTTAGCACGCTATATTAGAAAGCCCAATGCTCTGTAAAAAAATTATTTTATGGTAAACTCAAAATACGAAGTAGAGAGACGTACCTGCAAAGCAATCACTGTCTAGACTGAAATAAAGGAAAAATAATTAGGTTCCTTTTAACAGCTCTGAAGCAGACAACATTCTAACCTTACAGAACACTTCGTAACTTTTTGTTTTACAAATATAAGAAAATGTTATATAAAAATAAACAAATCGAGAAAATCGCTCAACAACTTGCGAAAAAATGTATCTATGAAATACCGATAAGGCAGAATTCTGCAACCCGCAAGGAAACCATAATGTAATCAATTTCTCCCACCGCCTCTCTTAAATCTGTATATTTAGTTGCTAAAACAAAAAGGCAGCCTTTGGGTTGTCTTTCCAGCACACTGTTTCTAATGAGCGCTGAATAAAATTACTTTGTATTTTGGGATTTCGTATGAGACCGTGCGGCAATGGGAGAGCAGGTCCGTGCTCTCATTTAAAATGGACAACGTAGCACGCTTCGTTTCTTTTTTTAATATAACGTTAAATCGTCTATTCAGTACATTTTAATTCCGTATCAGCGAACACTGTTGATTTCATTAAAATCGAATTCGTTTGCTATTTCTAAATTGCATGAAACCACTATCAATTTTATCCAGCAAATTGTTTTTTTGTATTTTTCTATTCTGGGTCATAATGTCGGGTAACAATAATCACGTGGTCCGGCGACTAAAATAATACACATTAAACAGCAAATGCCTAGGTTTTTATATTGAAAAAACTGTTTTGGTTGCATTTACCAAAACGACATGAACGTCGACCACGGGAACATTAAAAAAAAACACGTAAGAGTATATTTTTCAAAAAGTCGGCGTTTTTATTTTTTAATGGAACAAGGAAAAAACTCGCAAAATGGAAGACACCTGACTAACTCGGTGTTTAACACGAATCCCGTGTTTTAGTCAGCATAATTTAGAGAGATGGCGAATTCTGCCTCGGTACGTGTTTTGATATTGTTTCTGTCATTCAATGTCAGGGTAATCTTAAAAATAAACAAAAATTATTACACGCGCATTTATATTTTGCAAATATGTGGTGACTGATAATTTTAATAAGACAACAGAAGGTAAACCACGTATTCGGACACATTAGAGTATCGATGTCAATAATTTTCTAATTTCCTGTTCGCAAGCTAGCGATAGACAGACAGACAGACAAGTAAGTAGATAGATAGATAGATAGATAGATAGATAGATAGATAGATAGATAGATAGATAGATAGATAGATAGATAGATAGATAGATAGATAGATCGATCGATCGATCGATCGATCTGGCTGTTCTACATTCGTCTTTCCCGGGGTTTAACTCTAAACATTTACACGCGATTTCTACTTACACGGACTACTTTTTCGTTTATTTTCAAAAGTTTATGCTAAATCCCATTCATCTTGTTTCCTGTAGCTGGGCTCAAGAAACCTCCATGATGTCTGTTCCCTCCAAGAGTGTCTGGTGTTTATGCCTCTAAAATGTGATGACAGGTGTCTGTAAAATATGCATAATCTCTCTAGACGGGGCACATAAGGTTGGCCGATCTCAAAACGAACATTCAGGAGAACATTCTGGAGAAGTGGGGGCTCTCTTAACCCCTGCCAGGCTTTCAGCTCTTTCAAAACTGTCCCGAAACTAATCTTTTGAGGTGCAATGGTCTCATCGAGGTCACAGGGACCACTTATATGAAGGCCAATATAATATAAATAACGTCACTTTTTGTGGGTATAGCTAAACTTCAACTGACAGGTCTTGGAAAAACCTTTTTCCACACATCATGTACTGGAACGCCAAGCGGGGGTCTTGAACCGGCCGTGGCTGGGCCAATCTTGTGTCAGTGTGTTCCTTCCAGGCCAGGACACGAATCCCAATGGGTCGCGGAACTAAATTTACCTGGCCGCCTGCAATGGCTTGAGTGGACAATGTGGACCTATGATGTCCACATCTTTCTTGCAGGTTTAATCACATATACTGGATTGGCTCTGGGCTGCATCTGGAACTCCCTGTAAAATGGGAGACCCTATAACTTGGTGACTGTACCTACCTGCATTCCAGGGATCAGCTTTGGGCCTTACGGAAAGTGGTCTTGTCACTTCCCTGAAAGCTAGGAAAATACTCCTAGGACAATCAGTGTTGTTGCAGGCTCAGAGAATAAAACTAAATGTAGGGTTAACGCACCTCTCTGAAGTTTGAGTGGATACCCGGGATCTAAAGGGGCCACATCTCTCTGTTCCAGTGGATAATAGGTAGCCATGTCGCCAAGATCTAGCATGGTTCACTCCGAGTGATTTTGGCTGGACGCCCTGGACATAGCAAAACCACGTTTCCCTGCAGTCTAAGTGAATACCTCAGATCTACCTACATTTCCACAGATGCGCCAGATCTAAGGTGGACACATCTCCCTGAAAGTTAAAGAACACTTTCAGATCCAGGATGGCCACATGTGCCTGAAAGGTTTGAAGAAACTCCCAGATAGAGAGGTTGGTCACACTGGCTTTGGGGCTCAAAGGAAGCTTCCATGTTTAGAATTGTCACATATTCCAGAATGTTCTGAAGAGGCTCCCAGTGGTGGCTGAAGTTCTGGTTTTGGTTGGTCATCTCCGATAAAAGTTGACCACATCTCCCAATAAACTGAGTGAATCCCCAGTTTTATCCAAGTTTCTAAAGATACCCCCAGACCTAAATTGGACATATTTCTCTGACAGTTTAAACATGCTACCTGGAGTTTCAGGGGATACTAGTGGCTACTTATTCCTTAGGTTTGAGTTAACTTCCCAAATCTACCCCAAAATTTAAAGGACACTCCCAGGTCTAGGATAGGCTCCTATCCCTAAAGGTTCAAAAGGCACCCAGACGCAGGGTGGCCACATCACATGCCAGAGTGCATACTTTTCCTGGACGCCCACATGCCCCCCAAATCTCCCTCTGTGTAGATGCTGGCGGACCACAGACTAGGTACTTTCAGATCTCGAGAGGGCACGTGTCTCTGCCATACTCTCAGACCTAGGCTCGTCATTTGTCCCAGAAGACTCTGAGGCGCTCCAAATAACCCACCTTCGCGTCCCTAGAGGCTGAAGAGTTACTCGGCGCTTTCGGGCCTAGGGAGCCCCCGCCCCGCTTCAGGTCTAGGCCCCTCTCCCCCATGCCCCCCCCCCCCCCCCCCACGGTCTAGGCCCCTCGCTCTCCCCTATGCCTCCACGCTCCTCACCTGGGCGGCCATGACCCGCTGGCGCTCGGCGATGAGGCTGCACTTCTTGCACTGACAGTCCCTCCACATGCAGAAGCGCTTGTGGCCCTTGAGCGGCGAGGCGTAGCCGTGGTTCCTGCAGCGGGCGCACTTGGGCAGCCGCGGGGACTTCTTGCCCAGGGCCCCCGGGGGCATCCCGCCGCCGCCGCCGTGGGCTCCTCCGCCAGCACTCCCAGCCTTGGACTTGGAGAAGGGCTCCTCGTTGGGCATCGCCCTGTGTGCCCCCTCTCTCCTGCACCCCTCTGACGGTAAACGAAACACGATGTTAAGCACCAAAATGGCCCAGGGCACGGTCTGCAGCAAGAGCGCTGTCCTGGCGGGCAGTGCTGGGCTCTGCAGTGGCACAGGCTGCGGCACAGGCTGCTCCCCGGGGGCACGCGCTGCTCTCTGCAGGCGGGAAGGGCCTTGTGCTCTGACCGTTGGCTGCATAGGGAGCATGCCCGTGAGAGGGGGGCCGTTCACGCGCAAGGAGGAGCTGGAAAGTTTTCTGGTAACTGGGGGAGTGGTGGCCGAGGAGCAGAGAGCGGTGGGGGGAGGCCTCAGGCCTGTGCCCGCCTCTACCAGTACTTTCACTTCTCATTGCACCTGCCTCTTCCTCGATAGCAGCTTCTTCAAGGGTGTTGCTGTAAACTGAGGCCTTCTGGTGGGTACGTCCTTGCTGCCGCCATGTGCAGCGTTCGAACAATTTCAGGGAGCTGGGATCACCATGAGCTCTCCGTCAGGGAAGTTAAAAAAAAAATAGCAGTAAAATGGGGACTAGGCCCAGAATCCAGGCCATATCTGTTGCTTGCAGTATGCTTGCTTCGTGTGACGCAGCTACATGACTGTTATGTTTGTGTTGGATATTAGCTTTCTTGTAGGCTTTCCTAATCCAAAACTCACGTGAAAAATATAATTTTGCCTAAAAAAAACAGTTTCCACTTTGTAAACTGCAACATGCCCGTAATGCTGAACGTTGTTCTCATAAAATCTCCTCGTAACTAAATGGGGACGCCAATTTGTGTTTTTTTTGCAGCTTTCTTTCGGTATGTTTTGTAAATGGATTAGATGATTTTGCTTGGCTTTTTTTTTTACTTTACAGACTTGCCACCAATAATGTCTGAGCGTACAAGAGATGATGCCATTTTCAGTGTTCTACAGTCAACAGTCTGGGAAAATAAGAAAGGTCTCTGTAACCTGGGAGGTGCTTTACAGTTAGAAGCCAGTGCTGTTAGGTGTTAGTAACCTGGTGGATAGCTCTGCTGCCATACACCTGATAACCTGAAGGTAGGAGAGCTTTCTTGTCTAATGATTGAGCTCTTAAAATCTCTGATCAGGATAATTCTGCTGTCAGAGACCTAAGCTTGTAAAATATGTAACCTGATTGATGGCACTGCTCTTATAATTCTGGGCCTGTATGATCTGTGTAATCTGACTACAGCTTCGGGCGAGGACAGCGCATAATGACCAAGCCGGATTAGATAGCAAAAGGCCGCTTTATTAGGACAAGTGAACAGTCGAAACTTAAATGCATAACACAAATGTCACCAACCACCCTTTAAGCACCCCCAACATGAACCTACCCCGAACAAACCATCTAAACCTTTCTCACCATACCCTCTCATTTCATTCACCATACACTCGCCCTGCCCAAACCAACTCTTCCCTGTGCCAAGGTCTGCCCTGCCCTGATTCTTCCGGCCCACTTCATCATCCTTATTCTTCTCTGTAATAAAGGAAAAATCCCCGTAAATAGATTTTTCCTGCCCCCCCCCCCCCCCACCCGATGCTCACTATGTTGTAATGCTGTAAACTTTGCAGCCCGTCGCTCTAACAGGTGCAGATAAATGTGACTAGCGGCAGAATAACCCCGTATAAGAATTATATAGATCTTTTTGGGGAATTATCAAAAATAGCGGAAAAATCTAATAACCAGGTGAGCACTAGGACAATTTTAGCAGGAGATTTTAATGCAAAGTTTAAAACATCCGAAAGGGATAATGCACAAACAGATAGGGCTTATAAACGGGGTAAAGAATTAGAACACTTTCTTAATGAACACATCCTAACAGACATAATGGATGTTAATAAAAATGAGCCGTCTACCTATATTCCAACCTTCAGAGGACAAGAATTCTCTAGTACAGTGGACTATATCTTTATGTCATCCGACCTAATAGATAGAGTCAAGAAGGCTGGCGTCCTTGAAACTGCCTTTGGGGACCACAATGCCCTGGAGGTTAATATTGGCTTAGGTCCCCCCAGTGCCTTCGTTCGTTTCCTGGGAGCAAGGGACATTGTGGCCTCAACTAATAATTTAAGATTAAAATGGCGAGGAATAGATAGTGGCCAAGTAACAAATACAATTATAAGTACCCATGGTCTGTTAATTGAATCTTGCTCCCTGAATGATGAGAACCACCAAAGAATAGCAAAAGATTTCATTAAATTATGTAATATTATAAAATCCCTCTTAAGCGTGCCTATTAAATTGACTACCCCTGAGCCACGGTGGTTTGACCGCCATTGCTCGGCAGCTAATAAAGCTCTTCGCAGAGCTTTAAATTGCAAACCCAGAAGCATAAGGGATGTGAGGGCCGCTAGACAAAACTATAAAATAGCCATAGGTTCAAGGAAGGCTGGTCTGTTAGTTGAGCAATGGGAGGCACTAACAACTGCTACTGCACTAGAAAGCAGCATGACCTTCTGGCCTGCTGTTAAAAAGATGCGTGAAATGGGCAAGCAATTAATGCCAACTAGCTGTGTTATAGCGAGTGAACAATGGGAATTGCATTTTTCCAAAATATATGCTAGTTCTGGAGCCGATACAGAAGAGTATGCCCAAGGAACGCTAGAACCCCTAGAAATCACCGTGGGGGAAGTCACTATGGCCATTAATCAGAGCCTTGGTAACAAGGCACCCGGGCCTGATGGCCTCCCAATAGATATAATTAAGTATAAACCAGAACTTTGGGGGGATATTCTTGTGAACCTTTTTAATAGTTTATCTTATGTCCCAATACCCGCATCTTGGTCTACAAGTATAATAGTGCCGATTCACAAAAAGGGAGAACGATCTGATCCTGTAAATTATAGGCCTATTTCACTCCTAGATAATACATTGAAGATCATGGGCAGGGTACTGTATAATAGAGTCAATGACTGGGCTGAGGAAATGGGGATACTAGACCGCTGTCAAATGGGTTTTAGATGCAGGGTTGGGACCCTTGAACAATGCCTAAATTTAAATCGTTTAATTAGTAAATATAACATAGCTAAGGCATCTCCCATTTACCTCGCATTCATGGACCTATCGTCCGCATTTGACCTAGTAAATAGGTCAAAATTGTGGTCGATCCTCTTGTCGTACGGCCTGGACCCCCCTTTGGTACATTTCCTTGCACACCTGCATAAAGATACAAAGGCACAGGTTCGGATTGATATGGAGGGCACAGTTTCTGGGCCAATTAGTGTACAAAGAGGTGTGAGACAGGGGTGCGTTTTAGCACCCCTGTTATTCATTATCTATATAAATGGCCTGAGCAATTCTCTTAAGATGGTTACCTCAGATGTCCCCAAAATCAAAGGAGGCCTATTACCCTGTCTTCTGTATGCGGACGACGCTGTGCTCATGGGATTGACTCCAAATGCCCTACGTGCACTAGTCAGGGACTTTTCATTTTATATGGGGAATTTGGATCTTAAAGTAAATTTTAAAAAATCATTCATCATGTCCTGTGGGCCGGGTGCTAGGCAGCTAAACTCAATTACGATAGGAGCTGATAAGCTGCTCTCAACTAAAAATTTTCCTTACTTAGGTATAGTCTTTGCTGCGAGCGGCCTGTGGGGTGGGCATATTGCCCACGCCACAGGCAAGTTCTCAAAGGCTATAAATTTAATTTTATCCCTCCCCAAACCAAGGAAGATTGGAGCAACTAAAGCCATTTTAAAGATATATAGGCTCCAATGTATACCAGTGGCAACCTACGGCGCCGAAATATGGGGTTCTTTAAAAAACCCCGCCATACAAAAAGAAGAGAATCGGCTATGTAGGAAATTATTGGGGGTTCCCATTTCTTCATCAGGATTTATTTGCCACTCAGAGCTGAACATTCCTTATATTAGTGATTTTATTGCTGCCAGGCCCGCACTATTTTGGCTGGCTATCTGGGCAAATGATTATGCTAGCCTAACACAGGACATTTTAAGTGAGTGTTTAGCTTGTGACAAATGGAATAAGATCCCATGGCTCCGAGGTATACAAGAAAGTTTGTCTAGCATAGATAGAGGAGACCTCTTTGACAATCCATCCCATATTAAGAGGTCTGATAAAAAGGAAGTTCAACTCGAACTATATGCCATTTATAATGGAAATAGACTGTCAGAAGAGATGCGAAAACAAACTGTTGTGTCCTATATTAATAATGACTTACCAACTCATCAATTACCATTGTATTTGATATTACCTATGTGCAATTGGGAAAGATCGCTACTTTTTAGAATGAGAGCAGGAACGATAAAGTTTGCCCTCTGCTTTCCTTTGGGACACAGCTCACATGGATATATTCCGTGTCCTTGTGATGGAATAAGTAAACAGAGTGATTTACATTTCTTTTTTATGTGTAAGTTTTATATGAAATATATTAAATGGTTTTTACCCCATATTTTAAAAAATATAGACCTCTCTCACTGAATCAGTCCTATCTTATGCTCCTAAAATTAGAAAATGATGAACTTATATTCCGCACAAGTAGTTTCTTAAAAGTTATTTTCAATGTTCGTAGAAGTATGGAATGCCCTTAATTTATTTTTGTACTCTTTATGATCATTGATCTCCTTTTTGAGAGTTGGAAATATATGAAATATATGATTTGTTACTTGTACTCATATGCACTGTATAAACATCTATTGCACTTAAGGTACTGTAATTTTGAATATGCTGAATTGTATTTTATGATTGTACTTTTATGGATTTTTGTGTAATCCGAATAAAGATTTTGAATCGAATCGACTAGCGGCAGACTGTAGCCCCAACAGCCCAAGTTGGTTCACTAATACCAACGTGATGCTATCAATTTTGATGCCCGGTTTTCTATCATACCCAGCAAATTCAATTAATTCCCCATGAATGACAAGTGCACCCCATCTTGTCTGTAAAACATAAAGTCTCCACTTTCTATATCCCCATGTTTTACCACCTCAATACCCCTACCATAGCAAAAACGCCTCATTGTCCGATTTACTTTGCGTTATGCTCTTTTAACTGCAGTATATTTTGCCAATCCTTTCAAAATCCTCTCTGCCACCAAAGGTGTCCAAAATACGTTTGCGCCCAACCACACTCTGCAAATCACATCCAAATCTCTGTTCATCTCTTTCAGTAGCTCCAAACCAAATAATAGCACCAAATCGTTCTCCCCAAGGTGAATCAGCAAGATGTCGGGACATGGTCCACCGCCCACTAGTGTAGATAGCCCTGGTAATAACTGACCCCATTTCATCCAACCTCTACCCCACCATTCAGTCTATACTTGTGTGGACCGAAATCCAAAATGTCTTCTGAAAGGACGAGTTGCTGACCATTTCACAAAAGAATGTCTAATAATCCACATGTAGGACCATGCAGTACTGGGTCCTGCAATGCAACCAGTAAGCAAAACAAAAACATATTACAATCAACAACCCAGTAATGCATTTCAACATCCCTAGTATAATGTTTGCAACATGCAGAAGGCCACCAAAGAAAAAGGGGATCAAAGAACTAATGCCCGCACCGATCTAACGTCTCCTACAATTCCTGAGAGGCAAAACGAAGGTGCTGATAGCCTGAGACACAATCCCCTATGTCCCATGAAGATTAGGTGAGAAAAATCTCATTATCTCTTCAAATTAAATGCACAAAATTGTGGCTCCGCACCCTTCTAATAAGTCAGATTTGCATGTATTTTTGGATAACAATCCTTATACAATACTATTCACAAATTTGAAGGTTCACATTCATTGTCCCAAAGTGAAGTCAGTCACAAGTTCTGGAAGTTTAAAACTTGATCTTTATTCAATTCTTGTTTTCAATGAAATAGCCAACACGTTTCGAACCAGATGACCACATGATTGACGACATGCGTACTCCTGCGGTTACAATTTGCAGTATCTACTGAAAACCATAAAGCCATCTCCATATTGCCAACAAATTGATAGGCAATCTTTTAAAACTACTGGGGTTCAATTGATTATCGACAGGCACATATATCCTGGAATAGTACTATAAACTTGCTATGCCCTGAAAAAGTCCGATAACAGACGAAACGCATTGGCTATTTCATTGAAAACAAGAATTGAATAAAGATCAAGTTTTAAACTTCCAGAACTTGTGACTGACTTCACTTTGGGAAAATGAATGTGAACCTTCAAATTTGTGAATAGTATTGTATAAGGATTGTTATCCAAAAATACATGCAAATCTAACTTATTAGAAGGGTGCGGAGCCACAATTTTGAACATGCAGAAGGCCATCTGCCAATTTCATGACTTTGCTATGGGAAAAACCCAACCTATTTGTTTTGGATGCTGCACCAATCTTAAATGAATGTGTTTCAAAATCCAATAAATGTTCTCATATGCATGCCAAACTCTTCCTCATTACTGCCAGTATTTGAGCAGCCATTTTCCATCCACATGGCAAAATATTATGCCAGAACGAGCTCCCCCTACCTCCTTGATCCTTCAAAATATGCTATTTTGAATTCGATACAGAATAATCTTTGCACCTTTCCCCATTTAGTCCGTCTTTGATTTTTAGGTCTCAGCCTGTTGAAAGCACATGCGCTGCTCTGCCATGAGAGGCCTTTTGGAATCGATACGATTCCAGTGTACACTCGGCGAGACAAACAAGACAGAAGATGTGCACGCGGGTATTGGCCCCTTTACTGGCGGTGTGATGCTTAGTGGACTTTTTTTGCACCGTCAGTAAAGCCAGTTCCCGCGTGCACATCTTCTGTCCGCCCTCTAAAGAGATGTGCACAGGCACGCGCATGCCGGCATGCTTTATGGAGAACTTCTTTCACTGGTCCTCTAAGTCAGGTCTAGGGATGTGTTTAATTCCCCAGCACGAGAAAGAGTACCTTTCGCCGTGATGCTCGCCTACCTTCAAGGTGGCTTACAGTAGCATCTCACACAGGAGTAGCCTTAAAGAGCCGGTGTCTCAACAACCCGGAAGTCGGCAATCACCAGCCAGGTATAAATAGCAGATGCCATAATGCAGCTTCTATATGTCCAAGCGCCATATTCAGTACATTCTTCCATGAGAAGTTACTTCCCACAGCGGTGGTTCATTTGTAAAAGAAAAAAGAAGTCCTGGAGCTCCTGTCAGGGGGTAGCTTGCACCAGTCCATTTTGCCTGTTAGCGCCGCCTAAAACAGAACCAAATACTAACCATGAAAGAGGGGAGATGATGTGTTGTAATGACTAGAGCTGCTGAGTTCCTACCTTTGGAACCAGATTCAAGTCTCGGTGTTGGTTCAACATCCTGTGATTCTGGGCAAATTACTTCATCTTCCCCTCCGGCAATGGCACTGACGGGTCCACCCGCTGTCTCTTTGGGCTTTGGTTTCGCTCATGCTGAGTGGTCCCTTCGCAGACCTCACCTCGGGTCTGCCGGTATCTCAGATATACCAGGGGCTTCCGTTGCCTCGTACTCTCTTACTCCAATGGATTACTGGCCGGTTTATGGGGTTATTCTCCGGTTGTGGCAGAGCTCAGTTTCAAACCCGCCTCATCCGGAGCTGTGCATAAAGGGGAAGTAGCTTGGTTGCAACCACGGCTGATTAATCTTTATGTTAATATGGTATCAGCAGTGCATGGACACTGTGCAGTTGTTTACCTGGCAGAGCCTTTTCAGTGTAGGGAAGCACGACTGAGGCCTGGTGAGGCCTACTAATCAAGAACCATAAAGGGTGAGTTTAATTTGGATGGGAGAATCCTATTAACTAGTGTCCTTGTTTGCTCGCAACTCAGGAGGGATGTCACTAATTTGCAATGTAACCCACACGGGAGTCACACGACGTCGAGGCAAAGTTAATCCAAAGGTTCGGCGTCGACCGCGAGGAGCGCTACATCGAGCCCGGAGTCGCACAGACCCCAACAACACAGTACCTTGGAAAAGTGAAGCACTCGAGGATCAGCGGCGTCGAGATGTCCGGCGTCGCGTCTTCGGCGTCGATCGGGCCTCGGAGTCGGGGCGATCTGCAGCGGCGTCGACCGAAGTCAGGCAGGAGCAGCGCTCACGAGGTGAAGCAGGATACGGCGTCGTCGATGTTGCAAGAGTGAGCAGCGCTCACGGCGTCGAGAGGGCTCAAAGTCGATGCGATCAGCAGCGGTGCAGACACGAGGTCACTGGGAGCTGGAGCCGAACTCACTACTCACTGGCATTGTTGCTGGCGTCGATCGGGCCCGGCAGCCGGCGTCGAGGAAGCGGGACACTGGAGCCGTGACTCACGATGTCGAGCTGGATTCGGCGGCGTCCGTCGGCGTCGAGATTGCTGGATTCTCTCGGAGGTGCTGGATTTCAGGTTCCAGCAACAAGCACTTTTAGCAAATAAATGAAGTCCTTTGACCCTGTGACTTCAACAGGAGGCTGGCACTTCTTCCAACCCTTGGAGATTTTCTTGAGCAAAGTTTGAGAGTACACACACAGTTCCTCTCTCCTGGTTCCTTGGCAAAAATAAAGAAGCAACTGCAGGATTCCCCCAACAAACAGCACTCTGGCAGAAGGGGTAGGCAGTCCTTAGATTAGCAGGCTTCTTGTCCTTGGTTCAGGTTTCCTTGTCCGAAGTGATCTGAATTCTTGGTTCAGGGGTCCTTCTCTTATACCCCTTTTTGGCTTTGATCCCTTTGTCCATGCAGGGGAATTTCCCCCCATCTTGGGTTTGTTGTGGGTGTTGCCAGGCCGAAGCACCTGGCCTATTCACTGTGCAGGGCATAGTCTTCAGCCGCCCAGCAGGAGCGGAGCCAGCATTGTCACTGGCAGGGGCAGGGCCATCAGTTGCCCGGCAGGAGGTGGGCCAGGAAAGACCCAGGCAGGCACAGAGTCATCAGTCGCCTGGCAGGGGGGCGGAGCCAGCATTGTATCAGGCAGGGCAGGCTATCAGGAGCTACTCTTCCCCTACTCTCAATGCAAATGCCCCACTCACCCCACACTGACTCATTCAGACCTCTGGAGCCACCCAGCTCCTGTCACACGCACACCAGAACCAGCAGAGACCGGTAGACAGTTAGACAAGAAAATAGCTACTTTCTAAAAGTGCTATTTTCAAACACAGAGTCCAAAAACCATCTACACAAACGGATGCGTTATTAAACCCTGAGTTCAGGGATACCAAACTCGACATTGCACCATGCTCCCCGAGCCCGCTAGGATTATAGCATTAATAATCCCGGCAGCCCATTCTAACTGATGGAGAGCAGGTTACCTGACAATAGTGAAAAACGAATATGGCTGTAATTCACTATTAGGACAGGCCAACCTTGTCAGGCTTGTCCTACCTTATGCTTACAATGCACCCTGCCCTTGGGCCTACCATAGGGGTGACTAACATGAAGTTAAGGGAAGGTTTAGGGACTGGCAAGTAGGTGTACTTGCACAGTCTGCGTGACAGTACCAGACTGCACGTGGTCTAGCAATGGTAGACCTTCAGACATACTTTTACTAGGCCGCTCTTGTGGGTGGCACAACACGTGCTGCAGGCCCACTAGCAGCATTTGGATTTACAAGCCCTGGCACTCCTGGTGCACTCTACTAGGGACTGACAGTAAACCAAATAAGCCAAACATGGAATTCAATCGATACAGCAATTTCACATAGGGAGCACTTGCACTGTGGCACTGATCAGCAGTGGCACAGTGCCCAAAGCATTTACCAGCAAAAACATCGTAAACAGAGGAGGCAAACAGAAAAAATGGAGGAGAGACTCATGCCAATGATGCCAGGTCTAACAATGCACAAATTATATATTCATTATTCAACATCCTCCCTCCACTCTAATACCATTAGCTGAACCTCTGCCCCGTAACTCTGAAATACGAATGCCACCAAAGTACAGCCATAACATTCGGACCGTCATCAACTTTGATTCATATTCTGACCAATACTAGTGATTTAGCGTCTTTACCGTGTCAACTAATATCCTCATAGTTATGGGTTCCCTCTTCTTACTGACACCCTTCCTTTCTTTTGCTCATCCTTAAAGGATACGCTTATCTATTTCACCTGCTGATGGTTTGTAGCCCCAGAAGAATGTACCGTAAAACATATTCTCTGCCAATTTTACTGCAATTGTTGTCTGTAACACACCTTTGTCTATTTGTTTTATTAGGAGAATCTTATCTTCTCTGTGCCAGCTCATTAATACTTTGACCTCTTTTACCAGCCCGCTATTTAGAAACTCTCCTGAAGCCTGCCTATAAGTTGACCTAGGGCTCTGTGCCAGTGAGTTTTCAATTAGACTGAGTATTTTCACTCTCCCTATTCCCATATCTCTTTTGGCACCTCTGTCTTCTGCAGATCTGCGCCAAACCACAGAATCTCTGCCACTGTGAACAAGAGAATGCGTCTGGTATTAAATTATTCAGATCTGGTACATGTTTGGCTCTAAATACAATATTGAACATGAAGCACCCGAGCATGAAACGCTGCAACAGCTTCAACAACCTTTTTTTTGTTGCTTTCTCCCCATTCACTAGATCTACCACCGTGATGTTATCAACATGAAATGTCACAGTCTTGGGAGCCAAATCCTTTATCAACAGAGCTAGGGCCACTAATAGAGGTAAAAAATCAAAAGTGAAATGCTCCCACCTTTGTGTATCCAGTGCTGAGGCAATCTCTCTGAGCACCACCTACCTTACTAAAAAAGGTGAGAACCATTCGCACCTGCCGCATCAGAAAAAATCTCAATCTGCCAATGAAAATCCTCATCTGCCATCTACATAGTTACTCCACTGAAGCCCTTTAGAAAAAAAAATCCTGACTGACAAACCTCTTTATACAGAAGCTGAAATTGGAATTCTGTGGTGAGGTAGTTTAGCAGTGCCATAGCAAAGTCAGTCCTCCTACAAAATTACCTAGCATCTCTGACTACCTTCCAACCAAAGTTTAGATGACCTAGTACCTTCTGCATTTGACAAAGCTGTAACTTAGGTGCCTAAATAGCTTCATCTAAGAGTTGTAATAACTCCTAGATTTTGTTCTCAGGTAATCTAGCTTCTATTTTGATAGTGTCAAGTTCGGTTCCCAAAAACACCAATACAGTGTTTGGAGCCTCTGTCTTTTCTGGGGCCAGCGGTACCCCAGGATATTCTGACAAGTCTTGAATTTGCTTTAAAGACCAATCACACTGCACTGTATCTCCTGTTCTACAAACAATAAGTCATCTAAACAGTGGGTAATGTACTCCTATTAAGTTTATACCGTAAAGCACCAATGCAGAAAAGTACGGTAATATTGAAATAATCTACAGGATACAGCACAACCCATGGGTAGCATCATATCCACATACACTTCAAGTAGTGGCTGCTACTAGGCAGTAGTGGTGGGGCAAGAGGATGTAGGGGTGGCGGCAGAGTGGATTAAGAAAACAAAATTCACTTAACTGCCGGCCGCCGCTTTTCCTCCGTCCTCTTTGGTCGACACAGGAAGCAGACTCCCCTAGCCAATCACGACAATGCTGTCAGCAGCATGACAGCAGCGTTGTGATTGGTCTGAGCGTCGTTGCTAGGCGCTCAGACAGGCAGTGGGAGCCTGTATATGTTCTCCATCCAGGCTGTACAATACAGATGGTGGAGAACATTCTAAGTGCACGTTTCTGTTTGGCTGGCCCATGACGGCTGGCCACACCGTCATGCACACTTAAAAAGTGCTCACCACTCCTCCCCCTGCTCTGTGGGCAGCCCCGCTCGCATCTTCAAAGCCTTCTGAAAATTAAAGTGATAATAATATGGTGTTATTATCATTTTATTTTTCCTGTGGGGCGACGATCTTTCGCCTTAACGGAAGAGCCGCCACTGTACACTTCACCGTTAATTTGTAGACCCGACAGAAAGAAATCAAGCGGTTGTACAGTAAGCAACCAAAAAGCTGATTTTATGTCACATTTTGCCAATTCAGCGCCCACTCCACACTTTTGAATCAATGCCATAGCCACATACACTGATGCAAATTAAACCATTGTGCCCTCGTGCAATAAAATCATTCACCAACGAAACCTCTGGCTAAGGCAAGTGATGAATCAATCCGCATTCCCCAGAACTTTCTTTTGCTCCACACCCACAGGGAAATCATTAAATCCTGTAAAGGCCAATAGTCTAAAGGAGCTGCCATCCTACCTTCTGCAACCTCCTTACGTAACTTCTCCCTGACCACTTGCGACAAGTCTTTGATAGATATTAAATTATCTGCAAATCTTGGTGCTCTTGGGCCCTGATATCCCCAGTTTGAAGCTCCATTCCAAAATCAAAGCCTCCTGTCTATGTGGGTTAAATGCCAGCCAAGAAAATAGTATATCTTCTTTAATTGGCGTAAAAGTATTTTTGCCCAGGTTGGTATTGACCTCCTCTCCCCCACCTTGTCAGAAGAAACTTACATTAGTCTGCTCCCCAAAACATTGCCAGACCGCATGCTTTCTTTCACAATTTGAACATTCTTGCTTGTATTTGCACGGTCTCCCGGGACAATATCCCCTATTACAACTCCAGCATGCTCATGAATTGGGTGTGACCCGTCTATTCCAAGAACCCCTCACCCCCAGGGTGGGTCTCCCAAGAAAGGGCAGATATTGCACTGCTAGACCACTTGCTGTAGGCGGTTGGTTTGCAAGATACATCCATTGCAGCCACAGTTCATTATCCACTTCAACCCATGGTTTATCTACCTTCAAACTAAGTCATGCCCTAAATTCTTCATCGTAGCGTAGCCTCGCATACCCCCTGAAATCCATGTATGCTTTCTTTGAGATATCCATATACTTAAATATGGACACCAATCAATCTGTATATTTCTGTCAATATACACTTGCGTATATTAGAAATGCGATGTCCATGCATCAATGTTCATGGGTACCCTAGGGCATTTTGCCAACTCCCATGATTTTTCCTTGGAACCTTCTTTGGCTTTTAGTTTCCTATGTAATAGTTGTAAACATTTACGAACTCTTCATTTAAAATGTTCTATTAATTTGCAGAAGATGTGCATCCACTGGCATTGTCAACCCTATGAAATGCAAACGTTTCAAACCTTCTGATTGACTTACCATCCACTTCCACAATCTCATCTGTCCCCACACCGTTGTCCTCCATCCCAGTGCCCATACTCTTGTCCATCAATTTTGTAGTTTTACGCCTGTATCTCAAGTCCCAGCAATTCCACCCCATCTCACCTGGGTCAAAACGCTGTAGTACTCACAACTTTTTCGGACCACCCACACACTGTTCCAAAGGTCTTCTTCTGTTAACTTGTCTTGAAAATCTCACCATACTCCCACTGCTAAATATCTGAAAAGTAGAATCTTCTACGGGGAAGTTATTTGCCAATTCCACCCCCTCCAATTGTATTCCCCCTATGATTTTCCGAGATTCAACATCCTGTCAATGCAGAATTTCCCCTTCCTCCAGTTCTTCTTCATCTCCTTTATAATACAAGTTAATTTCATAATCCAATCCCCATGCATCCCCATTCCTACTTCAACCTGAATGCTCACCATCACCCACACCACCATCAAATTCTTTCCAATTTATGTTATGTGCTGCATTACACAGTTAGTTCACCTTCGCTGTCAGGATGGATGCACAGAACCCCTATCTCTCTTCAGCCCGGTGCCCGCAGCAGCATCAGACCTGACCGGTGTCTGCATAACTCGCTTGGACTAGGTATCCAGCATCATCTCTGCGTAGCCCTCCAGGTCACCCTAACCTGAGGAACTGTGGTCCCCTACACTGCACCTGCTCTATTAGACTGGTCCTATATTTTATCTCTTGCTCCCAGTAACCACACTCATTACACATCACCTTGAAATCATTCTATCCTGGGACTTTCATATGTTCTCCCAGCCCCATCTATAACTTGATGTTCACTGCTATGCATGTACCTCTCTTTCTTGTGTCTATCTGTTGCTTGCCCCTGCATGCAATTTTCAACCTCTTTATCGTTCCTGCCCGCCTGTCATTTCATCCCTTTCATGGCCCCCAGCTATCACCTCTTTTGTCCTGTGTAGTTTCAGTCAATCAATCAGCATACTTGTAAAGCGCGCTACTTACCCGTGAGGGTCTCAAGGCGCTGAGGGGAGGGGTGCTGCTACTGCTCGAAGAGCCAGGACTTGAGGAGTCTTATGAAGGAAAGTAGGTCTGCGGTAGGTGGGTGGGGAGGATGTTCCAGGTCTTGGCGGCGAGGTAGGAGAAGGATCTGCCGCCGGAGTCAATATAATGCTTGCTTCTGTAGCGCTAGATGTATCAGGAATCAAATTTAGCCTCTGGCCCGTTAGGGCCATTGTTGACAGTGTGACATGCGACTGTTGAAGCGCCACCTGCTGAATGACTTCCTTAACCACTGCCACTCCCGGTAGCACTGACCCCAACCGAAGGCATGCGCTTAGTAGCACGATTCCCCCTGAGTCAGCCTCCTCTCTTTAGCACCTGTCATGCAAACCCACCCTTCGAGGATTGCACCTGCCTCGTCCCCTTCAGCTCCCAGTGAGTCTTTGGTGGTGTGTAGAATGTCACACTGCAGCGCCTTGTTTGTCGGCTCCATACATGTACTTTTGTTTTCTTCAATACTTTTGTCTCAGGGCATTAAGAGGCCAATACTGCAGCCGCCACTCCACTTGCCGTATCACGCCTCGGCCTGGTTAGGCCCACCCACCGTTGAATAGCACACCAGGTTGAATCAGATCTTCCCTCCCTGCCTGTATGAGCGTTTTCAATGCCTCGCTCACTGCATCCCCTGACAACAGTCTAAGCAGACCAGAGAGCTTCAGCAAAACATTATTTTGCTTTATATGAGACCTATCCCCACTCTACCTCAAAAATTGGGCCTCAGCAACAATCCCTGCCTTTTGGGACCACAGCGTGACACATTATGTCCCCAATTGCCATCTCATGCTACTAACTGCCCTAATATCCCCTCTTGCTATCTCATGCTACTAAATTGCCATTGCCATAAAGGCCCCGCTGGAATGCACTCTAGCGCCCTTGCAAATAGACAGCTGCGAGGCCGGCCTTTTTACTCTGAAGCTTGGACCCCAACACCCCGTGTCGGGAATCCTTGTCTACAGACCCCCAGGAAAGCTTAAGGACTTCAAATCGGACTTAGTTGAGGCTATAGCTCACTTAGCCATTAGGAAGAGCAGACTCCTGATATTAGGTGATTTTAATATCCATCTTGAGAATGAACTATCCAAGGAAGCGATAGACATAAAGCAAGAATTGCAGGCTCTTCAAATAGAATTAAAAAACAATGTACCGACACATATACACGGCCACTTATTGGATCCTGTTTTTTGCAGCTGGAATGGTGTGAGGGTGAATACACCCATACCTGTACCCTGGTCGGACCATTTATTTATTCCATTTAGAATCCACAGTCCACACACAAATACCCTCAGAGGGAATAAAAACAGCTATCCACAACGTAAATGGAAGCACTTCTCACAAGACACCTTCAATCAACTATTAGAGCAAGGGGGTCCACCGGGAGGCGCTGACTGTGAAAGCGCTAATAGCAAACTTGAGAGGCGTATTTCAAATGCTCTAGACGCATCGGCCCCGATGTGCCTACTGAAGATCGGTAGCCGAGGTAAAAAGTCTGCCCCTTGGTTCACTTCCGATCTGCAGATTGCCAAATCAGAGTGTAAAAAATTAGAGCGGAAATGGAGGTTAGACTTCTGCCCTCAAATTAAGACTACTTATAGGGAAGCACAGAGGAAATACAAAATGAAAATGCGAGGAACAAAGGCCATGCACTATAAAAACCGTATTGAGGAGGCAGAAAACTCCTCGAGAGAGCTGTTTAAAATATTTAAGGAGATTTCAGTGGTAGCAACTACAAATACTCCAGAAAATGACTCAGTTGATGAATGTAATAGAATAGCCAACCATTTTGCAGGAAAGGTCAAAGATATCTATGCGACCTTCTCGGGCAACATGATATGTGGACGGGACTTTGAGGAAAAAGCAGAGGCGAGTGAGGTGGAGAACTGTCTAAAGGTCTTCTCGGTACCCCCCCCCCCCCCCAGAGACCCTAATCAACATCTGTCAGGGTATTAAATCTGGCTCCCCTCGGGACCCAGCACCACCGCGGGTGTTGGGGGAGAGCATTACGGTGCTGGAACCTTATATTAGGCATGTGCTACAGGTCTCATTTGCCTCCAGAACACTCCCGGAGGACTGGAAGAAAGCGGTAGTTCTTCCCATTAAAAAGAAACCCACTGTTAGCCACGAAGTTCTTGAAAACTTAAGACCCATCTCCTTACTACCTTACATGGCCAAAGTGGCAGAGAAAGTGGCCAATATACAACTAATGGCACACTTAGAGAACAACAATCTCCTACATGCCTCTCAATCAGGTTTTCGACCAGGCTTCTCTACGGAGACGGCCCTTTTGAGAGCAACAGAGACCCTGCGGCAAGGGGCGGACTCCGGACACACCATAGCATTGGTAATGCTTGACCTTAGTGCGGCGTTTGACACTGTAGCTCATGCAATCTTGCTACAGTGTCTAAACAAAGCTGGTGTCAAGGAGTCCGCGCTAAGTTGGCTGAAAGCATTCCTCACGGACCGAAGCTTCCAGGTCCAAAGGGGCTCCTTTAAATCATCTGCCATAGCGCTAGAACAAGGGGTGCCTCAAGGCTCAGCCTTGAGCCCAAGTTTGTTTAATCTGTACATGGCCCCCTTGGCAGAAGTGGTGCAAGCGTATGGAGTGGAGTTAGTCTCCTACGCCGACGACACCCAACTGCTGATCTCCCTATCCCAAGCTCCCACAACAGCGGCATCTAATTTCAAGGCCTGTATGCAGGCTTTGGCAGGATGGATGAATTCTCACTGTCTAAAGCTTAACGGCTCTAAGACGGAGGTTATGGTGATTGGAGGGAGCAATTCTAGCTGGACAGTGGACTGGTGGCCAACATGTTTAGGCCCCATGCCCACGCCCTGTAAGGAGGCAAAGAACCTAGGAATATGGGTTGATCCCAAATTATCCTATGAGGGCTACGTAAACCATCTAGTGGGAAAGTGTTTCGGAATACTAAAAACTCTCAATCACACCCTAGACCTACTCCCGCTGGAGGCTCGACGTACCATGACACAAGCTCAGCTTACCTCCCGTATGGACTACGGAAATGTTCTGCTCTTAGGCTCCACCGAAAAAAGTCTAGGGAGATTGCAAGTCCTTCAAAATACTGCCGCCCGCCTGGTACTGAAACTACCTAAAAGAGCAGCCTCTAAACCAGCGCTTGCGGCGCTACACTGGCTACCGGTCAGAAAGAGAGTGATGTATAAAGCACTCTTAATATGCCACAAGATTATATGGCATAGAGCACCATCCTATCTTCAAGACCTGATACAAATATACGAGCCTACTAGAACACTACGCTCAGTAGGAGCGGGTTTACTGAAAATCCCCCTCGTAAAAAGAGCAAAATTGGGTGGACGCTCTTTCAGACTAATAGCAGCCAGCAAATGGAACAGACTACCGATCAGCCTCAGATTGGAAGAATCTGAAATTAAGTTCAGAAAACTTCTAAAAACCCACCTGTACAATCTTTAACACGCAGCTGAGCGGAGGAGCCTTCCTATGCTTTCTGAAATGCCTCCTATCTCCATAGCGCGGGGACACGCAGAGATGGCATCACCAGGCGCTTTATAAACCTCTTTATTATTATTATTATTATTAAATGCCCTAATAGCCCCTCCCCAGCACCCAAATTGACCAATTCCTGACCACCTTGGGTCTGGAATGCACCACCCACCAGAGGGACCAATGGGGTGGACCAGCATAAGTACGACACCCCCAGGGGCCCGCATTCTTGGCACTCACCCGAATGAGGTGGAGTGTTCTATCTCTGGTTGGGTGGAAATTACCCATGATATTAAAGAACAGGCCTCTTAGCAGAAAGTCAAGACAACGTACTTTGTGCTGAAATTGAAAGACGCAGTGGATAATCTTAGATTACTGGGCATCTTGAAGGGCGCAGAGGGTGCTGATCCGATAGGGTATATCGTGCAACTCTTTCGACTGACTTTTCTGCAACGTCCTCAGTGGGATTTTGACAATCAAGTTCAGTGAGCACATCGCTTTACTTTTCAGAAACCTGGTGCTGCTGGGGCCAATCAGTATCCCCGCTCTATACTTATCTACATCAGGTTCTTCATCTTTCATAAGCAGGTTTATCATGCAGCTCACCTTAGAAACCCGGCAAAGGCTGGAGGCATTGAATATCTCCCTCGATCTGACTTTTGCCATGCAGCTGCTGAACATAGGTGGCAAATATGCTATGCTATGATAATCTCTCCCTTATGAAACAGAGGTGTCTCAGTCTATCTACAGGAGCCAGACAAACCGAAAATTGTTTTAATGAAAGGTAATAATTTTAGAAAACTGATACTAAGAAAAAAAATACTATCCTACAGGCCTCAGGGGCACACTTCAGCTTTTGATTATTGTTTACTGTAGCTCGTTTCATGAAAGGGGAGACTTTTATGTGACTAATCTGTTTTGATTTCCTTTTTTCCCCCGTCTAGTTATGTTTGGTGTCGGGGATCTTTCTTGCACTGTTACTGGCGCGGGAACTACATATAATTTCTAAAAGGGGTAAAAACTGTGAAGAAAGGGAAAGACCTGCCAATTCTTTTCGGTGTCAGCAGGCCAAGGGGATTAGTGATATACTCTGAGGGAGAGGGTAGATTGCACAATTTGGGTGGGGGCAAATTATTATTGTCTTTTCATCGATGATAAGCATTCGAGAACAGAGTACATATGGTAGGGGCATTGGAGTGTGAACCAGGGTGGGGGAATTTTACAGGGAAAGAAATGGCAAAATGGTTAGACAGTGTCTTGATAACATCAGATTCTTTGCCTGGAAACGTATTCAGGTTCACTTATTATTCTCTAAATAACACTCACATAGGTAATCGGGAAATGTAAGTTATTACCTTAAATATTAATGGTATCTTCACATGTACTAATGACAAAAATATCCATGAAGTGTTAAAGTAGTTGGGCGGTCTGATTAGTTGTCTCCAAGAGACTCATTTACTAGCTGGTGAGAAAGATAAGTTAAGGTGTCTAGGATTTAAAGTTCTAGCCTTTGCTAGGTTTGACAGAACTAATTTGGTGTGGCCTTACTTGTACACTCAAATGGAAGATAGCTTATTGTAAGGGTAAATAAAGGTGATTTGCTTTAGTATTTGATTTGTATATGTATTAAACACTAGTGATCCTGAAATGCATTGTAATGTGGTAATTGAATTAAGTTCTTCGCAATGCCTTCTGCTAGTCTGTAGGGATTTTCATTTATCACTAACCCCCTCCAAAGATTCAACAGGTGTCCAGTCTTCTTTTCATATGCAGTCTTTGTGAAATGCATTTTTACAAATTTTGATCTCCTTTTTCGGTCTTGAGCTGACCATAAGAAGGTAACTGACCTATAAAAAATATATCATATTCATCAATCACTATCTCTGAGCTGTGCTGTTTTGAGTCTGTTGGCAGGTAAAGAAGCAGAGCCAGACTGTATTCCTTTGGAGCTCTATAAAATACAAATGTTATTTCAATATTTTTTTAAAACAGTAACAAAATGTGATCAATAGGGTTTCTAGTCTGTATCTTTGTCATATTATGGGGTTTGAGTCTCTTTTTTTGTTGTCAAGTTCAGACCTTATATTACAAACTCACTGCCTAAATTGCATGCATTGGGAACTATCATCAAATGTATAAATCACTCAGGGAACTGGACAAGGCTGCCCCCATTCCCCACAATTATTTGCCCCTATCCCTTTGAGTCCTTCTTGCAACTTTGTATACCCTGATTAAGCATTCATAAGGCAGATGCTGAAAGACTTGCTTTTTAGCCGATATTATTTTTTTTTGTTAGCACACCTTTGTGCTAATAACACTACTGAGATAAAACCTTTGGACAGGTATCTGGCTATTTTTAAATTCTGATAAAATGTAAAGTCTTAGTAATATACAACCTAGCAAGAAGAATAAATGATATCTGTCTGCAGCCACCTATTTGGGTATTCAGATCTCCACTCAAGTTTCGGATGTTATTAAATTGATTTATGATGCCTCATTGGTTGATATGAATACAGTTCTTTGAAAATAGGGTCAGCTTCACCTTGGCATAACAGGGCACTCTAATCTAATCAAAATGATTACCTTTCCTCGGTTCATATATTATTTCGAGACATATGGCTCCTTCTTCCTATAGCCTACTTTTTAAAGGTTTACACCTGTTGATCTCATATGGCAGTGTAGAACACCTCATAGAGGTTTACATTTTTCACAACTACCCATCAAAAAGACCCTTCCATTGAGGAAAAAGTACTTCTGGACTGATTTTTCTATTAGACTTTTGCAGGTTACCGATTTAGGACATAAGCCTTGACCCCTAGAAGATCTATATCAGGTTATATAGCCCTTATTGGCTACTATGATCCAGCCTGCTCTAAAAAGACTAAGCTCAAGACTGGTTGTTGTCACTAGAATCTGGCTGGTTCGGAGACGTCATTCCTCACCATTACTCGTTGCTGTTAGACAAATGTATAAAGAGGCAGTTTTACATCATTTCGAAGGCATACGGTCTTCAAAAGTCGGAATTTTAAGTGGCACCCAAGACCTGAATTGTGATTCATTTAAATTCCTTGATTTCTTGGTAAATACCCCAATCAAGTGTTAATTAGGTCTGCATGCCAAAAGTTTATGGAAACGCTAACTGATAACTTGAATTTTCTTGCTATGAAATATACCATTAAGTTCGAAGAACTGATGTCCTTGGATGACATTTCTCAGAGTATAATTATGACCCACAGGGTTATAAATGTTTCCCTTGCTAAAATACATCAATACAAAATGAATCAGGATCTCGATTAGGCACCTGGGAGATTTTATGTATTGGGATTAAAGAGCCTCCTTTGTTTTCTCTGTGTAAGAACAAAATCGCAGATATCCTACACATATTTTTTACTTGTTCCAAATTTCATGTTTACTGGTGCCAGTTGTTAAAAGAGATGAATAATTTATTGGATCCTAACTCTCAAATTCTGAATTCAGCTAGTTCGTGCTCCTAATAGTTTGTTCAAACTTGCTGGATTTGTTTATTTTCCTATTGTGACTACTAGTCAAGGCTTCTCCAGTTCTGCTGGTTCTCTCAAACTACCTTTAAGTAGCCGTCCTGTATAGAGCACATAATAAGGGCTAGATGTACAAATATTAGGAATACAGATTTCCTAATTGCAATTCTCACCGAATCTCAATTTGGAAAGCGGTATTTCGATTCTAAGAAACTCTTTTGAGTTTCATTAGCGATTCTGAGTGGGTCGCAAATAGACCTACCTCATGCATATTAGTGAGGTAGGTCATAATTTGCGACCTATTGGGAATCGCAGCTATCTCAGGGATGGTGGTCTGCTAGGATCATCAGACCACCATGTCTGTGATAACTTTTTAATAAAGCAACTTGTTTTTTAATGCAGCGTTTAAATTTCAAAATGAAACTTTTCTGTTTCATTTTTTAAGATTAACCTGCTCTTAAAAAATATTTTTTTAATATTTTCAAAGGGGAAGAATGGGTTACCACCAGTTTTAAACTGGTGGTAAAATATTACTGTTTTGGGACTAGAGTTTGGTCCCAGAAAGACTGTTCTGATTCGGTATCTGAAAAGGGACGCTCCCCTTCCAAATACCGAATCAGTATTTAGTAGCAAATGCAAATTGAGATTCAGTAACAAATTACCGAATCGCAGTTTGCCTTTTATTCATTGTATGAAGTTTATTGTGGCCACAAACAGCCCGATTCTGTGAATAGAGCTATTTGCGATTGCAAAAAAGCTTTGTTAATCTGGCCCTAAGTTTTGGTTGAGTTAATATCTATATATATAAAAACGAATGTATGTCTGTCTGTCTGTTTGTCCTTTATGCATTACTACACTATTCATCCAATCGCCATGAAACTTTGGGAAGTTGTTGAGTACACTCCCGCGAAGGTTTCTGGCATAATTTGTTTTTTAAATATCGGCCCCTCCAGGGCCCCCATAATCTTTCGAATACTGATGTACGCACCAGATGGAAAACAACAAATCGTGTATCCACAATCACTCGAATAAATAAATAGAAGTAAAACACCATTCATCCGACCTCCATGAAACGGTGGGAAGTTGTTGAGTACACTCCCGCAAAGGTTTCTGGCATACATTTTTTAAAAATATCGGCTCCCCCAGGACCCTAATAATCTTTCGAATACTGATGTACACACAAGATGGAAAAACAAGAAATCGTGTATCCACAAGCACTTGAATAAATAAATAGAATTAAAACAGCATTCATCCGATCGCCAGGAAACTTTGGGACGTTGTTGAATACACTCCCGCGAAGGTTTCTGGCATAAAATGTTTTTAAATATCGGGCCCCCCAGGGCCCTAATAATCTTTCAAATACTGATGTACGCACAAGACGGAAAAACAAAAAATCGTGTATCCACAAGCACTCGAATAAATAAATAGAATTAAAACAGCATTCTTCCGATCGCCAGGAAACTTTGGGAAGTTGTTGAGTACACTCCCACGAAGGTTTCTGGCATACATTTTTTTTAAATATCGGCCCCCCCAGGGCCCTCATAATCTGTCGAATACTGATGTACGCACCAGACGGAAAAACAAAAAATTGTGTATCCGCAAGCACTCGAATAAATAAATAGAATTAAAACGACACTTTGAAATGTTTTCCATATTAAAATGAATACGTTTCAATAAAAATGACACAATGTAAATTGAATGTTATCATAACGAGTTTCCTTGAATTTCTTTTCTTCGGAGATCGCAGCACCGCGCGACGGGTAAGCTAGTATGTATACTAAAAGTGAGAGTGCTTATTCAAGGTGAAAATATGTGTATTTTTCGAGCTCATAAGCTGCTATTTAAAGAAAAATCACTGCATTTCCAAAATATACTATAATATAATCTGATATTTGAATGCTAAATCAGGTGGCATTGGGCAGACTTATAGCTAACATTATTACCTTGGTACTAGTTGCATTGTAGCTTTGACTGTTATGTATTACCCATTTAAGGGTATTTGGAATTGACAATGCCTTACATTACTTCTTGCAACCCTGCCTGAATCACTAAGGAGTTCACTGCTAGTAATCTTGCATATGGTGGCACCAATGTAATATTTTGATGTAGTCACTATTGCAACAATAATAAGTAACTTCCGATGATCTCCTTTGAACATAAGTGGCTTTTATTACAGAAAGAGTTGGAGACCCCTGTGCAAGACTGTGTATCGCTAGAGCCTGCCTTCAACCTGGTCCCCCTGACCTACGGGAATGGTGGAGGTAATTTGTCTTTATTCACGGTCGAGAAATGTCTTATTAACCAAAGCCGTCAAGTTTTATGGGAACTCTTGAGGCCCAGTTCTAAAATGCTTACGGACTCTATTGGTTGCATGCTCACTCCGTAATCTTTAGTTAATTTAGCATGTTTACGTATGTGTCATATTTTATTTATTTATTTTTATATGTTCATTCTATTGATATCTATAAAACATTTAGTTACTATTTTTGTACCATTTTTCTAGTATAAAAAACTGTGGAACTGAAGGGAAACTTAGGGAATCATGTGATTGTTTTAAAAAATACTTCCTGTGGCTGAATACCCTTCTGGGGCAATCTGGGCTAAGAAGGTATTAAAGGCCAGTGTTGACGCAACAGTTTCCTGGCAACATTGCTTGTTGGTTGGTGTATTCCTCTGTCAAGTTTTCTTGATTCCCTTAGGTTCTTCCCTTCCGTCCTTTTCCTAGTTCTGCTCTATGGTACTATGGGGCATATTATCAAGACAGGCGATAAAATTATCGCTGGTTTAGCGGCAGAAAACTGCCGCTAAAACGGCGATAATGGGCTTGATAATATGCTCTATAGAATTCCAATTGAAGTCCATGTTAAATGTGAAGGACAGCTAACATGGGCTTCAATTGGAATTCCACAGAGCATATTATCAAGCCCCTTGTCGCCGTTTTAGCGGCAGTTTTCTGCCGCTAAAACGGCGATAACTTTATCGCCTGTCTTGATAATATGCCCCAATGTTTGGTCCTTAAAAGTGCCTTTTCGTTAAGAGTTTTCTGCTATTAAAAGGGTGTTACTCCACATGTGACATTTCATTGAGGATTACTTTTATCCAATCGAGTCACATTCTTTCCTACCCTCTCTGGTCAGTGAAGTCACAGACAACACCCACAACTTTACCCTCCCTTTCCTTGTTTATATTCCTGTTTTTCCTGAATCTCTGTTTGCCCTGCACTGTTCTTGGTGAGCTTTGGTGTGGTTGTGTAGGTGGCTGGTTTACAGCAACCCCAAGCAGTACATTATAGATCGAAGAATCTGGTCTCGACCCTCAAACCCAGTTAGCTTATGCCTTTCAAAAGCAGTTTGTAATTTGTCTCAAAACATTTGTGGGTTATCACATATTTTAGGGAAATGTCTGTGGTGGTGATCTTTAGAAAATCCGATGGGGACGAGGAAATATGAATAGTGTCTTGGCCTTCTAACCCGGGGCATTGCTACTATTGCAGGGTGAGCAGGGCATCTACTTGGATAAGGTAGTAGGAGTTCAGGTCATCACTGTATTCCGCATTAGTTGAGGGGGTGAGTTTTTTGGTTCACGGTGTTCTTTCAAACTCTCTCGCCCTTCTTCCTGCAGTTATCCTTACATTATCCCAAGTGATAGACCGCAAGCCAGACTGCTCCAGTGCATCTCTTCAGAACTGGTGGGTACCGAGTGAGATTGTACAACGAGTAGTAAGTGGGTCACATTGTTTCAGCTTCTCGTCTCACTCTTGTGCTGGTACATTACCACTTGCTGCATTGCCCACACTCAGTTGCACAGTCTTTGCCTTGACCCCTTCCAGTGACCCATTCGTCAGTGCTGCTCTGTTCCTGGGTGCTCCTTACAGTGCACCGTTGACACTGTGTACTTGTAAGGGGAAACTCAAAATATTTAGTGTGTTCTACTTTTCAGCTATAGTTTCTGGAGCGAACTAGTAATTTGGGGAAACATATAAGAAGGAGGCAGTGCTGTAGGACCACACGCCCTAACTCTCTCCCTCATTTGACTAATGTTCTATGTCATTTCTTTTGCAGGTGTTTTTCAGTTCCTGCAACTGAGACTCTTGCTTTCTCTTCATGGTTTCTTTATACCAATTTAGAAAGGCTATCCATTGTTATGGACTGCACTTAGGATCTTTTGATTCTTTCATAAGGTTTGTAAGGAATTGGATTTCTGGTTGGCAATGTATGCACTCTGTCCAAGCAGAAGCCCCAATCATAGTCAGGGTGAGCTTGATACACACTAAAAGATAATCTGTGCTCACACTCTGATAGTTTGGCACAGAACAGTCAGGCTTATCTAAAGAGGCAATGAGTAAAGAATTTGTGCAACACACAAACTCAAAGTTACACAAGGAATACACCACAAAAAGACTCCACACTGGTTTATAAATATAGATTATTATATTATATACAAAACGACAAAAAATATTTGTATAGAAGTTAAGATATTGAATTTTAAAAGAATAAATGCAGTAAAGAGCCTCAGAAGCAAGTATTGCCAAAAAGGTTACTTTAGGTTGCACTGGACTGGGCAAAGTCAAATTTCTGGCTGACCTCGTGGAAGCACATTCCTGCTAAGGGACCCATGAAGGGCCCAGTGAAAAAAGTACCTTTCCTGGTCGCAAACAGATGGACCAGTCGATCTCCATGTTGTGAAGGCAATGCATCAGTTCTGAACACGGGTGCCAGAGCTGAGAGGCGGTGAATAATGCGCCGGTTTCTGCCACGCAGTCAAGGGATGCGTCGATCTCACTAAGCTGCAATGGTGGCGATATGCGGTTCGAAGCTTTGATCTCGGAAGGCAAGGTGCTGGTTCCGATGCTATGGACTGATTTTACTCCAGCGACTGGGTTGATGCGCCTGTTCTGCTACACACAGATAGGATATGTGTCAAAATCTGTGTTGCAAGTACCTGGGCCACTTCCAGTGAGCCAGGGGCATGGGTAGAAACTATGATTTCCCTGAGTCTCAAACAACAAGAGGCAAGCCAACAAGCACTTGAAGATCACTTGGGGTGAAGGCAAAGTCCAGCTGTCCTTCAGCTCAGTCAGTGACCAGCAGGCATCAGGGCAACACAAAAGAATTGCAGGGCTTCCAAGTCTGCAGTCCAACGATGAGATCTTAAAGCAGCACATCAGGCCTTCTGATAGAGGTTCAGTTCAATATTCAGAAGTGTCTGATTTTAGAGAGTCAGAGACCAAGTACTTACACCCAAAATGCCTTTGATGTGGGACTGACTTCAAAGCAGCTCTCTGAAGGGCACAGGTTCCCATTTCAGCTTCAGTCTTGTCTGCCAGGCTATCTATGGGGGGGGGGGGGGGGGGGGTAAGGTTTGGCAAGTAGTTCTAACTGTCAAGTCAACGTGACAGTAAATTTCACAATCAAGCACTGAAGTGGACACAGGTTTGAAAAGCTACGTCTGTGGGTGGCACAATCAGTGCTGTAGCCCATTAGTAGCATTTAACTTACAGCCCCTAGGTATTGGTATATCACCTTACAAGGGACTTACAAGTAAATTAAGTAGGTCAATCAGGTATACACCAATCACACATGTTTAGGGAAGAAGTTAACGCACTTTAGCACTGGTTAGGAGTCGATGAACCACCTTACAAGGGACTTACAAGTAAATTAAATAGGTCAATCAGGTATACACCAATTACACACGTTTAGAGAAGAAGTAAATGCGCTTTAGCACTGGTTAGGAGTCGATGAAGTGCCCAGAGTCCCATGGCCAACAAGAAGATTCAGCAAAACGTGGAGGCAAAAAGATTGAAGAAAGACCATTCTAAGGCTGACAGGCCTAACAAGTTTGTTCAAGCTCTTAGAAAGATACTGTCTTCTAGAAAATATATCCTATTCTTAAGTGCTGGTGCACTTAACCAATAGTCAGTATACCTGCATGTGCTTTTAGTATACTGGTGGTACATTGCATGAGTAGGAGTCCCATTTGCTGGAGCTTTCTCCAGGTTCGATTTAACTACTCCTATTTTTTCTTATTTCACCCTAATTCAAAACCAGGTACACATTTAGATGTCTGCCAGTCTTGTCTTGCCTCCTGTACTAGAGCATCCTACTCTTATACAGTGAATTCCATGCACACATCGGACTCCAAGCATTATTGGACTCCTCCATACCTGCCCTAACCAGTGTATACCATTGTCCACTAACCAGAGGACAACATTTCAGTTTAAAACACAAAATACCCTTACACAGTAAATAAACTCAATCAGAATTGGCACATCATGAATTTAAAAACGCACTTATACTGACTTACCTGATCAGCAAGTCGAGGGCCGGGCAGTTCTCCACAGTAGCTCAACCACAGAGAATACTCGGTCTTATGTTTGGCTGTCATGTGGAATCCAGGCCTTGCTCATTTATCACAATTGGCAAAGCACAGATGTTTTCCGGACAAACGTACTGGGTCTTTTAAGGAAATCTGCTGATATATCAGTTGCAGTCTGAAAGGGTGTATTAACAAAAAAGAAAATGTATAACCCATGAGTCACAGTCCAGCCAGCCAGGGTACCCATGAAAAACTGGGATGGAGCATACTTGGTTAACAAAGGCACGACACACAGTATTATTTCACAAATGTGTCTGCAATGGTAACAGGTGGTGGAGTCAATCAAAGAAAGCATGCAGGTGTCCTCGATTAAGATCATGAGAAAGGAAAACAATGACATTCAGTCTGTAGTAAGGATGTAACTATTTCTACTGAGGAATCTAATCAATACGTTCCCATCTCTGTAGCCAGTGGTGCAAACGAGGCTCAAAATATTGGAGACAGACACTTCCTTTAGGCATTTGTTAGCATAAGCAAAAAAAATGGCTGCAGCAGGGTACTGTTACGTTAATGAAAAATTATGTCGTACTACCAGTGATTTATCAGCTATGAAGGCTGTATGTTGTCTGTTAGCGACTTCTTTAAGATGGAGTGGGTGAAATACCCAGTGCCAGGGCCGGAGGTACTGCATCCTGTTTGTCTTCGTGACTCTAAGTGCATTATTATATTCTTCAAATGTCCAAACTGTGCTATTTATGAACATGTCCTTCACCATAAGATTCTCCCTCCTTTTCCACACTCGATAGTTATCACCCTCCAGATCTTGGGTGAAGTGAGAGTTAGGAGTAATAGATGTGTATGGGAAGGGAAAAACACATTTCAAGTGGCGCCTATGTAATCTTTGAAATGTAAGTTCCTGAATATCTGATTATTTGAGTATTTCCCATAGGCTTCTACCAGCCAGGGATTGCTCCTTGAAGAGCCATCTCTTCAGAGATTCTCAGTCCAACCATTCCACCACATGTCAGAGGTTGGAGGCTTGGTAATGTTTGAGAAAATGTGGGCTCGCTAGCCCATCTTCCACTCTGGGCCATGATTATTCTTATATTCTCTCAAGCTCTATCTTCTGCACATATAAACGTAAAGATGTGCTGCTGGAGACTCCATTCACAACTGTAGGGCCTTGAAGAGCTACAATAGGACAATTATGCGGGCAGTCAGTAAAAATAGTCAGGACTCCTGGGGTTCCCCACTGTCTGTGCTATCAAGTCCAGCTTTGCTCCACTCACTTTTATCACTTGTAACCTCCGCTCCCAGACACCTTCAAAGGCTGTTACATCAGCTCAGAGAATTAAGATGTTAAGAATTTCCATATTCGGATGGCGGTGTCCTCCTAGCTCTCCTGGGAGGCGAGGACGACTACGGACCCAGCGGAACTCCTTTCGTCGCAACATGATGCCGGATTGCAGGAGATGCCGTGGGAAACCCTGAAGACTCGACATGTTCCATTTTGAGGCATCTTCGCAGCGTCTACATCTACTTTCTTCGATGAGTGAGTGGCGCTAGGAGTTTGAGGAGAATTGCTTGGCGTTAACTGTGCCCTCTTGTTGCAGCGCCTTGGAGGACTGGGGAAAGGAGACGGTAACCAACATTGAGCGCGTGCAGGGACTCTAAGTTCCAGGGGGGTCCCTGCCTGACCGATCACACCTGGTCTGGCGCTCTGCTGGTAGCCCCGCCCACCCGCCCCGCACGGGATATATAATCAGCCCACGTTCCCGCTAAGCGGGACGCGCCGGGACAAGGGCGGTACCGTCTGTGGCCGTCCGAGGCCAGACGAGGCTGGGCTGGGCCACCCCCTTTACATTGGTATATCCACACACTCACAGTAAGCTTGCAGTATCTCCTTAGTGTCTACAATCAATGGACTAATATAACTCCGCACTGTGTAATACGCAGTGCTATGACTCTTTTATTGTTATCTTGCTTTTTTTCTCAATTTATTTGTTTTTTCTTAGTGCATCTGATTTTAATCTTTGCAAATACATTCCACAGGAACATGAGTTCACTCCTTAGCAAAGGCAGGAAATCGTTGGTGGGAGGGTCTGTTAGAGGGACATTAGACCAATTTATAACCAGGACCGCCTCAGTGTTGGAACGTGAAATAGCTATCACGGAACAGCGCCTGTCCTCAGAACATCTATATAATAAACGTTCGTCCCTGGGCCTCATCCAGCTAGCGATTACACCACCAGTTGAAAGTAGGGCAAACGATCTAATTGGGGACACTAGCATTCCCCTACAGCTACAAGATATAACAGACCCAATCGAATCAAACAGGGACCTCTACACAAATGATTCAAACATAGATACACTTTTAGAAATCACATCTGAGGAACATTCATCCACAATCTCCCCTAAGCACATCCAGAGGAAGAAAATATATAATAAAATAACAGGACAAGGGCATACATCAAAGAAAAGAAAGCGCAGGGGGAACAGTCATAACGGTAGATGTGCAAAAACACCAAAAGTACTTCCGAGACCTTTAAAAAACTTAGGAACAGTTGTAAGGGAGACCATGTCAGACTAGCTTCCCCCACCCTCTCATCACACTCAAGACCTAATGGGAAGTATTGAGCAATTGGTTAAATCTCTCTTATTACCTCTTGTAGAGAGGGTCAAAAGAATGGCAGAACAACTGGGGTCTATACAAAAGGCAATTGCAACCAATACCAATTTAACTAGGGAACTGACAACCCAATGGCAGAACCAGGCCATACACATCATACCATCAGGGCTGACACTAACAAACGAAATGAACAGCGAGGTCCCACCACCCGTCCCCGTCGAGAACATTCTGGCACCACCGACCATAGAGAAGCCCATTAAAACCGACAGGGGAGTAAGAGCGGGTGGCGAAATTAACAAACCAGATAGCTCCCAAGCAATTGCCGCTAGGACACCCCCCTCAGCTAAGAAATCAAGAGTAAACCTGCAAAAAATAGACTTGCCACCGGAGGCGGCACCCTATGTTGTGGTATTAACCGAGGTCCCGGAATTAGAGGTTAGAAAAACTGAAGGTTATCAAGAACTTAAAAATCAAGTTGTATATTGGCTGAGAAATAACAGACCATTACCTCCCAATATCAATGGTGAAATCCTTCATGTAAGAAGACTTGACTGGGTGGGGCATAGACCGAAGGATATAAAGGGGGACGTTATTATTATTAACTTTAGGGACCGTAGAGTAATTACACATATTGGAGATTGGTACATTGAAAGACGCGGGGAAGAAATCTCGACACACGACTTAAGTTATTTCTACCCTCAATCTTTATTGACAAATCCTCCAAGATCCCGGTTCCCATATAGGTGTAACTCTAGTTATAACATCCCCACCTTTAATCGCTTCACCATGCTTTCCGGTTTAGAAGGAGTAGATTGACTCCCCAACCACGTGCCCAGGGACCACTATACACTTAAACAACTAGATATGTTAGTGGTCCCAAAGACTGGCCTTCAAGGTGAACTGATCAACATATCGGATCCCAAGAAAGCGTATGCGGAAATAAAACCCATTGAACGGGTGAGAGGCAACTTTGAAACAGGCAGTAAGCAGATCCGGTTAATAGAAATAGTGCCAGCCTCTCTTCCCCAGGAAAAGGTTGTGGAATTTAGATCGAACGCGGATTCGTGATTGAAATCTGTCATAATGGCATCGGACAATAACCCAGGCGTAGATAATTCCTCAATTAGGATACTTTCCTGGAATATAGCCGGACTTCGCCCTAAGGTAGACAATAGCATCTGGCTGAAATGTATTCTGAATTTTGGTATAATATGTCTCCAGGAGACATGGACAACCACTGAAATCCACCTGGTAGGTTATAAAACTTACTTTTCCTCTGCTCTAGCTGTAGCATCTGGCAGAGCAAAAGGTGGTTTAATTATATATATTTCTAATTTGATAGGGGGACTGGAAATAACCCCTATAAAACTGGACGCCAATTTCCAGATAATCAGTCTTCATTTTAATAAAGCGGACACAGTTCTCTTGGTAAACTTTTATAACAACCTTCCAGACGGAGAACTATTGACAGTATTGCGACAGTTGCGTCTTCAATTATCCGTCCTGACAAGGGGACTTGTAAATGGGGCGACAATTATCTGGGGTGGCGATTTCAAGTACATTCAAGTATTGGAAATTGTTTAAATGAAATACTTTTTGATCTGCATCTTGTAATTGCAAACAAAAAGAATGCTTCCTCTGTGCTTCATGATCCAACCTTCCTCGGTAGGGGCAGGCAGAGCACCATTGATTTTATCCTCATATCTAATATAGCTGGAGAACGTGTCACAAATTTTGCAACACACATAAATGTACTGAGCGACCATTGTGCGCTTAGTATAACATTTTGACCGCTCTATAAGTACAGCACGCAAAATATATTTAGTGTATTGAAGCAAAACACCCTACACCTGGATAGAACCAATGGTTTTTCCATAAAATGGGAGAAAGTCGATCCTCCTGAGATCACCAGGAGAGTTTTAAACACAGTACTCCTTCCAATTCTCAAATGTTTAGATTTGTCTGCTCCAGATGAGGAAGTATTAAGTAATTTCAGGGTGATCTTAAATGTAATAAATGAGGCACTTTTTGTCAAATTAAAAAACATCCAATCAAAAAAAAGCGGGTGGTTCGATCATAGGTGCACAGCAGCCCACTCCAAATTGAAAATAGCCCTGCAAAAAACGAATAGGATCCCTCAAGAAATAGCAATTTTGAGGAGGGAATATAAAGCAGCGATTAAGGACAGGAAATCCGAATTAAAACATGCTCTGTGGGATCAGCTACATAAAAGCTGTACACAAAAAAATAGCTCTGCTTTTTGGGCAGTGGTTAAATCCCCATATCTAATTGACAATAAAGATACACCTACCATTGACGTGGCCATAGACGAAAGTGTTTAGGTGGAGCACTTTTCAAAGATCTTTGCGAAAGGTCCAGTTAATACCGGTGGACAAGAAAATATAATTTTAGCTCAACCCGCACCCCCTTATCCAATCGTTCTAGATATTACTATTGAAGAGGTACTTCAGGCCTTTACATCTAGTAAAAACAGTAAGGCCCCTGGCGGGGTACCAATAGATCTATTCACATCAAACTTAGATCTGTGGGCCCCATTGGTGACTAGGGTACTTAAGGCATCTTGCTAGGTGGGGCTATTGGACTCATGGTCTAAATCAATCATGGTCCCTATTTTTAAAAAGGGGGACCGCCAGGAGGTATCCTGCTATCGCCCGATCTCATTGTTGGACTCCCTGGGCAAAGTGGCGGGCAGAGTCATTCTTGAACGCCTCCAGCAGTGGGCGGTCGATGGCGGGATTATCTCAGACATCCAATTTGGGTTCCGGGAAGGCCTAGGGACTATTGAACAGGCCCTAAACCTGACAATGCTATTAGGCAAATACGTTAGTGCGAAGGCAGGCTCTATGTATATGGTATACGTAGATTTGTCAGCAGCCTTCGACTGCGTCTGCCACACCAAACTTTGGTCCGTTTTATTGGAAATGGGGGTTGATTCACCATTGGTGAATTTTTTTGCGTGAATTATATTCTAACGCATCAGCTAGGGTGAGGTTCGGGGCACAGGGCGAGTTAACCGCACCGTTTGGAGTGGAGAGAGGAGTCAGACAAGGTTGTGTCCTGGCTCCCTTCCTCTTCACGCTTTATACCAACGGGTTGGAGAGGGATATGATAAATGGGAGCCGGGACCTTCCTTTAATAAACAACCGTCCGATTCCAGCTCTTCTCTACGCCGACGATGTGCTGATACTGGCCCGTAACCCTATAGAACTACAGAAGGCGCTAAATAGATACTCCAAATTCATGGGTAATCTGGACTTATGTATAAATATCAAAAAAACTTTTGTCATGACTGCAGGACCGGGAAAGAAAAGGTTAAATAGTATTTATTTAAAAAAAGAGAAATTGGCCACTACAGATCAGTATCCTTACCTGGGAATTATTATAGATCACAGACTCAACTGGAAACCAGCAATTGAGTCCAGGAAACTCCATCTTACGAGAGCCACTATGGCCCTCTTAAACTTTTCAAAAAAACTGGGAAAGAGGCCCCCGGTAGAGCTTCTACAGATATATAAAGCCAAATGTCAAACAGTTGCACTGTACGGGGCTGGTGTGTGGGGGTATGTCAACACCAACAGTTTGCAAGAGGTGGAAAATGCCTTTCTAAGGTTTCTTTTAGCAGTACCAAGGAGCACACCTACCTTTTCATGCCATACTGAACTGGGGATTTCACATTTATCAGATATAGCCAAAATACAACCACTCCTTTTATCTGGTCTTCAGATAAAAATGTTTTTATTCAGGGAATCATTCTAGATTGTATGTCTCTGGACCACTCTCGAAAAATTGGCTGGTTATTATATATAAAACGTTTTTTGAATGACCTAGGGTTGGAAAAATATTACTTTGTAACATCCTCAATTCGGTCACTTTCAAGGAATGCACTACAGGTGTTGTGCTTCGCACATCTAGAAGAAATAAGAATGACTAAAGAGGCCATTAAACCATCTGTACAACACTGGCCGTTCAAACCACTTTTTCTATTCAGCCTTATTTAACTCATGATTTTTCTACGTTTGAGAGATTTCTACTGACCAGATTTAGGTTAAATGTTTTTCACTGTTTGGTTGCCTTTCCAAAGAGAAACAACTGGGACTTAGAATTACCATCATGTCCGTGTGATAACACTTCTGTTCAGGCAACCATTCACACCCTATTTTTCTGTAAATATTATACTGAACATAGAAAGATTTGGCTGATACCGATATTAAAACTTATGGTCATTAGAAGATGCCGTCCGGCCTTGCTTTCTTTACAGTACTTGGGTGAGGAGTGGATATCGAAGCATATTGTCAAATTTCTGAAATGTATTTTTCGACATCGATTAAATCTGTAACAAACTTTGTATTCAGTATGAATTTAACAATCCAATTGTGCTAGTAAAAAGTAAGATGATGTTCCTTTTTAAGGTTTAATGTATATAGCTAGAACTTTTTAAAAGAAATGTTGCACAAATTATATTGTAAATATGTTTTTTAGAATTTCATATGTCTTATAAACAATAGCTTTCTTATTGGTAGTATTTCGTTTTAATGTAGATTTTAAAAATGAAATTTATTTGTGACAACGCTTTTATGGGTTTTTTCTGTGATAAAAACCGAATAAAGAAATACTTGACTTGAGTGGCACGTAGGACTCTTGGGATTGCGGCCGCCATTTTATGAGCACCGCTGACGAAGTCCTTCTCCAACGCGGTTTTCTGCTCTTTGCGTGTGCTTGTTTCACGCTTTCATCATGCCGCTTTCTCGTGCCTCCTGCGCCCCGCCTTAACTTTCTTGCTCAAAATTGCCTGGAATTGGCGCTCTTTAACGCGCTGCAACCCCATTCACGGGCTGTCGCCATTTCGTTTCTTTTCCTGCTGACAACACAGCTCCCGCTTTAACGCGGCTCCTTTTCATTTAGTTGACGGCGCTGGTTACTCTGCCGCATTCTTGTTTTCAACGCTGCCCCTCTCACATGGAGATGCTCTATGGGCACTGCTATTCACTACTTTTCGATATTCTACTAATATAATGCATTTTTTACCACAACTTCGTACTTCATGCTTCTCCTATTGCTTTTTCCTCCTGTTTTAGCATTTTAAGACAATTTATAATGTGGTTTTCTTCACCTTTGGGAGACGCAATATCCAATTTTATTGCATAAATGACTCTCAATTTCCTGGAATTTTCTCCTCAACTGCTACCAGTCATTTAATGCGTTGCTGTGCTGCGCTCTTGTCCTATTTTTTGGCGTTGACCTCTATTTCACATATACTTTACTCTTTTTGTCTCAGATATGTTTTTTTACCTATGCTATTTATGCTTACATTACTTGACTGCATATTTATAACATGGTTTCTGCTTGTTGGAATTTATGCCTCATATGCATTTGAATTCACTAACTCTGTACCTATGGCACTTCCGTCATAGTTTTGGCTTATTACCTCTGATGTTTTACTCCTCACATGTTTAAAGTATCTTCTACACTAGCTATACTTACTTAGTTTGTTGATTGACTGTAATACCATTTTAGTAGGTGGGCATTGTATTTTCATTGCTTTTGTCCTATACTCTTTGAACTGCGCACCCTCTTTATGGGAAGATCATCTAAGGATTTACATAAACCATCTCCCTCTCCACGTAAATTCTTTATTCACACGAGTTCTCAATACCAGTGTCTCACAATGGACGACTCACTTGACGTTTCACCTAAAAGTTCATCTACATCCTCGGCTGCGTCAACGTCCTGTGCTAGCAAGGGCTCCATCAAAAGGTTAAAAAAAGCCCCTCCCTCTCCTCCCAAGCAGCCTACTTCGGTTACAATGGACATTCTGTTAGATGAAATTAGGGCCTTGCGCCCTTTTATGGAGGAAACTAAAACAACACTCCAAATGCTCTCTGAGAAATGGTCACATGTTGACGAACGTTTTACCCTGTTGGAACAAAATGTTGTTTCTCTCAACTCTTCTGCTTCCAAGGTGGACCCATTATGTGCACAGGTTTCAGATCTCCACAGGCAAATCGAAAATTTGTAAAATAGGAATAGAAGGAACAACCTACGCATTTATGGTCTTCCGCAAGGTTCGGAAGGCTCCGACCCCCTTGCCTTTTTCAAATCTTTCTTACCAAAAGTTCTTCAACTACCAGAAGGTACTACTCTTAATCTACAGAGAGCACATCATCTGGGCCCTCCTCCCAATGCATTGTCTGCCTCTGCCGTCAACAAACCGAGGGGTATTATCATCTACTTCCTTGAATACACTGATCTGCTTAAAATTTTATCAGCTGCCAGAGCCATGAATTGAATTACCTGGTCAGGAAATTCTCTTTTCTTCTCGCAGGACTATGCTAAATCTACTGCAGACCGACGCAAGGAGTTTCTATCTCTTCGACCACAGCTCCGTTCCATGGGAACACGCTTTGGGATATGTCATCCTTGCCTTTTCAAAGTGACTTTCAACAATAAAACCACCACTTATGATGATCCGTTAAAGCTGAAGAGCTTTCTGTATTCTCACACTGTTGTCACGATGGATACTTCCTCTACATCGAGCTCTAAGTAACTTCTTTTCGCTGATGCTTTTTGGCTTTGTTGAGCTCAAAGTTATTGTTTATGATTGTTACTCATAAGAATTGCTTCATGATGTATACTTAATCTACTTCTTTGCTCACTAATGTTGTTATGCATTGTTTATTTTTTCCTTCTTACAGGTTTCCTTCCTGCGTGTCATCTCCCTCCCTTATGTCTCGGGAGTTCGTTGGGACCGTTCCTCCACCCCCCCCACCCCCGTCCCCCCCCCCCGCCCTCCTTCCTGAGCTTTGGACCCGTCATTGTTCTGTGTGGCCTCCATCCTCCCACCCCTTGTATGTTTTGGACGTTATGTAAGTTGACTACCCTTTCCATTATCTTATTTTATCCTGTTTTCTATGTTCTTCTCTGTCTCTTTTCTCTCTCAATTCTCTCATGTATCTTCTTTGACCGACATTTCAGCTTCACATTCTTTCCTGTTCTACCTCCTCTTCATATTCTTCAGTTAATATTTTCTTACTTTCCTTTTCTCCTCTTTCCCTCCTTCTTCATCTATTTTCTGTTGTTTCTCATTACATACAGTTTGAATGTTGCTGAATACGGCTTTTATCTTCTACAATATTGCTTTTATTGGCTTTTAATGCGTTTTTACAGTTTTTATCCTTTACGATTTTGCTTTAATTGGCCTTTAATATATATTCACAGTTTTCTTGTATGCCTCTAAAAATTATATCTTGGAATGTTAGGGGTTTACATTCGCCTATTAAGAGACAGAGAGTTTTAACACATCTTGCAAAACTTGGTGCTGATATTGCATGTATACAGGAGTCGCATTTGTCTTCTGAAGAATCAACCAAACTAAAGAGAGGTTGGGTGGGGGAGGTTCTCTTTTCCCCGGGTGATGGTAAACGAAATGGCGTCCTCATTTTGTTTAAGAAATCCCTCTCAGTTAAGATAATAACACATTCTACAAACCAAGTAGGAAGATGGGTTCATGTTAAATTCACAGTAGACAATGTACCTATTTCCCTTTTGAATCTTTATGCTCCCACGTCTGGTGATGCCTCTTTTTGGACCTCCCTGGCTCCACACATTACGCAGCACAATGACGATAATTTCATATTAGCAGGTGACTATAACGAGGTCTTTGATCCCTTTTTAGATTGGCATTCCTCTAGTCCATTCATCCCTCATAAGTCTCATAAATCTTTCACACGACTCATTAGTCAATATAAACTTATTGATGCATGGAGGCTATGTAACCCTACTTTGAGAGAATATTCCTTTTACTCACCAACACACCACACTCAATCTCGGCTAGATTATATTTTCCTTTCCCATCACCTCTCCCAATCACTCATAAATGCGGATATTGGATCCATTTTGATTTCTGATCACACTCCCGTCACTTTACTTTTGGATGTATTGCAAAAACCCACACTTACTCGTAAATGGCGCTTTAATAATTCTCTGCTTCTGGGTTCGGTTTTTACAAACTCTTTTACCTCTTTTCTTTTAAATCAAACAGAAGCTGTATCTTTTCCTGTTGTCTGGGATGCATTCAAAGCATCAGCTTAGGACTTTATTGTCAGATATGTTTCTTGCAAGCGGAAAAAGCGCAACAAATTTCCAATGACCTATTATCCAAAATCAAATGCCTAGAACATTCTTACTATTCATCTAAGTCGAACGAATCCCTATATGAACTTATTCAAACTAAATTTCAATTCAATAAAGAAACTACAAATAATGCTTCCAACTTCTTGGTACGATCTAGTGCTAAATTTTATGGTGGCCAGAATAAAGCTGGGAAATTGTTGGCCAATTATCTAAAGGTCAAACAGAATAAACTTAATATAGATTCTATTTATGGCCAGGATCGCTCACTGAAACGCAATGATGGTAAGATTCTTAATGAATTCCTTCACTTTTATGAATCACTATACTCTTCTGAAACTCTTTCTTCCGACACCTGCATATCTCAATTTCTCCCCAACATCCAGCGCTCCCCCGAAGACCGTCCTGATCTTTCCTCATTGGAGACTGATCTTATGCAGAAGGAACTTCTTGCTGCATTGAAGACTCTTAAAAAAGACAAAGCTCCTATGCCGGCGGCTTTATGGTAGAGTTTTTCACCCACTTCTCGCATTTACTTATTCCTAAGTTACATATGCTTCTGTCTACCTTTTTACAATCGGGTACCTCTTCAGGTTCTTTCTCAAACGCTCTTATTTGCCTAATTCCCAAGGAGGGTGAAGATCCGCAATTCTGCAAGAATTACCGGCCCATCTCTTTGGTCAATATTGACTACAACATTTTCTCTAAAGCTCTAGCTCTACGCTTGGAATCCCTGTTGCCTGACTTATTGGGTAAGGAACAATCTGGCTTCGTTAAAGGTAGATTGCTTATGGACAACACTCGTTTGTTTTTTGACATCCTTTCTAAGACCTCACATTCCTCTTATCCTCTGGCAACCATAGCTCTCGACGCAGAGAAAGCGTTCAATAGAGTTGAATGGCCCTATCTCTTCGTGCATTAGATTGGTTTGGTTTTGGCCCGAAAATCTCCACTTTATTTTGTATTCCCATCCTAGAGCAGCGGTTTCGGCGAATGGTGGCATTTCTCCATATTTCTCTCTTGGTAGAGGAGTATGACAAGGATTTCCACTTTCTCCCTTTCTCTTTAATCCTTACTTAGACCCGTTTTTGTTAAGGCTACGCCAAAATGACAAAATTCATGGCTTTAATTTTCAAAACACTGAAGTTAAAATGGCAGCTTATCTGATGATGTTCTATTATTCTTATCTCACCCCCAATCGTCTCTTCCTGCCTTAGATGAGGTTAACTCTCTTGCATATGTTTCGGGATATGTTTTATCTATATATATATTATATGTTACTTTCCATTTTATATTTGCTTAATTCCTCTTTATTTATTACCAGTCTTTTATGGCATATTGTTATGTTTGTCCTTGTTGATTTATATGCTTGCCAATTTTAATTGCTGTACTGTATGTTCTTTTTTATTCATTGTGTAATTATCTCTTACATATTTTTATCTTACTTTTTTTTCCAATAAACTTGCTTTGAACTTTAGAATTTCCAAATTCCTTTTATTCACTGTAAAGCCTACGAGTGCTTCAGGCTGCCTGCCACAAAGCTGTCAATACAACTACGTTTGAAGATGTAGGGTTAAAAAGAGTCAATAGAACACCCTCAGAAAACAGGCTGACTTTGCGTTCCATGTCACCAAATCATATGCCCGCAACCTCCCCATCCTTTTGGATCTGAGCCGCTTGACTGAAGAGGATAGGTGACAGAGGGCATACCTGCGCAGCTAATTCCTGCAGTCACACTTTATCAAAGAGGCCTCCATTGATTCTAAGGTGCACTTACAGTGCACTGCAATTTGCCATAATCCATCTTACTATTTGGAGGTCAGGCCCCACCTTATAGCATTCAGCTCCAGAAACTCCCTGCTCACACTATAAAACACTTTTTTGTATCTAGTCCCATTAGGAAAACTAGGATCTCTGTCATGCTCTCTTTTGCCTCCAGTTGGGTTATTTTCTATAATTTGTCCTGAGCTCTTCTGCACTCTATGATCACATGTAGTTTGGTTGAACCAGCCTGCTTTTGAGTAATGATGTTAAAACTTTAACGCTTGAATTACAAAGATAACTTACACTTTTGAGTAAATTACACTTTTGACTAAGTTTACTAACTTTGGCTATTCACATACTCCAAGTGTAAATTTATTACCAACGTGTAGCTTATGTTTTTCAACCCCCTCAGTTGAAGAGATGGAGTCTGAAAAGATGTAATTTATGACAGTAAAGTTACGACATGTAACTTACAACCATAATTTACATTTAGGGGAGACTGCGCACTCAGGGCAGAGACTCGGCATGGCAGTGAATAGCAGACTCCCGCATACGGGTCAGAATCTCTGTACACAAAGAACTCTCCATGGTAAACAGCTCAATGATAAGGAAAATGCTAAACACCTGAAAGCTATCAGGCACACCTGACCTGAGACACATTCACTTCCAACCACATATGTACTGCCCACAACCTACGATCTGTTTCTTCCCTCTTCAGCATTTGGCTCCATGGTATGCACACTTTGGACCTTCATTCTAGCAAGGATGCTTCCTTTGAGGAGAAGAAGAGAAATTTCATTGAGGAGATAGCTCATGTGGTTTAATTTGGGGTGAAAATCTACAAACAGCTACATGGGCTGCCTTCATTCTCCCTCTGTGTAGAAGGCAGCCTTATGGCTCGAAGTAACTGAGGTGGTAAACACATTGGGTGCAGAGGTCTGGAGTTTGGGGGACATAAAGAAAAAATGTCAGGATGAACGAATCTGGGTGAAAGAGAAGTTCTCCAGGCTGGAGCATGCTAACGTTCTTGGTAGAGGACCACTGGAACACCTTTCCTTCTCACCTCCCTTGAAAAGGATGCCCTCTCTAGGCACCTCCACCTATGGGCTGCCTTTTACAATGGTTTCATGTAAACATTTACAACACACATCTCACACTCTCCCTAAATTCTATTGTATTTTGTAACTTGTAGTACTGATTTTAAATAGCAATACAACCCTCAGAATTCAAAATTTTAAATTAGTTGTGAATGGCCTAGCTAGTAATGTATGTACCTTGGTAACTTGCCAGCTAAGACTCAATCTCTCTGTCACTAAATCTACAAGCACTCCTCCACCTCTGGACTTTACTTATACCTGCATTCATTGATTGACACCATATATAATACACCCCTCAAAAGCATCCTCTAAAACAAGTTTTAATATTTTTTTTAATGTTGTGTAATGCTGTTTTTACAATTCCTCATGAGCCACAGTGAGGGCAGGGGCGTAGTACAGGCCCCCGCATCCCTTGCGGTGTTGGGGGGCCCGAACTGCAGGGGGCCCCCTTAGCACAGTACTCAGGCCTGAGCGCTCCGGATTAAATCCAGAGTGGAGGGCACCTCGGTGTACAATGGAGACGGGCCCCTTAACCTTTCGTTACGCCACTGAGTGAGGGCCTCATTTATGGGAAACTGACGCATCAGCATCAATGCGTCAGTTTCTCTGCACCCTCCTTGCGACACAATGGATGCGCCATATTTAATGTACTGCACTCCATATCGCAAAGAAAGACAGACACTTCAGAAATTTGGATGCATCTGTCAAAACCCACGCATTGTTCTAGTGGTGTTGTAAGAATGATGCAATTCAGGCAATGCATAGGGTGGGCCGGTGCCTATGGCACTGCGTCACCATGAGGCAGGCGTATGGTTTCGGCCCATTGGCGCCACTTCTACAAGGCTTACTTGCAGGGGAACACCAAAGTAGAGTAAAAATTAACCCTGGCATGTATACTGGTACGTTACTTTATGCTAATGATATTACTATGTATTAGGTCCTGTGTTGTTGACTCATGCACCATCTGCCCCAAAAGTGACTTCTGCTCCTAGCAGTGCTCTTACACCAGGCCTGGCCTCAAACAGAAGGCAGATGGTAGATGTGACAAGTTCTATATCAGCTCTTCATCATAAAGCTCATTTTCCTAACTATCTAATATCTTGCTTTTATGCGGACAGGGTGCCTGTATGTCTTTTTTCACACATCCCTGTTGCCAACATGCTCAATACATCAGGCAATTGTTTCACATGTTTGAATTACTTTTTAATTATTTCAAGATTTTTGTCAGTATAAGGGTAGGACTATAACTTATGTTAGGGCTTGTTTAAGCTAATCTAATATCATTTGCTGTGTTTTTCAAAAAAAGTAGTGAAAGTATGTACCTAGCATCTCCTTGTTTGATGTACGATGACTTACTCGCCTATGTATGTCTCTCTCGCTCCTGTCAGCTTCTGTCATATAGCAGCCCTTGGCCTCAACCATGAAGAAAACAACATCAACTAAAACATCAGAGGAGATCCTGAAAGCAGTAATTAAGCCTTCTACCATCTGTCCTTTAGGTAAGTCTGGGAACCTATGATCTTAACTTTTACATCTCGACAATCAGTAACTCTTTGTTCTCTTAGAAACTGTATTAAAAATGCCCAAATGCATTTCATGGTGGTGTCTGAGCTTTTGTATCTATCTCTGAAATATATATATATGTTTTTGTCTTCATTAACCCCTTAACTGCTGAGCCTTCTATAGCCCACCCTGTGCTGAAAGCTTTTTGGCTATTTGGGGTAGTTCACACTTAAGCCTCTATAACTTTTTTTTTATGGTCCTCATCCTGTCTATTAACTTGTAGGCGATACTACATTTTCCAATCTGAGGACCAGATGAAAATAGAGTCTTTCCGCACAAGAAATAGCTACTTCCACTCCCACCCCTCACACCAAACGTATGAGGGAGAACGGGACCAACAACCATAATTGACTTAATCATTGGACCCTGTTACTCTGACACCAGTCAACCAACAAAACCCAAACCTTTTCCTGACTTCTAGGGTCACATGCTATATCTGATTGGCTGGTTCATATGATATTATTTTTACACTCAGAGAAAAGGGGTGTTACAGCCAAATTCCAGGCTTTACTTATTTCTCGCCTTCTCAATAGAATAACAAAAAATTAATCTGGCGGCCCTCTTGTCCAAAGCCAATACATTGTCCTGGCATAAACCAAAGAAAATAAGTAACAGTGTAATTTCTAACTGAATTCCTGTAACATCCTCCAGAAAGTCAACAATATCTACCCAAAATTTAGCTAACATCGGGCAGGTTAAAAACATATGACAGTCGTTTGCCAGAGGATCCTTACACCTTGAACAAACATACTGAGTTCCCCAAAAGTTTGTCACCTTCCCAGGAGTCCAATATACCCAATAGAGAGGAAAAAGGTGATTGCACTTATAATAAACTGGTTTAACTATCTCACGCAGCAGTGAAAAGGAAGCCAGCCAGGCCTCACACAGGTTTATAGTTTCTAAAACATTTTGCCATAACTTTGGAATATCATCCGTAATATTATCTTCTGCTTCAATTAACAATCGATACCACAAGGCTACCTCTTTGTTTATTTTCTCTGTCTTCATAGCCTGGGTTAACCACATATCATCCTCATACTGTACCCACTGCTGTCTGGCCCACCAAGCTGAAAGTTGATAATATTTAAATCAAATTAATTCTCCTTGAGTACATGGAGACAGAGATTCCCACGTTATCAAATCACCACCCAATTTTAAGTCCCCCAACAAAGAAAACCTGCTTGCTTTAATGGCAAACTAAGCACATCATCCAAACATTCTGGCGTTCCTGGTGAACCCCAAATTGGGGAATAATCAGAATAATAAGTAACTCCCATTTTATTTCGTATAAAAACCCAATTTTTCACTGCCTGAAGCAAAATCTTAAGTCAAACCTTTTTTTAAAAAAATGGGTCCCCAAATTTAAACAAAAATTGGCCCTGCCCATCCCCAAATTCACTCAACATTGCTCCATAGATACAACCCAATACAGAGTCATCTGGCTTTCTTAATAACATCCTGAAATTCTTAAAGTGATAAACATGTACATAAACCCATAGATCAGGTAGCGCCAGGCCCCCCTTCTCCAATCTCCTTCTAAGCCTTTTCCAAGAGATGCAAGCACCCTTTGATGCCCAAATAAAACTACAGATCTTGCCCTGCAACTTTACAAGCTCATTCTTTTCAAATGGCAGAGGTATATTATTAAAAAGAAACGTTATCTTAGGAAGGATGATCATTTTGAACACATTTACCCTACCATAAATGTTTAAAGGAAGATTTGCCCACCTATTCAGTAGTTTCCCCACCTCATTGCTGATCTTTCTCCAGTTAACGATAGGAACAACTACTAGTTTTTGAGTAATTTGAATACCCAAGTATCGCATCTGGGATTTAGCCCCCAAGGGTCACAGATGTTTGATTGCACTCCATTACTTCCGTTTTGTCTCTATTCACACTAAAAACCGAAACGTTCCAAAAAATCTCTGCTCTAGCCAGGAGCTTGGGTATAGAGACTGCAGGATTTTTTGTGTATAAAATTAAATCGTCTGCATATAATGCTAATTTAGCCTCAAAATTGTTGTATTCAAATGGGGAGATAGTAAGATCTTGTCTAATTGATGCCGCTAATGGTTCAATATAAATATTAAATAACAATGGACACCTCTGCCTGGTTCCTCGCATATTCCTAAACCACTCAGTTAATTCCCCATTGACTAACCCTCTAGCCCTAGGTGCTCTATAAATAGCCTGGAGGGACTTTATTAGATTCTTATGGAAAGCAACATTTTCCAAGGATGCCCATAGGTATGGCCAGTGGACTTGGTAAAACGCCTTGGCAGCGTCGATTGCCACCATAGTTATTGGAAGATTATGGCATTCTGCCAGATCTATTATTCTCAACATTATAGCAGTGAGGTCATTAAGCTGCCTTCCCGGGATGAATCCCCTCTGATCAGTGTGGATAATGTGTTTTATAATTTTGGCCACCCTGGTCGCCAATATCCCCATGAACACCTTGTAATCCGTATTCAAAAGGGATATAGGCCTGTAAAACTCATCTGCGAGCGAGTCCTTATTTGGTTTTAAGATTAAGACTAACGTAGCCTCATCCCATGATACCGGGGGATCCTCCCCATCCCTCAATATACTATCAAAAAGTTCCTTAAATACTGATATTAAGTTCTCCTCTAGTATAGCTCTATCGAAAGACCATCTGGGCCCGCCGCCTTTCCTCTTGCCATCCTTCTCAGCTGTGCCCGAATTTCTTCCTCCGTTATTCCAGAAGCTAAAGAGGAGTTCTGATTGTCACTGAGAGATGGAAGATCAACGCTTTCCAAAAATTCTTTAATTTTTACTGCCCCAGGTTCAATCTCCTCACAATATAATTTAGCCATATATCCCCGTACGTCCGCTCCAATTTTGACATTAGTAACCAAAATCTGACCCGTGGAGCCCTCCCTCAGACTACAAATTTGATTTTGGGCTCTATCTGTTTCCGCCTACCAGGCTAAGAGCCTACCACTCTTCTCCCCATAAGAAAAGTTCTGTAGTTTGCTAACCCTCCATCTACTTAATAAAATGACTGAGAAAATAGGCAAAATATAGCTAAAGTTAAAAGAGTTTTGCGGGAAAAATAGGAAAAAAGTGCTCAGGATAAAAGTGTGTGTTTTTTTCTTTGGCTGAACATGGCACCAACTAACAGTTTCCTATGGTAAAGTCACCATCTTCCCAACTTGCAGAAAAATACGGAGCTGAATACAAAAACAAATGACCACAGTTTTGCCATTTTTTTAAAGAAATGTTGCCTTTTTTCTACTTTATTTCTTTCAAACTACTTCCAGTTTTTGGTGGAAAGCAGTGTGAAATCCCTGGGTGATCCAGTGAAGCTATCTATATCTTCCTGAAAAGTCGATAAACATCCAAATTCAGCAAGGGGTTGCATGTGTATATCCCTCAAGTTTTTCCCAAAGAAACTAAGTATTAAAATAAAGAAGTATTGAAAATGACTAGGAAAAAATGGCCATTTGTGATGTTTTCATCTGTAACTATTTGTCATGAGGGCTGATTTACAAAAGCAATGTACCATAACTTCCGCTAGACGCTTTTGATTGCGGGGATATGTGGGTTTGAAGGTTCTCCAAGAACCTGCGGTACCCATAGCCAACAACTGAGCTGCACCATACAATCATTTTTAATTGTGTACCAAGTATAGTATGTTGAGTGAAGAATGGGTCTCAAGGAAACCTATGTATTTCAGAAGTGGGCACACCATATGAAGTTTAGGGGCAGTGGATATATGCACATCTCTGAATTTGTAGATACCTGTACTAGCTTATGATTCAAAATGTCTTCTTTCTTACGCTCTGGCTTACATTTTGAGGGCACAAAGGCAGGGCTTACAATTGGAACGCACAAATGCAGTGAAATCCAATTGATAATAATAAATGTTCTACTATTCTGTGTTCCCACATGTCTTCTGATAAAAATGGTACCTCACTCTTGTGGGTAAGCCTAGTGCCCACAACAGAAAACAGGCCAAAACGCAACATGAGCGCATCACATTTTCCACTGAAAACTGACCCTTTTGTTACAACGTGGGTAGCTGTGGATTTTAGGCCCTAGGGGCCAGATATAGGTAACTTCAATTTACCGACTCATAAATACCGAACTTTACCGATTCGGTATTTATGAATCGGTAAATTTGAAGGAGGGAGATGTAGGTAAATTTTATTTTTGATTTACCGAATCGGTAATATTCAGTATTTACCGAATCGGTAAATACCGCTTCGGTATTGCCCATTGATTCCTATGGGCTTTGAAGCCCATAGGAATCAATGGGCAATACCGAATCGGTATTTACCGAATGCTGCAAGGGTGCAGGGTGTGTCACTTTGACACCCTCTAGCACCCCAAGTTCAGGCATGTGTGACATGTGGCACACATACATGCCCTAAGGGCATGTCTGTGTGTCACATTGCACAGGTGTGCATGCACAGATGTGCATGCACACCTGAATTCGGTATTTTACCACACAATAGGATTGTGTGGTAAAATACCGACTCTTAAGGGCCTGTGGCACTCTCAGGAGTGTCATCTACATATGGATTTACCGAATCGGTAAGTATACCGATTCGGGATTTTACCGATACTGTAAATTTACCGATTCGGTAAATTTACAGAATCGGTAAAATATAGGCCCCCTACATCAGAAAACCCTAATACCGGTCGGTAACGGCCGAATTCGGCCGTTACCGACCGGTATTAGGGCTCCTACATCTGGCCTTTGATGAGGGGGCACCTAGGGTAAACTAGCAAACCTGATTTTTTTTAAACTAGACACAGAGAGGAATCCAGGGTGGGATGACTTGCATCGCTTTCAGCAGATTCCTTTACCCAAAATGCAATGCAAACTTCAAACTTTGATTAAAGCAAGACATTTTCCTCACATTTCTGTGATGGAAAGTTCTGTAATCTGTGGGGACCGGCAAACTTCCTCCCACATAACATGTCCCCAAGTCTCCCGATAAAAATGGCACCTTACTTCTGTGGGTAGGCCTAGTGCCCGCAAGAGGAAACGTGCAAAAACCCAACTTGAAAACATCAAATTTTTCCACTGCAAAAGGACCCCTTTTTGCAATGTTGGTTGCTGTGGATTTTGGGCCCCAGCTCAGCTGGCACATAGGGATACCTAGCATACCTGTACATTTTTTTAAAATAGACACCTAGCGGTGGGTGACTTGCATGGCTCCCACCAGAGGTTTTTACCCAGAATCCCTTGCAAACCTCACTCTTTGACTAAAACACATTTTCCTGTTATTTCTGTGATGGAAAGTTCTGAAATCTGCGGGAAATCACAAACTTCCTTTGCCACATCATTTGTGTGGGTAGACCTAATGCCTTAGACAGGAAATGGCACAAAAGTCCAGTGTGGAGTGGTTTACGTGGTTCCCATCAGATTTATTTAACCAGAAATCCTTGCAAACGTCTAACCTAGACTGAAAAAACACATTTCCTCACATTTCTGTGATGAAACGTTCTAGAATGTTAGGGGAGCCACAAACTTCCCACCAATTAGCATTTCCCCAAGTCTTACAGTAAAAATGGTACCTCACTTGTGTGGTTAGATCTAGTATGTGCAATATGAAATGGTCCAGAACGCAACTTTGACACATAACATGTTTCTACAAAAAATTGACCCTATTTTTTTGCAGTGTAGGACTCTGTGGATTTTGGGGCCTAACTCAGCCGGCAGCTAGGGAAACCTAGCAAGCCTATACATTTTTGAAAACTGGCACCCAGGAGAATCAGGGGTGGGGTGGCTTGCGTGGGTCTCAACAGGTAATTTTACCCAGAAGGCTTTACAAACAATAAACTACTAAAAACACACATTTTTCACACATTTCTCTGACGAAAACCTCTGAAATCTGTGGGGAATCCCAAATGTCCTACCACCCAACATTCATTCAAGGCTCCCAATAAAAATGCTACCTTGCTTGTATGGGTAGGTCTAAGGCCTTAGACAGGAAACTGCCCAAAAGGCAAGATAGACACATTACATTTTTGCACAGAAAACGCACCCTTTTTTTTGCAATGTGGGTAGCTGTAGATTTGAGTCCTGGCTCATCCGGCATCAATGGAAACCTAGCACCCCTGTATTTTTTGGGAAACTGGACATCTAGATAAATCCAGGGTGGGGTGGCTTAGGTGGCTCCCATCAGATTTATTTACCCAGAAACCCTTGCAAAAAGTGACTAAAAAACACATTTTCCTCATATTTCTGTTATAAAAAGTTCTGGAATCTTCGGGTAGTCACAAACTTCCTACCACCTAGCATTCCCCCAAGTCTCACGATAAAGATAGTACCTCACTTGTGTGGGTACACCTAGTGCGTGCAATAGGAAACGGCCCAAAACGCAACATGACACGTCACATTTTTACACAAAAAGCTGAGCCTTTTTTCCTTTTTTAAATTTTTTTTTTTATTTTTTTATTATTATTCCACAGTCAGGACAAGTTAACAGCACATACAAGCAGAAAGAACATCACGATAGAAAATATATCCTAAAGAACAAAAATAAATACATAAATAAATATTCATAGTAGCATATTATATGAGAGTAGCAAATTCATTATATCAAGATTCTAAATGTTCGTTGATTACGCCCCAAATTAATCGACCAAGTCTCCGTTTTTTTGCCCCTTTTAAAGCATAAAGATTCCATTCCAGTTCATATAAATTATATAACTTGGCTCGCCAAAATTCAAAAGTTAGAGGTTTCTTTTGCACCCATTCTGATGCTATAAATAAGCGAGCTGCAGTCATAGCGACAAATAATAAATGTCTAGATTGATATAAAACAGTACCCTTATTCACATTTTGTCCAATACCCAATATTACTCAAAAATTGATGCAATCTATCACAACTGAAAAATATGTGGATACTATCAGCATTATCATTTCCTCATCGGAAGTATTTACCATCATATTGTGGACCCCATTTCATCATCCGCTCAGGAGTGTAATACAATCTGAATACAGTCTTAAAAAACTGAGCCTTTAGATTGGCGGACAAAAAGACTTCTTTGGACATCAAAATCGCCTCCTCTATAAGCAACCCTGGTTCCCCCAATTGAGCCTTCCAATATTCATTGTGTTTTAGAAGATCACCTGGTCGATAGTCCATCAACAAGTTATATAAAAAAACAATTCTTTTGCGAAGTCGGATGGCTTCAACTATAGGAATAGGCATAGGTTGAACATGTTTCCTGACTATAAAATCCCGCACTTGAAGATATTTGAAAAAGGAAGCTCTAGTTAATTGACATTTTATTGCTAAATCATCAAAATTTAACATAGATCCATTAGAGTCAAACAAATCCCCCATTAAGCTTACGCCATGATGCGACCACTCCTGAGCCACCCGATCCCAGAAGACAGAAGGCAATATTTTGTCTGCAATAAATGATGTATAATAAGTCACCTTCTCTAATTTTATCATTCTGGATACCACCCTCCATACTCTGAAAGCTGCTTCTAAAACTTTAAAACGAATTCTCTTGTAATAATTGCCTTCGAGTTCTTTAAATAACCTACCAGTAGCTTGTGTTCCTAGCAACAAATAGAATATAGATGGCGCTTCAGCTGGATCCACTACCTTATCCCCTGTTAATAATAGGCCCATTCTTTGCAAAAAGCATACATAAAAATATAACAAGAAATCAGGAATAGCCCGACCGCCTCTTTCAATTGGAAGTGTCATAAACCTCATAGCCCGTCTAGATTTCCCGGGAGCCCAGAGAAATCTCGCACATACGGATTGTAGTTGTTGTATATAATTTAAAGGAATCTCCAGCGGTATGGCTCTATACAAATATAGAATTTTAGATAGAATGCTCATTTTAATGATGTTCCCTCGTCCAGTTATTGTTAGTTGTAACCGTCCCCATCTATCTAATGATTGTTTAACATGTTTCAATGTAGAGGCCCAATTTACGTCCACGATATCTTTCATAGTTGTCTTTATTATAATACCTAAGTAGGTTGCTTCCGAAACCACTCTAGGATCATTAATATGAATATTGCCTGTACACAATATTTGCGTTTTCAATGAATTTAATTTGTATCCTGATACAGAACCAAATTCCTGGGCTATTTGCTCAATCTCTACAAGTGCCTCTATCGGATTGACCGTCACAACTGCTACATCATCCGCATAAGCGAAAACTGTATGTACAATATTTTGAACAATAAAAGGTTTAATATGTGGGTTATTGGATAGTTTGTTTAAAAAAGGATTGATAAATAAGGCAAAAAGCAGCGGAGAACACGGGCATCCTTGCCTAGTCCCTCTTGTGATTTTGATCAAGGCTGATTTCCTACCCATGGCTGCTATTCTTGCACTCGGAGCAGTATAAACCACTTGTATTGCTGTTAAAAAATTCTTACTAAAACCTGCTCTCTCCATAATATCCCATAAGTATTTCCATTCTACCCGATCAAACGCTTTCTCAGCAGGATGAGTACTAATTCTCGCTTTTCTGCTTGGGCAATATCAAATAAAGTTATAACTTTATTTATATGCGTAACGGTGCCTCTATTTGGAATAAATCCATGTTGATAAAGAGAAACCAACGGTGTAATTACTTTCGAGATGCGATTCGCAAGAATTTTTGAATACACTTTGCTATCACAATTTAAAAGGGAGATCGTGACGGTATGAACCCGGTAAATCAATGGGTTTCCCTTTCTTACTAAAATAACAATGGTGGCTTTGTCCCATTACTTTGGTGCTTTACCCTTTTGTGCTGATATAAAAGTGTCAAGCATAATATATTTTATTTGGTCAAAGAAAAGTTTATAGATTTCTCCAGGAATGTAATCTGGGCCTGCGGCCTTCCCATTTGCTAGACTTTTAATAGCATGCTCTAGTTCTTCCATAGTAATCGGACTATCCAGCCACTCAGATAGCTGTACAAAATCCCCTAAATCTACTACTGGATCTGACCCAACCGTTTTCTGTTGTGTATATAATTCTCCATAAAAATGATGCAGAATACCCACGATTTTGTCTGGATCTTGATGCAAGTTACCATACTGATCCTTTAAATTAGCAATAGATCTTGCTGTTTCCTTAATCTTTAAACGTAGGGCCAAAGATCGCCCAATTGCCTCTCCATATTCATGGGTGTGTCGCTTATATGTTATATATTTTTTTGCGTTCTCCTTACTCCATATCCCAGAGATTCTAGCTCGGGCATGTGCTACAACATCCTCAGCTACAGCGATATTCCCTTGATTGACACCTTTTTGAATCTCCTTTATTAAATTCTCTTCCGCACCCTTAAGTAAATTATAAAGATTAGCTATTTCAGCCCTTAACTTTTTCTGATTATAGTTTCCATAACTCATTACCTCTCCTCTGAAACATGCTTTAAACGAATCCCATATTATGTCAATACTGGTTGAGTGCAGATTAAAATAGATATATTCTATTATCCAGTTAGACATATGCATTCTAAATTGGTCATCTAAACAAAGTTTCCTATCAAAAGAAAATGTTCTGCATGCACACTGAGTTTTTGAATCCGGTATTTCTATCATAATAGGAGCGTGATCAGATGTTACTCTTGGAAATAATGATATATTGATACCAGTTAGTAGCGCCGAGGGAATAAAAAAATAGTCTAATCGAACCATTTTTTATGGGGGAATGAGTAGTAAGTACACCCAGGTAAAGAAGGATTAAGCTTACTCCAAACGTCAACTAACCCATGATCAGTTATCAGATTACAAAGAGCTTTGAACACCCGGGGTTTGCGGCCTTTATATTTTGCCGGATCTCCAGTTAATTCCATTGTATTCAATGTGGGTAACTGTGGATATTGTGCCCTAGCTCAGCCACAAGCTAGTGAAACCTAGCATGCCTATATATTTTTGAAAACTGACACCTATGAGAATCCAGGGTGGGGTGACGTGTATGGCTCTCACCAGGTAATTTTACCCTGAAGCCTTAGCAAACCTCAAACTACTACTAAAAACACACATTTTCCACACATTTCTCTGAGGAATACTGTGGGGAACCACACATTTTCTACCACCCAGCATTCCCTCAACTCTCCCAATAATAATGCTACCTCGCTTGTGTGGGAAGGCCTAATGCCCGCAGCAAGAAAGGGCCCAAACCGCAATGTAGTCACATCACATGTTTACACTGAAAACGCACCCTTCTATTTTGCAAACTTGGTAGCTGTGGATTTTGGGACCTAGCTAAGATGGTACCACACATTTAATACCACCCAGCATTTCCCCAAGTCTCTCGATAAAATGCTACCTGTGTGTAGCTGTAGATTTTGGGTCCTAGCTCAGCCTGCGCCTATGGAAACCTAACAAACGTGTACATTTTTCAAAAGTAGACAACCAGGGGAGTAGACAACCAGGGGAGTCCAGGGTTCCATGACTGACATGGCTCTCCCCAGATAATTTTACCCAGAAGCCTTTGCAAACCTCAAACAATGCTAGAAACACATATTTTCCACACATTTCTGTGAGGAAAACTGTTGAAAAAAAGAAATAAAATGTGCAGGGAGCCACATATTTCCTACCACCCAGCATTTCCTAAGCCGCCTGATAAAAATTCTACCTCTCTTGTGAGGGTAGACTTAGTGCCTGCGACAGGAAAGGGCCCAAAACGCATCATAGACACATCACATTTTGGCACTGAAAATGCACCCTTTTCTTGCAATGTCAGTAGCTTTGGAGTTTGGGCTCTTTCTCAGCCGACACCTAGGGAAACCTAGCATTGCTAGACTTCCATGCAAGGCCCATAGTCCTCAAACTAAATGAGCCTATCTAGTTCATTTATTTATTTTTAAAGTTTTATATAGTGCGAATATGACTCAAGTGGATATCAGAGCGCTTTACATAAGAGTTGAGAAACCCAAAAGGCAGTGATATAAAGCAATAACAACCAATATAATGTTATAAAGCAAAATACAAAACCAAGACAGCTGGTGAGGAAAGAAAAGAAAACATGGAGGGAGGCAATGGGTAATACAATTGCCAAGTAGGCCAAAGTCAGTGTCACATGACGAAGAGTAAGAATTTCTAGCTCAGAGTGGGGTTCATCAGTAAAGATTTCACTTTCCTTTTGAAGTTGATCGAAGAGGGAATCAGTGTAGTTTCTGGAGGCAGGGAGTTCCAGATTCTCAGGGCAATGCCTGAGTAAGTACGATTGTAGGTTTTCATTTTTTTATATTTCTTCGGCTTGAGAAGCAAGGTGCTGGAGCTCTTTGAGGAATGTTCACTGCCCAATAGTTCAAGCTTATTTGTCAGGTACAAAGATGTATTGAAATGCAGTGCTATATGAGTCATACTGCAATTTTTAATTGAACCCTTGCCTCAAACGGAAGCCAGTTGAGATATTTCAGGTAAGGAGAAATGTGGTTTGATTTCTTGGAGCCGGTGATAAGCCTAGCCGCCGCATTCAGAGATGCTCTGAGGGGGGCTAATCTGTATCTAGGGACCCCCCAGAGAGTGGCACTACCATTTTCCAACCGTGAGATGACTAACAATTGCACCGCAGATTTGAAGTCCTCATGGGGAAGGAAGGGTTTAAGTGTCTTAGGGATGCTCAGTTGGATATTTGCTCCTTTGATAGAAGTGCTGATGTGCTCCTGCATGTTGAAGTTCTTTTCCAGCACTATTCCATGCAATTTCGTCGAGTCAATGATGTGGGGTGTGCAGTTGAGAGCTGAGAGGTTTTTCAAATATTTCTCCATGATGGGGGTTTCTTTGGACAGTGATATAAGTAAGAATTTTGAGGGCGTTAAGTTTGAGGTGGTTGGAGGTTAACCACTTTTGAGTAGGATTCCAGTGAGTATCTTAAAATCTTCAGGGGAAGACATTTCCATGTACTTTTGGGTGTCCTACACATACATGTGATATTGGATGTTAGATGCTTTGATGATTACAGTAAGAGGTTCCATGAATAGATTGAAAAGTGTGGGGGAGAGAGAGGACCCTTGAGGCCCCCCCCAGAGTGCAGGGACAGGAGTTGGATAAAGTTTGATTGTATTTAACTCTCTGCCTGCTGTTATTGAGAAAGGAGGCAAACCATTTTATATCTACCTTTGAAACTAAAGCCGACATGCTGGGGAAGACTGCCTATGCCCCCAAAGAGCACGTCCAAACTACGAGGGGTGTTAGTTTTTGACACACAGGGTAGTCAGTGAGAACCTGTCCCATCCTCCCTGTAGTGCTGTGATTGTAATGCACTTGTGATATGGCATACTGAACATCTAATAAGTAAGGAGGATGAACATGGTAAGCAGGACTCATGTCACCCATACATGTAGAGCTGGGTACAGAGTTTTGTGTAATGTAGTGTGTGTTTGTAAAGTGCAGTATAACCCGGGAGGGTACGCTGTCGCCGACCCAGGAGCAGTGAGAGCAGATCCATAGATTCACCTAGTGGAAGAGACACGTTTTCAGCTTTGCATGGGATGCAAAAGTTTTAGAGACAGCGTAGATATGTGTAGGGGCTGGTCATTCCGCCCTTTCGAAGCAAATTTGGAGGAGTCACTTCTAACTGTTATGGTGCTGCATATGCATGGGATGTGTATCAGTACATTTGAGCAAAGATGTCTGGAAGGTTTCTGAAATCAGAGGTGGTTCTGAGGTATGATGGGCAATTGCTGTGTAAGGCTCTGAATGTGTGTGTCAGTAGTTTGAAAATAGCTGTGGATGGGAAGCCAGTGAAGCTGTTCAGGTGCGGGTTGTGTACGTGGTGGGAGGGTGAGGGAGGAGGCTGCCTGCTGTGTCCAGAATTGTTTGGAGTCATCTGCTTAGTTGCGTGAGGGAACAATTCGATATTGGGTGAGTGCAGCACCGATGGGGTTGAGTCCTTTGGTGAAGATGAAGGAATGGCATGTGTCTGTACTACCTTGACTGTCGGCCTTCTACCTATGTGATATCCCTGTGAAAGCAAACCTAGCCTAAGACTTTCCTACCCGTTTATGTCTCTGTCCCTTTCAAAGTCCTGTAACTTGCCAAGTAAACCTTTACGAACGCCTTCCATTGCTGGCTGCTTGAAGCTCAAGAAAACATGGATTTCATGCACCTTCAGTGCACTCACTGAGCTAAATCCAACTGCTTCCAGTTTGTGGATGCAAGTTGGGGGTGCTCAAGACTGCCATGCAAAGCACACAGTTCTCAAACTGAGTGAGCATATCTACCTTGAAATTAAGGCAAACGTGGTGAAGAAGACTGCCTAAGGTTCCTAAAGAAAATAATATCAAGTTATGGAGTCAACCCTTTAACCCCTAAGAACCAGGGTAAATATATATCATCAAATAACTGTGGTTCACTTGAAATAATGTCAGCCAATAATGTCAGCCAACAAGGAATGAGACTATAAACATAAAAGAGAACAAATAATGCTGATATGAACTACACAGTGCAATATGCTGCATTAATATTATTAAAAGGACACCATTCATTAAATCAGAAAATAAAATGGAATTAGACAATCAGTAGTCCATATTACATAGCTACAGGTCGACGTTTCCGCCGAAAGGTAAATTTGACTAATGCTATCATCAGGACAATGTGTCGCCAAAACAAAAATATATTAATACAGTTTTGAACCTAAACAATCAAAGGGAGAGAAATCAAAAGTTAATACAATTACTAGAATGTTATGTATCATACACAAACACCCTTGTGTTGGTGACACGAAAGAAAAAAACAAGTGGTGAGAAAAAGTTACCACCACCAAATGTGTACGCTTACTGAGAAGAGTTTAAAATGAATCAGATTTTAAGAGAATCAGATAAAAAGCTCGACCAAGAGACGGGTCCCAAGTTAGGAGTAAAATCAATATCCAAAGTTCCCACAGAACATAAGTGTCAACTCACAATTTAAGAAAGTAGGAGTCCCTGAAAACTGCAAAGATATTATCGAGAGAATGTAACCAGAAGTCCATCCAGCGAAAGCAAATACGGTGTACATGCAATAAAGCATTTGAGGTTGAAGCACGACCAAGTCGTGTCAACTGAAAAGCTACATACTAAGACTTACTTAGGTCAGAACAAAGCTGAATTGGAACATACAGAATTAGGTCTGGTCAACAAGAAAACAAGTGTGAGGGTGCACCGGGGAATTAATCCTTGCACAACAGTCACCTGGGCAATGCTAAAGATACAGCATTAGTTTTTTATTTTTTATTTTTTTTTATTTTCATTTTTACACATAATTAGCAATACCTAATGTTCACAGTGGTACATAGCAATTGTTTCAACATATCTCAGTGGTATGCAACATATATCACATGTTATAACTACGGCAACAGTAGGCCTTTGAAAAAGAATGAAAACCAAGTTCTGCCCTCACCCCTTCCGTGGGTAACTGTCAGTAACTATCAAGGTACAGCAAGCCCCAACCAACCCTCGCACTTCAATATGGCGGCAGCAACACCCAGCTCAAAAGAAAAAAAAACCAAGCATAGTGTACAAGAACAGTTTGATACATCCGGCCCTAACCTACTCCTTCGGGGACAATTCCATTCGAGGCCTGCGTGTTAGTCTCTCTACGTTTCTTGCCAATATATGCTCTGTACGGACCCCATATATCCACCGGTCATGAGGAACTGGGCACAAGAGTAGCATATTCCTCGCAGTTCGTGTTACCAAAAGCCATGCCCGAAGTGTAGGAACCCTTCTACTACCCCACAGTAGCACCACCTCTCGCTTGGCCAACAGTAACCGCAGAGCTGCAAATTTCCTGACTTTTTTGGGAAAGTTTACCATGTATCCCAATAATGCAATTTCCGGTGTAGGAACCAATGTCATAGCAAGCATGGCGCCCAAAGTTTCATGTATCAGTACCCCGTATCGCTGCAACTTAGAACAAGTCCATGAAAGATGGGCAAAGTCGGCTTGTGGGGCTGAACATTTCTGGCATTGGTGAGACCTAGTTGGATTAATCTTGTGGGACCAAGCCGGGGTATGATACATCCTGCGGAGAAACTTGAAATGCAGCAATTTATGTCTACTATTCAGGGACACCTCTCTCGTCACCCTGCAGCAGTGCTCCCATTGGTCGTCCGTTATAGGGCGCCCCAAGTCTTGCTCCCATGCGGAGCGAACCTTAACATCAGAGGAGGGGCGCTCCATCATACATTGTTTGTACAGTTTGGAAATTAAATGAGCACCAGTTTGGCTCTCTATAACAAATGTCAGAGGAGCAGCCTGGTCGGGCGCCACCGGAAAAGAAGGAAAGGTAGTCCGTAACATGGAAAGCATGCGACGCAGCATAAAAACATCCATAAAGGAGCAATCTTGGAATCGCGCCTCCTCTGAGACTGAGAAAATATGGTTATCAGGGATTAGATCACCCACCGTGCGAATTTGAAACATAGCCAGTGTGCGCTGCACTGGAATCTCACCAGTTATTTGGAGCAACGTGGGATTCTGCCGAAGCACCAACTCCGCCTCCGGTTTCAAATAGGGAACACGTGTGTCCGGGTGATACAAATAATAGGAATAACAGCACTGTGCCGTCAGCTAGTATAGGTACATATCCGGAACCCCAAAACCGCCCCGCTCATACGGTAGTGTAAAGTTCTGCCAGCTTACCCATGGTCTCTTACCACCCCATACAAGCCGTAACAAAAGTTGCAGCAGCTGCAAAACAAAAGCCTGCGTGAGAAGGATGGGAATGGATAAGAATAAGAATCCCGGGACTACCACCATTTTAATAATGGCCACTCTACCCGCCATTGACAAAGGCAGTCAAACCCATCTCTCAACCTGCGATTCGAGTGAGCTAATTGCACGACCATAGTTTAATCTAATGATGGTGGCTGTATCAAAGTGTACAGATACCCCGAGATACCTAACAGACTCGCTGCACCATTCCTGAGGAAACTCACCTTCCCATGCAACTGTGTTGGCCGTTAACGGAAAAATCACAGACTTGTGCCAGTTAACACTGACCCGAAAACTTGTTAAACCGAATAATTAAGGGGATCGAAGTTAGTTTGTGGCCGCCGAACATATAAAATAGTGTTGTCAGCATACAGAGATACCAACAGAGGGCCGGTACGAAACTGCAGCCCACTATGTAAATGTTTCTCCTGGAAATGTCGAACCAGCGGGTCCATCGCTAATATAAAAAGCAATGGGGACAGGGGACAACCCTGACGGGTGCCACGTGACAAACTAAATGGCTGGGAGATAGTACCATTCAGACGCAATCTAGCTATGGGTTCAGTGGGAAACAACCTTTACAACGCAACTTTTACAACGCACTACCATTACAACGAAACTTTTACAACACAACATCCATTACAACGCATGCATTTACAACGCATGACACTACAACGCACACCACTACAACGCATGTCATTACAACGCAGTCTTTACAACGCATACCATTACAACGCATAGCATTACAACACATAGTACCCCTACACTATCCAACACTTACCCTACTGTTGCACCCCCTGGAGTTAGAATAGTAATTTTTACCCCTACACTATCCAACACTTACCCTACTGTTGCACCCCCTGGAGTTAGAATAGTAATTTTTACCCCTACACTATCCAACAGTTACCCTACTTTTGCACCCCCTGGAGTTAGAAAAGTAATTATTACCCCTACACTATCCAATACTTACCATACAATCAAAGTAATATTATGCGTTGTAATGGTATGCGTTGTAAGGGAATGCGTTGTAAAGGTAGTTTTTAAAAGTTCGTTGTAAATGCATGCGTTGTAATGGAATGCGTTGTAATGGATGTTGCGTTGTAAAAAATGCGTTGTAAAGGTAGGCGTTGTAAAAGTATGTGTTGTAACGTCATACATCCGGGTTCAGTATATAGCAGCCTATGTAATACTGTGAATAAGGTCCGCAAATTGAGCGAAGTGGACCTAAGGGGGACGAAGCCAGATTGTGCAGGAGAAATGATATATTCCATCAATAAAGATAAACGGATGGCGATAACTTTGGCCAGTATTTTGTAATCGAGATTAAGCAGGGACAGTGGTCGATAGGAGCCACAAAGTGTAGGGTCTTTACCAGGCTTAGGGAGAAGGATAATAACAGCCTGCCTGAAAGTTGGAGGGAGGATACCAGATTCGAGAGCCTCCGCATATACCGCTATTAACCGCGGCACCAGTAAATCCTTATAAGCTTTGTAAAAATCAGCAGAAATCTCGTCTAGGCCGGGTGCCGATGAACCTTTAGGCGCATCTATCGCCTCCAATACGCTATCCGGAGATATAGGAAGAGCAAGGAAGTCCTGCATATGCCTCTCAAGATAAACCAAAGCGATTTCAGCGAGGTAATCTCCTTGTTCACGGAGGTCCCCATCAATTCTAGAGTTGTATAGATGTTTGAAATGTGTAAGGAAGGTGTCACAGATATCCGGGGTGGAATGGAACACCCGGTCACACTGGTCCTTGATTTCAGTAATATAGGCCCTGTCTCGCGGAGGGCGAAGTGTGTGCGCCAAATTCTTACCGGGCCGTCCCCCCTCTCCATACCTTCTGGCAATGTGTTGCTTGCCGAGGAACAATAGTTCCCGTTCAGCAGTCTCCTGAAACTCCAACAAAAAGGCCAATCGCCGAGTCTCGCCGGCCTCTGACCCCCTCTCTGTCAATTCCAAGTCTAAGGCTGCAATGTCTTGCTCAATGCGGTTCAAAGTGGATCCCAAGTCCCTCAGGACCCCCGCACTCTTCGCTGTGCACACCCCCCTAATATAGACCTTAAAACCTTCCCAAAGCACCGCCCAGGTGTCCACCGACCCTGTATTTATTTCAAAGTATATCTCAATGGCTTCCCTGACTTCCTCAAGAAACACCTGATCCTGAAGTGACCTCCCAGGGAGGCGCCATTACCTTTCATAACCCCCGGGTCTCGGAATATTAAGTCGTAGCAGGACCGGTGAGTGGTCTGAAAGCGTTTGTGGCAGTGTCTCCAACCCACCGAGCCAACCAACCACTCCTGGCAAGACCAACCAGTAGTCTATTCTGGTCCAGGTGTTGTGGAACCCAGAATAATGTGTATAGGACGCATGGTTTGGGTGATGCACGCGTTCAATGTCCACCAGTGAAAAGTGTCGACAGATGTTCTGTAACGCCTTGCGTGAATAGCGCTTGGTGTCTGGTGCGGAGGAGGTACTATCTCTGACGAGTTCCATCAACAAATTAAAATCACCCCCCAATATCAATAAATAAGGATCCAGCGCTAAAAGGCGCACCTGTAGCGCATGATAGAATTCAGGCGGGTCAACATTCAGGACGTATATGCCCACCAGAGCCATATTATGTCCCATCAAAGAGCCAACTACTATCAGCAAGCGGCCTTCTGCATTGGTCACTACCTTGTGCAGAGAGAAAAGAACCCTCTTATTGATGAATATTGCCACCCCTCTCGCATAACTACTGTAGTTGGAGAAGTATCTGTGGGATCCCCAGCTGGCAACCATGGGTGGAGCGTCTGAGTTGGACAAGTGAGTCTCCTGTATGCAGAGTATATCTATGTTATGTCTAGCAACATAATTAAGGACTCTCTTGCATGTGTTATTCACCCCCCTGATATTCCAAGACATCAGTGAGAGCACAGAAGGACCAGGCTGCCAGCCTAAGTGTGCCACATGGTTGGTATTACAACAAACACGACCTCAGCAAAGCCAACCCAATGCCATGTACCAGTACCTTGTGTAAAAAGTTCTAATAACCTGTGAAAAAACTGCAAATGGCCCCACCACCCAGCCGCGCCCTGTCCCTGGCGAGCGGGTTCCCTTTCCCGCATACCAACTGATGGTGCAAGTCCAACAAGCATATTAATACAGTTATCTCAAATATACACCGTAAACTTGACATTTTGAACAAACAAACCTCGGTGTTCACCATGAGGCGCAGCAACGCCACGCCGGCCGGGCAAAACTGAATACTGTAATAACGAATGGGAGAAGTTTTCTCTATGGTAATTACAGAACAGCGCCCTCAAATAAACTAAATGAATCAACCAGTCCCAGGATTGGAGAATAGTTCCATACTGGCCTCAGATCCGCTGTGCAGGGGGGATGTAACACGTGTAGCTGCCGCCGCTCAATTTTTATTCTTCTTGTATTCTTGGCAGAACTCCTGTGCCTCGGTCGGGATATCAAAGATACGTGTCCTGCCGTCCACATCTACCTTTAGTCTGGCCAGACAGAGCATACCGTATCTCAGGCCCAAGATCCTCAACGTAGCTTTCACTCCATTAAATTGGCGACGTGCCGCTTGAACCATAACAGTGAAGTCTGGGAAAAAAGAGAGTTTGCTCCCCTGCCAATGGACCTCACCCCTCTTGCGGGCCAATCGAAGTGTGGCGTCTCTGTCCCTGAAGTTCATAAGCCTGGCGATGATGGGCCTCGGAGGCTGCCCTTGCCTGGGGCTAGGACCCAACGACCTGTGTGCCCGCTCCACCACGAACCCCTGGGTGAAGGTCTCTCTGCCAAATAGATCCGATAGTAGTTGCTCCACAAATATATCCATTCAACCACCTGTGGCCATAGTTTCAGGCACGCCAATAATGCATACGTTGTTCCGTTGGCTGCGGGATTCTAAATCTTCGTTCTTTATCGCAACTTCTTTCAGAATTCGTTCCACTCTTTCTAGTCGTTTCTGAGACTGCGTTGCTCCATCGTCTATGTCTGAGACTCTAGCCTCCACCACGTCTAGCCGACGGTCGTGAACTTGAACCCTCGTACCCATGTCCGCCAGACGCTGATCCAACGCATCAAATCTACCATCAAGGGATGAAACCAGCCCGCATCTCCCGGAGCATCGCCGCAGTGAGTGAGCAGAATCTTCAACATCATCCTCACCCTGCGCTCCCTCAGCCGAATCCGCCTGGTCGCTAGAAGTGGCATCAAGGACCTTGTCGAACTGAAGAGTCCGCTGTTTAGGATCCTTCCGTCCCATGGTTACACGAGGCTGGCAGCGTCAACAAACCCAGGCGGAGCAGTGGATGGTCGCGCCCCAGACAGCAAGCGGACAAACCGAACCTCACACGGGCTTATGACCGTGTGGCCTTTAGCAGCAGGGTCTATACCAGCAGGGCTGCTCAGAGTGCTGGGGGGCTTTATGCCTAAACAGTCAATTGTTCTAAACAGGCAGGTGACTAGGGGGTCAGCCAAACAGAAGTGGCACCAGGAAGTCCCACGTCGGACAGCGGAGAAGATGCCAGGCAAGGAGAGAGCGCAGCGTCTCACAGGAGAGCAGCTTGCTTTGTGGAAGTACTTTACAGCATGGCACCGGGTCCAATATGCAAGCGTCAGTACAGCCGCTCCATGCACCCCTCAGTCCATCCAGCGCAGACTCTGCAGGAGAGAGCGCGACCAGCACCAAGAAGACCCCAGCAGCGTGGCGTTACAGCAGCGACCCAGGAGCAAAGAGCGAGATCTTTCTGTCACAAGAGGAAGTCCATATGTAAGGCCCAAGCTTGTGGGCACCAGTGTAGATAAAGTCCATAGGCAGGGGTAATGCTGAAAACTGCCATGGACTTGGGGCTTCTTCTCGTGTGCACTCTAGGGCCAGATGTGGAAGGAGCAGGCACACCTGAGTCAGCCCAGCGCCTCGCGGCCCTCAAGACTGTAGCTGGGGGCCTCCCCCACTAATCTGCCACAACCCCAGCCGCCTAACAGTGCCCGCGGCCCAGCCCAACCGCGAGGCAGACACAGCCCCGCAGCCGCCGTGCTCGGAGGACCAACGCCGCACCGCAACAGCAGGAGGGGGGGGGAGAGGGTCACCGCAGTATCGGGAGGAGCGGGAGGGCCGTCCCTGGACAAACGACAGGGGCCACCTCTCACCTCACAATACCGCCGCAGTGCTCCACGTCACAGCTCCGCTCCTGGCAGGCCTCCATTTCCGAGCATGTATCCCATCTGCACAGTGTCTCGTATAGGGCTGCTCCGCTCATCGGGCACGCACGCCCCTGGTGCCGATCAACTCCACATAATCTCCCGAGTGTAGGGCGTCCGCGATGCAACGGGCCATCTACATCGGAGAAATCAGGTAAAAGCAGTGCCCGGCCAGCGGAGCCTCAGGCGCAGGCGGCCATCTTATTCGCCTGCGTGGGCACGCCCCCCCAAAGATACAGCATTAGTTTAGCAACAAAAAAACACAAGTAGTGCTTTAAGTATATATTCCATTAATTGAAACTTACTGCAAAACCAAATAAACTTCATGAAGGATATCGGTCCACCAGTCGGGAGCATTCAAACCTCAGGACGCTTTGTCTAACCTTCCAAAAACCATTTCTGAGTTTGAGAATATCAATCTGAATAGAAAGTGTACTAAGATCCAGAAAGACATCATCAACTACGATAAGAACTTTTCGTATCCTTCTTTTTCAGTTCAACAATATTAATTTTGAGCAAAGGGGTTACCCCGCATGGACCAGCTCACATTCTCTGACTCATCTATTTCAGGTGATTCCAAGACTGAGACTGAACCCCAGCCTAGTACCTGTACGACCACATTACCATCAATACCCCAGTACAACTAGCCCCAATTTGTTTAACCAGGGACTGGGGTCCGGGGAGATGCAGAAGGATGGGACAAGGGCAAGGCCAATTCTACCAACAGAAACTTTACCAATCCAGGGAGAGACAGACTTGGAGCAGGTTTTACCTGTGGTATCCATATCTCACCCAGGGCCAGATGTAGGTAGCCAAATACCGGTCGGTAACGGCCGAAAATCTGTAAAAATACCGAATCGGTAGATTACCGGCTCGGTAAAGAAACCGAGTCGGTAAAAGTACCGACTCGGTAAAATTACCGAGTCGGAACAAATACCGAGTCGGTAAAAGTTCCAACTCGGTAAAATTACCGAGTCGGAATATACAAAATGCAAAATACCACGCCATCGAGATGTAGGAGAGCCTGAAAATACCGAATTGTACCAAAATTCGGTAATTAAGAGTCGGTAATTAACATGGATTGCAAGCAGGTGGTAATCAGGTGCAGCCTATAAAAAAGGACCCCAAAATGCAACACAGGAAACGGAATGGCGGCATTTTACGTCATAGCAAGACGGCTAAGGCTACAGGCAGCAGGTGAGAGGGAATGGAGAAGGGAGGAACAGGTATATAGGCTAAGGATTACACTCATCCAATTGACAGAGCCAGAGATACTGCAGAGATACAGACTGCACCCCCAGACCATCCTGGACCTGATCAGGGACCTGCACCCACTCCTGGACCACCCAAGACCAAGGGCCCATGCCATCCCACCCCATGTCCAGGTGCTCTGTAGCATACACCTCCTAGCATCCGGGAGCTACCAGAGTATAGTTGCAGCGGCAGGTGGGGTGTCCCAGAGCTGCCTGTCGCGTTTTTTCAAAAAGTTCAAGGATGCCATGATGCAAAGAATGGATCAGTACATCCACTTCCCAGACACTGATGCGGACTTGCTCAGGACCAAGACTGACTTTTACCTCATGGCAAACTTCCCACACGTGATTGGCTGCATTGATGGGACCCACATCCCCATTTGCCCTCCTGCTGCCACAGAGCACATATACAGGAACAGGAAGTCAACACACACGATTAATGTTCAAGCAATCTGTGATGCCAAGTTCTTCATCACAGACATAGTGGCCAGATACCCAGGAAGTACCCACGATTCATTTATCTTCCAGAACAGTGGGATCTATACCCGCCTGACAGCGGGTGAATTCGGGGAAGGATACCTGCTAGGTAAAGAAATGGGTGACACTCCCTTGATAGATGAAGCAGACGTATGTCAATGTGTGCATCTGAGTAATGTATATTTTGTCTTCCACTTTAGGGGATAGTGCATATGCACTCCGTTCCTTCGTCCTGACACCCTACCTCAACCCAACAACCCCCAGCCAGAGACGTTACAATGTGGCACATAAATCCACCCGCAACATCATTGAGCGCACCTTTGGCCTCTTGAAGAGCCGGTTCCGCTGCCTCCACAAAAGTGGGGAGGCACGCCAGTACTCACCTGTAACGTGCTGTAAGATTATTGCTACGTGTGCGATGTTGCACAACCTCGCTACTAAGAGGGGCACAGAGGTGGAATTGGAGGACTATGAAGACCATGATGATGAGCAGGCACTACCAGCAGCCAACCCAGTAGGAGGACCAACACCCACAGACGGTAGACAGAGACGGGCAGAAATCACACGCAACTACTTCTGAGTAAGTATAGAGACAAAGCACGTATTGTATTTCAAAGCACGTAGTTTAATTTAGCACTACGTCGAAATGACTTGAGACACACAATACACATACTAGTGTGCCCAGCACTACTGTGTGGACGGGGGTTACGTCACCCTCACATGTCCATGAGCAAAAGTCTGACTCACTGCTTGCGTCCAAGAACACCCAGGCGTGCTGCCTGATGTTGATTAGGTTCAGAGTCTGCTGTGCCTGCGCCGGCACTCTGGCGTCTGCTGCTCCTCCTTACTTCAGGGGCTGGGGTGCTGCTCCTGCTACTAGGGGTATCTGTGTCCCCACCAGCATCTAGTCCTGTGGTGGCTGACTGGTTAGTCAGCAGCACTTCAAGTGCTGTAGTGACTCTCCCCATCCCCCGGGAAAGATCAGTACAGCAGTGCACCAGGCCCTCCTGCATTGCAACTGAACGGCGACACATGAGTGAAGTCGCAGTTGCTAGTTGGCGCATTCCCCTTGTATCATGATGTGTGCGATGGCTCTCCCTGCGCCTTTGTGCACGGTCCTCTCTCAGTTCCTCACACAGTGTCGCCACAGACTGAGACATTTCCCTGACTCCCTCTGCCATTTCCCTCATGCTGTCTGCCATTGATGTGATTCCATTGTTAAAGTCTGTGAATTTGCTGTTCATAATTCGCATCTGCCTGTGTACTGCACTTATCCATCTTGCCTGCAGGCGCTGGACCTTCACCATTGTGGTCTCGAGGCCTTGGAACACACTCTCATCACGGCCACTGCCGCATGACTCCCGGACCCTGCGACGTCTTGTTCCTTCTGATGGCCTGACAGGAGTGGATGTGTGCCCTGGTGCATTCCCTGCCATAGACTGCATTGCCTCATCATCTTCCCCTTCCTCATCCGAGGATGTTTGTAGGATCCTATGAGGGGATCCCTCATGCCTCACTGGCCTGAGGATTTCAGACACCTCGGAGTCAGCTGGTGTGTGTGACTGTATTTCCGCAGGTAGTGGTGAGCCTATGAGCACAGGAGATGCTTCCAGTTGCATTGTGTCATCTGCCCCTGGTATGTCTGCTGCTTGTGCGCATGGCGCTGTGGGTCTGGCACTGCTGGGCCCAGCATCCCTGCCTTCTTCCGCAGTGCTATCCTTTTGGGGATGTGTCTTCTCCCTCAACTGCTGGGACTTGCGTGATGTCTCTCCTGTGGACAGACATGGACAGTATCTTAGTGGTGCTTTCACCTTGTTTATCAACATTAAATTACACTTTCACATCACTATTTTCTGCTCCTCCCATGTGTCTGCTTGTATTGTGTGGCATGCCTGACGAAATTTAATGGTGACTGTTCATATGGGTTTTCTAATGACTACCACTCCCATAATGCATAGCAGGTGAGTACTGAAGTCAGGACTGGATTACCTTATTACATAGACACATTGGGGGAGGTACACAGGCAGGGGGTGTGGGATGATGGACATGTCCCTTACCTTTCTTAGCTGCAGCTCGGGCTGAGCTGTCTGCATCACCAATCCCCAGGACGCAATCAGGCTCCAGTGTGGACTCCACTAGCTCTTCAAGGTCTGTGAGTGGAGGTGCCTTGTTCTTCCCACCACCTGTTAAATTGGATTCCTTCCTTCTTGCAGCCAGTTTTTTCTTTGTGACTATCCTTAGATCGTACCATCTTTTTTTTAGGTCGTCCACTTCCCTGTTGGTGACTCCAATGGCATTGATTTTAGTCTGGATCCCCAGCCAGGTGCTCCTCTTCACAGCCTCTGGTACCTGCAGGGAATGTTTTCCAAATATTCTTGGGTAGTGCTTCACTACCTCCTCCACCAGCACCTGCAGTTCACCAGTGCTAAACTTCATCTTCCTCTTCCTATCAGGTCCATCCCTCTGTGAGTCTTGTTGCTCCATTTGGTTAACCTGCAGGGATCTGCTTCACAACTGGCTGTCTCTGTGAGTCTGCTCTCCTGTGTGATCAGTTACACTGCACCTGCATGGGTGTGGCCACTTCCTGGTTGTGGGGTGGGGTCGATGCACAGGATTGGTCTATTGCTCTGTTGGTTGGCTGAGGGGCGGGATAGAGACACCTGATTGGTTGATACTTCAACTGCCTGATATTTGTATCCCCGACTCGGTATTTATCGACTCGGTATTTACCGGTCGGTAAATACCGAGTTGGTAGTTTCAATGCATTCCTATGGGCATCCGGGCCCATAGGATTGCATGTGACTTACCGACTCGGTATTTGCCGTATCGGTAAATACCGAGTCGGTGAATACCGTGCATGGGTTACCGATTTTTACCGATTCGGTATTTTTTACCGGATTTTGACCTACATCTCGTTTCTCTTTTCTTAAATACCGATTCGGTAAAAATCGGTATTTAAGAGTCGGTAAAAATGTGTTACCTACATCTGGCCCCCAATCTTTAACTTATCCACATCCAAGTCAAATTCATGGGAAATATCTATTCTGAGTCGTGGTGTACCCATCACTTATCCTGACTTTTTTTTTTTAGACCAATCTTGAACTCATCTGCTTTTTTCAGAAGGTTAGACTCTTTTTCTTCTTTAGGAATAAACCACCATCAGATTGGCATCAGTTTACCTTGTTCCAGCCTCCTTCCACATTCTTCCTCTCTATTGCTCAAATGCCGCCAGAAATGCTAGTGTTCGAGAAGAAAATCTTCAACGAATTTAACCAATTAAGGTGACAGAACCTGTATATTAAATGTATTTTACCAAGGATAAGTTCATGGCTATACAGTCACTTAAACATTCTCAAGTTACCATCAAGCCAGCAGACAATGGGGGCGAAATTATAGTCCAAAATACTTCATACTACAATGATGAAATTAGATGACAACTATCTTTGGTCCATCAATACCAAATGCTACCTTCTAACCCTACCAATGAGATTTCCCTGTTAATTAGGAACATTACTATGCAAGGAAAGGAAATGGCTATATCAGTGCGGTGCCTAAAAGAGATATTCTAAGTTAAAAATACTCCAACACAAAAACAAATCAAATATAAGTATGAGTCACAAAACCAATGCCAGAATTATATCACAGCCGGCCCCAAAAGAAGGCCCATCTAGATCAAGGTGAGAAAATTAGGGACTGAGGAAAGGTAACTTAGTTCAAAGAGACATATGAAAAAATGAAATAAGAAAGAAGAGAAATGGCACAGTATCATACAAATATATGTAGCACAGATAACTTTTCTGTAAATACACTTTTTGTGCAGCAGCTTTTACAAAGTACATGGCTTCTAGATGAAAACAAATACATAACTGCAATGGTGGATTATAAATATGAAGCAAACCAACACCAATTACGCTATCAAAGGGTAGACTGTGATTGCACAGTCTCATCGTTTATGTTCAGGCCTGTTTTGGCAGTTTGACAAGCAATCCATCGACACTCCAACCTCGGGACTGCTCTCTCGGTCAAACCTTTTATCTGATTCGTTTTAAACTCTTTTCAGTAAGTCTACACATTTGGTGGTGGTAACTTTTTCTCATCACTTGTTTTTTTTCTTTTGTCTCATCAACACAAGGGTGTTTGTGCATGATGCATAAAATACTAGTTTTTTTTTTTTGAGTCGCAAGACTTTTATTCACAGTTGCCAAAATAACACAGCATTATGCCTACAACCCTGAGGCCGGCAGCAAGACTTCGGATTCACCTCATAGGTATATTACACAGCTGTTTAGCCGACAACCTCCGGTCCGGCAGCGAAGTCATTCAAAACGGCAACACATACGTTCATCGTTTTCTCTGCACATACAAATGTTCCGTCTCACTTTTTCTCTTTCTTGTAAAAATACAAACACAACTCAACTTATGATGTCAGATGTGTTAAACAGTATAGTACATCGCTACCGTTCCAGTAATCATGTTCTGCGGTGGTTCAGTGTGGACTCTTACAGTACCCATCCCTCCCCCAAGCTACTCGCTTTAAGCATATGTTCTGTCATGTTAGTAGCCCCTGTTTGTATCCGTCCAGTGCCGTTATCTGCCGTCTAATGGAGCTACGCAGTCTATCTCTTCCTCATCCTCTGAACTCTCAATGTCCTCCTCCAACAGTGGCTCACATACTTCACCCAGATACCGGTTCCAGGGCTGCCATACCTTATTCCATTTACGAGAGTTAGCTCTCATTTTATACACAGCTCGTTCAGTCAACATGAGCGCATCCATGTTACCTGCACCACTGCGCCCGACTCGGTGTTTCCACTGCCCCCCACTTCTGCGCTATATCTCTCTTTGCGACCATGACACCTATCGTGGTCCACTGCTGGCCCTGGCGTGTCAGATTATTCGGGCTCCATATACTTAGCAGGCACATACGGGGGTCAGGTGCAATTGGCACTTCTATAAAATACTAGTTTTAATTCCATTTTATTCTCAGATTCAATGAATGGTGTCCTTTTGTTGAAATTAATGGCAGCCTATTGACCTGTTTAGTTCATGTCAGCATTATTTGTGTTGCTTTCAAATTGTTGCTTTGATTAAAATTTTCTTGTGATCAATTTTCAATTTTTCAAAGCATAATTTTGTATTAATAATTATTTAATGGTCGTTGGTTTTGACTAAGGGAGCAATTGGGTATCCGTTTGCCACTCTTTGTTTAGAATTCATGGATGTATGGTGGTTTGGGTTACCTGTGTGTTGGGCTTACTTACCTTTCAAATAAATATGTGTTCTCATTTATGTTTATAGCCTCCTTCCTTGTCTGCTGAGGCTATCCCTAGTGTGCCAGTTATTGATGATATAAGTTTCCTAAAGAGCACTTCAAAAACTAGTCAAGACTTTACATTTTTGCCACACAAGGTGCTTCTTGACAACATTGCTTATGTTCCGTCCATCATTATGTGCAGTGTGGTGACTATAATGTGCTTGTAATCTGGCAAATAAAACACCTACCACGTTCTGACAGTGCATAAAGGTGTAGAGCAGGGATTAGCAAGCCAATGATTTCCTCAAGTAGAGGGAAAAAATGTCTAGGCCGGCTGCCTAGTGAAGTAGTGGCCCATGGAAAAATGGTATTGATGCACAGTCATTGAAAGGGATATGTAAAGGCAGCTCTACCTTAGTCAATTTCCCAATACTTCCCTTTTGTATGGTACAACATAAAGCAAATAGGAAAACACTGGGATGGCTTAGATGGGCCCTGAGACATAAAAAAACACTCTCATGCCTCTTTCCTTGCTTAGAGCAGGTTCTGCAATTACAGCATGGTTGAGGCTTTTTAGTTGTTGCAGGAATCCAGCGGCAAAGTGTTGATCCTGCAGCCTTGCAACTTCCTCTTGAGCATATGTAGTGCAGGCTGCTGCTTCTGTAGTAGTAAGACCTTCAATGATGGTCAGCAGAAAGTCAAGGAAAGACATTAGTCTTCCCATGGTGGTCTGACGATAAACAGCATAAGCAAGAGAAAATACACGGACACCTGCAAACCACCTCCAGCACCACCTGCAGCACCTGCAATATCTCCTGTATCATAACCTCCAGCACCAACTGCATGAAAGCAGATAACACAAGCAATACCTCCATGTTACACCTGGCATCCTTGGTGTGGTCTCCCCTGACTTTTTGCCTCTACCTACTGTATTTTTGACACTGTGCTAGATTTCGTTTTTTGCTGGTTTAGATGCTTTGGGCACTTTGCCACTGCTGATCAATGCCAAAGGGCAAGTGTGTCATATGTAAATTGTTTTTGTGATTGGTTATCCATGATTGGTATATTTGTTTTACCTGCAGCACTGATTGTGCCACCCACATGAGTAGCCCCAAAGAGATGTCTCAGGCCTGCCAATCAGTGCCTGTGCGCAGTTTGCTAACTGCCATGTTGACCTGGCCAGTGTCCCCCCTTGCCAGGCCTGACCCTTCCCATTTCGTACACATAGGACAACCCTATGGTAGACCCAAGGTACCCCCCTGGGCAGGGTGTAGTGAAGGATAGGACATGTACTAGTGTGGGTAACATGTCCTGATAGTGAAATACTACCAATTTCGTTTTTCACTATTGAAAGGCTATCTTGCCCTTAGGCCAGAATGGGGAATGCTGTGTAAAATGTTTACCTGCATATGTTCCCAAAAGAGTGAGATAGAAAATTGGAGTCTGGTATCCCTGAACTCAGAATTTGATAACACATCTTTTAGTAAAGATGTTTTTTAAATTCTGTGTTTGAAAATAGCACTATTTTCTTGTTCAACCTTTCTGCGTGCCTCTGCCTGTGTGTGGATTGACTGTCTGGCTTGAGAGTGACAGGGGCTGAAGTGGCTCCAGGAGTCTGTGGGTGAGTCAGCACTAGGCTGAATAGACCTGTCGGTATTTGGAGTTGTGGGAGGAGTAGCACCTGGGCCTGAATAGGGCAGTGCCTGCCTTCCACAATGCTGGCTCCACCTCCTGCGGTGCGTCTGAAAACCCTGGCCCACATTCACAAAGGAAGAAGTTGTGCACTGGCAGAGTGCACCCAGAACTGGTTTGAACTGGGTCCAGGACCCCTGACACATAGAGAACAAAGACTTTAGGGGTATACAAGTAAGATCTGAAACCCCTGTAAAATTAGACTACTTTGTGATCAAGAGTAACCTGTTGCCAAAGAGGACAGCTGAAGAGACTGAGGAGAAGTACTGCCCTTGCTGTGTGTCTGGGGATGGCCTGCAGTTTGCTGTTTATACTGAGGAGAGGACAAAGGGACTTTGCTGTGTGTTGTGTCCCCTGCTTGAAGAAGGACTTTGCTGGGTGCTGTGTCCATCTGAAGAAAAAGTCTCCAAGGGCATGAGAAGAGCTGACCTCCTGTTTTTTAAAGTCCCAGGAGCAAAAGGACTTCACCCCCAGCTTCCCTGGACTTCACCCCCAGCTTCCCTGAACTTCCTTGCTGGGAGTTCTGACCTGCCAGGAGGTGCCTGTAACTGTGTGTTAGGCCCTTGCTGTTGGGCGCCTGAAGCGCGACACAACGAGGGAGAAGTGTGACGCCACAGCAGCAGCCGCCGTTGCATCACCAAGGAAGCGTGCCGTTGCTGTTCGCCGCCGCATCACCGGAGAAGCGTGTCGCTGGGCCGTCGCATTGCTGAGGAAGCATGTCGCCGCCACCGCTGCTGATCGCCGTCGCATTACCGGAGAAGCGTGTCACAGGGCCTGTCGCGGCACAGAAAACTACAGATTTCGCTGCACGACCATTGGATGTGCACGCATCGCCTCCACGTTGTTGCATCGCACCAAAGACACCACTTTGTCGCAACGCATCGAGGCGCCTTCTTGTCGCTGCGACCCTTTTCTTTGTTCTGCGTTACGCATCCAAGGTACTTTGAGAGTAAAGTGTCACATTTACCATCAACAAGTTTATTTTTGCCACAACCCTTTTTAAAGACATTCTACTGAGTATCTGTATGTTGTATTTTTGTCGTTTTGGTCTTTTTTAGACCTGGCATCATTGGCGTGGGTCTCCTTTCCATTTTTTTGCTGTTGCCTCTTATGTTTTTGCTGGTTTTAGATGCTTTTGGGCAATGTGCCACTGCTATCCAGTGCCACAGTGCAAGCTCCCTATGGTAAATTGATGTATGGATTAGTGACTCCATGATTGGCTTGATTGGTTTACTTGTCAGACCCTAGTACAGTGCACTGCGTGTGCCATGGGCTTGTAAATCCAATGGTGCTGGTGAGCTTGCAGCACTGGTTGTGCCACCCACTGGAGCAGCTTGTAAAGTGTGTCTCAGGTCTGCCATTGCAGAGCCCGTGTGCGGTCTGGTACTGCCATGTTGACTGGGCAAGTGCATCCACTTGCCAGTCCCTAAACCTTCCCTTTTATACATCTTAGTCACTCCTATGGTAGACCCAAGGGCAGGGTGCATTGTAGGTAAAAGGTAGGACATGCTCTGATGTGTGTGGCATGTCCTGATAGTGAATTACAGCCATTTTAGTTGTTCACTATTGCAAGGCTACCTGTTCCCCATAGGCCAGAATGGGCAGTTAAATTATAACATTTTACAATCCTAACTGACTCAGGGAACTAGGTAGAAATTCGAGTTTAGTATGCCTGAACTCAGAATGATAAAATACATATTTTAGTGCAGATGGTTTTAACATTCTGTGCTTGAAAATACCACTTTTAGTAAGTAGGTATTTTCTTGCCTAACTGTCCAGGCCTGTCTCTGCTAAGTTGTGTATTCCTTGTCTGGAGTTTGAGTGACAGGGGCTGGGGGATTCCAGGAGACAGGGTGAGTCAGCACAGAGCTAAATAGAGAGATCTGCATGCAGATGGGAGGGAGGAGTTGCACCTGGGACCTGAATAGGGGTGTGCCTTCTCTCCACAATGCTGGCTCCACCTCCTGTGGTGTGTCTGATGTCCTTGGCCTGCACTGTCAAAGGAAGAGAAGGAGTCTTGTCAACAAAGTGCTCGAGGACTAACCAGATCTGGTTTGGACTAGGCAAACGTCTCTCTGCCCTCAGAGAACAAAGGGAAAAGTAGTATAAATATTGGGACCCAGACCCAAGAACTTTAGATCACTTCTGGGAATCAAGACAAACCTTTGCTGAGGAGAAGAACCAGGAAGCTGAAGGAGGAGACTACCCATGTGCTGTTTGTTTGGGGGTTGGCCTGCAGTGGTTGCTTCATTGCCAACGATAGGAGAAAAGGACTGTGTTCTTTTCTATCAACTTGAAGAAGAATCTCCAAGGGCTTGAACAAGAGCTTGCCTCCTGCCTGAAGTCTCAGGGATACAAGACACCAACCAGTTTCCCCCCTGAATTCCCTTGCTGGGAATTGAAGTGCCTGCTGTTGTCCTGGGCCTTATGAGAGACTGCGTGTCACTGGGAGCTGGAAGCACGACGCAACGACGAGAAGCATGTCGCCGCCGTAGCAACTGATGTCGCATAGCCGAAGAAGCGAGCCAATGCTGCCATCATCACATCGCCGAAGTGCGGCAAATCGCCAGGGAAGCGGGACACCGCCACAGAGGTCACCGTCGCATCACCAGAGAAGCGCGTTGCAGGGCCTGTCGTGACTCCAAAGATCATCGAGTCGCCGCACGGCCATTGGGCGTGCACGCATCACACCAACGTTGTGGCATCGTAACCAAGACCCCATTTTGTCGCATCGCACTGGAGTAGAGTATCGCATCGAGGTGCCATCTTTTCGCATCATGCCGGAGAGCAGTAAGAAATCAACGCATCAACTCCCCACACAGTAAGGAAGCGAGCATCAACTCCCCTTCACAGCAGTAAGGAACCAACGCATCCACTCCCCTGCGTGTAAGGAACCGACGCATCACCTTCCCTGTGACCCTTTTGTTTTCTTTGCATTACGCATTCAAGGTACATTGAGAGTAAAGTGAAGCATTTGCAACTTGAGAGAACTGAGCTATTTTATAACCTTTTAAAGTCTATTTTTGAGTACCGTATTGTGGTTTTTTGTCGTTTGGTCTTGTGTTAAGTCTATATAAAAATACCTATTTTTATAATACAACCTGTGTGGTGTCCATCTGTATTGTTGTCACTGTATTACTGTATGTGTTCACAAATGCTTTATACACTGCCTCTGAGATAAGCCTGCCTGCTCATGCCAAGCTACCAAGGGGGTGAGCAGGGTTTATTTTAGGAGTGTACCCCCTTAGCCTGGCTAGACGCAAGGGTCCCTATTTGGTCAAATGTACCTACCTCTGCCAACTAGAGACCCCCAAATCTAACATTCTTCTTTAGTTTAGATAAAGAATTTCTTTTTTCTAAACTGGTTTGGTGTCCATTTGTGGTGTTTTCACTGTGTTACTGTGAGTGTTGTTACAAATACTTTAAACATTGCCTTTGGAATTAGCCTGCCAGCTCGTGCCAAGCTACCAAGGGGCTGAGCTGGGGTTATCTAAAGAGTGTATCCCCCTTACCCTGACTAGAAGCAAGGGGATCCCTGTTTGGTCAAAGGTACCTACCGCTGCCAACTAGAGACCCCATTGGCTGATTGATTTGGTAGATTTGTGTGTTTTAATTCCATTTTATTGTCAGATTCGATGAATGGTGTCCTCTTGTTGAAATTAATGGCAGCCTATTGCCTGTATAGTATAGCATTATTTGTGTTGCTTTCAAATTGTTGCTTAGATTAAAATTCTCTTGTGACCAATTTTCAGTTTTTCAAAGCATAGTTTTTATTAATAATGTTTTAATGGTCATAGGTTTTGACTAAGGGAGCAATTGGGTATCTGTTTACCCCTCTTTGTTTGGAAATCATGGATGTATGGTGGTTTGGGTTACCTGTGTGTTAGGCTTACTTACCTTTCTAATCAATATGTGTTCTCCATTATGTTTATAGCCTCATTCCTTGTCTGCTGAGGCTATCCCTAGTGAACCAGTTATTGATGATATAAGTTTCCTAAAGAGAACTTCAAAAACTAGTCAAGACTTTACATTTTTGCCACACAAGGTACTTCTTGACAGCATTGCTTATGTTCCGTCCATTATTATGTGCAGTGTGGTGACTATAGTGTGCTTGTAATCTGGCAAATAAAACACCTACCATGTTCTGACAGTGGATAAAGGTATTGAGCAGGCCATAAGCAAGTCCATGATTTCCTCAAGTAGAGGGAGAAAAATGCCTAGGCCTGCTTGCCTAGTGAAGTAGTGGCCCATGGAATGATGGTATCGAAGCAAAACATTTGAGCACATGTTACCCCACAAAAATGTGTAAACTTTTTATCTTTCTAGAGTTGTTTTTTCTTATTTCAACAAAGGATATTGATGTTAGTATTTTATTTGTACGTTTTCAAAGGTTACCCTTTGAGAAAAAAAAGAGACAGAGATACAGAAAGCATTTTTAGCAACAAATATGTATTTCTTGGAAGGCCTTTGAATGCATCCTACAATGTATTTATTAGATTCAAGAAAAAGATTTGTTTAGGACTTTAGTTTTTTCGTTAAGATAAAAATGCCGGGGATATTCTCAATGAATTGGCGGTGAGAGGCGTTAGCCTCCTTGGCTTAACGCCTCTCGTTGCTTCTTTGGAAACGCGAGGCTGCACCCTACTCTCCAGAATGTGGTGCAGCCTGGCGTTTCACCCATGCGAAGGCACTAAGTTTCACAACTTAGCACCAACGCAGGCACCCTTGCACCAGAGTGCAAGGGTGTCTGTGTCTGTGTGCACAAGGCAGTACATATGGGAAAAGCAAAAACAAGGAGAAATATAGCATTTCTCCTTGTTTCGCCTACATAAGACAAGGATTTTTCTGGTCTTAAGTTCGTCGCTACCACCTATTATCACTGCCCTTGAGAATAGGTGGCAGCTTCGATCACAATGGGTGTTGCGGTGGAACGCCCACCGCAACACCCACTGCATGCCCCATTCACTCTAAATTTAGCGTGAAAGGGGCCTTATTCTCAAGGCAGCGTTAAGCCACTTAACATGGCTTAAAGCCACGTTAAGTGGGTTAACGCTGTCTTGAGAATAAGGCGCTGACCCTATCGCCACGTGAACGTCAGAAAAAGTGTAGTTCCCGTGGCAATAGGGGCTTGAGAAAATGCCCCAATATTGTCTTTTGGAAAAGGAAAAAATCGAAATAAATAAACAGCCACAACAGCATGAAAATGTGTTAAGGGAACCAGTTTATATACACTGAAAATAAATGTCCATAGTTACAGAACAGTCATAAATGAAGAGTCCACTGTTATAAGATAAAATGAATTCATACCCCCAACCATGAGGATGGATCGAAATCAGGGTCCTGACTTGAGGGCAAAAGTCACTGGCTATCCTCACTCTCAGTTTGTGCTATAATGTTCAAATCCTCCATTCACGTGGACGTCAGTTGTCTCGTTAATGCAGTGCCAGACAGTCCACAGAAAGAAAGAAAATGAGTAGTAGCATGGAAAACAGTAAGGAAAGACGACTGCAGACAAAACTACAGGAGATGTGGCAAATTTGAGAGACAGACGCAACATATTTGCTGCATTAAAGGAGGTGATGACTCCAGTTGAAGTTTGTAGCTGCCAAGAGACAGTATCTTGGAGAATTTGGACCTCTCCCATAAAGTCCCGGCTATCCTAAGAGAGCGCTCCCCGATCCTCTAAAATTGACATCATTACCTCCTTGAACGCAGGCTCTGGGACATACTCACATGGTCAACACGAGGGTTGTGGGGTGTCAGTCATAGAATTATCCCCTGAGTTTTGGTCTTCTTGGCGGGCACTACGAAGACAAGAAGATTCAGGGGGTGTAGATGGAGGCCCCAATAGAATGGTAGCCTCCAGAGTTAAGGAGGGCTTGGGGACAGTCCCGGATGGTGCTGCAGCCTGCTCTAGGGACACCACTTATTGATGATATTGTTCTAGGCCAGGAGAGGGGAGATGTAAAAAGTATTTAAATACACTCTTCTTTAATAAAAAACAATTTAACATCAGGGAAGGGTTATGTACATATTATATTTTTGTAAAGTTAAGCTTTTTGTAAATCTCCCCTTAGAAAAGAGTGGAGTATTTGAAATGAAGTAGCTGTGTTGATGTGTAGTGGAGTGCAGGTAAACTATAAGAGTCAACTTCTTGCTGGCTTGAACATAGCATGTTAGCTGACTACCTTATGCAAATTAATCTCTGTGGTCTCAGGAGGGAACAGTTGGACAGGTTGTTAGTTGTCCAACATTTCTTCATTGGCACCAGACTGTCCAACCTCATATAAACAGTAGCTGAGCTAGCAACTCAAGAAGAAAAAGAGTTGACAAGCGTATCCGGTCCCTGCAGACCCTGACCTTTGTTCTGTACCCCTGCCAGTGACGTGGCTGGATGTGGATGTTGATCAGGGTCAAGATCTATATGTAAGCTCTGTTGCATAATGATGTTGTGCAACACATAGTAGGTTACAACAGTCTTGCACACAACTTCTGGGGAGTTCACCAGCATCCCCCATATAAGATCAAGACATCTGAATCTCGACATTGATGAGGCCTAACATATGTTCAATATTGGCTCCTCAACGTATGTGTGCCCCTATTGTACCTCTGAAGAAATACTGTGGTTGGACGTCTGTAGGGTGTGGGGATACGGGTAGAGAGAGAATACATGGCATCACCTGAAGAAACAAGTTTTTTAACAAGGACCCTCCACTCTTATAGAACTACATTATCTGTGCCTACTTATGTGCAGCTTGTGCATGGGCCATGCATGTTGATTGTGTTGGATTCAATCTTGAATAGTGGTGAGATGCAATCCCTCAAGATACAAATGGAAGCCAATATGAGGTGTTGTTACTTACCAATAGGCCATATGTTACTGAACTCCCCAGTAACCGAACAACGTGCAAGAGGTGACTGATGGAAAATGAAACTGTTGTGTGTGATTTGAGGAAAGGAACTGTACACATCTCTGAAGCAGACCCTGGCTTCACAGATAGAGTGCCAGTTGATGGAGCGCCAAAAGTGTCTGTTGCAGAAAATATGTGCTTTGTGGTGAGTTGGCTGCAGTGCCACATGAGTGCAGTATGGAATAAATTATCATGCAGTTTGTAAGAATGATTCACTTCCCGAATTGTCATCCCATGTTACACACGAAGCCTGGGTGTCACATTTTACGAGCATTTTTATCCCGCCGGGTCCTGAGGCATATGCAATACAAAATTTAACACAGAACAAGTGGCAAGTCATACCCTTAAATATCACAGTGGGAGAAGTGCAGGAAGGACTGAAAGGAAGTAGGGTAGTCAAAGCCCCGGGCCCAGATGGTGTCCCCATAGATGTATATAAAGCTAATGCCTATTTATGGGGGCCAATCCTTACGAGAGTTTTTAACTTAGCTGTGATTGAGTCCATACCCCCCTTGTGGGGCCAGTCAGTCATTGTTCCTATTTTTAAAAAAGGTAACAAGTCGGAAGACAAAAATCACAGGCCAATATCTGTTAGATTCATCAGTCAAAGTGATGAATAAAGTTTTATTAGTACGCCTGGAGGAATGGGTAAATGGAAACTATATACTTTCAGCAGCACAACATGGTTTTAGAAAAGGATTAGGGACTATAGAACAATGCATCAATTCAGAAATGTTAATAGGCAAATATACGGCTGATAAAGAAGGCAGACTATACATATATTGCAGATCTTAGTAGTGCCTTTGATCTAGTTGATCACACAATTTTGTGGCCTACTTTACTTAACCTTGGGACTCTAATGGGAATTATCTATTTTCTAGCAAGACTATACGAGAGGTTAACATGTAAAGTGAGATATGGACAACAGGTTGAGTGCACCCCAGATCTTGATGTAAAACGAGGCATTCGCCAAGGTTGTGTCCTTGCCCCACTCCTTTTTCAATATTTATAAATGAGGTTGATAAAGTTCCCATACCTGTTTTATTATACACAGACGACGCAGTACTACTTTCCAGGACCCCGGTTGGCCTAAAACAATTGATGGATACATTTAGTAAATTCATAGCCTCTCCGAAATTGTTGATTAACAAAACAAAAACGTTTACCATAATATGTGGCCCCAAACCAAAGAAATGTAAAACTTTTTATATCGATAGTACCCCAGTACAAACTGTCAACTCGTTCTGTTATTTAGGGGTAATCTATTGTGGCAATGGAATTTAGAACTATCTAATGTTCCAAGATGAATAAGAGTGTTCATGGGTGTTGGACCTGGCCCTTTTGGCAGGTTCACCCCGAAACTTTTTGCTTTTTCCTAGCCTGTTTCTGGAACCTGGGTTGGTGATTTTAGGCCTCTGCGCACTTTTTCACTGTGGTACAGTGTAAAGTGCGTGTGCTCTCTGTGTATGTGTGGTGAGTGACCTGCCCTCCCATAGGAATGAATGGGGAATATGTATGCCCATGGTAGTTCCTGATGTGTGGGGAGTGCAGGGTCGAGTTTTATATGTGCGAACTCGTGAGATTGAATGCTGCGTAATGGTGTATGGGCATGGTTGTGTCTAGTCTAGAAGTGCTACTTTGAGAAATTGGCATATTTGTGTAATTTGTGCCTGGCGTGTGATTGGCTGGTGAGCCTGGCCCAGAGTGCCTGGGCCTGCTTGTGGATTGACTGTCTGGTTTGAGTGTGACAGGGGCTGCAGAGCCGCCAGGAGGTTGTCTGAGTCAGCCCGTGGATGAAAGGCAGCATCTGCTGCCAGGGAAGTGGGTGGAGATCGCACCTGATAGTGAGTGAGGCTGTGCCTTCCTGCCACAATGCTGGCTCCACCCCCCCGCTGGGCGACTGTCACTTCTGTCCCTGATACTGACAGGACTTCCCTATAACCAGTTCTAGCTGGTTCTCATACTGCCTGCACAAAGACTTCAAAGACTTTTCTGTGTATAAGAAGGGGCTGTGTCCCCTTCCAAAATGTTCTTGTTTCTGACTTGAATCTTGCCTGGGGAGTGCTGCTGCTTGGGCTCAGGGGAAGGCTTGCCTCCCTGAGCCCTGCCCAGCCCCTGGATACCTGATGGACTGCTGCAGGTCAAAAGGGACTTTGTTGCTGGACGTTTTGTGCCTTTAGCGCTGGGAGCGCTTTACTTTCCCTGTTAAGCACTGGGAGCGCTTTATTCCTGCTCTAAGCGCCTGGGAGCACTTTTATTTCTACTAGGAGCGCTTAATTTCTGATTATAGCTCTGGTAGCGCTCTGCTCATTGTCTTTAGCGCTTGGAAGCGCTTTATTTTCCATGGCCGGTGCCCACCCGGCGTTTGCCCCCGTAAATTGCGGCGAGATCGTCCCTGCCGGCGCCCGAACCGGACGTCAGGCAGGCCGGGGGCGGGACGGGAGAGACAACCGGAAGTGGTGGAGAGAGGAGGTCGGGAGCCTACCCCGCCTCCTCGTGGTCCGTGAGCTGTGCGGCGTGGGAGGAAGCGATTGCCTGGTCTTCCGGTCTCCCGTGTGTAGAGGGAGACCGGAGATACTGCCCGGGAAGAGAAGAGGCCGAGAGGAAGTTGTTCCCGCTTCTCCCTGCCTGGGGGAAGCCTTTTCTTGCTTTGCCAGTCTCCCGTGCGGAGAGGGAGACCGGCGACGCCGCGTCACGAGGAAGGAAGGCTGGTGGTGCTTGCGGGGCTCCCGTGTGCTGAGGGAGCCCCGAGAACGAAGGAGAGCCGCCGCCCAGCAGAGAGGCCGCCACCCGGAGGAGCCCCGCCCAGGAGACAGCCCGGTGAGTCGGAAGGGCTGGGGGGGGGCTCGGTGCGGCTGCAGTTGGTGCCGGAGAGTGGCACATGGGGCAAGAGCGGAGGTAGGGCGGCCCCAGCTGGCAGTGGGCCGCCCCAACGTTTCAGCGGAGCCTGAGGCTCCAATGCCCACATCTGTGTACACGAGTCCTGAGAGGGCTCCGGGGGCATTTCTGTGTTCATGAGTCCAAGAGGGACTCCAACGTACGGGGCCATATCTGTTTTAAGAGCCTGAGAGGCTCGTGGCACCATTATAGTTTCGAGTCCCCAGAGAGGGGGATTCCAACGGAGGAGCATCCTATAGTGTGGTGCAATTAGGGCGGCCCCAGTTGGCAGCGGGTCGCCCCAACGCAGTCCAGAGCCCCGAGAGGCTCCCTGAGGGCACGTGTTATGCCAGAGTCTGTGTGGCTCCAACGTGTGTAGAGTGAGTTCAGAGCCTGTGTGGCTCCAACAGTTGGCGCAGTTTGCGCCTAAGGGTCAGTGAGGACCCTGTCGCAGTTTGGACTCCCAGCTGCCCAGCAATTAGTGGGCAGCTGCACCGTTTAGGTCTTGTGTCGTTCCCAGGTGCCCAGCAAGTAGTGGGCACCTGCAACGTTTAGGTTTTGCGCCGTTGGTGCACCCCTGACTGGCGCTGCATGGCAGCGCACCCTGACATTTTTGGACACAGGGCTCTGTAGGCCCTTTATTGGATGGGGGCTGGTATGTAAGTTTTGCGCAATGTGGTTACCTGCTATGTTTAGGATGGTAATTGTCTACTGTGTGTTTTTGCGCTATTGAGTTGGGTTGGGGCACCTCTGAATGTTTTTAATGCATCATGTGTCTTCCTGGATTTTACACCTCTGAATGTTTTATGCATCATGTGTCTGTCTTTCCCTGCGCTGCACCTCTGAATGTTTTAGGCATCATGTGTCGTCTTGCACTGTACCTCTGAATGTATTTTATTGCATCATGTGCTTTGTTCTTAACACCGCTGAATGTGTAGGTTTATGCCTCATGTGTTTCCCCTTACTACTCTTCTGAATGTATATTTATGCATCATAGGTAATGTGTTCTTTGCTAGACCCCTAAATGCTGTGTGATACTTGGTTGGTTGTTCTTTTTAATACAGGTGGTCCTAGTGAAGTCCTGGTCCCCTGCGTGACATTCTCCTAAGGTGGTTAGGGTTCCATAGGTGGTACTTACCTGTTACCAGTAGTTACTGGTTGTGATTTATAACTGTTATTTCGTTTTATATCTTATTTTCTATGATCTACAAAGTATTTCCATTTCTAAAAGTGTTGATGCTGACAGTGGCCCTGTCCTGTAAATAATCCCTTATGAATGTTGCCCGTGCCAGTTGGCACAATGTACATGTGTGATTTCTATCTGATGTGTGTTTACAATACAAAAGTTATTTTAATATAACCTTGTGTGGAGTTCCTTTTGTGGTGTGCCTAGTATGTTGTTGCTGTTGTGCGCTGGCGCAAATGCTTTACACATTGCCTCCGAGTTTAGCCTCACTGCTCGTGCCAAGCTACCAAGGGGGTGAGCAGGGGTTATCTTGGCCTGTGACTCCCTCGCCCTGACTAGAATGGTGGTTTCTGCCTGGCTTTGGCGTCAGCCTTAGCCTACCAGAAATAGCCAGTTCTAACATTGGTGGCAGCGGTGGGATTTGGACTTGTGTTTGCGCAGTGCCACAGCGACAACTGGCTACTTTACAAAACTCTGCAATTTTTTCAGATAGTCACATGTTTGGGATTATTGTTTTTGATTTTGTTTTTCCTCAAGAGTGTCATTTTCAGATGGTGTATCTGCGCTTTATGTTTAGTGGCAGATGAGAGAAAATGACAGGGCGGGACGCCAGTAGAGGGGGAGGTTCCCATAGTTTAGGAATCCCTGGCTGGGTCCAGTGTCCAATTCCTGTCCCTGTGTGGGTAGATGGAAGAGAGTGTGGAGGAGAAATGACTAGCTCAGGAGTCATACGAGGGATTACCGGAGATCGGACCTGACCTGGGCGAACTTGCTGAGGGACTGCTGCTGGGCAACGCGCTCACGAGCGCTTCTTCATCTGGGCACTTGGTCCCCGCCGCCTACACCTCGCGGCCGCCGAGCGGGGGGACTACATCCCCCAGAGTTCCCGGTGACCCCGCCCACACACGCCGGTTGACGCGCACCGAGGCGCTGAAATCACCCGCGCTCCCCTGCAGGAGCGGTTGAGTAATATGAGGGATTACCGGAGATCGGACCTGACCTGGGCGAACTTGCTGAGGGACTGCTGCTGGGCAACGCGCTCACGAGCGCTTCTTCATCTGGGCACTTGGTCCCCCCCCCCGCCGCCGCCTACACCTCGCGGCCGCCGAGCGGGGGGACTACATCCCCCAGAGTTCCCGGCGACCCCGCCCACACACGCCGGTTGACGCGCACGGAGGCGCTGAAATCACCGGCGCTCCCCTGCAGGAGCGGTTGAGTAATACGAGGGATTACCGGAGATCGGACCTGACCTGGGCGAACTTGCTGAGGGACTGCTGCTGGGCAACGCGCTCGCGAGCGCTTCTTCATCTGGGCACTTGGTCCCCCCCGCCGCCGCCTACACCTCACGGCCGCCGAGCGGGGGGACTACATCCCCCAGAGTTCCCGGCGACCCCACCCACACACGCCGGTTGACGCGCACGGAGGCGCTGAAATCACCAGCGCTCACGTGCAGGAGCGGTTGAGTAATACGAGGGATTACCGGAGATCGGACCTGACCAGGGCGAACTTGCTGAGGGACTGCTGCTGAGCAAAGCGCTCACAAGCGCTTCTTCATCTGGGCACTTGGTCCCCCCCGCCGCCGCGGCCACCGAGCGGGGGGACTACATCCCCCAGAGTTCCTGGCGACCCCGCCCACACACGCCGGTTGACGCGCACAGAGGCGCTGAAATCACCGGCGCTCCCCTGCAGGAGCGGTTGAGTAATACGAGGGATTACCGGAGATCGGACCTGACCTGGGCGAACTTGCTGAGGGACTGCTGCTGGGCAACGCGCTCACGAGCGCTTCTTCATCTGGGCACTTGGTCCCCCCCGCCGCCGCCTACACCTCGCGGCCGCCGAGCGGGGGAACTACATCCCCCAGAGTTCCCGGCGACCCCGCCCACACACGCCGATTGACGCGCACGGAGGCGCTGAAATCACCGGCGCTTCCCCCGCGTCGCGCGCTGGACGAGCTGGGCGAAGCCCGGGCAAAGGGCGGGCCCTCTACGGCCAGAAGAGGCTGGGCTGGGGCACCCCCCTGAAGTCTCCATACTGCTACATAAAAGGTATTATTGGATTAAGCCCATTAAAAACTGCTGTTGAATTTATCTACGTACTGTTGTTAGGTGCCTAACGATGAGGAAGTTATCCAAAAGCACTAGGATGCCTGTTTTAAGATCGAGTACTAAACAAAAAGCGGACATCCCACAACCAGTACCTACTCTTACCGCCATTGATAAAATGTTACAGCAGACTATAGGGGTCGTGACCAATGCAATAGCAAATACAGAGAGAAGGATGTCTTTACCACCAATGACTATCATTCAAGACACACAGGAAGCGGCTACTGACCTCTCTGTAGGCATCCTAGACGTCACAGACGATCAAGATATTAGTCTTGGGGTCACTTCTTCCTTTGCGGATCTCCCGTGCGCGCAGGCCCCTATTGAGAACACTAAGGAGCTAGTGAATACTCATATCAATGTAAGCTCTACATGTGATACAACAAATGTTAAATCAAATAATATGGAGGGGAAAAGGCCCAGAGAATGTTCAAAACAGGAAAAAAAAAAGGCACAATAAAACTGTGAATCATAATCTAGTGGCACCAATAATTCCCTCCACACCAGGAATTCCTTGCTGGATCGCAAATATGGTAGCTGACCTAAAAGCTGATCTAGAAGACACAATCACTGCATTGATCAAACCCCTTATGTCCAAAATCGATAGACTAACCTCTCTAATAAACAACAAGGGAGTAGGCCAAACAAGACAATTGGCACAGGACAATGTTTCATCAAAAGTGGGACATGATGGGGGCTCGTCCAAAAAAATTTATAAAAGACAAGGTAACATCAATAAACGAATTGGCATCAAATAAAGCAAAGAGTGCTAAACAAATGAATACTCAGGCTGGGCAAAAAGCCGCAATAGCTCCAAACCTCTGTAGTTCCAATGAGACAACACAGGGCCAAACAAAACAACAATGCCAAGGAAAAGCTCAAGTATTACACGGAAAGATAGACCAACCCCCAAAAGACAATCCAACGGCAAACCCCACCCTGTAAACGTATGCTTCAGTAAATAAAACATCGATCCGATTTAGGACAATCAATCTACCACCCGAAGCTCTGCCCTTTGTGGTTGTATTAACAGGAGTCCCAACACTAAAAGAGGGTAAAAGGGAAACACATGTGGAACTAAAAAACAAATGTGCACAGTGGTTGCAGATAAATAGACCCCTACCCCCTAACATATGTGGGGAAATTCTTACAGTAAGGAGGGGGGAGTGGATTGGGAGAGGAATAAAAACAATAGCAGGGGATATAATAACAGTCAACTTTAGAGACATTGCAGCAGTACATTACATATGCAATGCACCCCCTAGCAGATCTCACACACAAATCCACCCCTTACATATGTCATACTTTTATCCATACACACCCCAAAGATCGGTGCAGAGAAATAGAATTCCCATTAATAGGGTCCCACAGATGGAACCTCAGTATAGACCAGTCCAAGGGCAAAACCCATATCAAACCAATTCATTCTATGACCCCTTCTTAGTTCAACACGTGCACTGGAACAGGTTCAGTGCTCTTGAAGAGGTCGACTGACTTGAACTAGAGAAATCTACTGTGTTAGATACTCGTATAGATAGATACTCGTATAAGATCAGAGGAGGAAGGGCCTATTGTAACTGGAATCGGAACTCTAAGCTCCATAGGGCACAGTGATGGTAGGGAAGTTAGGAATTTAAAAACTAAAAAAGGGGGAAATAAAACAATAGAACAACTAGATAAAAAGTTAACCCTAGATCAAAATAGCCAGGATAGTGATAATATCCCAGAACCCCGTACCAATATAACAACTTCAGAAGTAGTACAGGAAGAGCACGGGATCCTATAGAACAGAGGGGGGGCAATCACGGAAATCTTCGAATCATATCCTGGAACATTGCTGGACTAGCAGCTAAATTTGAATCTCAGGAATGGCACAATTACATTAAAAACTTTCAAATTATATGCCTCGAAGAAACATGGGCGGTCGACCCAAACTTGTATAGTTTAGAGGGGTATAAATGTTTCTCGATGCCAGCTACTAAGTCATTATCGGGTAGAGCGATTGGGGGATTGATAATGTATGTAGATCTTCACATGCAGGGAACTTGGACTAATTATAATTGGAACTCACGGAATATACAAGCTGTGGGGTTTCTTTTTAAAAGATTCAACATTCTTTTAATAAATTGGTATAATGCCGTAGGCACGATGGGGAAGGGGTCCGTTGTTAAGGATTTGGACTCCTGTTTAGAAAAATTGGTTTCCTCAAATAAGACACCAAACCCCCCTAGTATAATACTTATGGGGGATTTTAATTGTCATCTCTGTGATAACTTAAAACCATTTAACAGAGATTGGTCAAGATGCACTGCAGCAAAAGGGCCACATTTTGTTCATGTAACTGAGGGATGGGACCTAGAGAAATTAACAAAAAGGCACAACCTGGATCACACTATGGACCTTGCAGAGTTAGGTGAAAATGCAGACCTCAACCCAACATTCAGAGGTAGAGGTTGCCAGTCGTATATTGACTTTATTCTAGTCTCACCCCTCATAAAGAGAAATATTAGTAACATGGTCATAGATGCAAGCATCTTCAGTGACCATAACCCCTTGACCCTTGTACTAAAAGGTTTTGATTTTAAAAAATTTACAAGGAGAGCAGATGTTATGGAAAAGGCAGTGGATCAGGGAAGGAGGATCAAGTGGGCAAAGATAGATGGATATAGATTTTATAGAAACTTAATTACAGAGGGACTAAACGCCATAAATACATGTCTGGATCCCCAAGTGGAAGGAGCATTAGTGGTTAGCGCATTTGAAGAAATTGCGCGCCATGTGGATAGTCTATTAAAGACTTCTAAAGATAGTAAAGTTCCTTCCACTCCGCGTTGGTTTGACTCTGTTTGCACTAAGGCGCACAAGCAACTTAAACTCAGTCTCCACTCCAAACCTAGAGATAAGCTTAAAATTGCACAACACAGAATTGAATATAAAAAAGCACTGAATTGTCGAAAAAAAAGTTTACAAATTCAAGCTTGGGAGGACCTGAGGTAGGCAGCAGAAAGGCGAGATACCTCGGGATTCTGGAAGGTTATTAATACCCCATGCTTCCAGGACCCAGGAGCACCTAAAATAATTAACATGATCTTACCCGAACAATGGCAGACCCATTTCCAGAGCCTCTATAACTATGCAGGGCACTCACTTCAGGGTGAAGGACCAAGGTTAATCCCAAATACAAAACTGGACTTTCGCCTGGGAGAAGTGGAGTTGGCAATAGTGGGACTCTGCAAGAATAAAGCACCTGGCCCTGATGGGATACCCCCGACCTTTACCTGAGCAACACAGACTTATGGGCCCCACTGCTCACGAGGGTTTTGAACGAGGCAGTGGTGGCAGGACTGCCTCGCTCTTGGTCAACAGCAACCATAGTCCCGATCTATAAAAAAGGGAATCGGGATTACCCTCAATGTTACCGCCCCATATCCCTTATAGACGTGACAGCTAAAGTACTGGGCCGTGTCATTTTACATCGTCTGCAGGAATGGGAGGAGGAGTATCAGGTCCTGACAGATGTTCAATATGGCTTCAGGAAGAGTAGATCCACCACTGATCAATGCCTGAACCTGTACCTCCTGACAGCAAAATACACCATCGCTAGCAGTGGGACCATATATATGGGGTTCATGGATCTCTCCGCGGCTTTTGACCGTGTAAATAGAGAAAAACTTTGGTCGATATTGTTAAGTCTAGGAGTGGATCAACCCCTTGTAGACGTGCTAAAAACTTTACACTGGAATACGTCTGCAAGTGTGAGATATAACCAAGAGGGAAGTAGGACTGACCCCTTCTTATGCACCAGTGGAGTGAGGCAGGACTGCATTTTAGCGCCCTTCCTGTTCTCTATATATATTAATCTCCTGGAGAAAGAACTGCTTAAATTACACGTGGATTCACCCCAAATTGGCCATCGAGCGGTGCCGGTATTACTTTATGTCGATGACGCAGTATTGTTAGCCAGAACTCCATTGGGATTACAGAAGTTCATTGACGGTTTTATCGAATTTATGGCCAGACTTGATTTATCGACGAATTTGGAAAAATCTTACATCATGTCAACAGGTGCAAAAGACAAAGGGAAATTTACCTATAAAATTGGGTCACACAAGATTGGCCAGGTTAAGATCTTTTCATATCTTGGTGTGCTGTTTGACGATCAGCTGAACTTTAACCCCCTGGTGGAGAAACACGCAACAAAGCTGGCGGCGTCAACAGGGGCCATCATGGGGTACGGGAAAAGACTGGGCAGATGGTCCCCAGAGCAAATTTTGAACTTGTACAGATCAATTTGTTGTGCCAAGGTTACATAAGGAGCAGAAGTATGGGGTTTTAAAGATAAAAAGTTACAACAGATTCAGGTGGAAGAAAACAAATTCCTCAAAAGAATCTTGAAACTGCCACAGAGCATTCCAGCCTATATTATTCACGAGGAGGTTGGAGAACCTTACATTGAAGACCGGATCAAAATAAAACCTCTCCTTGCCTGGGTTAAAATCTGGATTAACCCAGAAGCGGTCCTTACAAGACAAATTATAAAAGACTGTCTGAAACGTGACAAAGGGGGTCACATACTTTCTTTTCACCCCTGAGGCGGAAGCCGGGGGCTCTTTAGCGCTCTGCTCCTTGAGTGACTCTGTGCTCTATGCTCCATGCTAGTTATTGATTACGAATAACCTGTTTTTAAAAATTGTAGATATCTTATTGGACAGATTTTAATTGAGTGACTCTGTGCTCTATGCTCCATGCTAGTTATTGATAACGAATAACTTGCTTTTAAAAATTGTAGATATCTTAATGGACAGAATTTAATTTGCCCTACCTTGGTGTGAGACTCGCGTCGCCCAGGGCGGCCCCCCCTCCTGCTCAGCTGACAGAGCGCCGCTGTTGTCGGGCGCTGGGCGCTGAATTGACTTTGGGCGCCATCTTGGGTAGGGGAAGGATCACGGTGTAGTTGATCGCTAATCCCGCCCTCCCAGGTTACAAAAAGGTGCATCTCCGCCCCCTCGAGGTACTAGTCATACTTTCTTTTCACCCCTGAGGCGGAAGCCGGGGGCTCTTTAGCGCTCTGCTCCTTGAGTGACTCTGTGCTCTATGCTCCATGCTAGTTATTGATTACGAATAACCTGTTTTTAAAAATTGTAGATATCTTATTGGACAGATTTTAATTGAGTGACTCTGTGCTCTATGCTCCATGCTAGTTATTGATAACGAATAACTTGCTTTTAAAAATTGTAGATATCTTAATGGACAGAATTTAATTTGCCCTACCTTGGTGTGAGACTCGCGTCGCCCAGGGCGGCCCCCCCTCCTGCTCAGCTGACAGAGCGCCGCTGTTGTCGGGCGCTGGGCGCTGAATTGACTTTGGGCGCCATCTTGGGTAGGGGAAGGATCGCGGTGTAGTTGATCGCTTATCCCACCCTCCTCCCTCCCCTTACAGTGGATAAAAACATCAGACCCGCCCGTCCGCGCAGCGGGAGGGTGCAGCGGGCGCGCCAAAGGCAAGCCCGTCTGCGACCGTCCGCGACCGGACGGGACCAGGGGCCACCCCCCCTGCTCAATGCGGAACAGAAAGCAGCACACCGATGTGGTACGACTCTATTTCATTAAAAAACCTGATGCCGCCAATTAACGATACCTGTCGGCACTCTATCCATCCTAACACTACCACCGGAACTTGTTCCCACTGCAAGTTCCTACTTTCCAGCCATGAAGGTAAATCGCACTCTGCCAAAAGTTATAAAATGTTTCTCTTAAACTGTCGTTCACTAACTAAACACGCAGTGCAAATGACACTTCTGTTAGAAGAGACTAACCCTGACGCAATATTTTTGACAGAGACGTGGCTAAAAGATGCGTCTGATCCTGACATCACTTCCATCATGCAACTAGGATACATTTTGCAGAGGGTCGACAGACCGGAAGGCAGAGGAGGAGGCTTAGGCATTCTTTTTAAAAACCACTACCTCTGTAGGACCTCTCCGGCCGCAATTTCCAACTGCGAGAGTATGTTTTTTACAGTGGATTTCTCACCTACAGTCTCATTCTCTGGGGTCCTTATCTATCGTCCCCCTAACCAATTGGGAGAATTTTTGGACTCACTCCAATCTAATATTGCAGAGGCAGTGGTTAGCAGACCCTACTTCTCGCTATTAGGAGATATTAATATCCATCTAGATGACCCCAACAATTCAATGGCTAGGGCGCTCCTGGATAGTCTGGCGGCTCTCCAGATCATACAGAAGGGCTTTGATTCCACACATGAAAAGGGCCATCTCTTAGATGGGGTATTTAGTAACGACCATAGACTGGAAGTAGGGACCCCCTTGCCCCTTACATGGACGGACCACTATTTAATACCTATACAGTGGACGCCAGCTACGCCATTCCAGGCTCCGCCTCGCATCATCCTACAAGGGAGAGACTGGTCAAAAATTTCCCCAGATCAATGGGCCAACTCTCTCTCCCCGGTTCCCCCCCAAAATGAGATAGACCCGGCATCGCAGTATGAGAATTACACTAACTGGATGCGCACAGCCCTGGACTCCATCGCACCCATTAAAGCCCTCAAAGAAAAAACCAAATCGAAGGAATCGCCCTGGTACACTCCCCAACTTAAAGAACTAAAAAGGGTGTGTAGGAAACTCGAAAGGAACTGGAGGGTCTCCCGCAGTAACGTAGACAAAACCATCCATCTTGAAGCTATCAAAAAATATAAAACAGAAATTAGATTCACTAAAACCTCGTACTTCGAGGAAAAAATTACTACGGCCTCCAACTCATCCAGAGAAATTTTTCAGATAGCCAAATTTCTGATCGATACCCCTCCGACCCCCATTGACCCTAGCAAAGCCCAAACTCGCTGTGACACTCAAGCCGAATATTTTCACAATAAAATACAGAAAATGGCCTCTGTTTTTAACCCACCCAATCTGATTCAGGATGTAGGAACCACCTTACCAAGCACAGCGACTCCCAAATTAGATGAGTTTCCGTTGCTGGATGAGGACTCGCTTGGGGCCCTCATGCTGAAAATCAAATCTGGGTCTCCCACGGATCCTGCCCCCCCCTGTCAGCTAGTAAAAATCAAGGACACCATCAAACCTGTTATTCTTAATATTCTGAACGCCTCTATTACCACAGGCTCAGTGCCCACTGCCTGAACACGTGCCCAAGTTAGGGCACTACTGAAAAAGCCTACCTTGGACCCGGAGAACATGGCCAATTACCGACCTATTTCTCTCCTTCCATGGGTCAGTAAACTTTTAGAAAAACACATTAACGTGTCCATAACCCAATTCTTAGAAAATTATCATCTACTTCATGATTCCCAAGCTGGTTTCCGCCCCAAGCTGGGAACTGAGGCGGCTCTTTTGGCGGTAACTGAGCTGGCCAGGAAACAAATGGATCAAGGCGGCACCACAGCAATTATCTTGCTCGACCTTAGTGCCGCCTTCGACACTGTCAACACCAGCATTCTCCTTTACCGCCTTTGCCAAATGGGAATTTCTGGGAAGGCCATGCACTGGCTTCAGTCTTTTTTGGAGAATCGCTCCTTCGAGGTTGTTGAGGGCAATACCCACTCAAAAATCTGGGCCTTGGGCCAAGGCATGCCCCAGGGCTCTGCCTTGAGCCCTACCCTTTTTAATATTTATATGCAGCCTCTTGCTGATATAGTGCACTCGTTCGGCCTTGACATAGTGACTTACGCCGACGATACTCAATTAGTTGTATCTATGAATCAATCTGACTCTTCCCTTTCGAATTTAAGCAACTGTTTGGTAGCGGTCGCCCAGTGGATGGCTGCATCGCATTTGAAATTAAATGGCGAGAAAATGGAGCTCATGATGTTAGGCAATTCAACCATCTCCAGTCCTATGATGGACTGGCCCTCGTGTATGGGCCCCTCGCCCCAACCAAAGCCCCATGTAAAAAGTCTGGGCATCTGGCTGGACGCCAACCTTAGCTTTTTGCAACAAGCTACCACTCTATCCGCCACCTGTTTTGGGCTCATGCGCATGCTGAGGAAGGTGCTACCTTTACTCCCCTTCGAAGCCCGTAGAATAATGGTGCAAGCCATTATCTTGTCCCGTTTGGACTATGGGAACTCCCTATATTTAGGGGCTCCCACCTCCACAATAAGGAAGATGCAGGTGACCCAAAACGCTGCAGCCCGCCTTTTACTAGGCCTTAATCAACGGGAATCAGGCACAGCGGCCCTGAGGAAATTGCACTGGCTCCCCATTAAGGCCAGAGTGCTGTTCAAATCCATGTGTATTATGCACAAAGCCATGTGGAAGACAGCTCCAACTATGATTGGCTCCCTAGCAAACCCCTACCTTCCCCATAGAGCGCTGCGATCTAGCACAGCTTTCCTGGCTACGGTCAATAAGATCAGACGCACCAGATGGGGTGGGCGTTCCTTCTCTTGGAATGCCGCCAGGGCATGGAATTCCTTGCCCATCTCCCTTCGTAGTGAACCCAGCCTTCTAAAATTTCGGAAGGAATTGAAAACCCACCTGTTCATCTAATTCTCTTCACCTTATATTAGTCTGACTATACATAGCGCAACGAGGCCTCCGGGTTGTTTGCGCTCTACAAAACGCAATTAATAATAATAATAATAATAACATACCCTGGCTATAGTATATAAAGGACTCTCTGGAGGTAATTGGCTGTAAAAATTTCTTCACAGACCCATAATCCTTAACCGGCCAGAACAAAACCATGGTTAAAAAACTTTTTACAGACTGGTCCCGTACGACTAGGGCTGAGATGGAAAGACATAAACCCACTGTTTTATCCTATTGCCAACTAACAGTGAAGCAAGGAATGGAACCATATTTGAGGGTCATGCACAATGCTCAGGATCGTTACCATATGACCCGATTTAGACTAAATATGCTTCACCATTTACTTGCGGTCCCTTCTGGGTTCACTCTTACAGTGGAGGCAAAGGGTACCTGCGGCTGCGACACTAGGTCTCCGCAGGATACCCTTCACTTTGTTTTGTTATGTCCCTTTTATTCCGCCCCAAGACGTAAGTTTTTAGTAGGGATCCTGAAAGAAATGAAACTCAGACAAGCAAAAAAGGCTCTGAGATTTCTGCAGGAAGCCGCAGATGCCCATACGTTGTTTTGCACTACAAGTTTTATCCGGGTTGCATTGCGGCTAAGGAACACTAGAGAAATAAATTATTTTAATGCTTCCTAATCACGTAAAGTATATCCCTCTTTTCCCTATCTTTATGAAATGCGTTTTTTAGCCAAATTTTAACCCTTTTTAAAATGTTTTATTTAAATATATGTGTGTATATCGTGTATATGCTTTTATGGTGTCTTTCTAAGTGCCGAATAAAGATTTATAATAATAATTGACTAGCTCAGGAGGGTGGTTATTCCCTGAGTGTAGTGTGTGTGTCTGGATTCCCCAGTATGGTAGGATCCAGTGGTGGCAGCTAAAATGTGTCCAGTGCGTGAAGTCCCATTCCCAGTACCCAGAGTATGGTGCCTGGTGCTCAGTAAGAGGGTTCAGGTTGAGAGTCAGGGGCAGTGAGGAACTGTCTCACCAGTCTGGAGGGGGAGTGTGTGGATGAGTGGTGTCTTGAACTGGAGGAGTTGGTGTGAGTTTTTTTTTAGGAGCTTGCACGTGAGGTGTACCTCTGGTGGTTTGCAGGAGGTCCTGCAGAGGCATTGGACAAGAAGGTGGATGTCTGGCGGTGTGCTAGATGTCTTGCAGAGGCATTAGGGAGTGATTCTAAAAGTAGTGGCTTGTGTATCTGATGATCCTGTGTAGGTGAAGAGGTTCATGTGTAGCCCAGCTAGGTCCCATTAGGATGGTAGGGGTGTAGGGGCTCACGCCCTGTCTCAGTGGAGGCGGAGTGAGTGTGGGACGGTGTGTCCCACGTTGGCCCGAAACCCTGTCTCTGGGCCTGTAGGGTTCCCTAGGGGAGCGCCAGGTCAGGGGCCTAGGCTGTACTTACAGGTCATTTGAGGAGGATCTTCCTGTGTCTAGAGGACGGGGAGTTTCTGTAATCAGAACTCCGGCGGTCCTGGTGTTAGGCTGTACCGCTCCTAAGTGGAGGGTGCAGAAGTCCTGGTTCGCTGGGCAATTGACCGTTTAGAGTGCTTGACCATTTGTGGGGCCTCTGGAGGTTGTTCCCTGAGGAGGGGGGAGGCCAGGTTCAGGTTCAGCCTGATCTGGAGGGAAGGGCATCTGTAATCAGTGTCCTGACCGGTGTTTTGCTTCTAGGGGTACCGCTCCAAGGTGGGAGGGTGCAGAACTCCGGAAGGGGGTGCAGAGGGACGGTGTCCTTACTTCTGACCCCGGTGCAACCTGAGGGTTTAGATCCTAGGTTGGGAGATTAGGAAACTTCCAGGTCAAGAGGAATCTCTACCAAAGTGGATCAGCTGAAGAGACTGAGGAGGCTGCCCTTGCTGTGTGTTCTGGGGCCCACCTGCAGTCTGTTGTTTCTACTAGGGTGGAGGAAAGGGGATTTTACTGTGTGCTGTGTCCCCCCACCTGCTTGAAGAGGAACTGTGCTATGTGCTTTGTACCTCTGGAGTGAAATAGTTTCCAGGTGGTAGACCAGTGATGGAGTGAGGTCCTGATCTGGTAGGAGAGTTGTGTTCTGGTGAGTGCTTCCCTGTGAGGGTGCGGGAACCCAGAAGTAGAGGTAGGGTGGGGCATGCTTGCCCGTGACCTCTGGTCAGCCTGAAGGGGTGGTCCCTGGGTTGAAGGATCAGTGGTAGTTGTAGCTACACTGAGAGAGAGAGTGGAGAATGGCTATTGTGTGCCAGGGTTTACTGCCCCCCGCTCTGTGGATTGGGTAGGACCTGTGATATTTGGATGGCCTAGGGCCTGGTCCTGGCTGTGGATGACTAGTGTGTACCAGTGGGGTATCCTAGTTGGGTCAGAGAGTTCTTGTTTGGAGAAAACCATGTAGGTTCAGAGTGGCGAAAAACTGGAAGGTGTCTCTGCCTTGCGGGCCCATGTCCGTGTTTTGTCGCCCAAAGCAAGGAAGCCCATCAGTGGAGTGATTGGTCTACCCTGCGTTTTGGCTGGAAGGGGGTTGTGTTGGACCTGGCCCTTTTGGCAGGTTCACCCCAAAACTTTTTGCTTTTTCCTAGCCTGTTTCTGGAACCTGGGTTGGTGATTTTAGGCCTCTGTGCACTTTTTCACTGTGGTACAGTGTAAAGTGCGTGTGCTCTCAGTGTATGTGTGGTGAGTGACCTGCCCTCCCATAGGAATGAATGGGGAATATGTATGCCCATGGTAGTTCCTGATGTGTGGGGAGTGCAGGGTTGAGTTAGATATGTGTGAACTCGTGAGATTGAATGCTGCGTAATGGTGTATGCGGCATGGTTGTGTCTAGTCTAGAAGTGCTACTTTGAGAAGTTGGCATATTTGTGTAATTTGTGCCTGGCGTGTGATTGGCTGGTGAGCCTGGCCCAGAGTGCCTGGGCCTGCTTGTGAATTGACTGTCTGGTTTGAGTGTGACAGGGGCTGCAGAACCCCCAGGAGGTTGTCTGAGTCAGCCCGTGGATGAAAGGCAGCATCTGCTGCCAGGGAAGTGGGTGGAGATCGCACCTGATAGTGAGTGAGGCTGTGCCTGCCTGCCACAATGCTGGCTCCACCCCCCCACTGGGCGACTGTCACCTCTGTCCCTGATACTGACAGGACTTCCCTATAACCAGTTCTAGCTGGTTTTCACACTGCCTGCACAAAGACTTCAAAGACTTTTCTGTGTATAAGAAGGGGCTGTGTCCCCTTCCAATGTTCTTGTTTCTGACTTGAATCTTGCCAGGGGCGTGCTGCTGCTTGGGCTCAGGGGAAGGCTTGCCTCCCTGAGCCCTGCCCAGCCCCTGGATACCTGATGGACTGCTGCTGGACTTTTTGTGCCTTTAGCGCTGGGAGCGCTTTACTTTCCCTGTTAAGCGCTGGGAGCGCTTTATTCCTGCTCTAAGCGCCTGGGAGCGCTTTTATTTCTACTAGGAGCGCTTAATTTCTGATTATAGCGCTGGTAGCGCTCTGCTCATTGTCCTTAGCGCTTGGAAGCGCTTTATTTTCCATGGCCGGTGCCCACCCGGCGTTTGCCCCCGTAAATTGCGGCGAGATCGTCCCTGCCGGTGCCCGAACCGGACGTCAGGCAGGCCGGGGGCGGGACGGGAGAGACAACCGGAAGTGGTGGAGAGAGGAGGTCGGGAGCCTACCCCGCCTCCTCGTGGTCCGTGAGCTGTGCGGCGTGGGAGGAAGCGATTGCCTGGTCTTCCGGTCTCCCGTGTGTAGAGGGAGACCGGAGATACTGCCCGGGAAGAGAAGAGGCCGAGAGGAAGTTGTTCCCGCTTCCCCCTGCCTGGGGGAAGCCTTTTCTTGCTTTGCCGGTCTCCCGTGCGGAGAGGGAGACCGGCGACGCCGCGTCACGAGGAAGGAAGGCTGGTGGTGCTTGCGGGCTCCCGTGTGCTGAGGGAGCCCCAAGAACGAAGGAGAGCTGCCGCCCAGCAGAGAGGCCGCCGCCCGGAGGAGCCCCGCCCAGGAGACAGCCCGGTGAGTCGGAAGGGCTGGGGGGGGCTCGGTGCGGCTGCAGTTGGTGCCGGAGAGTGGCACATGGGGCGAGAGCGAAGGTAGGGCGGCCCCAGCTGGCAGTGGGCCGCCCCAACGTTTCAGCGGAGCCTGAGGCTCCAATGCCCACATCTGTGTACACGAGTCCTGAGAGGGCTCCGGGGGCATTTCTGAGTTCATGAGTCCAAGAGGGACTCCAACGTACGGGGCCATATCTGTTTTAAGAGCCTGAGAGGCTCGTGGCACCATTATAGTTTTGAGTCCCCAGAGAGGGGGACTCCAACGGAGGAGCATCCTATAGTGTGGTGCAGTTAGGGCGGACCCAGTTGGCAGCGGGTCGCCCCAACGCAGTCCAGAGCCCCGAGAGGCTCCCTGAGGGCACGTGTTATGCCAGAGCCTGTGTGGCTCCAACGTGTGTAGTGAGTTCAGAGCCTGTGTGGCTCCAACAGTTGGCGCAGTTTGCGCCTAAGGGTCAGTGAGGACCCTGTCGCAGTTTGGACTCCCAGCTGCCCAGCAATTAGTGGGCAGCTGCACCGTTTAGGTCTTGTGTGGTTCCCAGGTGCCCAGCAAGTAGTGGGCACCTGCAACGTTTAGGTTTTGCGCCGTTGGCGCACCCCTGACTGGCGCTGCATGGCAGCGCACCCTGACATTTTTGGACACAGGGCTCTGTAGGCCCTTTATTTGATGGGGGCTGGTATGTAAGTTTTGCGCAGTGTGGTTACCTGCTATGTTTAGGATGGTAATTGTCTACTGTGTGTTTTTGCGCTATTGAGTTGGGTTGGGGCACCTCTGAATGTTTTTAATGCATCATGTGTCTTCCTGGATTTTACACCTCTGAATGTTTTATGCATCATGTGTCTGTCTTTCCCTGCGCTGCACCTCTGAATGTTTTAGGCATCATGTGTCTTCTTGCGCTGTACCTCTGAATGTATTTTATTGCATCATGTGCTTTGTTCTTAACACCGCTGAATGTGTAGGTTTATGCCTCATGTGTTTCCCCTTACTACTCCTCTGAATGTATATTTATGCATCATGGGTAATGTGTTCTTTCCTAGACCCCTAAATGCTGTGTGATACTTGGGTGGTTGTTCTTTTTAATACAGGTGGTCCTAGTGAGGTCCTGGTCCCCTGCGTGACATTCTCCTAAGGTGGTTAGGGTTGCGTAGGTGGTACTTACCTGTTACCAGTAGTTACTGGTTGTGATTTATAACTGTTATTTCGTTTTATATCTTATTTTCTAAGATCTACAAAGTATTTCCATTTCTAAAAGTGTTGATGCTGACAGTGGCCCATGTGGCCCTGTCCTGTAAATAATCCCTTATGAATGTTGCCCGTGCCAGTTGGCACAATGTACATGTGTGATTTCTATCTGATGTGTGTTTACAATACAAAAGTTATTTTAATATAACCTTGTGTGGAGTTCCTTTTGTGGTGTGCCTAGTATGTTGTTGCTGTTGTGCGCTGGCGCAAATGCTTTACACATTGCCTCCGAGTTTAGCCTCACTGCTCGTGCCAAGCTACCAAGGGGGTGAGCTGGGGTTATCTTGGCGTGTGACTCCCTCGCCCTGACTAGAATGGTGGTTTCTGCCTGGCTTTGGCGTCAGCCTTAGCCTACCAGAAATAGCCAGTCCTAACAATGGGGTTTTTAGTTTTGCATCCAAACAAGGCAACCACCCAGTAAAGGAAATGTTGTCAATATATAAGGCACAATGTGTCACTACTGCCCTATATGGTGCAGGAGTTTGGGGGCATAGCAGCTGCCCGTCCCTATTACAAGAAGAAAATGCCATTTTAAAACGCCTCTTAAGTCTACCACCTTCAGATTCTACAGAACTAATACACCAGGAGGTGGATCTGACATACCTTAGAGACTTAATTGCTATGCGGCCACTGCTGGTAAGGAGATCTATTTGGGCTAAAGATGAGACTGTTTTTACTAAATCTATTATTGAAGATTGTTTACTTCTTGAGAGAAAATCCCAGATCCCATGGTTAAAATATATTAATGATTAAAAGCTATTAGTGTAAGGAAAGGTATTGCCCATGTAAGTTGATTTTTAACCTCTTCTATGCTAATGACAAGGTCAGCTCGTCATGCAGTACCACTGGAGCTGTGGTTATGACGAGCTGACCTTGTCATGAACAATGGTAAATCTGGGAATGCAGCACAGGAGGAAAATCTCCTGTAGCATTGAAGGTGTTACAGAATATTATTTATTCTGGAATATACTTTTAATGATGAATTATACACTCTAAAAGCAATTAATGTAAGGAAAGGTATTGTTTCTGTAAACTGATTTTTATAGAATGTTATTTGTAAGAATAGGTATTGTCTCTGTAAATCGATTTTTAAAGAATGTTATTTACTATGCAATTGCTTTTATGGTTGTTTTACAATCCGAATAAAGTTTATTGTGCAGAACTGAGTGCAGTCAATAGCACATAGCACACAAAGGGAGTGGGCAAAGGCATAACATTCCTTTGCCACCCATTGCCTTTCTACCAGTGACTGTGGCATGGCTATAAACTAATGCACAATTCTGTTGATGCATCTCAGAACCTGATGCAAAATCAAAACTAGCTTGGCTGTGGGTTGCCAACATTGTCCCAGGTGATCCTCTGAAAAGATCCAGTGGACAGTATATGAAACACAAGGGAGGGCGCAAGGGCGATGCAACACTAGAGTAAGAACTTGTGTGGCCCTGTATCACTTGATAAATTTAGAGTAACACAACACATCACAAATCGCTGCATTGCATTACTCTGCCCCACAAAGGCGTTTCATAGGTGGAGCTTGGATGTTCCCACGTATCCACTCATGGATTTTGGTGCATTCCCAGATTCACCATTACTGTTAGACCTGGGAATGCGTCAAAATGCTACGCCTCCCCAGATGAGGCAAAATGAGAAGAGATATGTGTATTTCTCCTTGTGTTTTTCCTCTTTCTATTTGTGTGGAGAGAGAGGGAAAGGCCGCCTCAGAGGATTGTTTTTGTGCAGGAAGGTGCCCCTTCTGAAGTGAAGAATTTTAGGTGTAATTCCTCACCCACAATCCTATTTATCCCTATGACCTTTCTACTTAGCTTGCCTTCAGTCATAGTGAGGGAGAGAACAATTTTTGGTGGGATGAGAGCTCATCTAAACAGGGGAATGGCTAGAGTCTGGAAGGAGGTTTGCCCGATCGCAGTCAGGTTCTGCCATTTGAAAAAGAGGTTTCAGGGTAGTTTTACAAAGGTGAAGAGGAAGTGCTGCAAAAATAAAGTTGTCAAATGGCAAGAAAGCCTGGACTAACTGAGGAAAATTCTCCAGTCACTGGCTAGTGCACAGGATAGACCTGGCATCCCACTACCGCCTATTCAGAACATTCCTGGATGTGGGCAGACTACACCTGATGAGGAAGACTTCTCACTCTTGCTGGTAGACAAGACTCAAGGACTCCTAATGGAACCCAGGGACTGGAACTCCTCTCCAAAGGTAAAGTGGTTGTCCTCTTGTTTGCCTGTTCCAGGGACACAGACAGCAAAAGGACTCCTGACTTCAAGAAGGCTCAGCTGACACTTGACAATATTGCAATATCCTAAACTCAACTGATGACAATATCCCACCATCCCAAAACAGTGTAATGCTAATGCGCCAGGGTAGCTTACAAATAGCATCAACGTGTACGGCGGACAGATTTCGCTCCCCTGCTGACATGTTCTGACCTAAATATTATACAAGGGGTACACAGAATTGTAACTTATATTTAGATGCTTTGTGGTCCTTAAAAGCGAATTCAGTGAGCAGGTAAAAGGTATTATGCTTGCATTGATCCAACAAGTTAGATTCAGGGTAGTTTTACAAAGGTGAAGAGGAAGTGCTGCAAAAATAAAGTTGTCAAATGGCAAGAAAGCCTGGACTAACTGAGGAAAATTCTCCAGTCACTGGCTAGTGCACAGGATAGACCTGGCATCCCACTACCGCCTATTCAGAACATTCCTGGATGTGGGCAGACTACACCTGATGAGGAAGACTTCTCACTCTTGCTGGTAGACAAGACTCAAGGACTCCTAATGGAACCCAGGGACTGGAACTCCTCTCCAAAGGTAAAGTGGTTGTCCTCTTGTTTGCCTGTTCCAGGGACACAGACAGCAAAAGGACTCCTGACTTCAAGAAGGCTCAGCTGACACTTGACAATATTGCAATATCCTAAACTCAACTGATGACAATATCCCACCATCCCAAAACAGTGTAATGCTAATGCGCCAGGGTAGCTTACAAATAGCATCAACGTGTACGGCGGACAGATTTCGCTCCCCTGCTGACATGTTCTGACCTAAATATTATACAAGGGGTACACAGAATTGTAACTTATTTTTAGATGCTTTGTGGTCCTTAAAAGCGAATTCAGTCATCAACAAACTAAACTAACAGAGATCCTTATGGGAAAACAAGGGTGTCCAGATATTTCCTGAGAGCCTGAGAAAATAAGGATGGTGACTCTGTATACTCCTGAGGAAAACAAGTACATGTGATTTTGCCCTCTGAAAACAACAAACCAAAAAGATACTTGCTGTCAGGGTGTAATGGATTGGAGGTCAAAGGAGCGCACAGATCTGCAACAGTGAAGTATGGAACAGATGCTGGGATACATGGTAGAATGGAAGCAGGTAACTAATGCGCTCTATGGTACAGTACACGTGCCATTACTAGCAGCAACATGCATAAACACAATATAGTCAGCATTGTCACAAGTCCATAGAATACAAACAGGGATATCATTTTATAAAGACAGTGGAAAAGTACTACAGTACCTAACCACCCTCCCCGTGGTAAAAAGGAGTTAATTATAAATAAGAAGACCTCTGGGCTTTGTCAGCAGACCCCATACCTCAAGGCCTAGATGAATGGTTTACTTCTCAGGACAAGCACAGCTCTTCTCTCTGGAAAGGTCTCTCTCCAAGTGCATGAACAACATACTTCACTTGCAATATTAAATCATACGATTTTCAGTAGTGCAGCTGTGTGTCATGTTATGTCTAGGTGCGAGGGACTGACCAGAACAGAATAACAAGGGGCATTGTTGAATGACCTTGTACATTGTGTGCAGACTAAACCTCAGAGCACCGCAGAGAACGCCAAAAGCAGACAGATCTCATGTGAAAAGGGCACAAACAAAGTCTTGCAAAATAAACGCATGTAGTGTTGTGCGCAAAAGTAGCATAATGGCTAACTTAGCAATGTCGACAAAGAACCCACCATCTATACTACAGGGAAGCAGGATATCACAACATAATTAATAGCAAATAAATCTTGGTATACACCCGTTACAACGCATCTTTTACTCCGCACTACCATTACAACGCGACCTTTACTCCGCACTACCATTACAACGCATTGCGCTGGGGGGCGCTCTAGGATAGGGAATAAGTATAATTTACTATCCAACACCTTCCCTAGGGTCCACGGGGACTGAGTTAGAATAGTAAATTATACTTACCACTATCCAGCGCCCCAAGGCGCTATGCGTTGTAACCGTATGCGGAGTAAAAGTCGCGTTGTAATGGTCTGCGGAGTAATAGTATGCGTTATAACGTCATACATCCATAAATCTTTCATAAAATTCAGGTGTTTTACTAGACATTTTGATAGGAAAGATAGAAGTATTACAGACAACATAATTAAACAAAAAAGTGTGCAGTTCCAAGATTGGGTTCCAGGCTATTACATTAAGTATCTGAGCCCTACCTGGTCATGTGAGCATTAACTTGTTGAAGCACAGGCCCTCATCCACCTAAAGGTGGCATGCTTTATCATAGGGCTGTGCTCCTTGTTGGGCAGGCGCTCCAATGACCAATAGACCCCCTCAAAAGGGCTCTTTGTGGGATAACATTTTAACTTTGGCTTTGGGGGGGGTTTGTAAACGACCCAATCCTCTCCTAAAATGTATGAAGGGTAGAAGGCAATATTATGTAGTGATATAGAGGTAGATTGTTGAAGAGTGATTCATATAATTAACTATATGTCCCTCAGGAGCCACATTTATTTTTGGAGCAAGTGTTAAGGGTTAAAAGCATGGGGACTATATAGGATGGTAATGCTTCTTATATTTCAAAGAGTTGGGCAACATGCTTCTTGCCCTTAAAGTCCGAACCAGGATCAACGGTAATTCATCAGGACCTAAAAGACTACCTAATTTCCTCCTATATATGGGTATCTTATTTTTGTGTCTTTTGTGCTACCAGAGGCGTATGAACTTCATTCAGTGTTGACAAACAGAAAATCTTATTTGCGTTAAGACTTACATCCCTGATTCAGAAGAATTGTCACTCATACACTTAGGGCCAGATGTAGGAGCCTAAATACCGGTCGGTAACGGCCGATTTCGGCTGTTACCGACCGGTATTTAAGAATTGGCATGTAGGGGTATTTATTTTACAGATTCGGTAAATTTACCGAATCGGTAATTTTACCGATGCTGTAAAATACCGAATCGGTAATTTTACTGATTCGGTAAATCCAAATGTAGGTGGGACTCTTCTGAGTCCCAAAGGCCATACAGATTCGGTATTTTACCACCCAATTCAATTGGGTGGTGAAATACCGAATCCAGGTGTGCATGCACATGTGTGCATGCACACCTATGCCATGTGACAGACAGACATGCCCTTAGGGCATGTCTGTGTGCCACATGGCACACATGCCTGTATTTGGGGTGCTAGAGGGTGTCAAAGTGACACCCCCTGCACCCTGGCAGGAATCGGTATTTACTGATTCGGTAATTACCGAATCGGTATTTACCATTGATTCCTATGGGCTTCACAGCCCATAGGAATCAATAGGAAATACCGAATCGGTAAATACCGAATATTAAAGATTCGGTATTTCAATTTCTAGAAATACCTACATCTCCCCCCTTCATATTTACCGATTCATAAATACCGAATCGGTAAAATTCGGTATTTATGAATCGGTAAATACGATTCTCCTACATCTGGCCCTTAATTCCTATGGTAAAAGGCCCCCCTGAGGACTCATGGGATCCAGGCTATGAGGTGGTCATTGCCCTTTCTGTAGTCCTAGCTTCTCTGCCTAGCTGTTTCCGTTGTCCCAAAGATGTGAGATGGGTAGATGGAGAAGGGTTCGCCCTCTGATGTTTCTTGGAAAGGTTGCATTTGTATTTGTAAAGAAATTAGCTTAGAGTCAGTACAGTCTTACGTTCTTGTACAGCAACACAATGGTTTTCAACATAAAGCAAATCAGAAATGTTATCAAATGCAGACTGTACACAGCTGTGCTTGTACCTTGTCCATTAGCCCCTAGGTGTCTTTCGACCCCCACACATGAGATTCTTTCTTACACTTCTTGGCTTTCTTGTTCCAGTTTTAAAAGGCTGCCTATTGTTCTGGACTGGATTTAGGGACCTTCAATCATTCCTTCGGGTTAGTCAAGCGCTCAATGTCACAGCTACCTTCTTCAGGAAAATACTTTTTATCCTTACTTGTAGTGCATACTGGTGGTACAAGACAAGAGTGGAAGTCCTATTTGCTGGGGCTGCTTCAAACTTGTATTTTGTGACCCCAATTCCATACTTCACGCTGATTCAGAGCCAGGTTCACACTTAGTGGTCTGCCTGCCTTGTGCCACAGCTCATCCTATGGAGGAGTGGGTCAGAAGGATAAGAAGGGCACGGGTGAATCTAACAGCTCTTCCCTTGTGTTGTCATGGAGGGGGGTAGGAAAGTTGTTTCAGTTATGTACTCTGAGCCCTCTGTATTTGGAGGCAAAATGTAATACAAAGTGGTATTCACAAACTACGTGCAGAGTTTACGCCTCCGTCTTTCCTATCTTTCTATGTGTGGAGTTCTCCACCCGACTGCGGAGTCTCTGCACATGTAAGTATACATTTTAGTAGTGAATATGGGAGGGACTGGAGGGAGCAGGTGGTAAAAGGGGCAGACGTACTACTAAAGGGGTGGGGAATGGGGGGTAAGGAGGGGATTAGAGAGCAATGTCACCTACCGACAAAAGAGTAAGCCCATTGCTTTTCACAAACTGAACTTCTAAAGGTACTGACACAACGTCCCATAGAAAATAATGGCAGCAAGGATAAAAAAAGATACAACATATCAAAGAATTTTAAATAAAAATTATTGTCAAATACAATGTAAAATAAACGGACTTAAATGTAATATTTTTTTAAAATAAAATAATTTAATTATAATTCCATATACTAAATAGGACTTAAAAGAAAGAACAATAAAGAATTATAATGTTATTTTTCCACTGAAATATAGGCATCATTGTAAAAAACATTTGGTTATTTTCAATTTACGTTGCATAATTTATTTTTATATTAAATGTAACTCCATGAAAGGTGTATAAATAAATTCTCGAGATACATATAGCAATTACTTCAATACCTACAACACGCCTGGTAAAGAAATGAGTGATTGCTCTCAACTCCACTCCATCACCTATCGCCAGCAGAAGCTCCTCACACCAGCCACCAATCACAGCTAGGCTGTCTACATAAAGAAGGAATGGACATAGCAAAGCTCTTTTCCTGCCTTCACTATGTCGTTAAACAGGTTAGTGGGTTTCGTCTTGTTTTGGGGAGGAATTATTTAAGGAGGAGTATACCTCCAGAGGTACTCCAGTAGGACGCTCCCAAGCTACTGCTACCTAAGTCAAAATTCTTAGGGACAGATTTATCAAACTTTAATTCAGGCAGCTCTGCAAGCCACCTTGCTGTGCTGCACTGTGTGAAACGGCCGGAATGTGCCGTATTTAACGTTATACTGCACATTCATGTCCATTCCTTGCGCTAGCGCACAAATTGTTGCCTCAACAGCACGTCCATAAATGGGTGGTTCGGCCACAGAGTTAAACCTCAATTTCAGGAGGCAATGTGTCCCAATTTAAGATAGAAACCAACATATCAAAAATGCAAATAAATAATAAAGAAAAGGCTGACCAAGTGAATTCTAGGGTGGAATGAAACATGCAAAGGATTTACTGTTACAAAAATCAAAGGGCACAATACCGAATATTTAGAATGTAGGTGCAAAGATCATTGCCTTAAAGGTCATCAGTTCAGAAAAAATCAACCTCAAGGGAAAATTAAGTCCCAAGTGTGCAGCAAAATCAGTAAGAAAACCAACAGCATCCCTAGTGGAGCTCAAAAGTTTCTTGCTCGCCCCCAAATTCAAGGGTTTATAAGAAATCTTCTCATTGAAATACATTAATAGTAGAAGTTCATCATGGTTTGAGGAAAAAAATAACCTTTCTAGCAAATCAAATCAGAGACATATGGAGTGACACACAGTGTCACATAGTCTTACTACCTAAGCACTAACCCACTGTTGAATATTAGTTCAGCCCTTTTCTGACCAACGTCATCAGGAGATGTCAGAACAAACTAGGTACAGAGGCAGCAGTGAACTATTGTGAATAAATGCAATACCGCGTGTAAACGGAAGAGACCTCGAAAAAATTGCAATACTACGCCTTTTGTTAGAGAGTTTCCTTCGAGAACAGAGTCAGTAGGAAATAAATAAACATGATTCTGCTTGACTGTATGCAGCAGAAACAATTAACAGTGAATGTGACATCCATTTGGAACAAGATGGCGTTGAGGCCCAGTTAAGATCTGATTAGCATAAGCCAGGGAAATACACTTTAACAAGGCATATTACAATTGTTTCAAATACAATAGTATCATGTCAGAGTACACAGGTAAATGTAAGTGTAAGACCACATTCTACGGATTGTTAATTATGCACAAAAATATAAAATGCACAAAAATTCCCACAACGTCTCTCGTCTGATTAATCACTAAATCCACAATTATTTATAGTACAGTCTGCATCACTTTCTGCTTGTGGCCTCTTGATTTTTCCAACATCTTCAGATGATTATATGCTTAATCTGTGTCATCTTCCAGTTCAAATTCATCTCACTCCCTTTTGGATGAGGCTCTTTTCACCGTACACCCACATTTTGAGAATATTAATTCATAAAAAGTGAAATAGAGCAATTGCACAAATAACACAATAATCACAGGGATTAGTATAGGCCCAAACATACCTCCTCCTAAACTATCAAACCATTCATGAACTTTTCTAAAACCCTTTCCAGTTTCTCTAACCCAGAAACCTGCTGCTTCCCATAAGCTCCTCAAAAGCTTTGACTTCAGTAAAAATATTAGTTAAGTTAGCAACATATGCCCCTGTAAGCGTACTGTTATCACGTATGAAGGTGCAGCACTCTCTCATCTTCAAAACCTTGTAAACACTGCCTTCCTTCATGACCGGATATCTAGCGCTAAATCATTTATTAGTGTCAGCGTGCCCGCAGTTTTAGAAGCAAACTGATCCATAATCTTCTAATTTTCACGTCATTCATAGGCACACCAGTAGATGGAAGCATAGTTTCTAGTACATCTAGCACAATTTGTCCAAAACCATATCAATCCATTCAGCATCACTCATTTATATGGGGAAACTCTCGGGAATACCAGAGCAAGATAGTAAGATCCCACCCAATTACGGGAAAGGTTGAAATAAGCAGTCTCAAAAACACACATATTAAATGTTAGTATTGGTTCTTCACCAACCAGAGAATCGCCTCTGACAACAGAACTTCTTTTGTACTCACTCTTTCCTACAATATCTATAGGCCTAACTCCTAAAGGTTTATGACTCACCATAAAAAATTCACCCTTTCTGTCATGCTCTACTCTTAGCCTTGGATATACATTTGAAGCCCTAAATTCATCCTCAGCCTAGCCTCAATCTGTTCTCTAATGCTCCTCTCATTCTTTCAGTCTCTCAAAAATGTCACTTTTTTCTCATTATAAATCCTTGACAAACTCATGTTCCTCTTTACTCAAACACCACACTTACTCCCTTTTAGTTCTTTTATTAGCAGAGTTAATTTGTGCAACTGTATTAAAATATTTTCTAACGGTTAATTGATTCCCAGAATCTTGGGAAAGAGGAAGGTCTTTTAGTGAAGCGTTGAAATCCTACAATTATGCTGACACAAATTCTTGCTATTTAAATACCCTAACAAAAACATTACTAGAAAGGCTATGTGTGATTGGCAACTGATAGTAGGTGACACCTTCGCCTACGAAAGATACAAATCATACCATTCTTAATTCCCATTATGTCGACATACTGATCCAACAGATTTGCATAGATATTATTTATAACCTACTAACTAAATTTCTCCTACGTTTCACAGTGTTATGTATAGACATTGGCGGCTGCTGTCAGCGAAAAGTGGTGATCCAGGGCGGGGGAGAATTACGAAAAAAAGAAAAAAGAACTTACCTGCCACCTGCTGCCTCTGTGCTCTTCTACTCATATGCTGGGGAGAGCCACATATGTGTGATGAATGGCTTCCAACACTGCGCCTTTAGCAGGTCCTGACTCACAAGAAAGGCTCCTGAGTAACGGGATTCAGAAACAGAAGTATGGAGAGCAGGCTCGTGTCATGAATACAGCAGAGCTTGCCATGCTCTGGGCAAGCCTCATCCCTGCTGCTGCATCTGCTGGTTTTGTTAACTTCTTCTAAATATATTTCTTCATTAAGAGTCATTTATCAAAAGACGATTCTGGTGATGTCATGCAGTTAGATGACTGTCAGAACTCCCATATGTCATCTAGAGTGTTGGCAGACTTCTTGTTCCCAATGTTCTGATACTGACAGTTACGAGCTGTGCCTTGGCCACACCAGGGACGGCTCTCTGTACTTCCCAATAAATCAATATCTACAACTACAATACTGCGTTTCCCTACTTCATTTCATTGGCGACAGAAGATGGGATGCAAGCCTACTTCGAGTCTACATTGATTTGAGTCCGCTCCACCTGCCTTGGTACTCCATCTATCGACTCTCCACCTCTCACTGTTTCTACCAGACAAGAGGTATTTCTGATATTAACTCAGCAAACCAACTGTGAGTAATTTTCTTTTTTTCTTCAAGGCACACACGTTTGGGACGTATCGGGACAGAGAGCTGTGCCCTTTTGAATTCCTATCATTTCTTAAGTGACTTTACTCACACCGTGCTGGAAAGAACTGTGATTTTTCATTGTGATTTTGTACTCTGCTTGTTTGGCCCTTCTCGAGAGTTTATGTGAAGCATAACTGTGGGGTACTCTCACGCTCTACATCGCGCTCACCATCTCGAGCTATCACCGCACGCTTAAGCACCACTCACCAGACCGTAAGGCTGCTTTCAGCTCGTGCCTTCAGCTCGTTGTCTTGTGAGTGCCTGTCGGTCGTTTGCTGCCAGTTTGATTAACTGCCTGTCTGCTCCGTGGAGTTCCCATTGTATCCGCGTTGATCTGTCCTTCCCTGAAGCACCTCTCCTTCTAATGACATTGTGGAACCTTCTGGGGTACTAGTGGAGAGGCAGCGCGTACTACGTCACACGTCTCCCTGTGTTTCCCTTGTTGCCTGGCTACCAGCGTGTGGCCGAGGAGGAACTCTCAGCACGTCTTATTAGCAGGCAGCATTCTTCTTCGTCTTTGCCTTCGTTAACGTAATGATTTTGTGAAACAAACAGTGGGCAATAGACGTCTTTGAAGTCTCCATACATTTTCTATTTAAATGAAATTGTTCAACTTTGCCCCGCGCTAACGCGCACAACATTTGTCATTTTCAATTTAAACAAAGCTGATTTTTTTCTCACTTTGCTCTGACGCACACAGCATTTGTGTGTCAATTCACTTTTATTATCAAGCTCGCTGACACAGCTTTTTGTTCTGCATATTTACATTGATACACACAACTTTCATCTACGTGTGTCATATTATATTTCTTACACTGACACACAGTTTTTACTACTTAAAAGTAATACAGCGCTGCCATCTTGTGGAATAATTAATTTGTGCATCAAGAGTCACATTCAACCAGCAGCTTTTATAGTGACATTTCTACATTTTTAGGTTTCGACTTTGGCGAGGGGCGAAGCCCCTCCCAGTCGAAATCTTTTGTTTTTAGTAGTGAGGTTCGGACCGCCTCTGCCTCTCATTGGCTAGCTCCATAAATGGAGGCTAGCCATTGGGAGGCAGAGGCTGTCAATCGCGCTTTCTCACGAAAACGCCATTCGGGGGCGTTTCTGGTGCTTTTTTTAAGCCCCGCCCCTTTGTCCCGGGCCGCGCTGCGATTGGCTGCCGGCCCGGGACACCCCCGTGACGTCATTCCCGGGCCGCGCTGTGATTGGCTGCCGGCCCGGGACCTGACTTGTTGACGTCTGGAGCTCATCTGCGTTCCGAGAGGGGAAAAAACGACAACAGGAGGATTTGTCGTTGGCCAGGCTTGTTTTGTTTCGTTATTTCTGTGTCTGCTTTCGTTCCGGTTTTTCCTTTTTAAGTCTTAGCTCGTAGTTTTCTTTGTGTTTATGATTACTTTAATTTGCAGGCACAGGCTTTGATATCTTTCTTCAGTTTTCATGCTGTAAATATTTGTCCTTCTTCTGTATCAATGGGAGCGGTGTAAGAGAGGCTCGGAAGAAGGGCGTGTCTACACAAGTTCAGTTTCGGCTGCTACTGACTAGAGATGAGCGCTTGAAGTCGGTTTACAGGAGTAGTAGGCGGGGTGGATACTGCACAGGGCCCGCTGACGTACAGCTGGAGGAGCGGAGCTACCAACAGGATACGCACGGAGGGTACGAGATATGCAATGACAGAAGGGCGGGCCCATGGCCCGGACTGGGGCGGTGACGTAAACGGTGAGCGTGCCCAACGATAAGAGACGAGAGGGAAATGAGGATGTACTGGACAGGTGGGCATGGCCCGGGTATCGCAGGCGACCAATGAGAAAAAGCAGGAGGAAAGTAGTGTGTCGGTAGCAGGTGGGCGGTTCTGAGTGACCGCGTACTAGCATCCCATTGGAGGAGGCGGGAGGGAAAGTAGAGCGTTTGTGGCAGGTGGGCGGGGCTTTAGGGTCTGGAGTCGGAGAACGGTAGCGGCTGCGGCGAAAGTTGTAGGGATAACTGGGTAGGCTTTGGCAGGGAACCTGGACGGGAGACAGCGCGAGGAGACCACCATGAGCACCTGAGCCGGCCCGGGGGACGTGCCCCGCCACCCCCAATGACCACCGCCGAGCGAGGTGGCAGCGAAGAGCTGGACTTCAGGCTTCTCTTCGGGGAGGAGGCTGCACAGGCGCCACAGGGCAGCGCAGGTGAGATAAGGGGTGTCCGTTTACGAGTACCCGAATCCAGAGGCGACGGGGTTCGGTTACGGTGTTTGACGGAACTGGTGTCCACCGTACTAGTGTCACCAGGACCTTGTGTACGGTCCTGGACGTCATGGGATGTCCCTCCCCTGACACAAGTGGCTCCTCCCCTTGTCATGTCGGTTTTCGAGGTGTTAGGAAGCGGATAGGCTTAATTGTGGCAATTGTGGGCTGTATTGGGCGTTTCGGGACTTGATGGGATGCTCAAGAACTATACGAGGACTTAGTAGAGAGCAAGGCTCTTTCTGTGTTTTTTTTACTCTGGGATAACATTTTGTGAATTTAAGAGTGTGGTTAGAAGGCTTTATTAGGACGGTTACTACTGAAGGGAGAAAAGGGGTTATTTAGTGGGCAGAGTGCAAAACATATTTCGAAGTGTGATATTGAGTGTAGTGGGGAGGAGAGGGCTCTAAGAAATAGCCAAAAAGAATACAGTATTATGTAAAAATCTTGTCGTTTTATCTACACATAATTGGTTATGAAATAGAACACATCTCTTAAATGAACAATTCTTGACCGATCCAATATGTTTGGCCATGTCAAGGCTGACTTTTTGTTATTATTTATTTTTGTTGCAAACAACGTGTATGCGTAAAAGTAATACAAAGTGAAGTCTTCTGTCTTTTAAAGCTGATGTGCACGTGTTTGCAAAAAAGTTACAGGTGTTTTGCAGAAATAAACAAAAAAGTGAAATGATAAAAGACATGAAAACAGAGAATGACCTACTAGTGGACTACTTTCTAGCCATAGGGTGCATGTGGGCAAGAGCAAATGCTGCAATTCACAAAGTGAGTCAGTGGGTGAAATGGGCTGACCCATTGCCATATGCTATATATAGGCTGTGGTGGGTGGAAGCAAAATGCAAATTGCACTTGAATAGACCGAAAGATTTAGAAGATCTTACCCCTAAAAATCCTGTGTGTGTGTATATATATATATATATATATATATATATATATACACACACACACACACATGTGAACAAGGCTACTGCGTTAGCCGAAACTCGTCATCCTGCCTGACTTTTGCGCACCTGGTTTAAATAAAAGTCACTGTTGCCAGCAGTGAGAACAGCAATTCCAGTGTCCGTGTTTCTCCTTATGGTGGACCAACCACCGGAGTGGTAATTAGAGATATATATATATATATATATATATATATATATATATATATATATATATATATATATATATATATATATATATATATATATATATATATATATTAACCTGATAAGAGGCTAAATGTGTGTCTAGGTCAGATTTAAAAACAATTGCAAGTCAAGCTGTGGGAAATGCTGTCTGTTGCAGTCGAAATCCCTGTTAGTTTATGTGACGACCACAGACGCCTGTGTGGGCAGCCATGGGGCCACATATTTTAGTGCAGGTTGGTTCATTGGGAATAATGACGTTTATTTATGATAATAAAAGACTCCAGCCAGTGACAACAAGCATTTACAATGCAACGGTTTCTCCTTTGGAAAAGTTAGAGCTATTAGCAATGTAAATGACAATGCCATTTATTTATCTGTTTTCAAAACCAACACATAAATACAAATTTTGTCATTTACAATGCCATTAGCTCAAACGTTTCCAAAGGCGAATCCGTTGCATTGTAAATGCTTGTTACTATTTCTGTGTCATTTATATATTTTTTTCTCCCAACATTTCTTATAGATTTCTACTCTTTTAATTTTCATTACTATTTTTCTCTCTTCTTTTCTTCTTTCTCTCTCATATTTTCTATCAATTCACTGACATGCAGAGTATTACACCCCCTGCACCCTTTTTACAAGAACCTGGAGAACCCTAACTTGAATGGAAATGATGGATTAGATCTTTTAAAGCATATCTGGGTGCAATTGATGGACCACGGTTCAGACCTGATAGAAAGAAAAAACTTATGTACTATCATTTAGGAGTTGAGGGTCAAAATGTATTTGACCATCTACCTCCTTTTGATACACCTGAAGGTCAAGACCCTGCTGAGTTTGACTTAGCGGTAATGCAATTGGATAAGTATTTTACTAAAACAAAAAACATCGCAGTACACAGATACAACTTTTTCACTAGAGCACAAAAACCCAATGTAAGTATAAACACTTTTATTACTGCATTAAAAGTCCTTGCTGCAAAATGTGAATTTGATAATTTTACATCCCAATTGGTAAGGGATCAACTTGTCGCACGTTGTTATTGTAAAAAAGTTACTCACTTGCAAAGATCCTACTCTGGATGAAGGAGTAGACATTGGCAAAAGCATTAAAAGATCTATGTTTGATGCAAAGAAACTTGAATCTGCTTTAGCAAACTCTACTATTTCTGGTGCTGTCAGTGGTAAACCTTTTTCTTCTCCTTCTCTTCCTAATATTTCCAGAAGATCTGCTACATTTAGAGGTGGAAGAAATTTTACACCAAACAGAGGTGGAAAAACATTTACACCTAACAGACAATTTAACTATAAAATAAGCTGTTATAGATGTTGATCATCCACACGTATCTTCTTTCAAAAATTGTCCTGCAATTAATCAATAATGTAGTAAATGTGGCAAAATAGGCCATTTTGCTAATGTTTGTATTTGAGGTAAAAGAGGCAATGTAAGATGTGTACTTAATGACTCTGATGATCAATTCGATGAAGATGTCACTAATCAAGAGTATGTTGTGGTAGTTAAGAATTGTCCAGACAATTGTATTAAACAACACATTCCAGATCCAGAAGTTGAAGTCATTATTGACAATAATCATATTCAACTTCTTGTTGACACGGGTGCTAGTCTCACCATTTTATCTCAAGACAAGTATATGAAGGTTTGGTCCAGCAAAAGTTTGCTACCTCCTGATATACTTACAGTAGCTTTTGAAGGTAGCAGGATTGGTTTATTAGGCTACTTTTGGGCTAAAATAAGTGTTTGTGATGCAATTATCAATGGCAAGGTCTATGTAGCTAAACGGGATATCAATGTTCTTGGTCTCATCCATCAAGCCGAGTTTGGTCTTACCATCAAACCTGGTCTACCAAACCCAGTCTTTATTGATCATCAGTCCAACTTTAATCATTCTAATTTTAATAAAAATATCAGTTCTGCGTCAAACACCCAATCAACCACTTCTTGAGAACAAAAATACACCAACATTTTTGAGGACCGTTTTGGTAAATTTTCTGACTTTCAACATTTTATCAAGATCAAAGAAGGTACCATACCAATTAAGCATAGACTTCGCAATGTTCCTTTAAGCGTTAGAGGTGATCTTTCTAAGCATTTACAATCTTTATGTGACCAAGGCATAATAGAGAAAGTTGAGTCCACTCTTTGGCTTTCACCCATTGTTTTAGCCAAAAAGAGATCTGAGGACTTAAGGATGTGTGTTGACTTGAGGAGCCTTAACGAAGCCATCTGGGTCGATGGTGTTCCCCTTCCATGCATTGAAGACCTTATCGCAAAAGTAGGGTCCTTCTCTTGGTTTACCAAACTTGAACTTAGGGCTGCATATCATCAAGTTGAACTACATCCTCAATCCCGACATCTCACAGCCTTTGTTACTCCAGATTGTGTTTTTCAGTTTCGCCTCGGCTGCGGCCGTATTCCAAAGATTAATGACCGAAATGTTTCAACATAATCCTCACTTAGTTGTTTTTCAAGACGACATTCTCATTTTCACTCAAACTGAAGCAGAGCATGATTCTGTCATTGATCAAGTGTTCAATGTCTTAACAAATAGAGGTGTTACTTTTCAAAAAAATAAATGTATTTTCAAGGTAAGGGAGATTGAATACTTAGGCCATGTCATCTCTGAGCACGGTATCAAACCTAGACCAGGTCTTATAGAAAGCATAGTAGATGTACCTCCTTATCAGAACAAGGAATAACTCATGTCCTTTCTTGGTCTTTGTGAGTTCTACTCCAAATTTATGAAAGACTTTGCCAAGACCACAGAATGTTTTAGGGCACTGCTTAAGAAAGGTGCAAACTATGTATGGTCTGAAGAATGTCAAAAATGGTTCCAAACCATCAAAGAGCACATAGTTCAAGCCCCTGCTCTGCAAACATTTGTCGAAGGAAACCAATCACTGTTGATGCCTCTGAATACGGTTTAGGAGGTGTTCTATCACAATATGCAAGTGGAAAGGAATACACAGTTGGATTTGCATCCAGGACTCTTCATCCCGTTGAACGGAAGTATTCCGTCATTGCAAAAGAGCTCTTAGCCTGTGTATGGAACATTGAAAAGTTTAAACCATATGTATGGGGCAGATCCTTTATTCTCAAGACTGACCATCGCCCACTTGTAGACATTCTCTCTGGTAAAAACATCAATCGTACTACTGCACGTATAGCACGTTTATCCACAAAACATCTAGAATATACTTTTAATGTGGAATACATTCCTGGAGGAAAAAACTGTAGAGCAGACTGTTTGTCAAGACTTCCCATATCTGATACAGATGATCAAGACTGGGAAACTGAGGTTAAGGAGTGCTTTGTAGCACTCATTGGTCAAGACAATTTATCCTTTGCAAAAGAAGATTGGATCATACAGATTGACAAGGAACCCATTCTCAAGGATTTTGCATCATCAAGAAGGAAAGGATGGCCAAAAGAGAAATGTTTGTCACCCGAACTTCAAATGTTCTGGAAAGTCAATGACAAATTTTCAGTAGAAAGTGGCAAAATAGTTAGAGGTGATAAACTCGTTCCTCCTTCTCACTATCATGAGAAGATTATTCTAGCTGCACATTCTGGCCATCTTGGAGCGACCATCATCACAAAGAGGAAAGTTAGAAATGATTTCTGGTGGCCCAGAATGGACATTAAAATAGATGATGTTGTTAAGCATTGTTCACGTTGCAACACCAGTGACAAAGTTTTAGTACTTAAAGGTACTGTTGACTCTCCTGTTCTTCCCCCTAGTAGGGCTTGGCAAAAACTTGGTATGGATTTTCTTGGACCATTCCATGTTCTTCCTTCCAGTTCAAAATACTTTTTAGTCCTAATTGACCAACTTTCTAGATGGGTTGAAGTTGAACCTATTTCTATACCTAATTCAAAAAGTGTTATTAATTGTTTGAATACTATTTTTCTCAGAGAAGGGTATCCAGAAGAAATCCTCACTGATAATGGTGTTCAATTTGTGTCACATGAAATGACTTCATTTCTATATTCCTGTGGCAGAAAACACACCAGAACTCCACTTTACCATCCACAAAGTAATGGCAAAACTGAGAGATTTAACAGAGTTGTGGTAGAGTGTGTACAAGCAGCTTTTAGATTTAAATCTTGTGTTTTCCAAGCAGTTAAAGATCTTGTTTGGTCATATCGCACTTTACCTCATGTTGCAACCAACCAATTTTTCTCCTTTTGAACTGATGAGAGGCAGAAAAGCATCATGTCAAGTGTATCCTTTCTGGATGGTAAAATCTTTTCATCAGGGTGGTGACATGAAGTACATATGGGAATCTGCAAGCAAAACTTCTAGTGAAATTTGTTCTAGATCCCATCAATTTTTCACTAGGAAAGAACCTCACAAACTTAGCATTGGAGACTGTGTTAGAGTCAAAAATCCGGTTTCAGTAAGAAAAGGTTTTTCCAAATTTCTTGAGTCACAACAAATTGTAGACATACAAAAGAATGCTGTAAAGTTGTCAAATGAAACTGGTGGAACACTTCTTGTGTTGCTAAGGATCCTTCTATTTCCTCTAACATTGACAAGTTCAAACAAAATGTTTCAGGGGGAGATGGTTTTAGAAAAAACACCAGAATAAGTATTAGAACACAAAATCTACATGACTATGTTTAATTCCAATTATTTAGACCACAAAATCTACATGACTATGTTTAATTCTCATTACTTGCTTTCAAGCTGTTTTTCCCCTTTTCTCCAATTCCTCCTTCCTTTATTTATTAATCTCCTTTCTGTTACCTCAAAAGGTGTTTTGTCTAAAGGGGGGAAGTGTGGTGATGTCATGCAGTTAGATGACTGTCAGAACTCCCATATGTCATCTAGAGTGTTGGCATACTTCTTGTTCCCAATGTTCAGATACTGACAGTTACTATCTGTGCCTTGGCCACACCAGGGACGGCTCTCTGTACTTCCCAATAAATTAATATCTACAACTACAATACTGTGTTTCCCTACTTCATTTCAACAATGTACTGATGGCTGAAATAACAGCCTTCACTATTTGTTTACGAAATAGTTGTCTGTTTACCTGCCCCTGAAGTTACTGAGTTCATATCTTTTGCCATGGGCTAGAGGAGCAACCCTCACCTTCAGGCTCCGCCTGGCCCTCAATTGGGTTACGAGCCACCATTATTTAGATCGAAACCTACATAAAGTAGCACAGACTTAGCCAATAGTGTCATAGCAAGGACATTGTGTGTAGGCGTTTCCACCTTGTCTTTTTTGTTCATTCTAAATATTTCAAATTATTATCAATAATCATAATAATGTATTTTTTTAAATGTGCTCTCATCATCACTATTAATTTATTTTTGGTTCTATTTTTACAGTTTTTTTCATCATTTAGCCCTAATGGTAGATTTGTTATTAACCCTATTATTCTTCGTGCTAGAATCACTATACTGGATATTATATTTAGTCCTATTCTTATGAACGCATACATTTGCACAAGAGAAAGCAGAAACATATAAACTAGTACATGTGCAGCCTCCCCGTTTTCCATAATGTTATGAGTGAGCACAAAATGTGTGTCCTTTTCCATCTCCAAGGTGAAAGGCCTGAGGTTTCTGAATTATGGAACCCCTTTGCACTGTCCACTCGAGGGTGAGCCTTCCTGGTTCTTGAAGAGAGAGTGTCAGGAGCACAGGAAAGAATGGGGGACATTTACAAGCCCCTATCGCCACCACAACATCACTTTTATTGACCTTGTGGTGGCGATAGGTGCTTAGCCTTATTCACAAGGCAGCGTTAAGCCACTTAATGTGGTTAGCGTGAAAGGGGTGGGCAGTGGGTGTTGCCGTGGGCATAACACCGCAACACCCATTGATTTTGACACTGCCCCCTATGTACATAGGAGGCATCGCCAAAATTAAGACCAGGTAAAACTTGGTCTTAAGTTGGCAAAACGAGGAAAAATGCATTATTTCTCCTAGTTTTTGCTTTTTCCATGTGTGCTACCTTGTGCAGCACACATCGAAAAAGCAAAATGCCATGGATTGTTTATGTGCAGTAAAGTCACCCCTTCCTGCACATAAACAATGCATGAAGCAGCACACATGAAAATGAAAAAATGGCATTTACGGATTGTTTATGTGTAGGAAGGGACAAATTCCTGCACATAAACAATCATCCCATGCACGCAGACACCCTTAAACTATGGTGCAAGGGTGCCTGCGTTGGCGCTACACTGCTAAGTGTAGCGCCATTTCAGGGGGAAACGCAAGGCTGTACCATATCATTATAAATATGGTGCAGCCTTGTGTTTCAGAAGTGGCGGAGTGAGGTGCCTCACTCCACCACTTCTATTGTACATATCCCCCAATGTTTGTTATTGTGCTCTGTGATGTTTCCTCCACCCGCATTCAAAGTGATGCTACCCACACCCACGCTCCCCAAAAAAATAAATGTTTGTACTACGTATGTTTTTTAAAGGTAACTATTGAACTCAACAAATAAGAAAAAAGACCACACATTATTTTGTAGGTGCATGATTGCATGGTGCGTGCACCTACAAAATTACACAGCTGACCTGTCATAGTGCCTTTTTCTTTCTTTGTCTGTTTCTTTTACCCATGCCGCACAGAACTGGGGATGCTGTACAGCTTGACTAAACACCACTCGTAAAGGCAATAGTTCCCAAAAGCGAGGCCTATTGGCTTTGCAAATTCTTTTTGTGGATGTAACTGGTTAAGGCAGCAGCTGATGACTGTCCATTTTACTGAAGCCAGTTCCCCACTGTATGAAGTGACCAGTAGCTGGTATCACGTATCAGCCACCACCCCTCACATTCTATTATAACTTCTGATCACCCAATGCCATAATGCAGCAAAGGGCAAGCCAGACTAGGAAGACGCCAATAAGGAAAAAAAGATTGGGCACTGAAACCCTTGTTTATTCATTTTTTCGGAATAACACTGGGGCATATGTACAAATAAAATTGGAGTGCGGTGCTATGCCAAATTTGTCAACTCCTCACTGTGACTTTTTTTAATGCAGGGATGCACCATATTCACAAGAATATGGCGCACCCCTATGTTTTCCTTAGCTGTGGCGCAAAAAAAGCTCTCTAGTGCCATTGCAGGCACCCTGCTGCCCTGTTGCAAGAGTGCCTGCGCAGCAGGGGCAATTGTTTATGTGCAGGAAGGCGTACATCAATAATAACATTTGCTCTTTCTTGCAGCACACATAGAAGGAGCAAAAACTAGGAGAAATTAACAATTTGTCCTCTTTATCGCTATGCTAAGACCAGGTATTCCCTGGCCTTAGTTTTTGGCGCTGTCTCAGCCGTGTAAATCAGGGGCAGTGTCAAAAAGCAATGGGTGTCACGGTGGAGCGCCCATTGCAACACCCATTGCACGCCCTTTTGCCGCAGAGACTGCAGTGGAAAGGGGCATATTTACAAGGTGCGTTAAGCCATGTTAAGGGGCTTAGCGACACCATGTAAATATGGGAAATAGCACTATGCCACAAGAGCATTAAAAAAAGTGACCCTTTGGCGGTGAATGTGGCTTGTATATATGCCCTTTTGTTTCTTCCCTGTGAGCTACCCGAGTCACAGCCTGTAAAGCTTTGCATACATACTTAGGTATGATTGTTCAATGCTGAAGCAGTGTTAGAATCAGAAATACTGATTGAGTTAAATGGAAGGGAGGAGCAGCAGCAGAGAACTAAACAAATATTGGCAGCTAGGAAGCTCAGTCCCCGCACCACCTAGTGTAATCACAGTGTAATATTGCGTTAGTATTGCCCACCTCAAATTACCAGCTACCAAATGGTCATAAATCTAACATTTTGATATTACAAAAAATGAGAGGCAAAATGAGAAACATAAAGTCAAATTCAGGGTTCCTTGTGAAGTACACGACAAGTCTATTTATGGTTGATATTTCTTTTATTGCTTTTCTTTCATCTGCAGGACAGAATAAACATACGCAGCCAACACATTTGGCACAAGCATGGTCTTCGTCAGGGCAGTGTTATCAAGGCAGTAGTGATGTAATCGAAAAATGACAGTGTCCTACCAGAGTCCTCCATCATACGTTCCACATTGAATTTCATATAGATGCTCGAGCAATCAGCAACAATAGATCATTTTCAGATTCACAGTTCCAACAGAATAGTCTTTAGGTCCGGTATAATGATTCAGTTGAGTACAATTCTGTGTTTGGCAGAGGCTTTTACTCACAGGCCTATCTCTCCCATAGACTAGCACTGTGTTACATAATTACAACTAATAAGTGTTCACTTCAGAATGGGAACATATAGAGAAATTATGTTTATACTCAAATGAATTGGAATTTAAAATCCTCTTTAATGGTAAGGTTGAATTATAAATTACAATTTTAAAAATGTCACTTTTAGAAAGTTAGCATTTGCTGACCAAACCAACTGCCTTTCCTCCAGTATCCTAGGTCACATAATGGTGAACAGCTCTGCTGTTGTGGGTTGTATATTGCTTTCAAACAGTGAGACAAAGGGAGCCTAGGTCTAGGGGCAGGGTGTCTTCCTCACTGGATGGCTGGAGAAGAGTTGAAGCCTGCCCTTATTACACTTCAAAGGGCCCTGCCTGCAGCACACACAAAATTTCCTGACACCAGGTCTACCCAAGCCTTTGTAACCCAAGACAGTTTAGAGCCTTGAACAGGGGAAGGGGAAGAACTGACCAGAACCAGGTTTGGGGGCAGGTCAGGCAATTCTCCCACACAAAGGCTGACACCAGGTATAAAAATGGGCACTTCAGAACCTACCTTCAGAACACTCCTTGACCTGTGGAAGATACAGAATATGGGCTGGCCTGCTGCCAGAATGGCTGCTCAGCTGCATGAAGGACTGCTTTGTTGTCTGAAGAAGGAAGATTGGACCTGCTTTTCTTGATCTCAAGCTACCTAGAGTGACTCCAAGGATTAGTTGGCTGTCCACCTCGGTGAGCTGCAGGGACAAAACAAGCTTCCAGAGGCCTTCCTGCAACTGTCCTGCTGACCATCACCAACTGGAACTGTCTGAGCCCTGCTGCTGACCTCTGCTGCAGTGAGTCCTGTTCCGCAAGAGGTAGCCCCCAGATTGTGGGCCCTTGTCTGGCATCAGTGAGGACTCCTCCTGAAGAAAAGGTGAATATACTGACATTTTGGGCTCCTCCCATCTGCAAAGTAACTTCTTCATTCAGGAACTGACCATCCGCAACGACCGTGAAGCTACAGTGACTATCCGCAAAGACCAGCAACGCCAAAGCTGCACTTTGTGCCAAGAGCGTCCGTCTGTGATGATCAACCAACGTAAAGCTCCATCGACAACTGGTGCTTCATGCTACAACAGCGCGTGCTGTTCTGTACCTGCTTGCTTCTGGCATATTAAAACCGGCAGCGTCATTGTTTGCTCCACTTTCCCCGAGACCAAAAGCAACGTAGGCTTTGACTCCTTCACTTAACAAATTTTATGCAAACTACCGCACCTGAACACCATCCAATATATCCTCCCACACAAGCTACAGGAAAGGTACATCTGAATCTTATCTGGAGTTTCTTTGCTTCTCTCACCAATGGTCAGAATTCTATCCTCCTTGCTAGTGTGGCTAGGACAGGCCTTGGAAGAGACGAATACATCTGTCCCTAAAGTGGATCACTTTCATTGTTCTTGCCTGCCTCATGATACGACCTTTGAGGGGGTGGTTGGATGGCTTCTCGACAACATTTCTTGCCCTCTCCCGCCTGTCTTATTGTTTTCTGCCCATGTCCTGTGCTCTTTTTAATACCAGCTGGTGAGTGAGTTGGATGGACAGGTTGCATCTGAACAGTTCTTTCACACATTGCACTATGTCCTCCACTTCTGCCCCCTCCGGTAGGTCATAGGTTATTGATGCAGATATTATTACTTCTGGAGCTGTTTTCTAGGTGTTCACGTTTCACATTGAGGGCCTTCGTTTGAGATTCTAGGCGGCAGATTGTGATAGTGGTGTGTGGGCCACTATAAACAATATTTGTAATTGGGGTTTAGCTGATTCTGCTTTCAGATTTATATTCTGACGTTATCTCTACACTGTCCCTTCCCATATCCGTCTACAATTTGCATAGTTTTTCAGTCAGGGATTTCTTGAAGGAACATTTTCAGGTTTTCTATAGCGAAAACAGCTCTCATTTGTGCCACCATTCTCCGCACATGGGTTCCCTGATGTGTTTCTGTTACCCCATTTGGCAGAAGAAATTTCTAATGTCACTAGTGTTGGCTCTGCTCTCATATGACTGGATTAAAAATGTAAATGTGTACCTTTTCTCAAGCGAGCCGCTGTCTCCTTATTGTAATTTTTATATGGTTTCCATTGTGTAAGCCGATTTAAGTGAACCCCAAGCATTTCATGCAAGCAGTCTTCCAGTCACTTTAAGAGTTGTTTTGCCCATGGTCAGGCTTTTCTACTCTTATAGTGGTAGCCCAATGTATAACGTACTAATCCACATCAGCATTCATCTCTGTCCTATACTATCAGTCCTTGTGCCCTGCTTCACTTTGCCACTACTTCCAATGACTGTAATGCACTTCATTCTTTTTTGTTCACTTTATAAAATCCCGAGAGCAACATTTTTTTGCCATTGTTGAGGGCACACCGGCATTGTTTTTAAAGAAAAAGGTTTGAGCAAGGGCTTTAAGTGGGATGAAAAAACTAGGGTGTCTCTCAAAGGAGCATGGCTAATGTAATTAAGGGAGTGGCTTAAAACACGTAAGCTAAAAATCTGCTTAGCATAGTGTGCCGCCCAACTTGTATTTAGCTGTTTCTGTCATTGCTTCGAGATATACAATACAACAAGTAACATGATACCTACAAAAAGTCAGACTATTGGGTTTGTTAATGGTTGTTAGTTTCATGAGGAAAATAAGCAGCAACTATGGCTTGTATATAATATTGGAAAAGCTGCCACTTAAAGCCCTGGTGACACCACGACAATGTTGCTGCTCCTGAGCTTAAAAAGAGAAGGGAAATCCAGAGAGAAAATGACTCTCTTTAAAGGACTTCCCTTCCCCTACAACATTCACCTGGCATGACGTCATGCCGTAACTACTCCACTAGTGAGAAGTGAGCAGTGTGAGCATGCGCACATCAATGTGCCTGTTGTTACTACAGTCTGGAATAAAACGGATCGCCTGTGCCAGGGCACAAAACAGAGTCCAACAGGGACCCGTTTCGATGCCCCCTTAAAAAAACTGCTGGTGTTCAGCACAGCTGAGACCCGACCCACTTAGAGCCCTGGTATTAGCTACCTGTATGCGTTGGATTCTGTTGATCTCTGTCCTGCCGTCTTACATTATACAAGAGGGGCGCTGGTAATTAGAAAGCAGCGTGGATAAAATAGTTTTAGGAGGCATAGTCCAGGTATCTAGTATTTGCTTTTTTAAAGAATTTATATTCAAGTCTATTTTATTTTAAACACAGCAATAAGCCTACAACCTCGTATCGAGGCCGGCCGCGTAAGATGCAGTTCTTTGAGTGTGGCGCCAGAGCGGCCGGGGGAACAAACTTTAACACAGCGCCTTGCCTACAACCCTCTCAGGAGGGCCGGCCGCACGGCTTGCAGATGCAGTGTCGAAGCGTTTGCGGCAGGCAGGAGGTTATCCGCGTTAGTAAGTAGGATATGTAAAGGGCAGATGGCCCGTCTGTCTCTAACTGCCCAACGGGGCGTAACCGTCTCTGAGAGAGACAAGTGCCATAGTGGCAAGTAGGAAGAAAGAGAGTTGGAAAGACAGAGAATCCTAAGCGGGGACATGGAGAGGGGGGGAACAGAATGTCAGGTACAGGCGGTATGGCGGAGGGCAGCTGGTGCGGGGGCGTGTGTGTCTGTAGTCGCAGTTGCGTTGCGCATGGAGGTCAAGGATGCAGCCTGGCCGGCTCTCTAGGGACAAGCGCGTCTTCGAAGAGGTGCAGAGTGCGGAGCCTAGTGGGCATGTAACGCGCATATTCTATAGAGCAGAGGTGTCGCACTAAAGGTTCCCATACCGCTTTGAAGCGCGTAGCCTGCGCCTGCAGCCGCGCTGTTAGGAGCTCCATCGCAAGGACCTGCCAAAGGCGCACAAACCAAGAAGCTATAGGGGGCGCCTCCATTCGCTTCCAGTACAATGCAATGAGCTGCTTGGCGGCACCCAGCATTTGGAGCGTGAGGATCCAGTCGCCGCGGGTAAGCGCCTTGAGCGCGACAGGGCGTATGCCAAGCAGGATCGTGTTCACTTCTTCGGGCAGAGGGAACCCCAGCACCCCCTTGATATGGCTAAGCACCTCCTTCCAGAAAACAGCAAGGGTCGGACACGTCCACCAGATATGCACAAAGTCACCAGTCGCAGATTTACACCTCCAGCACATCGGGGAAGCATTAGGGAACATCTGACTAAGGCGAAGAGGGTTGTAGTACCATTGTGTGAGTAGCTTGTAGGCATTTTCCCTCTGTGAGATGCTGCGATATACCTTGGGTATATCCCGCCAGTCTCTGCCCGACGTTGAATGCCATTTCCTCTGATAGGGATGCGCCGGCGCCAATGTAGGGTGCTGCAGTATGCTATAGATTTGGGAGATCAGCCTCTTCAGGCCCCCGAGAGAGCGCGCCAGCTTCTCAAAGGGCGTGTATGCCCGAGTAGCTGCTTGGTACATTTCATCGCTGGTAGTCCAGTGGTGTAGCTGTATATGTTGAAGGCTAGCCTGTGGCGGCACTCGGAATTCCTCCCTGCAGTCTTTCCAAGTTTTAGGCATGCCCTCAAGGAAAAGATCCCCAGCTACTCTACAGTCCCCTTGAGTCCATTTATCAAACGCCCGAGTCCGGTGGGCCGGGGGGAACTGCGGGTTCCCAGCTATCAGGGTGTGCGGGGACGGAAACGAGGTCAAACCTCTTGTCACTGCTATGCTGTCCCAGATGTCTAGCACCGTTCTCGTGGGGACTGCAAGGTACGCACTTCCGGATCGTGCCGCCCGCGGGAGCCAGGGCAGGTCCCATATGGTACGGCCCGTGACCGCTCGGTTCATATGAAACCAGTGTTTATCACTTTCGCGTGCACCCCATTCCACCACGAAGCGGAGATGTGCCGCCCAGTAGTAATGCACCAAGTTGGGGCACGCCAGGCCCCCTCTGTCTCTTGGCTCCATGAGGACCTTTTGCGAGAACCGGGGGCGCTTCCCTCCCCAGATAAAGGATGTGATCTCGCGTTGGAGGCTCCGAATACAGTGCAGGGGAATAGGGGTGGGCAGGCATTGGAACACATATAGGATGCGAGGGAGGATCGACATCTTGACTGCGTTGAGGCGCCCCAGCCAGGATATCATCAGAGGTTTCCACTTCCTAAGATCCTCCAGCACTGCTTTGCGGCATTCCGTCCAGTTCTCCGAAGACCAGGAGTCCAAATGCGGAGTAAGGGCGAGGCCCAAATATCTAATGTGACTCTCCGCCCATTGATAGGGCACAGCCTCTTTTAGGTAGAGGACATCCTCAGTAGACACAGTGAGGTTGAGCGCCCAAGACTTAGTATGGTTTATTTTGAGGCCCGACGCCCGTTCGTAGAGGCAGAGGACGTCGTGGACTGCCGGCAGAGATGTCCGAGGGTGTGTGAGAGTGAGGATCAGGTCGTCCGCGAAGAGCGCCACCTTATTGACCCTCCCCCCGAGGGCTATGCCATGTATTCTGGGGTCCCGTCTGATCAGCGCCGCCAGGGGTTCTACTGCCAGGGCAAACAGGAGTGGCGAGAGCGGACATCCCTGCCTCGTGCCTCGGTGGATCGCCAGTGGTGGTGTTAGCTGGCCATTTACCCTGATCCTGGCCTGTGGTCCCAGGTACGGGGCCATGACGCGCGCTATCATTGTGGGGCCAAGGCCCATCTTCCGAAGGACCTCCTTTAAGAAGGACCAGTCCACCCGGTCGAAAGCCTTCTCTGCATCGAGCGAGAGAAGGCACGCGGGGATATCCCAGTGTCGCGCCTTGCCCACCAGGTGGGCCAGTCTGCGCACGTTGTCGGCCCCCTGTCGGTCTCGGATGAACCCCACTTGATCCGGATTCACCAACCCCGGCATGTATGGGTCAAGTCTTTTGGCCAGGATCTTGGTGTAAATCTTCAGGTCGGTGTTTAAGAGGGCGATAGGCCGATAAGAGGCACATAGCGCAGGGTCTTTCCCTGGCTTTGGTATTAGCGCGATCTCCGCCATTCCCATGTCGGAGGACGGCCCCACCACGTCCGAGAAGGAGCTGTATAGTCTCAGCAACTGAGGGCGAAGCTGGGTTTGGAAGACTCGGTAGAAGGATAGCGGCAAGCCGTCAGGTCCCGGGGTTTTCCCCACGGGAAGGTCTTTGAGAGCCAAAGAAATCTCGTCTTCTAGAATGGGCTCTTCCAACTCCGCTGCTTGGGGTGGCAACAGGGGGGTCCCCTCAAAGTCAGCGAGGACTGACGCCCGCGCCTCCGCCGATGTAGGTTCCTCCGCGTATAGGGAAGTATAGTAGGCCACAAAGGCGTCCTGTTTGGCTCGCTCAGTGACAGCACATGTGCCATCATGATGCCGTATAGTAGCGATATGAGCCCTGGCTGCCCGTGCCCTCAGCCGTCCCGCCAGCTGTCTCCCCACTTTATCCCCCCCTTCGTAGTATTTTTGTTTTAACGCAAGAAGGGAATGCTCGGCCTTGTTAGTGCGTATGAGGCGAAGCTGTCCCCTGAGATTGGCCAGCTTCCTTCTGGATGCCAGTGAGGGCCGCTCTCCGTCCTGCGCCTCCGCCTGCTTGATCTCACTTGCCAACTCAGCCTCCAGCTTGTACGCCGCTCTTCTCCTCGCAATCGCCAGGGAGGTGATGTGCCCCCGTATGGTGGCCTTAAAGGCATCCCACACCACCTGAAATGGCGTCTCCGGAATGTCATTGAGGGCGAAGTACGAGTCTATGGCTTCCCGAATGTTGTCAACGTCTTCCGGGTCTCGAAGGATGCTCGGCAGAAGAGTCCAGCGTCGTTCCCGAGGGGCGCATGCCATCGGGTCCTGCAGCTGCAGTTCCACATGTGCGTGATCCGATATCGAGATATCGGAGATGGTGACCTTCAGTGTGTCCCGCGCCAGGTCGAGAGTTGTGAATAGGTAGTCAATGCGCGAGTACGTTCGGTGGGAATGCGAGTAGAAGGTATAGTCACGGATTCCTGGGTTGTGGTATCTCCACATATCTACTAGCCCTAAGTCCGTAATCTGGTCTTTCAGTGTGGCCGACATTGCACCCGCACCGCTAAAGGCTGTGTCCCCACGATCCACTTCAGGGTCCCACACTAAATTGAAGTCCCCGCCTAAGATTGTGCGCGGCGCGTCAGACTGAAACTGTTCCCGTAGAAGTGTCTGAAGAAACTTATCTTGCGACTGGTTAGGTGCATATACATTGCCGAGGGTGTACTGCGTTCCTCCCATCTGTACCGTGGCCCGGAGGAAGCGTCCGTCACCACTCTTGTAGGGCTTTGTGGGTCCCCGTCTAATGCCAGCTCTGCAGAAAATAGCCACCCCCGCCGTTTTAGTGTCAGCTGATGCCCAGAACTGCGTGGGGTACCTGGGGTGTGTCATGCGTCCAGTGTCTCCCCTCAGGAGGTGCGTCTCCTGAAGAAAGACAATGTCAGGGGAGTGCTGTAGGAGGTAGCGCCACACCTGGTTCCGCTTGTTGGGGGAGTTAAGTCCTTTGACATTAAGGGTCAAGAGTTTGAGAGGTGCGGGGATAGTCACCGCCATGTTACTAAGGGGGATAAGGCCGCCTCAACACTCAGCATCCCCCACCCCATCAGGCAAGGGGGGTGCGCTTCCCCCACCCGCCGCAAACGCGCAAGCACCCCCAGCAGCCCCCAGGTCGCCACAGCACGCAACTGGAAAGAAAGCCAGGTGAAGGGAAAAGTCGAGCAAGAAGTAGGAAGAATAGAGCAGGCAAGAAAGAGGAAAACACAGAAGAAGTATAGAACCACAACAGGCCAACGTGGCCGTATTACAATGTCCCAGGTTCTGGGCATCCTCTACCCGAGGGTTTGGATGTATTCAGGAATGTCACTTCCTAGGGGACAAAGTGGGGGGTGTCCTTGTCAGAGAGATGAGTCTCAGGCACCTCGAGGTCCGTCGACCCCGCTGCTTGGGGTTGATTCGGGGGTAAGTAGCGTGGAGGCAGTGTAGGGAGAGTCTTACCATAGGAAGCGGTTCAGCAATGTTAGGCCCCAACCCGTAAGACACCTTACTCGGGTCACTCGGTCGCCAAGAGCAAGCTTCAGTGGCGTCTACGGGAGAATAGCTGTGTGCCACTGCCGTCTAGGATAATCACTGTCCCATCGAAGTCCCTGTGCGGCCATCCACCGCGCTTTGACGGGTCACCTCAGAGGTGCATAGCAATGATGAGAGCGGGAGCAATCACGGAGTGCGGGGCTCCAAGCTTTGGTCCTCACAGTCGTGTTCAAGGGAGCGGATGTGTGCTATGATGTCCTGTTTTGCCTGAGACATGGAGCCTGCGTCCATCGGGGGGATCGGCGGCGTCGATTCACCGTGGTCCACTCTGGCCGGGCCGGGGGCCTCTCCGGGCGGTTGTTGCGAGCGGGACTGCGTTCCGGGGATTCCGAGAGCTTAAGCAGCTGCGCCGCCTCGTTATAAGAGCGAATAGCTTTGCGTTTACCTTCCCAGCGAAAGATGAGTGCAAAGGGATGTCCCCACTGGTAGGGGATCTCGAGGGCCCTCAGCTTCTCTGTCACCGGGCGAAAGACCTTCCGTCTGTGTAACGTGTTAGGGGCCAAGTCCTGGAATAGTTAGATCTTGTGGGCGCCATATCGCAGGTCCTGCTTGTCCCTTGCCGCTTTCAAGATGGCCTCCTTTTCTGTGAAATAGTGCACTCGGGTGATGATGTCCGGAAGGAGGCCCGTCTTGCCTCCCGCTCCGAAGATTCGGTGAGCCCGGTCCAGAAGCGGCAGGGGGGCCTCCTCGTCGCCCCTCACCTCGTGCAGGAGCCGTGCCACGTAGGCCATGGTGTCCGTCCCTTCTTCCCCGAGTGGCACACCCCGGATGCGGAGATTGTTGCGGCGTCCCCTATTTTCGAGGTCCTCCTGCTTAATCTGGAGTTCGATATTCTGCTCCTCCAAGGTTGCCACCCTCTGCCACAGTTGTTCTAAGTCTTCAGTGCGTGTGTCCATCAATTTCTCGAGACCGTCGACTCTGTCCCCCAGCTCTGTCACATCCGTACGCAGTTCTTTGACGCATGACTGCACCTCCGATCTTAAGGACCCTATTTCAGACTTCAGGTCCGCCATGAAAGAGGACATGAAGGCCTGTGTCACCGGCGGGGATTCAGCGGCCGTTGGTGGCACTTCTTCAGCCGATGCCGGTGCTCCTGCCTTGCCCCACATGGCAACCACTGAGGTGCCCTTTGAAGCCGTCGTCTGATCTGTCCTGCCTCCTCTCCCGTGAGTCATGGTTCGTCGTGAGCGTGGCACCCAGCCACTCAACACGTCGCTCGTTGTCTTTAGCTCGGCACCCCCCCTGGTGCTGTAGAAGCGTGGCAGAAGGGCAGGGCTCCACCAATCAACCTCTCCCGTGACAAGCGCCTTCTCCCACGCCGTCCCCTGTCTCCCAGATGATGGGACACGTAGGCCCCCATTCCAGGGAGTCGCAGGGTAGTCTCAGCGGCAGCAGTCAATGGAATGGGGGGCAGATCTCCCTCCGGACTCGGAACGCTGTGTCGCTCGCCCTCCTCGCTAGCGACTGCGCCTCCCAGAGGCGGTCGACGTGCGGGTCGCTTCCCACCTCCGTCGCCCCCCTTAGCTGGATCTCCGGTCCCTCTGAGAGAAGGGGGGTTACTCACGGTTTCAGGGGGTCTCTCGATCCTGCCTCAGGTCGGGCCTACAGGCCGCAGGGGGTATGATCGCCAGTAGATAGTGCAGGCCGGTCAGGCAGCCACTCGTGGATCCCCCACCAGCAGGGGGGGGGGGCGCAGGCCACACGCTCACTCAGCACCGGTCAGCGAGCGAACAGAGGGGCGCCCAAACCGCCCCTATGGCCAGCCAGGCAGCGGCAAGTGCTCGAGGGGTAGATCAGATGCCAGGGGGTCGGGGGCCAAGGTCCACCCCGATGCTCCCGTAGGGCCGCCGCCGCCGGGTGTTCTCCGATAGTCCCCACAGCCCGCCGGGATGAGCGCCCCAGACCCTGACGCCAGTGAGGAGAGGCAATTTGGCGGGTGGGTTCCCGCCCTGGAGGACAAGATGGCGGGCCGCTCCTCTAGCGCGCCAACCCCCAGTGCAGCAGCTCAGGGCGCCTCCATGACTTCAAGCGACGGGGCAGCAAGGGTCCTCCGGACGCAGTTCACCAGGATATCCCCCCAGCGGACAGCGGCCCCACAGACGCTCCCCCGGAGAGGCAGTTGGGCTCCAGGGCCCTCTAGAAGATGGAGGGGTACTCACTGTTCAAAGGGGGCCCTCGTCTCCGCCTCAGGCCTCAGGGAAGTCTCCACCAGCAGTGCAGGCCACACGCTCTCTCTGCATTAGTCCAGCGAGCGTCTTTACGACCAGTGCGTGAGGGACAGCTCAAGTGCTGGGGGGGTCGGGGCCCCGGGCCTGCTCCGATGATCCCGCAGGTTCGCCTCCGCCGGGCTCACACCGGCGTTTCCCACCGTCCGCTGGGTCGGACGCCCCGGACACAGACGCCGGCGAGGAGAGACAGGACGGCGGGTGAGCTCCCGGCCCGGAAGACAAGATGGTGGGCGAGTCCTCTAGCGCGCCAATTTGCAGCGCCGCAGTTCAAGGCACCACCCCGGCGCCTGGCAGCAAGGGTCCGTCAGTGGCAAGGATCTGCCGGGTGTGGGTCTCCAGGGCAGCCTCCCCGGTGTCAGGAGCTCCACAGGTGCGTGGTCGGGATCCGCTGTACCTCCGATGCGGCCCCGCCGCTGCTCTAGAGCCGGGTCCTCTCGTAGGGGCAGCAGCCGGGATGGAATCACTTCCCTGTCCGGAGGTCGCTCCGGCGATGGCGGCTCCACCTCCGCCGCGCACAGGGCCCGCGATCAGCAACCCCAGTCGGATTCTGCCTCGGTGTGTCCGGCCCTGTCGCCAAGGTTCCCCCTGCTCAAAGCGCCGCCCGCCAATGAAGCAAGGCCGGGACGCGGCGGGAAGATGGCCGCGGTGCTCCGTCAGCCGGGTCTTCAAGCCTGCAGGCACCCCCTGTAGCGACCTCTGCCTGGAAGCGGCCACTAAACTCGTCTCCTCTCACTCAGGAGCCTCGCGGGAGATCGGGGACATCAAAGGAGCCCCCGAAGAATGCTTTTAAACGCTTATTAGGGCAGCGGGGCGACGGAGCTCGCCTGAGATGCGTCCGTTTACATCGCCGCCGAAGCCACGCCCCCCTTTTAAAGAATTTATAATTGATTTTACTCTACTATATGTCTGAGTCTAGTGATGTAGTATTAGCTGAATAATGTACTTTAGTCATGTTTCTTTTATCCTTGTGCTTTTATGGTGTGCTTGTTAAATCAAATAAAGCTTATTTGATGATGATAACTGTAATGCTCAATGGTCCCCAAACTCAAGTGAGGGTCTCTCACTCTTCTCCAGTTTTCTCCAATGTTTCCACCGCTAAGTTTCACCATGGCAAGCAGTCACAGGCTGTTAGGGTTCTTTGTTGCCTTCCTGTAGGAGAGTAGGATCTGCTTACTATGGTTTCCCCCACTTTTTGCTGTTGTTTCACAGTTTTTTTTACTTTAGTCTGGCTGGGACCCTGCTAACAAGGACCCCAGCCTAGCCGCTTCCTCTCTAAAATGATTGCATGTACTTTAGGTACACTCCAGATTGGTTACTGGGTTACCCTTGTGAGTCCCTAGTATATGGTACCTTAGGTACTAAGGGCATAGGTACCCCAGAGGCCTACCAGGGGCTGAAGCATGTATTATGCCACCCCCGGGAAGCCTTCCAAAACGGCACCACAGGTCTGCTACTGCAGCCTGGGTAAGGTGGTGCATGCACCCCTTACTAAGATATTGATTACCTATATCTACCTTTAATCACTGACAAATATAAACCTGTAAGTCACTCCTATGGCAGGCCTTATCAATCCTGAAGGCAGCCTGCTTGGTTTTGTGTGGGAGGGTGCCCATGCATTAGCAGGATCCCTCTGCAGCTTTCGGAATCTATTCTCTGAGGCTGTTCTGTGATGCAGCCAGACCATATACTCTTAAGTGCATTATAACCTTGAGGTTGATGCTAACTTTGGAATGGCTGCATGGAAACATGTCGTGTTTGGTGTCAAACACTTTGGAATCCTACCCCCGCCAGTCCTGGCGGTGGGGGTAGAATTCCAACCTTCTAGAGGGAGAAGACATGTACACACTTACCTAACCGGTAATAGTTTAAAAGAGCCCCAGCATCACAAAATGGATGCTGCAGCCACAGACACGAGTCTGACCTCCTGCTGCTGGACTAAACTCCGGCAGGGGAGGCCTGGACAATAGATTTCCTGTCACAGGGAGGTGTAACCACCTCCCAGACAGGCTTTAGTGTATTAGGGCTTGGTGGATGCATTCATGGAATGCTTTTCAGACCGTGCTCGGGGCACACTTGGTGTTCCTGTGCATACCCCAGTTCAAACCGGTTGCAGGGGCACTCAGCCCCTGCTCTGGCGTGAAGCTGGACAAAGGGAAAGGGGTGTAGCCACCCCCCTCCCTGGATCCTCCCATAGGTGGGTCCCTAGAGTATGTCCAACCCCCTAACTTAGTATAAGTAAGGGAACCCAGTCCCTAGGACTTCAGATTACACCTGGACGAAACTCTGCAATAAATATCCTGGAACTACGACATTCTACATCGACAAGAAGACGGAAGGCTACCCGAGCACCATTTGCACTGAAGATTGTGGGCCTACACTCCACGAGTGTTCAGTGGGCCCGCTTCTAGCATTTCCGCTAGAGGCTCCTTCGCGATCCCTGGTACAACGACTGGTGGGTCCCCACGAAGGTAACTCTTCAGTTTCTTGGGCTTCCCTGGTTGCTTCAGACGTGCCCTGACTCCCCTCCAAAGGGTGAGTCCTTCGGACTTTGCTAGTCTGCACCGAAGCCAATCTTTTGCTTTCTGTGTTGGTTGCTGTTGCCAAGGCTTGTTGGGTCCAATCTGGAAACCGACACCCCAGCACTCAACATCCTTTGTGGGACAGCTCGAATCCAGCTCCTGGTCGCCCTCGACGCCTCCTGGTCCTCGTGGCTGAAGAGTCAAGCTTCACCTTCTTCACCTGAAATCACCCGACATTGGTTGGCATCTTCTCATTACCTTCCTGGTCACTGGCAAGTGACCCAGACTTTGTCCCCTCTGCTTTCAGGTTCTTCAGATCTCTGACCACCCTTGGATCCACACAGACACTTTCCACTTGGTCGCCTGCAGCACTTTTCAGCAGCTCGCCATTGAAATCGATGACGAAACCCGACACGAAAAGACACCTATGCACCCGGCTTAGGTAACTCGAGTACTCCGGTGCTTCCGTGAGTGTTGACTCTAGAACCTCCTAGTTCTAAAGTCCTCTTCTAAGTGTCCTTAATCTGTAATTTTCCAACCGGGACTTTCCCCATAGAAGTTAATGGCGATTCTTGGCTGTGTTTAGACACTGCACGCATCCCCCGTGTGTCCCCTGTGTCACTACCTCGGGTGGTTTCTGGTGGCCCCAGCGGTTCTAAAGGCTCTAGGTCTTGTATCTATGTCAGTCGTGGTTCTTATACCACTTTCTTAATATATGGTTTGGTACGCCCCTAGGGCTCAACGTATATTGTGCTAAATAAGTTTACTGAATGTACTTTTGCGTCTAGCCTCATAAAGAGACTAGAGGGATGTGTTTAGAATAAATACATATATTTTTATATATACCTGGTGTGGTTCCCCTTTCATTTGGTCATTCATGAGATTATAGACTGGTAAAACAAGCTGCTTTACATTCCTTCAAAACTTAGTCTGAAGGCTGCTCTCCACAGCTACCACTAGGTTGTCTTTAAACCTACCATCAATAAGGGTCGTTTGGACTGGTGCAAGGTGCCCACTAGAATAGTGGACAGCAAATGCCAGGCCAACTTCTCACACTTCCCACATGGGTTTTCACCAGTTATGAGGATTCCTCTCCTACCTCTCAGCACTCTTAGCTGATGATGGCTGCCATTTTATTGTCAGTGACTTACCGTTGCACAGGGGTTCGCCACAGCTACCACTAGGATGGCTTTCTATATAGGTTGTCTTTAAACCTACCATCAATAAGGGTCGTTTGGACTGGTGCAAGGTGCCCACTAGAATAGTGGACAACATATGCCAGGCCAACTTCTCACACTTCCCACGTGGGTTTTCACCAGTTATGAGGATTCCTCTCCTACCTCTCAGCACTCTTAGCTGATGATGGCTGCCATTTTATTGTCAGTGACTTCCCGTTGCACAGGGGTTCGCCACAGCTACCACTAGGATGGCTTTCCATATAGGTTGTCTTTAAACCTACCATCAATAAGGGTCGTTTGGACTGGTGCAAGGTGCCCACTAGAATAGTGGACAACATATGCCAGGCCAACTTCTCACACTTCCCACGTGGGTTTTCACCAGTTATGAGGATTCCTCTCCTACCTCTCAGCACTCTTAGCTGATGATGGCTGCCATTTTATTGTCAGTGACTTCCCGTTGCACAGGGGTTCGCCTCTTTAGCCTTCCTTCCTGCATTTTCTGTTGATGGGAGCCCAGGCCAGCACCCTGAGGTAATCAATCAAAAAGGGATACGAGGGAAAAAAAGGCTATTCTAGGGCAGTCCCCCACTCAACGAATCTCAAACAAGAAGCCCTATTCAGCCTGCATGTTGTGGATCTCAGACTCCGTAACTTAAGGGGCCAAACCTCCTATTGGCTCACCAAGCGGCCAGGTCAGGCCAATGCTGCGTTTACAGGTCCGGACATGCCTTCAAACATACGTCGGAAGCGCCGGAGGGACTCGGCTGCGGTGACTCACATTGAGGAGTCTCCAAGACGGACCCGTGATCCTTTGACACGTCGTCCGCTTGATGCTCGACGGTATACCTAGTATTTGCGAGCATAAGGTTTCCAAATGGAGGATTAAGAATAAGAGACCCAACCATTTGCCCTGATGAAATTGCCAATGACAAGGCAATGAAAGGCAATGAAACATGTTGGTCCAATTACAACATCGAATGGTATCAATCTAACCTTATTTTAAACAGTGCAGTTTGGCAGCACCAGAATAAAATTGATTCAGCCAGCCAAACCTCACTATTTTTTATATTTTACGTTTTGTTGGTGTTGGGTGTAGGTACTTGTGAAATCTTTTCTGAACACTTGTCTCTATCCGACTAGGTAGTGTATCTGTACACTCCCTTTCTGTCTCTCTTTTCTGTTTGGTGCACATCTTCTTGCACTTTTTCATCCTCCCTGCAAGGAAAGTAACCGATGATGAGAAGTGGGTAGACCGGCCATTCATAGACCGGGAACCCCCTCGGGTGTCACGTCCGTGAGGTACTTTCCTTGCTCTCACACATATTTTCTTTATGTGTTGTACTCTGTGCACAGTGTTGTTTGTATGTTTGAAGGCATGTCCGGACCTGTAAACGCAGCATTGGCCTGACCTGGCCGCTTGGTGAGCCAATAGGAGGTTTGGCCCCTTAAGTTACGGAGTCTGAGATCCACAACATGCAGGCTGAATAGGGCTTCTTGTTTGAGACAGCACCCTGAGGTACCCGCTCCTTAGCTGCAGTTCTCAGTAGATTTGGCAGGAGTCACGTTGCCTAGTCCCTAAAGGCTCACACCAGTTGCCACCATAATGATATTCACATATTGAGCATTACTGAATCAGCAAACACTGGGCAGATGGAGACCTACTTTGAGGCCATCTTGATGAGGCTGTTCGATAAATTGCACCGCTCTGTCGTGTTTATGGTTGAGCGACTGCAGAAATCGCCTGCGTCAATGCCAGTTCAGGGAGCATTATACGGGACCATTGTTGCTGTTGAACTGTAGCGACTGAGATACAGTGGTTCAGTTGTCCAGAGAACACCAAGAATTCTCCTTCAGTTGATTGGCTGTCTCCATATATGTTTGCTACCGTGGTCCAGGATGCAAGAAGGACCTTTACTGGCATCACGACTAAACGACTGGCCCTAGGAGTGGTATACACCATGTCATATCCTGCTGAGCTTAAAATCACAATTCAATGACAGCAAGAAGCCCTTCTCGGCGTGCTGGACTGGCATCCTATCGACTCAGTGAGAATGAATGGTGACGCTCTGGTCATGCAGCATGCTCCCTGCTCTGTCTGTCTTTATTGGATTGTTAGTTTTGCCTATTAAACTATCTTTTTCTTTCTTCAGCTTCACATGAATGCAGTTGGGTTCAGAGTTTTTGCACCACAGCCACCTTTCAACCACGTTTCTTGTAGTGCTGATGCCACAGTGGGGCGTTATTGGTCTTTTGCCATCTTGACACTCCTTTTATGTTGTTTGTACTGGAGAGAACTGGTGCTTCGTTTCTGATTGCTGTGTTAGCACAGATGAATCACACCATGTGCCAGGTACATAAAGGTTCTCTGGGACTTTAAGTGGTGTAAAAAAAAGTGGATGTGCTCCAAAAGGGGTGTGCTCTAAGAAGTGTATCTAGGAATACTTTCCAAGTGGTGTGGTTTATATATTTAAGGGTGTGACTTAAAACATGGAAACTAAAAACATGTGTTAACATAACAATCTACCAATATTTCGGATCTTCTCTCTGAGCTTTCTGATGTTATTTCCAGACATATCACACAATAATGGACGGGCACCTTAAAAAAAAAAAGAAAAAGTCAAATCTATTGGCTTTGCCAATGCTTGTTAGCTCTATCAGATAAATGAGAAACAACAATGATTTTGTTGTGAATGATTAGACAATCTTTCAATTCAGAAAATAGATTGTGGACTGTATATGTGGGAGGATTAGTCGATTTTGTCTCATTCCCATTATTTTTAGGCCTGGGGTGAATTCAGCTCTGTTCGCAGAGTTTTCTGTGCTCCGTGGAGCTCTTGAAGTGAAGAAAAATCCTCTCCACTTAGAGCAGTGGTGGTTTTTCCCGCGCTCGCCAATGGTAATTTGGCGAGCACGAGCTGCTGCTCGGATAGAATTTCTACTCGAGCGGCAGGAAGATCAGCGCGAATGGCAGTTTTCTCTGCACTCCGCCACTTGCAAAAATCCATGGAGTTTTTTTTATACATCTCCTTCTCTTCACCATCCCCTACATTCACCACACACCCACTCACCAATAAGCAGTGCATTTTCTTTTACTTTCGCCATCAATATTTAGACAGTTTTGTACCTCCTTCACACATTTTTGCATATATTCACAATTGGCACACATGACCATTGCTTTGTATGTTCTGCAAAGAGGCCAATGACTGGATGTGCACATATTTTGAACACTTTTATGATCCACCAACAGGCATTATGAGAAACTCACACTCCCTTCAGCCTCAACTACTGAGCTCTCTAACGTGGCCCACTATAAACACTCACCCACAACTTCAATTCACACGGACACCTCGAGGAGACTCGGGTCCAGATTTACAAACATTTGATGCAACGCAAGGCAGCTATCAAATGGCTAGAGCAGGAATGCGCCATATTGACATTGATATGGCGCGATCCTGTTCTCACTCCATGCCGGCACATGATTTCTGCCTAACTCCATTGCAGACACCCTTACGCCATGGTGCAAGGATATCTGTGTTACAGGTAGGATTGATTTTGTGCATATTTACTATTATTTTGCGCAATACAGCGTAGCAAGGGACCTTGCTGTTCTCCGTTGCACTAACAAGAGAGAGAAAAAATGCACAATATTTATAAACATATGGAGCATTACTGCTCTCTCCCAGTGCTGGCCCACTGTGCGCTGCCTATCCCCAATGCAGGCACCCTTGCACCATATTAAGCGGATGCCTGCGTTACAGGTAGAATTTTTTTTGTGCAGAAAGAGGCAATAATGAGGAGAAAAATATTTTTTTTCCTTGTTAGCGCCATCATCTGTCTGGGAGGTGAACCGGTTTAACGTAATCCCAGACTTACAAAGCTTTGAAAATCTGGAATTGCGTCAGATCCATGGGTGGATTTCACAGGAACGCACATCAGTTCCTAATATAACTTAATGTAACGCAAGCTGCTGCATTGTATTACCTTTCTGTACAAAGCCATACCAGGTGGCACAAATCGCCCGATGCACGGTTCTTTACATTTTAGTAAAGTTGTAGGCGACGCAAGGTCAACACAAAGGCTTTAGTAAATCTGAGCCTGCGATTTCATTGCTGACCTGCATGGGCATGAGTTGCTTCTTGAATGGGCACTCACAAGGCTAGCTGGGCAGCCGGCTAGCCTGCAGCAACTCTGGGAGAATGACTGAATGCCCAGCTAGTGCATCAACCTCTGCTTGCAGCACAATATTTAAAATGGGTATTTTTACCTAGAGCATAATGTATCAGCATGATTTCTCTTGTGGCATAAACATTTGTCTGCTGCAGTATTATTCTTTTGGGCTCACAATTTTCTAACGCTCATCTAAATGTGTTTGCTTCTGCAGAAGAATACTGCACATGGATAAGGTGCCAGACTTCTAGAGTTTACTGAAACAAAACATTCACTTGAAGGGTCCTCTTAGTGCTAAGAGACACTTGGCGGGGCAACCTGCCACAAATAACCTGAGAAACAAAGAAAAAAAGTAACAATCACAAAATGTGAAAGAGATCAACAGAATAAAATGGCACACTGGCGCTCCTTGAAGTACTGTAATATATTCCATAAGATCACTATAGGAGTCTTCGAAAACATGTGGCTTTTTAGCTACTGAGTTTAGAAAAATGTGCTTCAAGATATACTGCCTGACCTGATGTTTTTTCTAATGATGTCCCCTGGAAGAAAGAACTCCAATTGTCTAAGCCCTCTGCTCTGCAATAGCTCTTCTCTATTCCTACTCTCATTCACTCAGTACAATATAGGTTTTTAATTTTGTCGCCTGTCTTGATAGTTTGTCAAGTTTGGGTCTCAGTCCCTTCTTGTGGGTTTTTAAAATCTTAAAACATTCTTAGCGCTATGACCTTCAAGAAGTGTATGTTTTATGACCCAGGAACTGTTAACTGCGTTTCCTAGTATGAGCTCTAGGTGGCAGTATTGTCTAAAGATAAAAACGTAAATCGTTTAATCCAGCCAGCTGTGCAAGGTGCCAGGGGTATTTTTCCCAAACAAACGGGCATTACCGTTTATTAATAGAGCTGTTTTTTTTTTTGTAAAGATGAAATAGCAGAACCTCAATCTTAAGCAAAGGCATGTCTGGATAATTGTATGGGCAATAGGCGCCTGGCATTAGAGCCTTTTAACTTTCCATTAAACAGTATATATTGCTACTTTAACCTATAATGCCTTCGCACGTCTCGTTTGGCCATGGGTTGTATACAGTGCTGGAACTGGAAATAGCTTACTCCGTGAATCTATACATTGGGGGTCAAGCTGTGGCAGAGGAAAGGGGGTGGTGGAGTCATGAGGGGCGGAGTCATAAAAAGCAGAGTCTGACAGTTAATTTATAAATTTTTGTTTTAAACCTGCCTCAAACAAATTGGCGACACTTAAACAAAACAGTAATGGGTGGAATGCTTGAAATAATGTCAGCCACTGGGAATCACTCGGGCCGCTTTTCAATCCATCATTATTCGGCAAACCACGCCACCTCAGTTTGGACCCTGCTATACCAGTGGTTAGACTTATTACAAGTAGCCTCCAATTCCCTTTGTTTGTTTCATGTCCCGGCGTAAGTGGCATGGGTATGCCCAGACGTGGGTCCCATGCTCACTGTGTCACTGGAACCAGGTTGTACTGGGCTGATGAGTCCATAACTAGGGGGTGAAACCAGTCCTGGGAGGACCTGGCTTGGTAGTTCGGGCTGGATTGTCCCAGTGCTTAATTTATTTAAAAAAAAGAAGTGCCAGGGCCCTCGTCAGAAGGACGCTTCAACTTGCACCGCCTATTGCCCTTGCCAGCACTGCAAATGGCACTACTAACCATCACATGTGTGACAATTCAGTCTATTCCAGGACCCTAAAGGTATTAGAATAGCTTGGGCGGTGGGTATTTGTCATTTTTGTTGTATATTGAATTCGTAAACACCTGTTGATGTGCTCTCTCAAAAGCTGCATACAAACTGCAAGTCATGGGTTTAGATCCTTGTTGCTTTCTCAATCTGTTGTTATGGTAAGTTTGCAAAGAAAGGTTCCTTTAGTTAGTAATAAGGTTGTATTAGTACAGACTAACCCAATCACTGTGTCCCATTTTAAATACTGTCTTTGTCTCTTTTTTCCCTTAATACTCTCGATCTTGCATTCTTTACATATTTAATTTTTAGATTTAAGTTTATCAAGTTTGAAATTATGTCGACATGGCGAAATAAACATTATAAAATTACAAATATACTTCCACAGATAAATACATTTTAAGAGTAAGTAAAAAATAGTTAAATTTCCATGGTCTTCCACCCACCTTCAATTACTCTGTCCACCCTCAGGTTTTCAGTCCACTAAATAAACATATAGGCCCTGATTACGATGTCGGGCGGACCGTTGCGGATTGGAACTACCTGACCATAGGTCGGCTGTTTCGAACGCACAATTTGGATGCGAAAGCCCTATAGTCGGTCGGAAACATACATTTTTCAATGGCAGCTTATGCTGTGCCTGCCACACTGTGCAGGGATGGTTAGGGGCCAAAGGCACCACAGAAGAAGGCCATGGGGAAATGGGGCCCTGCTAGGGCCCCCAAAGCCAATTTCCAACAGCCTTTCCATGTCTGAAAGGCCAACATGGAAAGGTTATCGGAAACTGACATCATTATCCCTATGGCAGAGCCGAGGCTGGCTCCGCTGTCGTTATGGGATTATGAGTGTTTACGAAGCTCTGATGTCAGCAGATTCCCCCCTCAGGTTTCCCTCCGACCACCGTCATTGTAATACTGTGGTCGGAGTGTAACCAGCTAGTTGGAGGATTCCGCCCGACATCGTAATTAGGCCCATAATGTCTACAAGCCTGGGCGACATGTGACTCCTACACTTTATATCCCTCATTTCTTTTGTACCATTTCATGTACATTGATTTTCACACTTATGATCTATGTTTGACGCATTGCTCTCTAATGGCCCAGACTGTGTGAGTAGCGATATAAAATAATTTAATAAAAAATAAAATAGTAAGTGCTATTTAAATCATTACTTATGGAATCACAAATACACCTAGAAAGAAAACTGACATTCTTAGAGGGCATACACAACTCTGAAATCGGGGGCTGAACAAATTCAAAAACCTGCCTCCAAATTATAGTTTCCATAAAGTACTTGTGAAGGAATAAAATGAGTGGCTTTGTTCCCTTCCATGTCATTGGCATCTAGTTGTAAGGTTCCAGATGGCTCCCAGCCAGGATGATGCTTGAATCAAAGAAGGGGTAATGGTCCTTGAAATCAGACCTTTATTTTAGACCAGGCTAGAAGTGAAAATAAGAAAGTCCCCCTGCACATTGCTGCACTGCACAGAAAGGAGACAACGTGTGGATGCTGCTGAATTGTGTCCTGGTGTCGAAAAGGTACACCATGACAAAGTCGGCATAGTCCTCTGGGTCAGCTGGATCCCAGATCCGGTTCAGAAATAGCTGCCGGAACCGTAATCCAGTGGGATCCTCCTCATTTCCTGCACTGGTTGTCGTTGTCAACCGTGCTGAGGCCAACAGTAGAGCCCCCTGCCTTCTGGGCTGGAAGTGGTATGAGCATCCACTGTTGTGACATATTGCCTGTTATTCCCAAATGCCCCAAGCAGTCATAACTAAAGTTGCAAACCCATATCCATACTCCTTGTTTGTCAGCACATAGGCAGTACTTAATATGTGCTTGTGATTACAGGTGGTGGACACAAGCATTCATTTTTGGGTATTTATTTTTCATCATCAAACTTCACTTTGACAAGGAGCAGGCAAGAGCAACAAGGAGAGAGCAATCAAGCCTCTTTGCCCAAGACCACACACATTGTGAGGCCCCACTTTCCTGTTTCAGCATGTTTATTAACAATAAAACAGAAGGTCGCATCTGTTCTTTCTTGATGCTGCAACAGCACTAGGTGACGCCAAATACTGTGTTTTTCTCTTTTCCCAGAGTGTGTCTTCTTAATTCTGAACTGTTCTTTTCATCAGACATCAAAGATCATGGCAAGTATAGAAGAGCTCAAAATGTTTAAAACCAGCCAATTCTTAAAGCAAAGGTGAGTGCACCATGCACCTCTTTCACAGCTGCCTGTGCACCCTAAGCAACATCCCTAACATCCAGAACAGTACAAGGCGCAATGTGCAGCACCAGTCTATTTGATTAGCAAGTATCACCTGTGACAGGCAGGTGTTACGCCAACAGCACCATTCCAGACTAAGAATAAGTATCACATTTTAGCATGCAACATAGAAAAAGTGAGCCGCACCCTAATGCAATTGGCCACACTGTAGAATATTTAAGCAACATTATTATAAATAATGAAAACAGCTTGGCATAGGATGACAACAGTCTGGCATATTGTGAGAAATTGGGGGGCATATTATCAAGACAGGCGATAACATTATCGCCGTTTTAGCGGCAGAAAACAGCAGCTAAAACGGCGATAATGGGCTTGATAATATGCTCTATGGAATTCCAATTGAAGCACATGTTAGATGTGAAGGACATCTAACATGGGCTTCAATTGGAATTCCATAGAGCATATTATCAAGCCCATTATCGCCGTTTTAGCAGCAGTTTTCTGCCGCTAAAACTGCCATAATTTTATCGCCTGTCTTGATAATATGCCCCTAGTTTATTAGTTGAGAGGGGTAACACTCCCACCCAAATAACAAACACAGTCCTTGTCAGAGTGAGCCACAAAAGTCACTAAATAAAACCTGTGCTTAATATTCTGGTAGCTTGGTGCAAAAGCACTCTGGCTCAACTCAAAGGCAATATGTAAAGTATTTATGCAGCACTCCAACAGTAATTAAGGGGAAATACAACACAAATAAATCCCAAAAATAAAATGACACCAAAACCACAATAAATCCAGTAGAACCAAAGTTATGAATTTTTAAAATGCTAGGTGAAAATAGTGCCAAAAAAGCACAAAGCTCCACTCGCCGGTATCTGGTCACGCTGGACCAAGTCAAAGTCACAAGTTCATGCAGACCACAATGGAGTGCAAGTCGTATACAGGGACCAGGTTCAACCCGGTGACAAGTTGACTTTTTGTGAGTCTGTGTACAATCGGGGAGCCTCCACTGGAGCTTTCGCGTTGGCAGGGCCTGTGAGGAGTCTATTGTCGGTGCGAGGAGCAAGTTGAAGCTTGAGCTTTGCGTTGATGATTGGCACTGGTGGAAGTTGTTTGGAATGAAAAGCAGGTCTTTGCTGGAGCTTCGCGTTGGCGAGCGACTCAGCAGTCGTTAGAACCGAGACGGTCATAGCTGACGCAAAGAGCAGGTCTATACTGGAGCTTTGCATTAGTGGGCTGTGCAGAAGCTCATTTCTTGGTGAGGAGAGTCCAATCACAAGGAACCCAAAACTTCCGGATTTTCACCTGAAGTTCTGTTCTGAAGCAAGAGGAGTACACTCTGATGTCAGAGAAGGGTGCAGGACCTAGGGATCACCTCTTGGGGATCAGGACCCACTCCAGTAGAGGCCACTATAAGGGCTCAGGCAGGTCCGGTTGGTGCTGGTCAGCTTGGTAGTGGCAGGTATGGCCTATGGAAGCTGGTCATGTCTCTGTAACTCAAACAGAAGGTGACCCAACTAACGGTTGGAGTCACTTTTAGGGATCCTGAGTTCAAGGTAAGTAGGTCCAGAGTGCCTACTTTAGGCAGCAAAGCAGTACTTCTTCTGAATCTTTGTCAGGTCCAAGAGAGTTCTGGTGAGAGGTTCTGAAGGTGCCACACTATTACCCAGTGCCAGCCTTTGTGTGTGGGCAAAACCTGGCCTACACCAAAGCTGTTAGTTCCTCACCTTTCCCTGGGTTTGGCTTCAAACTGTCTAGGGGGACAAAGGCAGGGGCAGGCCTGATGTCAGGTTCCTTTGTGTGTGCTGTAGGTAGGGTTGTTTGAAGTGCAACCGGGGCAGGGCATAATTCCTCTGCAGACATTCTGTCTGGAAGACTCCCTGTACACTCAGGCACCATCTCTAGAACAAATACATAACACACCACAGGAGAGCCATTCACAGTCATGTGACCCTGGACACTGGCAGAAAGGCACTTTTGGTTTATGCAGAAAAAGGCCAACTTTCTAGAGTTTACCATTTAAGAGGATTTTAAAAGACAATACAAAAGAGTGAAGACACATTTTCTCTCTCTGTCTTTAAAATGAAGTTATCACTTATTAAGTGTAATAAGGTAACCAAGTGTTAGTCCAGGGAAGAGATAACCTTGCTGAAGGGAAAAATGACTGTAGGAGTTTTTCACTACCTGGATATGTAAAACTTAAACACACCTCTTACATTTTAAATACTCGCACACTGCTGTATGATGCATTTAGGGCCTACCTTAGGAGTGACTTATAAATAATAAAATGTAGGTTTAGGCCTGGCAAAAGGTTTATTTTGCAAAGCTCCCCCCACTGGAAGGAGACTCCCGGTGCACAGCTCGAAGAAGACAACGTTGTCTTATGTAGATATTTCAGCTCAAACAAAGTTCAATCAAAGAAAGGCTGGAAAAGGTTCCTCGGTAATTTATTCCATGAATCAAAGTTCAAAAAACACGAATCATCAGTGTTTCAAGATGCCTAGAATCGACATCATCCATAAACGATATTATCCATTTATCATAACTCCCAATGCATTTCGGGCTGAGTTAAAGCCCTTCTTCAGGGGATCGCTCTATAAACATAAAGGAAAACAAAACAGTATAAATGCCCTATGATACACTGTTGTACCCATAACCTTTGCCTCACAAGTGTGCCGCCTAATGAACATCTGAAATGTCCAAAATGTAAACAAAATAGTCCTCTGTGCTCGTGAATAACGAAAAGTGATAGTCAAGTTTACGCAAACCAATGCGCATGCAAAACGAGTGAAACATGCTGTGATGTGTGACCGTAGTCAAAAGATATCCAAATGTCATGCGTTGCTATACGGACATGCCAAGAACGTAAAAAATACATGATAACTCCACTGAAGGAGAGTGAATCAAAGTGCTGAGGCGCAAACCTCGTGAGAAGACTTAATAACCATCTAAAACTACAATGCGCTTAAACAGTTAGACCGGGTGCGCGTTAAGGATCAGCCAGGGTCATATCAGCTGTCAACGTCCTCCGTAGAGGTACTTACATGAAACGGAGTAGATGTATCAGCTCTGTGTGTACACAGCTAACCGCCTCGGCGTGCGGAGTTGCATGCAGGTTAATATGCGCGCGGCGTGAAACGGCAAAGTGAAAATAAAAGTAGGACTAAAGGCAAAAACAAAAAGTGGAATGATGATCGCCGCCATGTTAGAATGGTGAAAAACGAACCTCCACCAAACTGATGACGGAATTAAACGTGAAAGGTGTATTAACAGAGAACCCGAACAAAACAAGTTAAAAGGTGTTTATCCTGTGATCTGGATGCTGTAACTGCAATTCAGTGACAAGTAAAAAAGCGGTGTGTAAGGCTGATATGTATAGCTCAAAGCATAAAGTGTACCAGGCATCGTCACAATCAAAAGCATAATGTACAGGAATGACAATTCAATCAGATATAGCACAAAAATTCCATCCGGTCATTCAATCCGTGTGGCTGCATCGTCGCCATGAAGCGGATCCAAAAGTTCTCTCTCTTTAGTAAAGTGTTTTTGTTGTTATGTGTGACTTTCACTTGCTCCAATATGAGAAATTTTAACTGGGCTACAGTGTGTTTCTGTTCTACAAAGTGAGCTGCAACAGATGACTTCATGTTGCCGGTCCTGATGTTGCTCTTGTGTTCCAACAACCGTACTCTGATTTTCCTTTCAGTGTGCCCCACATAACTTTTCCCACAGGGACATTTTAGCATATAGATCACATTGGCCGAATTGCATGTAGCGTTCACTCTTAATTTGATGGGGTGACCCCGCATGGGGTGATTGGTGACATTCCCTTGTATGCAATTGTTGCAATTACTGCAGTTGTAACATGGTCTCAAGCCTTTGTAGGTCGTCGCTTGATTCTGTTCCTTGGGTTTAGACAAAATCTCTTTAAGATTGCGTCCCCTCGTGTACGCAAATAAAGGTGGCATCATGAAGGCTCCCTGGAAATCAGGCTCCAAACTCAGTAAAGACCAGTGATTTGCAATGATTTTCCTGAACTGGCTGCTCATGACAGAATACTTGGAGACCACTACCATCCGAGTGTTCTCAATTTTGGGTCGGACCTGTACCTGCACTTTCTCGATGTTAAAGTAGAAAGAAAATCTGGCAGGGTGACCACGACAATTTTTCGCAAACCAACTGACCGCAATTCGATTTTGCATCATCAGAGTTTTCATCAACCTCGGTTGAAACAGAACTTACCCCGCTCGCAGTTGATGCGTGTCAAACGCATAGTATCCTCGGAAGAAGAGTGCCAACAAGAGATGGCAAACATGGTCAGCAGGTTCCAAGACCGTGGGTACCCTCAAGAAATATTGGACAAGGCGATGATATCTTGTAACAACATGAACAGAGAAGACCTTCTACAGGTCCGACCCAAAATTGAGAACACTCGAATGGTAGTGGTCTCCAAGTATTCTGTCATGAGCAGCCAGTTCAGGAAAATCATTGCAAATCACTGGTCTTTACTGAGTTTGGAGCCTGATTTCCAGGGAGCCTTCATGATGCCACCTTTATTTGCGTACACGAGGGGACGCAATCTTAAAGAGATTTTGTCTAAACCCAAGGAACAGAATCAAGCGACGACCTACAAAGGCTTGAGACCATGTTACAACTGCAGTAATTGCAACAATTGCATACAAGGGAATGTCACCAATCACCCCATGCGGGGTCACCCCATCAAATTAAGAGTGAACGCTACATGCAATTCGGCCAATGTGATCTATATGCTAAAATGTCCCTGTGGGAAAAGTTATGTGGGGCACACTGAAAGGAAAATCAGAGTACGGTTGTTGGAACACAAGAGCAACATCAGGACCGGCAACATGAAGTCATCTGTTGCAGCTCACTTTGTAGAACAGAAACACACTGTAGCCCAGTTAAAAGTTCTCATATTGGAGCAAGTGAAAGTCACACATAACAACAAAAACACTTTACTAAAGAGAGAGAACTTTTGGATCCGCTTCATGGCGACGATGCAGCCACATGGATTGAATGACCGGATGGAATTTTTGTGCTATATCTGATTTAATTGTCATTCCTGTACATTATGCTTTTGATTGTGACGATGCCTGGTACACTTTATGCTTTGAGCTATACATATCAGCCTTACACACCGCTTTTTTACTTGTCACTGAATTGCAGTTACAGCATCCAGATCACAGGATAAACACCTTTTAACTTGTTTTGTTCGGGTTCTCTGTTAATACACCTTTCACGTTTAATTCCGTCATCAGTTTGGTGGAGGTTCGTTTTTCACCATTCTAAGATGGCGGCGATCATCATTCCACTTTTTGTTTTTGCCTTTAGTCCTACTTTTATTTTCACTTTGCCGTTTCACGCCGCGCGCATATTAACCTGCATGCAACTCCGCACGCCGAGGCGGTTAGCTGTGTACACACAGAGCTGATACATCTACTCCGTTTCATGTAAGTACCTCTACGGAGGACGTTGACAGCTGATATGACCCTGGCTGATCCTTAACGCGCACCCGGTCTAACTGTTTAAGCGCATTGTAGTTTTAGATGGTTATTAAGTCTTCTCACGAGGTTTGCGCCTCAGCACTTTGATTCACTCTCCTTCAGTGGAGTTATCATGTATTTTTTACGTTCTTGGCATGTCCGTATAGCAACGCATGACATTTGGATATCTTTTGACTACGGTCACACATCACAGCATGTTTCACTCGTTTTGCATGCGCATTGGTTTGCGTAAACTTGACTATCACTTTTCGTTATTCACGAGCACAGAGGACTATTTTGTTTACATTTTGGACATTTCAGATGTTCATTAGGCGGCACACTTGTGAGGCAAAGGTTATGGGTACAACAGTGTATCATAGGGCATTTATACTGTTTTGTTTTCCTTTATGTTTATAGAGCGATCCCCTGAAGAAGGGCTTTAACTCAGCCCGAAATGCATTGGGAGTTATGATAAATGGATAATATCGTTTATGGATGATGTCGATTCTAGGCATCTTGAAACACTGATGATTCGTGTTTTTTGAACTTTGATTCATGGAATAAATTACCGAGGAACCTTTTCCAGCCTTTCTTTGATTGAACTTTGTTTGAGCTGAAATATCTACATAAGACAACGTTGTCTTCTTCTAGCTGTGCACCGGGAGTCTCCTTCCAGTGGGGGGAGCTTTGCAATAGTCCTTACCCTCACGCTGAAAGGCCAGTCGGCGTTGTTCTGGGAGCATGCTATAAACTTAAAATTTGTCCATCGTGGATTTACCTAGCTGTGCAAGTCTGCTTCTATTTTTTGTCTTTTCACAAAAGGTTTATTTTTCCAGATCGAAATGGTAACCGCACTACAGGTTGCAGTAGCAGGCCTGAGACATGTTTAACAGAGCTACTTTAGTGGGTGGTACGACTAGAGCTGTAGCCCACTAGTAGCATTTAATTTACTGTCCCTGGGTACATGTAGTGCCATATAGTAGTGACTTATAAGAAAATGAAATGTACCAATAAGGTGTAGACCAATTTACCATGATTTTAAGGGAGAGCACACCCCAGTGATTAGCAGAAGTAGATTGCATTGTCCTAAAATCCAACAAAAACAGGCCCAGCAAAGGGAGGCAGAAATCAGGGGTGACCCTGCAGACAATTCCTGGTCCAACGCATATAATAACCTATAATTTCGATAGTCTATCTTGGGTGAAGCTTCTCTTGTTGCCGGGTAGTAGTACCTGAGGCAGTCACTGTGGCCAAACATGTAGCATCTTGTGGTGCCATCAGATGATGTGACATTCAGAAATGTCTAGGACCCGTTCCCATCTTTGCAGGCCCTTTCTATGTGAAGAAAGGCTGATAGGATTGCGACAGCTTTTGTCTTCTGCTGTATGCTTAGGAGTAGCTGGGAAGACGGACTCAGCGATTGCCTGGTTCGACCCTCTCCATTCAAAGAGTGGACTGCAGTTACCCCCAAAGTCTTGAATTGCGTGACAGAACTTTGGCACTCCTGATTCCTGTTTGTTCACACTGAATCCTGTTTCCTCCTACCAATTCCTGTTTGTTCACACTGAATCCTGTTTCCTCCTACCAATTCCTGTTTGTTCACACTCCAGTTGATAGAACTCAGGCAGGCCCCTGCAGGGGTCGAGGTAGAGTACTTTAGACATCAAAGAAAACCATGTCCTCTGCGGAACATGAGTACAAGCAGCTGAGTGCCAGTCAGAATACAGAGCCTCCGCACGCACAGGGCTGGGTAACAAGCCATACTACCGTTGTTCTTTGGCCCAGGACATGTCGAGGGGGATTCTGGGGAATAACACTACACACGCTCCCACCATTGGGTGTGCTGTATAAGCCTTTTGTGAGTGTTCATTGAGCTCAGGTCGTGTCCACGGAGATAGGGTACCTGCTGCTTGCCACAGGAGTGCCCTGGGATGGAAGCCCTTTTTATTGAGACTCATGTTCTGGAGTGGATCCAGACTGTGGAGGCCTCACTGCTAGAGAAAGGACACATAGATGGGATTCTAAGTGCACATTGGTTTCCAGAGTCAAGTGTCGTAAGGCGGAGCCTCTAACATGCACTCAGTGGCTAGCGAACCAAGTATCCCTCTGGGGCTGGCTGATAAACCTGGCAGTCACAGAGTGAACAGGAGAGGATATAAGACCCAGCTCTAGGAGCACTTCAGGGGATTTTCACAGGGTGAGCATGTGCTGCATTTGTTCCTTCAGTAGGCTGCTCCAAGATGTGTGAAAGGTGCCTACGAGGGTCAGAAGCCCATGGGATTGTGGTGGTATATTTGAGAATCCCACCGACTTCAGCTCTAAAAGCCTAGAGCCTGCCTGCTTCCACACCCATCCTTTGAAATCAGAGCTTCCAGCTCCTCACCATCAGACACTACAAATTGTAATTTCCTTTGACTGTTGACTGTTGGAAGTAGTTCAATGGGGATCTACCATCCGGCCCATGGGGGGAAAGTCACCCTCCCTGGTTCAATTTGGAGAAAACGGAAATCCTCCCTTTGGAAATGGTAAATAGTTTTCTGCCATAGATTGGTGATAGAATGATACTTCCAAACCCCCTCAGCCTGTGGCGGTTGCTAGGAACTTAGGAGTTAAGTTTGACAATGATCTAGCCTTTTGTCATTTGGTTGTTACTGTGTCAGGGCCTGTTTCTCTTTGATCAAGTCCCTAGGAAAGTTTCTTGATTTTCTTCCTTTAGCAGTAAGGAAAATCGTACTTCATGCCTAAATCACTTCAAGACTACACTATTGTAATAGTCTTTGCCCCGCTCCGCTCACATATCTGCAGATTGCAGTCGGTTACTGTGCGTAGATGATAAACAGGCCTCCAGGCGATAAGACTTCCAGAGTAAACACCGCACGTGCAATCGGGGGACAGACAATCTGTGCCACCCTCGGGAGCCCCGCCCTGCCTGCCTCGGGGGCGTGGCCGGAGCCCAGGGCCGGAATTGGTGGATAGCGGCCCACCGGTGAGTGGAAATGCTGTTGACAGGCACTTAATAAATAACTGCTTGGTTTTTGCAGCACTTCACAGGTCGAGCAGGGACAAAAAGTAAGCCAAGGAAAAAGTGCCCCCATTAGCGAATTGGACAGATATAAAGTCCCCATCATTCTGTGAATGCTTGCTGGTTGCAGAGTCGCTGGCTGGACGTGAGCGACCTCCCAGAGGGAATCTTGTGTCTGTTCCTGTCCTCAACTCCCAAAAGGCTTTCCCGACCTCGCCGGACCCGCTTCGCGGGTCCCGCAGCGCCTTGAAATCTAAGGCTGCTGTCTCTGTGAGGAGCTATCAGCGGAGGCGCGGGCAGGCAGAAGAGCCGGCGGGGCTGCGAGCACAGGCAGGGACTCCAGTCTCCAGGAGCCCCTGCGCGCCCATTCCACACACCTGGGCTGCTCTCCCCGCTGGCCACGCCCCCGCTTCTGCGTTTGAAAACCGGGCTGCACGCACAGACCCGTGGATCACCTTGGGACTGCTTGCTGGTTGCAGAGTCGCTGGCTGGACGTGAGCGACCTCCCAGAGGGAATCTTGTGTCTGTTCCTGTCCTCAACTCCCAAAAGGCTTTCCCGACCTCGCCGGACCCGCTTCGCGGGTCCCCCAGCGCCTTGAAATCTAAGGCTGCTGTCTCTGTGAGGAGCTATCAGCGGAGGCGCGGGCAGGCAGAAGAGCCGGCGGGGCTGCGAGCACAGGCAGGGACTCCAGTCTCCAGGAGCCCCTGCGCGCCCATTCCACACACCTGGGCTGCTCTCCCCGCTGGCCACACCCCCCTGTCCACCGACCAATACTGATAATACAGACCAGAGCTCCCGCTGCGCGGGAGCGCGCGGGAGGGCGCCGGGAGAAGCCCGGGACAAGGGCGGGACCGTCTGTGGCCGTCCGGGGCCGAAGGAGGCCGGGCTGGGCCACATCCCTAACATTTTACTTGTACATCCCACTCCGTCCAAGGCGATGTCCTCGCCGGCACCATGTGAAACTCCATCAAGGGAGGGGGGCATCAATACAGGGACGCTGGACAATTATTTTAAATCTGCCAAAGGAGATGGGGCCAAAGAAAACTCCCTAGAGAGACGTAGGGCGGAGCGACGGCGTTCCATTGAATCCATGAAGAGTAGATCCTTGACAGAAATCACCCCGTATCCTATCTCTCAGGAGGAAGGTACGCCCCCCAATAGCTTAAATCCCCCGCCCCTTGAGGATTTCCCCTTTTTACTCCGGGAAATTCCAAGCACCCCCGGTGTGGAGCCTACAAAGATTACAGATACAACTCCTCCCATGACAGGCACTACCCTAGTGAATTTGGTCACTCAAACTCCCGTTTTTAATATAAACAAGAAGAGTAAGCCAAAAGCAAGTGTTGTGGTAGAGTTGCATAGGCCTCCACCTAGCAAACGCTGTAGGAAGTCAATGGGGGGGAGGGGGAAAACTAAACTTTCTCATTTAGATTTTGGGAAAAAACATACTAACGTACTCCAATTTGGGAAGGATAATGAGACCGCGCCTACTGTTGTCCCCTCTAAGGTCCCAAGTCCTAACATAGCTAGTATTAACAGTGATCCAGTGGCCAACACATCCAATATAAATCCCCCGCCCATATCAATGGGGAGTATAGAATTCCTATTCCGTTCCCTTCTCCAGCCCATTAGCGATAGCCTGAAAAAAGTAGAGATTAGGCTCACTCTACTAGAGACATCTCTTACTACCTTGAACACCTTAGTTAGTAAGCAATCCAAAAATGTGGGACTTTATCCCCCTGTTGGAAACCCTCCTAAACTAGGAGCCTCACAGGGTGCCAACAAACTCCCCCCTCCGAGCGCATCTATTGCCCCCCCCTTGCAGCCACTAATGGCTATTTCAGTCGAGGCACCGCGCAATATTCTAGCCAGTAGGCCCTCACAACCAACAGTCGCTGCCCCTCAAAGCTCCCAGATAGGGACTAATGATGGCCACCAAGAAGCTGGCAGCGCCCTTGCATCTTCCCCTGGTCGGCCAGTCCCAAGACTACGGAGACCAGATCTCCCGCCAGAAGCTAATAGTTTAACGGTGGTACTAGCAGGCGCCCCCCACCTAAGAACAGGAGAATATGAAGACTACCAATCTCTAAAAAAAAAGGTTATTAAATGGCTGAATTGGAACCGACCCCTACCATCACATTTTAACAATGAGATCATTATGGTTAGAAGGGTCCCTTGGCTAGGGAGGACCAGAAAAACAATAATTGGGGACTGTATTTTGGTAACTTTTAAAGATCCGGGCACTGTCTTACATATCTGTGAAGGTGTTAATCGTTCACTGGATTCTACCATTCAGACCCTTCCAGTATCCTTTTTCTTCCCTCCAATTCGCATGCACAATGCTCCATCGCATGATGAATGGACAAGGGTGGAACATAGGCGCAGACCCAAGGATTTTGCACAACGCCCTAATCCTCAATTGCCAGACACACCCTATTTCCACTTCAACCGTTTTAATTGCTTGAATAGCTTGGATGGGGTTGATTGACTCTCCGTATATAACCCAGTGCCCCGGGACAACGGCTCCTGCACATTCTCTGAGCCATTTACCCCGATAGTTGGACAAACTCCTGGACCATCAAGGGGCTCAGCGACTCCGGATAATGGCACCACAGGACTTTTTGATACATCCGGCCATAATGTTGATATTGTATCTGGAATACTGAATGAGCCAGTGCTTGTGGACAACGGCCCTTGTGGACCTCTTGAGCCACCTGCCCTTGCTGTTGGTAAAGTGTCAGAACTCTTGATTGATACGGTGTCTGAAACCATCCCCTTCAACCCTTCTGGCACTGCAACTAACACCCCCGAACACTTGAGGTTAATTTGCTGGAATGTTGCTGGACTGGCCAATAAATTGGGTGACCCGGACTGGGCAAATTACATCGAGACTGGAGACATATGTATGTTCCAGGAAACCTGGGCCAGAGAGGATTACGGTCACCAAGGCTACATGTCATTTTTCATTCCAGCTAGGTGGGAAGGCAAAGGTCGTCCATCAGGGGGGCTTACGACCTGGGTTGCATCTCATTTGGGCTGTGTGGCATCACGGTTGTTGGCTAACTCTGAAGACATTCTTGTGGTTTCATTATCCTGGCCTAACCAAGCCAAACTTATTTTAATTAACATTTATTCTAGGCCAGTGGGAATTGCAAAGGAATCACCGACCATAGATGAACTCTCGAATTATATATCTGAACTACCGAGTGATTCATCCTATGTGGTAGGAGGGGATTTTAATTCCCACTTTGAGCCACTACCCGGTCTTCTGGAGGGGTTTCCATCGGAAGAAGAGGTCAGATGGGCAGTGCCCCCAGTGGAAGGTCCCCCCCCGAAGGCTTGGACCCCACTAGCACTACAAATCACAGCCCTTACCCTAAAGTTTGGAATCCGAGCCTGCAACGGGCGATTGAAATCTGACATACCCAGTAAAACCACCTATAATAGACTGGGAAGGGAGTCTCGCCTGGATTATGTCCTGGTCCAAATAGTGAAGTGGTCAATAGTTCAGGACTTTAGGGTGATGGAGAGGTCCGATAGTGACCACAATCCGCTTGAGCTTGATTTTATCCATCCTGGCCCCCAAGCTCTCGGGATCACTGCGGAAGGGAACAAACCTCCTCTTCTCCTGGATAATAACAGGAGAAGGATCAGGTGGGAGCACTTGATTACAAGCAAGAACAAACTCCCCATGCTCTATGATGGGATAACTCCCATCTTGGAAACTGTGGGGAGTTTGGTTACCGAGGCAAACAACAAAGATTCCCAGGCCAAATTGTACAAGGCTCATGAGGACCTTATAAAAGCTGCGGCCCCCCATCTCTCCTGCAGTTCACGAAAGCCAAGAGAGGGGCGGCAAGGCAAACTATCATGGTATAACCTAGCATGTAGAAGGGCAAAAGCAGAACTCCTCAGACTAATTAAAGAGGGGCTAGGGGGGGATAGCTTACAACTTAGTAGGCGAGCCTACAAGAAACTTGTTGCCCACGCTAAGGCCGAATGGGAGGAAAATCAGTGGGAAGAACTCACCAAGGCACTAGCGATCCAAAACCATCGTCTGTTTTGGAGGATAGTGAGCGGGGGGTCGGGGAACTTACAATCGGCACTAGAGCCCAACATTGCTCCAGAGGTGTGGCAGGCACACTTCCAGTCTTTATACAGCTCTGAGCCGGGAGAATCTCTTGCTGTAATTGAGGCGGGCTGGCCGGGTTACGAGGGGGAGCCAATAACGCTGGGTGAGGTCACTGCTGCCATTTCAGCTCTGGCTTCGGGAAAGGCGCCGGGACTGGATGGCTTACCAGGGGATATGTTTAAGCAAGAGCCCACTGTCTGGGCGCCCTACCTCACTGCCCTTTTCAATGGAGTCCTTGACGGTATGGAAATCCCTAGTACTTGGCTGGGGGCGGAGGTGGTCCCCATCTTTAAAAAGGGCTCGCCTCTGCTCCCAGCCAACTATAGACCCATCAGTTTAATAGACGTAGCACAGAAGCTGTTTGGGAGGGTTTTGCTGAATCGGCTACAGGATTGGATGGAGGAGGTGGGTGCCCTTAGCCCCTATCAGGCGGGATTTAGGAGGGGGGTATCCACAGTGGACCAGGTTTTCAGATTGAACCTCATCTACTGGAGGGCAGCAAAATTCGAGGGCGGTAGTCTGTACACAATTTTTGTGGACTTACGGGCCGCCTTTGATCTGGTGCCTAGGGGGAAACTCTGGAGCGTCTTGGCAGAGATGGGCGTCCCCCCGGATATCCTATTAATCTTACAGAGGCTCCATCACAATAACTATGCCCGAGTGAGGTGTGGGCGTTCGGGGGAACTGACCGATAGATTCCCCGTTGGCCGGGGGGTAAGACAGGGTTGTGTGTTGGCACCGACCCTGTTTTGCCTCTTCGTCAACGGGGTAATCGCTCACCTAAATGCCACCGATTATACTGACGCCCCCAAATTGAATGGCAGCAGGGTGCCCGCAATTATGTTTGCGGACGACACCCTGCTGCTATCCAAAACCCCAATGGGGATACAGAGGATCCTCGATTCTTTTGTAGCCTTCTGCACCGACAGGGGGCTAGAAATTAATGCGACAAAAACCAAATTCATGGTTTTGAACCCGAGTCAAAAATTGCGGCCAAATCCGCAATTGGGAGCTGTACGACTTGAGAGAGTATCCACCTTTGAATATCTTGGTGTGACTCTTAACGAAACCATGTCTTGGGGATCCCATCAGACTAGGGCAAACCTCAAGCTCACACAAACAACTGGGGGTATTGCCCGGATGATGACTGGTTCATCATATCGTCCATTGGGGGCACTAATCCAGATATATAAGACCCAGGCTAGGGGAGCGATCATGTATGGGGCGGAATTGTGGGGTCATATCCCTTGCCGGAATCTGTCACTAACGGAAAATAAGTTCATAAGACGGATAGCCGCACTACCGCCCAGTACTCCGCTCCTCCCCTTGAGGCTTGATTTGGGCCTACGACCGCTAGCCGATGAAATAAGTTTGAGACCCATATCTTTCTGGCGTAGGCTGTGGAGCAGTAACAATCTTGCAGAATATAGGGCGGAATTGGTCGAATTACTGAACCACCCAAAAGCGCTTGACATCCCCTGGATCAAAAACATCCAAGCCACTTGTATGTAACTAGGGCTCCCTGACTTATGGACAGATCCGGCGAATGCCGTATTAAACATCTCCAAAAGGTCCCTGGCCAACACATATCATGAACAAAAATTAGCTAGGGCCCGAGTAATACAGGCAGAAGGGTCCTTATCTTCTGTGTTTTTGCAAAGCAAGGACCTTTATAGGTTTGAGAAGGTATTGGATCCTATCTCCCCTGTACTTGCCAGGAAGCTGTTTCTCCAATGGAGATACGGCACGCTGCCCTTTCGCTCTTTTACAAGCACTTGGGCACCATGCTCCACTACAAAGCAGTGTCCGGCCTGTGATGCCATGGAGGAAACCGATCTACATGTGGCTTTTTTCTGCCCAGCCTACAAGGCAGCTAGAAAATACTGGCTCCTCCCACTGATAAGGAATATGGGCTGTAGGGAATATGCACCAATGTATAGGATTTTAAAATCTGATGTCTCTGGCCCAACTGTTTTTGCATTAACAAAATTTTTTATTAAGGTTTGGTACACGCGCAACCGTATTTTAAAGATGTTGGGTCCTTCTTAAAATTCCAGATGTATAGTTTTTAAAGCATTTTTGTATATACATTCCAATGGTTTTATGCTTGTATGAATTGATTTATCTGTGATGTATATGTGTACTGTTCATCTTTTATGGCCAAATGGCCGAAATAAAGATTGGAAAATGAAATGAAAAATAGTCTTTATCTATGCATGCCACAATACCGAATAAGAAAGCTTCAGGTAGCCCAAAATGATGCAGTCAGACTTGTGCTCAAATTATGCCATTGTAGTTATACCACCAAAGGGCTAAGAGATCTTCACTGGTTTCCTGTGGAAGAACACATTGGGGCAGATTTACAATGAAAGTGACTCAGTGCATTCCGCAAGCCATTTGGCTGCGCTGCACTGAGTCACTTTCAAAGCACGGACGCGAAATAGTCACTTCTCTGTGCTTCTCCCTGCGCTGGCGCACAAACTGCAGCCATGCGCCGGCGCAGGCACCCTTACACCGTGGTGCAAGGATGCCTGCATCGTGGGGAGATTGTTTTTGTGCAGGAAGGTGCACCTTCCTGCACAAAAACAATCACTACGGGCATTCTCCTCTTTCGATGTGTGCTGTAGAATGCAGCACGCATTGAAAGAGGAAAAACAAGGAGAAATGTACGCCTCCCCTGGGAGGCGTAGCATTCAGACGCATTTCCAGATTCCTCGTAAATCTGGAAAAGAGTCTGGTTCACAAGTGCTGCGTGTAAAGGCGCCATATTTACAAGACCATGAAAATTCACGCAGGGTGGCTTTTCCTGTCCTTGTAAATATGGAGCAGTAAAATGCGCCACCAGAACGTCACAAAAAGTGACATACTGGTGGCGCCAAGGGCTTGTAAATCTGCCCCATTATGTTTAAATCTTTAGCCATAGTCTCTACAGGGCCTCTCGCCGAACTGGTCGCAGATTTCTGTCTCATCACGTTGTTTCATACTCTCTTTTCAGAGTCTTAAGATCGTCTTACAACAAACTTCTACGGATACCTAAATTTAGGTTACAAACTAGAGGAGGTGCACCTATTTCCATACTGGGGCAAAGGCCTGACATCAGCTTCCCCCTTTCATCAGTTTAGCTGGAAATGAAATCAGTGAAAGGGTGCTGAGAGCGACAGTGCAGTGTGAAAACAGTGATGTATTATAACCATTGCTCTTGTTTGTTTTTATGTCTTTGTCTTCCTCCTATTGACTTCTTTGGAGCAGCTGTTGGTTTTTTTTTTTACAAAACGAGTGATATTTCCGAGTTAATAAGTAACTTGAGCTTTGGACGTCACCTTTGTGTATGCCTGTGGTTTGCTGACTTGCGATAGAGCTTCGCTTCGTTGTTTTCTAATAGCTGATATATTTTAACCTAAAAAATTACCTAGTACTATTTAGTAAACCTCGAATCCAGTGGTTCCCAAACTTTGTAGAACCACAACCAACTTTTTAAAATGACAAACTTTCACGACCCACCTATTTTTAACGGACATGAGGGATGATTCTTTTAATGTAACTAATACATCATGCAATAGCGCACTGACATTTACAGACATCATATTTGCGTTTGAAATGGCCACTAACTCTACACTCACATACATTTTTACTGATAACATATATAACATACAACACTCAATTGATAATATGTGGAAATGAGGTTTCTGTGAATATTTACCATTTGTGCATCACCCATTAATTTGGATTTATTTGTTTTGATCTTATTATAAGCTCTGTTTCCAGAAAACTTAAGAATTACAAAAAAATCTACTTCGTTTTTTCCTTCTTAACTGCAGAATGCATAGAGTTAATTGACAGGTATTTATATTTTGTTGTGTGTTGCAAAAAAATGACATCTTAAGACTTATATAATTCATTTAAAAAACTCCTCTCACTGTGCAGTCAGAGAAGGAAAACTAAATACCAATCCCATGTTAAAAGAATAAGCAGCAACTTGTCAGAAGACATAGCCTTACATTTAACCGGCTGTTGTTTAACCCACAATAAACACAGAATTTAAAAGCATCTTTATTTATTACTCGGACTATCCTGATCCACCAAACACTCGGCTTGCGACCCACAGTTTGGGAAACGCTGCTCTAATCCATCAAATTTTGTCATTCTAAATCTATATTTTAGGCCCAGCAGCTGGTGCTCTAGTATACCCAGATTAACAATGCTCACTTGTTGGTTGTCAGAACTGGAGAGACAGGCAGCAGGAGTCTTTCTTCTAATTCAGTAGATGGGGGTTATTATAGTCTGGTGCTCTTTTGGGCCTTAGAAGTTGTCTTTGCATCCTCCTCGCCCCAGTCGTTGCCTTAAGAAGAATTTACTAGCCAATAAATGTGCAGCTACAAACTGTGATTCTTCAGGATATTTATTTATACCAATTTTTACTTCATTGCTGATTTGATAACACCTTTAATGAAGTTTCTGTAAGTCTAATTTGTAATGCTTGACAAAAGTTTGATGAAATGACCATGTGGCCACTCTTCAGATTTCTTGTGAAGACATTCCACTAGCCTATGCTCAGAAATTGTTGAAGTCCTCTTAACATCCAGGGAAGAAAGAACCTCTACCTCTTGGATGGTTGGAAAACAAGAAGGACATGAAAGGGGACTGTGTCTTCTGGATGAATCTCGGATCAAGTTTTATGCCACCCTATGTAAAAAAATATTCTCAGGTAAGGGTATGAAATCAATCCTCTAATTCCCACAATGTTCTTGCAGAAGTTACTATATTCAGGAATTATATTTTAGAAGCTAACCAGATGAGGTCTGCTTTCTTCAACGTTTCAAAAGGTTTTTCTTGTAAATCCCTTAAAATTATCTATAGATCCCATGAAGGGATTGGATTCGGCACCAATGGTTTTCTCAGCCTAAAACGTTTTAGCAGTCAAAGCACCAGTGGCAATATCTTAGATAAGTCTCCCACCACCTCTCTGAATGTTTTTAATTCTGCCCACTGTGAAGATAGAGTAGTAGGAGGGAAACGTTCACCACTTAAGAAATGTGCCAGAATGTTTTTTATATGAGGAACAAAATTGGGGTCTTCTTGAAATTTGTTTAAATTATTGCCAATTTTTTCAATCAAATACCTCCTGTTCAGAAATTGCGGAAAACCAGATTTATCCGGATCTTTCCATTCTTTACAAGTTATCCCTTCTATGATCTCATTAAGTGGAAAACCATTCACCAGGGCGCCACTGTACTGGGAGTAAAAACCTTCTTGTGTTTTGTGCTCGAATCCCAAGACCTCTCTAATGTGTGACAGTAGGTCTTATAACTGTGAGCGTTTAACGTAGGTCTCCTTTGGAACAGTACCCTGACCATCATCTGGCTCACCATTTGCCTTTTTACTTGAGACTCAGTTGAAGCAGTGTCTGCTGCCCTCTACCTATAGCTTGTAATCCAGCACCTGATATCTGGCGGATTTCCTCCTGTTGCTGCTGCTCAATATTATGTTACTTATCTGCAGCCTTTCTCTCGTACATGTTTTTAGGCAAAGCTGGTTTGCCTTGTTGCGTAAACTTCCTGCTTATATATATGGGTTGCTTAGTGATCAAGTCTCATTATGCAAAACCTGGCCAAAGGGCAACTTGTGCTGCTTTTCCCTTTTCATTTGCGCATCTAGGGCACACAGCACTCAGAAAATGTTTCTGGAATTCAGACAGACCGTGCAGCTCCCGGCTGGCCCAACTGGGCTCCTCCCTGTCCTAGCCCAGCAAATGAGCAGGGAGCAATGGCATAAAAGGAAATGTTCGCCCGGTGTAACGGCTGCCAGATAAAGTTAAAGAAAATCAAGTAACTAAAGGGCCTTACAGTATGCCAGTATACTTCTATACTGTATACTTAAGTAGATAGGGAGAATAATGGAACCTGTGTCACCGTTGCCCAAAAAAGGTTTGTTTGTAAACACATAACTGTGTCTGTTCACTGTGCACAGAAGCTCATGCCATTGTATTTAACACGTTATTTTTGCTTTTATACAAAAATATCAAAATACAAAAACTAAAACCAAGTAACAGCAGTGCAGTAATTAAATAAATAAACAAGTGCGGCTGACCACGGTTTAGCACCCCAGTTCTTAGGTGGAAAAAGAAATTTAGAAAGTCTGTGCAACTACTTCCGGAGGTCGCCGCACTTCTACTCCACCGTAAACTAGATAGATAAATTTGCAGAGAGAAGGAAGGTGCACCAGAACAGAATCAATAGGCTCCGAATATATCCAGAGAATATCCTTTATTGTAGTTTAGTTAAAATTGGACATCAGCCAACGCATTTCGTTCTGAATGGAACTTCGTCAGGGCTTAATTATAACAGTCTCGGTCCAATCGTTCTATATATGCGCGTCAATAGATCCCAGAGTCAAAACAAGGTAGATAGAGTCCGTTAAGCATAGGAGCTTATCAGTTGTACAATATCCCATAAACGTCCATAGCATGGTGGCCCAAAATGGTGGCCCAAGTCTCAATTATATAGTGTTCCAGAAGCGTCCAGATTGGATGGCCCAAAGTGTTGGTCAAATCCTCCACATCCACGTGAATGCAGTAACGTCATGAATAATATTTATTTCTCTTCGGCGTCACGTGTTTTCAAGGCCAATATCGGGGCTAATAGACCCGATCGACGTGCACAGTATAGGTCCCTCGTCTGGATTTTCAAACCAGCAGTGCAGTAGTCGACCTCTTCTATTCTAGTTTTCCTCTGTTAAAAATTCATACTATTGAGTTTTGCAGATTGTAAACCATTACTGTTTTTAATAAATAGGAGCCTCATATAGAACTGTGATGCATTTCAGTCTTTACGGTGGATTATAGGCCTCCTCCGGGCTTTAGAACTAGACGGTCGTGTAGTTCCTAGGAGTCCCCGAGGACCTGCACGTTTTGGATGACCTAGACTGAGGGCTTGGTGTCCCATCTGCTTTCGGACACCCCCACAGGATATGTCAGCCGTTAGACCAGCTAGATTTACAGTGCCACTACCACCCCCCTGTATTCTACAGTGGAGTAGGTAGTCTCTGGCAACCACTGAACATGACAACCCTGATTTCTCAGGGAAGGTGAAAAACAGTACAGTAAGTTTCACTCAGACACTCGTGCTTCTTTATCTCAGAAAACACACCGGATGTCAATTAGGACTTTTCAATAAGAATGTATTGGTCCAGCGGCAGCCTGGTGTAAAACATATGTGCTGCAACAAATAGGAGACAGAAGCATCATATAAAATAAATTGCTAATACCAATATAGTGAATAGCAGATACATTTCTACCATAGTGCTAATAAGATGAACAGGAACTGTTCACATAACAATAGTAGCACTTGCATATTTCTAAAATGGACGCCCTAAGTAATTTTCTAAAATGTACCTTGCCTAATCTGGATGGGTGGATGTATGTATGGGCAGCCCCTAGGGATGAACCAGCCCCCTCACCTAATGGTTTGGAACGAAGGACCACGTCTATGCGTCGAGGAAGACAATCCGCAAGGGATGTCAGACCGCTGCTTGTCGGCGATTCGGCATGCAGGACCGCAGTCTCAGCTTGGAAGGACTTCTTTTCTAATTTGTTGGGGGAGTAAGGGTCTTTTATACTAAAGTGGTTATTCCAGGGTTTTTTGTAGAATTGATGGGCCATATGCATCAACACTTTTTCCCATAGACACAGAATGGGCAAAACCCTTTGATGCATCTGGCCCGATATGTTTTAAAACAACCATGGATGTTTTGAAAACAATCATAAATGTTTTGAAAACAATCACCAATGCTTTTGTAAACAAGAGCGATCATGCGCAGCTGGCTGTTGGCCAAGGATGAAAAAAAAAGTGATGACCCGTTTACAGAATAAATCTGCCGTGCCTGGGGACAGGTTTATGTACGTCAGGTACAGGGATTCTGATAGAAGACTAAGAGCCTGGTGTTGAAGAGACAAGAGCAAGCTATTAGGTAAAAGGTCACCTGTTAAGAATCGTTATAGTCGTGTGGATGGGATATTATATGTAAAATGGAGTATACATCCCAGGGCTATCCTAAAGGACATGACAAGACCGTCTCAACAATAATAGCTGCGCCTTCTAGAACATTCTTTTGAACATTTTTACATCTCTAGCGGCGTTACTTCAAGGAATCATAACTTGTATAGATTAGTTAGCCTACTTCTAGGGCATCCAAATGATTCTTGCAAAAGGTGAAGTGTGGCTGCTGTTCCAATATGTTAGTTTTGTCAAATCCAGGAACCTATTATTGTAAGTCTGTATCTGTTGATGCCTTTTGGTAGGACAGAGACTACGAGGCCCTCCTGCGTCATTGTAGGGAGTTTTAGCATGATACATTGATTACCAACATCATGAAGGTGTGTGATAAACAGCATTACAAACTCTATTTTCTTATGCATGACAGAGGCTATAGTGTTGTGATCATCCCACGAGTTGGTGTGCTACCTAAGCCCGTCGCGGCCAACACAAGTTGGCCCAGAACGACTTCGTTGGCCCCAATACCCAGAGGGCCTAACATGACCTCTGGGGCAAAGGTGAAGGACAGTCAGTACTTAGGGGTACTAGAAGGGCACATAGGGTGCAGTCTATCCCTCCCCCCCGGACAAACAGGGAGGGATAAGGCGTGGACCATTAGGGCCCCACCAGTGGAGTTGCGTAAGGGCCACGGATGGCTGCAGGAGAGTTTTCAAGGACTCGAAGTACTGGATTTTGACGAAGAGAGCCTTGAAGAAGGTGAGCTCCGGGAGGAAGTTGAAAGTGAGTGGGGGAGAACTCTAAGGTTTTGCATGGTGCATTACAGGGGCCTGCAGACAGGCCAACAAGGACGTTGTGGCCTGCGGTGAGGCCAGCAAGAGCGACTGAAGGGACAGGGCCACTTGTGAGGTGGATGCAATTATGGGCACCGTCCTTGGAGCCAGGTAAGGTCAAAAGCACGAAAGGGAAACCTATCATGATCTCCATTGGGATAGATGCCGTGGAGCTGCGAGAGGAGGAGGAGGGTAGGTTACGGAGATGGAAGCATGTCACAGACATGGGAGTGGGCACCAGTGACTCAGGGTCTTTAGGGGCGGCAAAAGTAGAGAGTAGCGCAAATACAGAGAAGGAGATAGGAGATGGAAATAATAAAGGGGACAACAAATGAAGGCCCAGAGAGTACGGAATTGAAGTTTAAGAAATTTCCATTTCCTGGGGGTGAGGAAGCCTTTGGGGACACATCTTATGCTGGCCAGCAAAGAGCTCATTTGGAAAGGGGAATACGTAGAGACGATTAAGCTTTTGCATAGGGCTGTTAGGTCCAAGGAGGGATCCAAGGAGGAGGAATATAAATTAGGCAAACAGTCAAAGGTACCGCTGACAATCGAAAATTAGTCAGCAGCTTTCCTGATATATGCAAGCGTCTATTGTGAGAAATATCCAGAGAGATGCGTGGCCCTGTTTAAATATATGGACGTTATCTGGAAGGAGGTAAATGGGGAGAGCTAGACTCCGACTTGTAGCAACACACGATGGGGGTAGCAAAATGGGGGAAGACAATCTTCACGGCCAGTGGGCTGCCACGAGTTTACCAGCCCTTTCAAGGGCAAACCACCTGGAGAATGGTGGGGGGAACAGGGAAGAGTCAGACAGGAGTGGAGGGGGCTTGCTGAGACTTCAATAAAGGGCTCTGCACGCGCAAATATTGTAAGTTCCACCACAAATGCTCAAAGTGTGGGGTCAGCACATCATGGTCAATTGCTTTGGGGTGAGGGGGGTACCATCAGCGAGTAAACCAATGATAGCGGCCAGGAGGGAACACACGGGGACATCAGCAGCAGTTTTCAGGCTCTCGAGGAGGTACGGGTACACAAAGGGGCTGGGCCCAAGGGCTCATACTCCGGTTAGGGTCAACCGGTTGGAATTTTGGCTACAGTACTATGAGAATCAAGAAGAGGCGGGGGTTTTGAGGGAAGGGTTTCAGGAGGGGTTTCAATTGGGTTACACAGGACCGCAGATCAGGAGATGGGAAGATAATTTACAATCAGCCTCAGAACATAAACAGGTAGTACAGGACAAGCTTAACAAAGAGGTGCGGGAGGGTAGAATGCCGAGTCCTTTCAAGAACTGGCCCATGGACAATCTAATTATATCCCCAATTGGCATAGTTCCAAAAAAAGAGGCAGGGAATTCTGGTTGATTCAGCATTTGTCTTGGCCGGAAGGGAGATGGGTCAATGATTTCTTTGATGAGGATGAGGCCACAGTGTCTTACTCATCAGTTGACGTGGCCATGTCACTGGTAGTGACGGCGGGCGCAGCAGCACCAATGGAAAAATGCGATACTAAATCAGCGTTTTGGCTGCTTTCAGTACACCCAGACGATTATCAAGTCTTGAGTATCCTCTTCAAAGGAAAGAGGTACGTGGACAAAGAAAACATTGTCGATGGGCTGCTCCATTTTGTGCCCATTGTTTGAATGTTTCAGCATATTTCTGCTGTGGCTGTTTTCATTGCGCACAGGGCACCAGTTGGTGACACACTATCTGGCATGCACCAGGTGTGGACAATAACATTGCAGATGCTTTGTCTTGTTTACAGTGGGGGAGTGTCTCGTTCACAGTGGGGGAGATTCCTTGGGCTGGCCAAGGATGCCAACAGGAACCTGATGCCCATGCCTCAGCATCTGTGGTACTTAGGTAAGGTAGAATGTTACAATTGGTGGTAGGGTCGCTTGCAGAATCCACTAGGCTGACCTACATCCTGGCCCAGAGAGAGTTTTGCGTTTGGGCGCATAGTGGTGGGACGTAGGGTGGCTGCAGGCCGAGGACCTAATACAATATATCCTGGACCTCATTGACAGAGACTTATCGAGGGTCACCATTGCCGGTAAATTGTCTAGAATCGCATTCATGGGGAAACTGATATGGGGCAATGCCCCATCAGCAGGGTAACTGGGTAGGAGAATCCTAGAAGGTTGGACACAGGAGCAGGACTCGGTGGCCAGAGTTAGGAAGCCTTTATCATGGCAGATGTTGTGTCAAATGCTAGCAGTATTACCTGAGGTATGTAGAAACATGCATTTTTTCCACTTAGATGGTGTGGATGTTGTTTAAATTTCAATTTAAATTCCCTATTTCATGTCCATCACCTAGCATTAACCCCACATTAGGTGTACCAGGTGCACTACACCAGAGGGGCTGGCAGCAAACTGATAAGATGGGTGTACAGAGCTTCCCTGCAACATGGGAACCACTCCAGGGATTCACTCCGTACTAACTGGGAGACTAACATCTTCAAACCTCTGCACTATGTGGACTGGGCTTAAATATTAAAATTTCCCCGCAAAGTATTGTACGGTTTCCATTTTAAGAATATTCAACGTAATATTCTGAAATGAGCCTACCTTATACCTGTCTGAAATAATAAAATATACGTGGGAGCCACAGCTGCATGTCCTTGCTGTATATATTTAGATGGCAAGTTGCTTCATATGCTTTGGTCGTGCCCCGCCTTCCTTTCATACTGGCAAAGAGTTCTTGAGATGCTGTCAACCACAACGGGGGGGTGTACTAACGAATTCCCCAGAAGTGGTCATATTGGGCATATTCCCCCGTCCTAAGTTCGAGAAACCTCCACCAAATTCCTCCACCTGGCTGTTCTTCTAGCAAAATGCAAGATTACACTGCACTGGAAGGATTCACTTCCTCCGACTATCGTAAGTTGGACCAAGGTCTTGCTCTCTTGGTTCCCATCTGAGAGCACCTACTACACAGGGAGGAATGAGCTGGTATGAGAAAATACTTGATTACACAGGTGTGGTACATTTTGGTGAAGGGCTTTCAAGACTGCACCAAGGACGATACTCTCCCCTGTACTCCACCCAACACATACACTCTCTGTTCATGTATACTTGTTGTTCTTGTCACATCTGGACAACTACACAAGGCTGTGGTCTAAGAGCACGTACCTCCAACACACTTTCATGATTTCACCACTAGAACACTTTCTTCTAAGCACTACAGGATTCATTTCAGTTAAGGCAGCGGCAACTGGGTGAGGGGTGGGAAGGGATATTTTATGGGTCAGTTTGCTGCACAGAAAATTTGCAAAATTGTGTATTCCCTCTTCATAAATAGCCTAGCACTCTTCTGTAATTGTTTGATGGAATCTATTGCTACATACCTGGCTACTATCATGCTATGTGATCTCTTTTGGCAAACAATAATAAAATATTTTTTAAAACATATGGTAGTATTTCAATTTAGTACAATTGATCACAACATTGCATTGACATTTATTTGAAGTGAATGTTTCTAAAATGAACTTTAAAACACTCGTTAACCCTGTCTGTTCACAACACCAGAGGTGAACAAAGTGAACCAATTATCTGGTCTCCCTAACATCATTATGGCCAATATTATTGTCATCAATAATGGAATATTACATGCCAATAAAACATACAAGTGAGTTTTTTTGTACATAGTCCACCTTAAACTGAATTACTTGCAAGTGCAAGTAAATTAGGCAAATAAAGTAAATTGATTTGACTTCGATTACACAATTTAGTCATGCAAGGAACCGGAATTTTAATCCAGGCTTCCCGGTCACATATAGTGCACTTAAGAGACTGACTAGATTAATTTATTTTCCTCAATCCACTTTAAAACCAGAAGACAGTGTTTTTGTGCAATTCTGTAAGATAAATAGTACATTGTGTTGGATAAATACAGATTACAGGTTAATCTGATGAAATATCTATTTTTTTATTTTTTTTTATTTAAGAGATAAGGCAGTTTCAATTAAAAACCAATACATATCCAGAAAAATATAAATACGACATTCACAATATGCAATAGATTAATTTACATTATTCAAAGATAATACCATACATATTAAGAAATATAAATATAGAAATTCATGGTATGCAATAAAATTAATCAGAGCTATACAAAAGTTAATAACATACAATCATAGTTCATAAATACTTCATCCCAGCATGGCTCATGAATCTAAATTCCTCCAGTTCTTCACTGGTGCCCATATATTCATACCAAACTCCTGCTTCTTTCTTCCCTTAAATTCATTAAGGCAGGCTTCCAGATTATGAATACCCAACAACCTAGACAACCACATCTGAAACGTGGGGGCATTGGAATCTTTCCACCCAGCAGATATCAGCATTCGAAGTACTGCTACCGCAATAAATAACAGTGCTTGTGTGTTTCTTCCAACCTTAAGTTTGGCGTCTGACCCTAAAAGAACCAAGGTGGGGGATAGGTTGATGTTATTACCTAGCAGCCCCCTCAAAAACATTGTTATCTCACTACAAATTAGGGCCAGGCTAGGACAACCATGAAACATATGCACCATGTCTGCTGGACCTGTGTTACATCTTGGGCACTTATCATCTTCCCTTAACCCCCACCCATACAGTTTCGCGGGTGTATAATAAAGGTTAAACACCGTCTTGTAGTGTTGGGCCCTCAAGTTTGAAGCTCGAAATACTTTATTACTTAAGAGTAGGGCAAGGTCTATATCTACATCCGGGTGCCCCAACTTAAGCGACCACGCCACCTCAGTTTTATCCAGATCATCTGGGAGCCCGGAGACCAGAAAGTTATAAGCAGTACCAATCTTCCTTCCCCCGTTTTTTATATAATTAATCAGTTGACTATCTGGTACCAACACTAATTTTGGTCTTATTGCATATATAGTTTGGGCAACTTGCCAATATAACAGCCAATGATTTCCAGGGATCCCATACCTCCACTGTAGTTCATTAAAGCTGAATATATCCTCGCCCAACATGATATCACCCACACATCTTATCCCCTGTTCCCTCCATATAGCACAATTCTCATTCTGGCCTAGGTGAGCAAATAAACTCGATTTCCACAGGCTACTATTAGCATTTATTTTAGGGATTCCCAAGGTTTTACAAATGGTTTTCCACGTCCACCAAACCCCTTCAATAATCTTATATTTTGTCCTACTATAAAATCTCCGATCCACCTCGCACTGCAATAATCCATATGCCTTTCTACCCAACAGTAGCTCGAATATGGAAGGGGGATCTTGAATTTCATTAGATCCTACTGCTTGTAGGGGTTCAGATTGGATCAATATATTCATTTGTGTAAGAAGGCATGCCAGATGGTAAAGTTTTAGGTTCGGCAACGATAGACCGCCCCTATCCGCTGGTAGTGATAGATAATTAATAGAGCGTCTAATTTTACCATACTCCCACACAAACCTAACAAATGTAGATTCAATTTTCCTGATCATTGTTTCCCCTATAAATAGGGGAATAGCCCTGAAAAGATATAATATTTTGGGGAACATGGTCATTTTTAGGGCATTCACCCTACCAATCAAGGATAGATGCAGCACATCAATTCTTCTTAACTCTGTTTCGATTGAGCCCAGCAGTGGAAGATAGTTCTCTTCAACCATCTTCTCGACGGATGAATTAATTTTGACCCCGAGATAGACGGCAGATTCTACAAACCTATGATCGCTCTTCCTGATGTTTTTAGTGCAGATGATCTGGGTTTTCCCCTCATTCAGCCTATACCCGGAGTAGCTGCCAAATTCATTAGCCAGTTGTACTATTTCCGACATTGCTTAATGGGGGTCCGAGGTGGTAATTGCCAGATTATCGGCATAGGCTAACAGTTTTGTTGTGAATGCGTTGACCACCACCGGGTTTATTTGTCATGAGGCCAGGATTCTTTGTATAAAGGGGTCTATATACATAGAGAACAGAATCGGGGAGCAGGGGCACCCCTGGCGTGTCCCCCTCTTAATTATTATTTTGTCGGATTGATGCCCCATAACCGAAACCCTAGCCACCGGGTTAAGGTACATAGCTTTAATTGCTCTCAGAAAAAAGCTGCCAAACCCTCTGCCCACTAAAATACCCCAGAGATAGTCCCAGACCACACGGTCAAAGACTTTCTCCGCGTCGAGGAGGATCATGGCCATCTCCTCCCCCGCAGCACCCTGAGCGTCAAACAATGCTGTTGCCCTTCTAATATGGTCCGTGGTGCCCCTCCCTGGCACGAACCCATGCTGCCACGGGGATACGAGCTGGCCAATGATCCCCCCCAACCTACTCGCCCAGATCTTTGAGTATAGCTTTGTGTCTGCATTAATGAGTGTTATGAGGCGGTATGATCCTGGTAGTTCCTTGGGTTTCCCCTTCTTATGGAAAATAATGATTTTCGTCTCTTTCCATGATTCTGGTATTCTCCCTGTGTGTAGAATCCCGTTAAATAGGTCAAGCAAAATATGGGCAATCTGTTTTTCTAAACACACATATACCTCAAAGGGTATCCCATCGGGACCTGCAGCCTTACCCGCAGTTAACTCATGTAGGGCCTTTGTTACCTCTGTAATCTGTAGATCTTTTTCCAGTTCCTCCCGGTCCTGCCCATTTAATCTGGGACCGCCGTCCGCATAACCCGGACTTTGCTCGCTGGTCCACTCCTCTTCATCGTATAAATTTTGATAGAAATTATGAAATACTCTCGATATCTCTTTGGGCTCTGTATACTCAATACCCTCATCCTGTATACACGAAATTAAGTTTTTGGTCCTTTCCTGTCTTACCTGCAACGCCAGAGCTCTTCCTGCCTGCTCCCCTGTTTCGTAGCGTCTTGCCCTTGATACCTGATAGCTCCTAGCCTCCTTCTCCATAACTGTTTTCTGGAGGTTAGCTTTAATATTTGTAATTCTTGTAAGACTTCCGTGACCCTCCTGCCCTAGACTAATTTCCCTAATATGCTGTTTTTCTGCCATAGCAAGCCCATCCATCAGCTTCTCGACTTCTCTCCTATCCTCTCTCCTAAGCCTAGCTGAGCAACTAATTGTTTCTCCCTTCAGAGAGGCTTTGAAGGCCTCCCACACCAAATTCCTAGATGAGCTATACCGATTGGCATCATAAAACTCCTCTGCCCATTTCCTAAGATGTTCTACGAATCTGGTATCTAACAATAACTTCCGCTCAAAAGACCAGCTGGTTTGTTTCCTCTCAATACTGGGTATTTTACAGGTCATAATCAGAGGATTGTGGTCTCAGATTGATTTAGGGAGTTTTCTGATGCCAACCTTATTTGTTTCCGAGGAAGAGATCAAAAAATAGTCTAGCTTGGTGTATTTCACATTAGGAAAAGAGAATAGGTGTAGCCCGGGTCAAGAGGCTCCTTATCCCCCCAAACATCCTTAAGCCCATGGGAATTCTTGAGGGAATCTAGGGCTCGGAACACCCTTGGTTTCCGCCCAGAGTAGCCCGCCGGATCATTCCAATCCACCAATATATTTAGATCCCCACAAACTATTATGGGGGTTGGCCAATTAGCTAGCTCTCCCTCCAGAAAATCAAAAACTTCTGGGTCGTCCTGGTTTGACCCATAGACCACACAAAGAGTGTACCCTAAGTTGAGTTCCACTATCGCCCATCTACCACCACTATCTGCCTTATGTCGTTTAGCCCCCCCCAAATAAGGTTTAGCCAATATGGCGACCCCCCTAATGTTTGACGTTTGTGAAGAGCAAGACAGAATTTCATACCCCCTCATTTTCATCATATTTTGTTTAACCCAAGGGAGATGGGTCTCCTGCATACAGAGGATATCAATGTTATTATACTTTGCAAAATACTCCACATTATGCCGTGTTCTCACATCGTTCAAGCCGCCTACATTAGCTGTGCAAATATTAATGCTTGCCATGCTTTTGATCTAATTCTCCCTGTAGAACCTGAATTGTGAAAATATTCAGCGAAACACTCCTAGCTCTGATAATTTCTTCTTCAAAACTCCTTATCTCCATTTTTTTTGCTTTCTCCCCTCCCGTCCCTCCCCCTCCCTTCCCTCCCCCTCCCCCCCACCCTTTCCACCCACCCCCCTTCCCCGGCGCTCCCCCACCCTTACTCGTGAGGCGCTCAGACCTGGTCTGTGCGTGTGATGGATACAGTGAGAACAGTGAAGCCCTTCCAAGACAGTCCTTTACCAATCCTAACCCCCCTACCGCCCTCTACATTGCTATACCCTACCAACCCATGACCCTTCGCTTACACTTCAAAATTGCTACAATGACCAACCGGCCATTCTTATGACTCCGAGTCTGCTACTTTACTTCCTGTGAGAGTCCAAAAACTCTTTGGCTTTGATTTCGGATGAGAAATAAATCGTTCTCCCCTCATTGATAATTTTTAGTTGTGCTGGGTTTATCAGGTAAGCCTGCATCTTCTTCTCGATAAACGGTTTAATCAATTGTCTGAGTCGCCAACGTCTCTCCACTGTTGCGTGGCAAAAATCAGGACGAGCAAAGAAACAGACCCCGTCCACATTCCTCTTGGCGTCTGGTCTTGCCTTCTCCGAGATCGCCTGCCTAAGCAAAAAGTTACTCACAAAGATAAGAATTACTCTGGGTTTATCATCCCCCTTTGCCCCCCTTTTGATTTTAAACGGGAAGCGGTGCGCTCGTTGAATTTCTGCGGCCCAGTCCCAGCTCGTGAGCTCAGGGAATGCTTGCCCGAATAGTTTAATGACATAGGCCCTTGTATCAGATCCTTCCATACCCTCGGGTATCCCAAGAATCCGGAGGTTGTTTCGCCTGAGCCGATTCTCCATATCCTCCAGCTTCCACTGGATGTCTGTTATTTGCGAGCTCTGGCCCTCGACTTTATTTGTTGCCGCTGCGGCCTCTACCTCTGTTGAGACCACCCTGTCTTCGAGATTAGTCACTCGATCCCCCAGGTTGATGCAGACCTTGGATAACTTCCTAACTACACCCTGCATTTTCCTTACTGCCGCTCTAGACTTTCGACTATCCTGCCGGGCTTCCTCCCTGTGGGCCAAGATCTCCTTATGTATGGTCTCCAAGAGTGGCATCTGGGCCGCCGCTCCCCCGGACTAACCTGCAGGGGCATTGCCGACGAGTGGTCCCAGCTTAGCTCACCTTGAGAGTGCTCTCGAGCTTTGTGTGATTTCACTGCCGTCACAGATAGGTCCAGCTCATGATCACTCTCTGAGTCCAAATCAGATCCCAGATTGGAACTGTCCTCCTCTGACCATTCGCCCCCCTCCGACACTGAGAAGAAGCATTCACTCGGGACTTTTTCGTTCTCTTTGCGTTTTTCAGCCTCAGGGCGACCTCCCGGATGCCCCTGGCATACTTTTGGCGCCTCGGCAGATTCCTGCTCAGCCTGAGCATCTGCTGTGTACTCAGCCTCATCCTTGTCAGCCCGATTCACTTGACTTATATCTCCTTCTTTGGGATCTCCTGAACCCGGTCCATCCTGGTCAGTTGTCTGACTAAAGCACTGAGGTCCAGCGTTTATATCTGCTACCTCGCCTTCAATCATTCTGTTACTGTTCGCAGCATCATTTTCTGCATCCTCGGATACATTGGGCTTTAATGCCTTGGTACTTGTTACTTCCCCATGTTCCACTTGTTCTTGTGCGCCTTTAAGCACCGGAATCACATCCTGATTGCTTGGCGTTAGCACGACTACATTCTCAGTTATCGATATATCATTCCCCCCTCCTTCCACTGCTGGCGATGTATTTTTTAACCCCTTCTCCTTAACCTTAGAGAAAAAGTCAGCAATTGGGGCAATGGGGGCTGCAGCCATGGCTTGTCTTGTTCTAGATGCAATTTTCTTCTTTACCTGAGGGGACTGTGTTTTCGGATCTACTTCAGCTAATGTTGGTGCCGTCTCCCCTCCTGTCTTCTTTTTCTTTTCTGTAGCAGTTTTGTTTCCCGTATTTACTTTAGGAGCCATTGCTTTGACTTTGCTGTCGGCCCCGCAGTTCTTTTTAATATTCTCCGTTCCTTCTCTGCTCACGTTCTGTTTCACTCCCGATTCTGCCGACTCTAGGTCTGCTTCTGGCTTCGCTCTCGCTGGTCTGCTCCGCGGAGTTTCACCTTTGCCCCGCCTCCTCCTCCTCCACTGCTGATGCCGGGACCCAGCGAGAGCCGACCACGTCGGCCCCAGAGATCTCCTTTCAATCCGCCCTGAGACAGTTACCGACCGGTATTTGGAATTTCAGATGTAGGGACCATTATTTTACAGAATCGGTAAATTTACAGATTCTGTAAAATACCGAATCGGTATTTTTACCGATTCGGTAAATCCAAATGTAGGTGACACTCCTGAGAGTGCCACAGGCCCTTAAGAATCCTATTGTGTGGTAAAATACCGAATCCAGGTGTGCATGCACATCTGTGCATGCACACTGTGCAGTGTGACACACAGACATGCCCTGAGGGCATGTATGTGTGCCACATGTCACACATGCCTTTACTTGGGGTGCTAGAGGGTGTCAAAGTGACACCCCCTCCACCCTTGCAACATTCGGTATTTACGATTCGGTAAATACCGAATATTTTACTTTACCAAAACTCTTTTTTCTCTATAAATGCATTTAAAAGCACTTTCAAATACCTGAGTTCCTAATACCAGATGTACAAAAACCTGTTGCATTTGATTTTATAGATTATAATCTGACGTATTAATGTCAATGCTTCACATGTTAAAGAAATACACTTCTTTTGAATTTTGAAGCAAATCTATCATATTTTACGCAATGTTTGTAATATGATTTACATAGCAAACATAACAAGGCTCGGCTCGTACACAGGCTCTAAGATCCGAGCCAGACCCATGGCTCGGCTCTCCTTGTGTTCTAAGCTGTTAAATGCAATTGAAGTGCATTAAAAAGTATGGATACTGCATTGAGAACTGGGTCACGGAGAGCAGAAAAGCAATTAAAGGCGTGACTTAAAAAAATAAAATAGTCTGTAACTATTTCGTTGATCTTTCATCATCAAGTAACTGCATGTAAAATAATGCACACCTTACCTAAAAAATAAATGAAAGTTAAACTAATCAGTGAAAATGCACTATTACACACAATATATTATAGGCTGCAACAAAATGCTCATATAAATTCAGGTTAAACATGAAAGTGCTTCTAAAGTATAGCTTTCAGTAATATACAGATTATAACTGGTGGAAACGTTTTTTATAACTGCCATTAACAGCAGGCACTCCACAGCTTAGTTGAGAACACCCTTACAGTGTCTCTAAAAAATATCTGTGTCATCAGGAAGCTTCAAGTGACACATTCAGTTAACGCCTCCTTAGCAGCCTTTACATTTGCCAATTAACAAATTGTACACATTTACATTTCTTTGGGGAAGCCGACACCCTGACGTGAAGGCTTGTTTTTTGTTTATTCGTCTCTCTCTACCTCCGCAACACAGCACAGGAAACTCCCATCCTTCCACTTCAGCTAAGAAGTATAAGTTGTCGGAATTAACTTTCATCCATTAGCTGAAAGGCTAAAAGTTTTGGGCAAATGCCCAGAATCACAGGGGGGTTTTGGCGTCGTTACCGAGACTTGAACCCAGATCCCCAGGTCCGAGGTCGAGCGCCTTAGCCGTTAGGCCAACCCCTCTCCCCTACTAGTGATTAGAGTTATCTCTATATACATAGGGAGGGGATACACATGGATATACTCTAAGAGTCACATAGAAATGGAAGAGAGCACAACGGTCTACTGCATATACTAGTGATTAGAGTTATCTCTATATACATAGGGAGGGGATACACATGGATATACTCTAAGAGTCACATAGAAATGGAAGAGAGCACACCGGTCTACTGCATATACTAGTGATTAGAGTTATCTCTATATACACAGGGAAGGGATATGACTGATATACTCAAGGGTCACATAGGAACGGTAGATGGTACAAAGATCTACTGCAATTACTAGTGATAAGAGATATCCCTATCAACAAAAATAAGCACACATAGTAGAGATCCTCAGGCAGAGTTCCCTTAAGTGGGGTTGTAGGGGGGACGAAGTCACAACACCAAGGTAGGGTTGTAGGAAATCAAGGGTAGGGAGAGAAGGCAATGCATAAAAGGGAGGAAACATTTGAGGAACATCAAGGGGGAAACGAGGGAAAAGGGTAAAAGACGAAGGAATGGGCAAGTAGACAAGCCGGGGACAAGAGAAAAACGTCCGAGAGCAGCAGCAAAATGGCGGGCAGGAAAAGTGAGGAGGTCCATGAGAGTCTGTGGTCCACCAATACAGTGCCTCAAGTGTTTCCCGTACCAGGGTGAGTAGTTAAGGTCATCCGACACTCCGATGCATCTTATAAGAATGCCCCTGGCCAAAATGAAAGAGCCCTGTTCGGCCTGATGCCTGCTTGTAGACAGAGACGGTTGGTATGAAACATTGTCCTGCAAGGCTTCGATATTCCCTACCACAGTCATGGTGCAGGCATGTGGTATTCCTCAGCACGCTGTGTGGTAGGCTGGCGCGCGCACACCACCATGAGCAGGTCCGTGGAAATCCAGATCAGTCTTGCGTGATCCCGGGGCAGTCTGGTGATGTCGACAGCCTCAGCGCTCCAAGTGGAGGAATCCAGCAATTCTTAAGATCAGGGGCAGCTTTTGGTATGTGAGGGCAGTGAGAGTTGGGTTCAGAAGCTCAATAGGGGGAGCCGATCGCCAGTTGCAGGTCGCCGCCAGCCGCCATTTTAAGGTCAGGCATGCGCGGGAAGGGATATCGTTATTAGGACTGCCTCCAGTAAAATGCCGCTAATGAAGCACCTGGGTTTTGTAAAGCTTGTATCAGACTCTGTGCTGCGACCTTCAACCGTACCTCCTGTTTGGGATAGCAGCTGTCGGCGCTCTCAGTAAAGGTTGCGACCGCCATTTTGTACGCCGCCGCCTTCTACCCCGCAGTGCAGATTTTCACCGCTCCCACGGCACCAGCAACGATCGGAGCAGCCCTGCAAGTGCCCCACACTCTCTGGTTCAGGTAGGGAGCATCGGTGTCGAGGAGAATGCTCTCCAGTGGCCAGGAGCCGTGCCGGAGCAGAACGTGGACCGGGAGCCGAGGCAGACCCCCGCCTGTTGCTCCGCCCCTCCGCTTAGCGCCCTCGCCCGCATCCCGCTCCCATCTCACTGCAGGCACCGGGTGTTCCGACGCAGTATGCAGTGCCGGGGGCCCAGATTAGAGATCGCGATCGGCAATTAGGTAGGGCAGCTAGGTAGGCTCTGCACATTGGAATAATATACACTATAGATTTGACATAGGACTGAGGTCAGTATATCTCTATCGAGTACATTAATCTTAATTACTTTTGTGTGCCAGCTAACTCAGAGGTCACTAGAAACTTCTTGAATGAACAAGAAGGGATTTGTTTCTGACAACCGCATAAACATGACAACTTTGTTTCCCTTTAGAATCGGAACATGTCTCAGAATCGTGGAAACAGTTTCACTCAGTCATTCGTGCATGCTTCGTTTCTACAGAGTTGCACAGAAATAGAGAGACAGGCATTTCAATAAAAAGGGTTTATTGAACAGTCTTATTTCTCATGCAAGAGATATGAACAGCTACAATCGACAGACAGAATGCGAAGTATAATACATACAGCGTTAGCAGTAAGATAAAATAATACTGCAATAGCATGGTCTGTAGTTATGACATATATAAAAATACATACATAAATAACACAGGCTAAAATACTCAACTGGTTCTTCTAAAATAATCCTACACCAGTGTACCTAAACTAAGTGTAGTACGAGGGAAGAAGTAGGTGCTGTTTAGCTATAGTCTAGTTTAGCTTAAGGTTAGTTTTGACAAGAGTTGCCAATAGTTTCTCTAGGTTCTAGTCTGCTCCATACCTTAGAATGAGAGAGGTTGGTATCTCTTTCCCGGGACTCGATCTCTAACAACCCACAAGGGGAGTCAGAAACACTGGAGCTGGGTTCTCTGTGAGGAGGATGGCAGCGTGTGGTCAGTGCGTCAGTTGGGGACTTGACTTCCTTCGGGATTTGCTGTGGCGAGCCACGTCGTGCAAATAGGTAGCCGAACCGCACCGTGCCTTGCCATAGCAAGTGAAGGTATATTTATACCTTGAAGGTGTTTAGGAATGCCAGTATTGACGTACAAGTCGGGTATAAGAATGTCATGAATGAACCCCTAAGGAATAGATGTTCATGCATATCTTGGAGAAATCAATATCCAGGAAGTCCTAAAGGCTTAAGAGTCTGGTTTTCCAAAAACTCGTTGTGACGAAGAGGTACGAATGTAGTTGACCATGCCTGTATTTGGTTTGCATGAGCAATGCCTAAATAAGGGCTGGATTTCTATGCCTAAATAAGGGCAATGTGAATTGTACCTATACAAGGGCATAAATCAGGCAATCTATATACTGTATCTAATTCGACACAAAACTGCCATTCCACTTTCGTACGAACGACATTACTAAATCCTAAACGTTAAAAATATGTAAAATATAGCTACACACAAAGTGCTAAAACATGTCACAAATACATTGTAAAAAATGGATCACTGACATAATATCGAATACACAAATATAGCATTACCAAAATATCGAAGGAAAAATATAGAATGCAAAAATATCGAAGAAAAAATATAGAATGCAAAAATATCGAAGAAAAAATATAGAATGAAAAAATATTGAAGAAAAAATATAGAATGCAAAAATATCGAATTCCTACCCACAAACAGGTAAGTACAAAAATATTGAATCAAAAATATAGTTTTAAAAAATATAGTTAGTCAACAGGGCCGGACTGGCCATAGCGGGCACCGGGCAATCCCCCGGTGCGTCGCACGGGTGGGGGGCCGGTGTGGGGCCCTTTGGGCCCTTGGGGGCTGTTTTTGTTACAGGGCCGTTTTTGACCCTGTAACAAAATCGGCCAAAAACCGGCCCGGCAAACGGGGGGGAATGACTGAGCACTTTGCCAGGGCCGGTTTTGGTTCCCAGTCCGGCCCTATTAGTCAAAATATCGATTTTTTTTAAATGTCTTAAAATTAATGTAAAATTAATGAAATAATAAATATAATTAACTAAAACATACTTAAAAATACTTAAATAACCTTAAAATTATTAAATAATTAATTTTAGTTAAAAAAACATACAATTTTATTTTTTAATACACATATATATATATATTAACATACTGTTAATAAAAAATGTACAATATTTTTACCGTAGGATAACGGGAGGGTAACATTGACTATTACCACTCCAGTGAGTGCAACAGTAGGGAAAACGTTGGATAGCGTAGGGGTAAAAATTAGTATTTCCACTCCAGTGATTGCAACAGTAGGGAAAGCGTTGGATAGCTTAGGGGTAAAAGTTACTATTCCCACTCCAGTGAGTGCAACAGTAGGGAAAGCGTTGGATAGTGGGAGGGTAAAAATGACTATTCCCACTCCAGTGAGTGCAACAGTAGGGAAAGCGCTGGATAGCGGGAGGGTAAAAATGACTATTCCCACTCCAGTGAGTGCAACAGTAGGGAAAGCGTTGGATAGCGGGAGGGTAAAACTTACTATTCCCACTCCAGAGAGTGCAACAGTAGGGAAAGCGCTGGATAGCCAGAGGGTAAAAATTACTATTCCCACTCCAGAGAGTGCAACAGTAGGGAAAGCGTTGGATAGCGGGAGGGTAAAAATTACTATTCCCACTCCAGAGAGTGCAACAGTAGGGAAAGCGTTGGATAGCGTAGGGGTAAAAATTACTATTCCCACTCCAGAGAGTGCAACAGTAGGGAAAGCGTTGGATAGCGTAGGAGTAAAAATTACTATTCCCACTCCAGAGAGTGCAACAGTAGGGAAAGCGTTGGATAGTGGGAGGGTAAAAATTACTATTCCCACTCCAGTGAGGGCAACAGTAGGGAAAGCGTTGGATAGCGGGAGGGTAAAAATTACTATTCCCACTCCAGTGAGTGCAACAGTAGGGAATGCGTTGGATAGCGTAGGGGTAAAAATTACTATTCCCACTCCAGAGAGTGCAACAGTAGGGAAAGTGTTGGATAGCGTAGGGGTAAAAATTACTATTCCCACTCCAGAGAGTGCAACAGTAGGAAAAGTGTTGGATAGCGTAGGGGTAAAAATTACTATTCCCACTCAAGAGAGTGCAACAGTAGGGAAAGCACTGGATAGGGTAGGGGTAAAAATTACTATTCCCACTCTAGTGAATTTAACAGTAGGGAAAGTAATGATTTAATATATTAATAAAAATAAATTAAATATCAATACCAATAGGGGGCGCTAGAGGGCGCACTGCGGGATGGCTGGCTAAAAAGGCAGCTCCGCCGGACGGACCCATGTCCTGCATGATTTCCCCGCTAATGTGGCAGCACAATTGTACAAATTAGCAGAATTGGCAACCGGAATGTACTGGGGAGCTGTGGAGTGCTTCTGAGCGAGACTACGCCAAAGACTTGCAGAGAAAACACTCACCGGGTCTGATGAGAGCTGCAGACGGAGCTCGGCAAGATGGCGCCCACTAATTTAACGGAGCACTGAATATGGCGCCAGAAAATCTCCGGTGCAACAACCAAGTGCAGGAAAGCCTAAACCGAGGAGCACTGCGGCCAACAGCCGAGCCGGGAGATGCGATAGATGGCGAGAAATAGAGACTTTTGGACCGTACCCTGGGAACATGTGGCAGCGATACGGAATACAAGTTAAAATAGCGGCGCCCATTACAATTTCGTGTCTCTGGGCCTGATACAGGAACCCTAACTGCCCCGTCGGACGCCAGCTGCAGGGTCCTTACAACAGAGGGAGCACGGCCACAAGTATTAAGAGCGCTGGCAAAATCCGGGCAGAGTCAATGCTGGCGCGGCATTCCACATGATGAGCTACATTGCGGCTGGATGGAACTTCAGCATTACGAGCACCTTCAGTGTTACGCCAGCACAATCGTGAGTACATAGGAGACACACTTCAGTGCCATACCAACACAGCTGCCTGAGACTGTAAAGCTATCTGCACTGTGCTATCTGCAATACAACGCACATGGATGATACGTGTCCACTGAGCCTGCAGCGGCTGGGGGCAGCATGGCGGAGACTGCTGGCGGCCATTTTATAAAAGCTTCAACTACATCTGGGGAGGCCTAATCGGCGGTTCTGACTCAAAAGAAATGCGACGCGGCCTGAGATAGGCACATTTATGAAGCCTCTACACAACTGTAAAGCACACTGCAGCATCTAGATGACAACGCGGCCCTTGTAGTTAACGGTCCTACTGTACAGCCCTGTACCAGCGCACTGTCACACGCTTGACATTTGCGGATTGAGAATCTCTGCCACCACCTGTCTCATTATACAGGACATTGATGTTCCGCACTAGAACTTTCTAATGGGGAACCCCTCCGATGATCCACTTCCATAATCTGGGTTATCATCCTCCCCATATACTACTAGCACTGGCGATACTGTTTTAAGGGAAGGGACATTGGCTGAGTACCAACGCCGCTCAACTGTGAAGTTAGTGCAGAGACGACCCAATTGCACAAAAAGGGGAAACCTGACAAGCAACAGCCGAAGCTGACCTTCGAAACGCGGCGATCGGTACGAGGCCCCACGACCCAATCAGATACTGAGGCAGAGACGGATGGTGCTCCAGAAACAGGCATGGAATCCATCCTAAAAGCAATCCAAACTAGCCTTCAAGACATTAAGGGAAAGCTAGATCACCTAACATGCCGCGTGGATAACATGGCGACGAAATTGGACAGACAAGGAGAGAGGCTGGATGAGGCTGAGAATCGGTTGTCGGCTGTGGAGGACGAGGCGCGAGCTAGCACTACTAAATGTAATGGGATGGAAAAAGTACTGGAAGTGATAAAGAATAAGGCGGAGGATTTGGAGGCACGATCGCGCCGCACCAACGTCCGAATTGCAGGAGTCCCGGAGTCAACAAATACGGGCCGCATGGAGACGTATGTGGAGGACCTCTGCCGGAAGATATTTGGCGAAGACCATCTTTCACCGCTTTTTATAGTTGAGCGTGCCCACAAGTCGCTGGCACCTCGTCCACCAACAGGTGCACAGCCTAGGCCCATAGTGGCTCGTGTACTGAACAATCGAGAACGTGATAGCATATTGCGGATGGCGAGGGAAAAGAAGCAAGTGAACTACCAAGGCAACCAATTGGAGTTTTACCCTGACTACACTACGGCGGTGCAGCAGGCGCGTAAAGAGTTTGCAAATGTTAAGGCGAAATTAAGAAGCATGCAGGTGGAATATGCAATGCTATATCCAGCACGGCTGAAGATCACCTGGGACGGCAAACCATCAATCCTCGCCACTCCGAAGGCAGCTCAAGATTTCATCAAGAAGATCACAAGTCAACGGAAGGAGCGAAGACAGGCTGAGCAAGCACATGACTCGGACTGAGCGACCAGCGATGAAAGACCCCCTGCGCCAACTATCTCCGCAAGTATGACGGCTGTAGTGCAAATTATTGATAGATCAGCGTCAGATACCTCACACCTGTTAGACATAAGCCACTCCACAAGCGGTAAGTCTGCCTTACAGGCAAAACTTAACTTTTGAACATTGTCATGTAATATACACTGGTAAACAGTGACCACAATGGGCACAACACATATATGGCAGATTCATGAGACTTTGAACTGTAAAACTGCTACATGGGAATGTGATGTATATATGACTGTCAGACTTTGCCTGTGAACAACGTGGCTTTCCATAGTGAATGGGAAGGTAAATACGATCTAGACCCTGTCATCAGAGTGATCCGAGACACTATATTTGATGTTACGGAATATGCCGACCTGATGTACTTATGTTCCAAAGCACGGCAGTCATCTCTTGAATGGGAGCATTGGCGACTTGCAGATGTCCATTTGACACTGGCTATCAGGGAGGTTCATGTTGTGGAAAATGTTGGATGCTGTTGTCTAGTTCTTAACATGGTTTATTGATGTATCGGGCGCTTGCGGCTCCCGCGCGAGGCTAATCATAGCTATGGTGGTACTACATTTTATGTTCTCCTGAAGGAGTATAAACATGTAGCATTTGGAGGAAGTAAAGAAGATTCTAAGCATAAGCATGTATTTAAACCTATGGTATTACGCTCGATATAATACTCGGTTGTAATGTTCAAAATAATTACAGTTCTGTTAATTCTATTCTAATGTGAATTCCGTAGTTCATGCCAATGACCAATTTACGGTCTGTTCACATCCATTTACTTGGATGGTGTTGTGCACCCTAGGCGGACCCCCACATGGGTACTCCCCATACAGTTAATGACCTATTGGAGTTTTAGGGATGGGTATGGCTTCGGCAGGATTGGGCTGCTGATGTGGGTGGGGGGAGGAGGGGTTGGGAATATGTTTTGTTTAACGGGCCACAGCACTTGAGATGCATTGCTGAAATAAAAGATGAAAGTATTACTTGTGTTGCAGTATTTGTGTGTACACATTACTGGATCTGCAATATAGGAGGACAATGCATACATGACTTGTGTAGATCCGTTTCTCCATACCTGTATCGATTATGACTAACAGCGTACCAGGTAGATTGTCTTTAAATGTGCTTACATGGAACATACGCGGATTTACTAATCCGAAGAAAATCAGACAAATGTTCGCATGTGTGGATAGATGGCATATCGATATTGTGTTGTTGCAAGAAACTCACATCGCCCCATATACACATACTCATATAGGCAGACGGTGGGCCGAATCAACTCATAACTCCACGTACTCTTCCTACTCTAGGGGGGTCTCGATCCTGGTGAAGAAGGGCACAAACTTTACAGTTGAGAACACGATAAATGACAGCCAGGGGCGCTATCTTATCATTACAGGGATATTGCGAGGACAACGGTTAACATTTATAAACACTAACGGGCCAAACATTGATGCGCCTGACTTCTACCACGAGGTATGGCAACACTTACATGAGGAATCAGACCGAACATTGATTCGGGGCGGCGACCTGAACCTGGCCTTGGATGATCAAATAGATAGATCAGGGATGACTACTGAACCCCACAGAAAAGCGCGGACTAAAGTACTTAATATTATGGCCGATTTGAATCTACACGATATATGGAGGGTGCACAATTCAGGGGTTATCGAAGCAACACACACCTCGGCAGCGCATGGCAGCTGGTCCCGTATTGATTACTGGCTAGGCTCAGAAGCAACACTATTATGGACCACGGGAATTAAGCATATGCCTAAAACTCTTTCAGACCACAATCTCATCATATTGACCCTTCAGATACCGCATTACTCACTGCCTCCATATAGCTGGAGGTTTAATGCCGCTGCCCTTACAGATTCAGTATACGCCGATACTATAGCCACGGCAATCAAAGATTATTTTCAATTGACTGAACAATCCAAAGATGACCCATGCCTTCTTTGGGAGGCTTTCAAAGCCACATTGCGAGGGGTTTGCATAAGTACCACAGTGGGGATATTACGGGATATCCGAGCGCAACTGACACGTTGCGAGACACAACTGAAATCGCTAGAGAGTCAGTATGAAAGAACTCATGACACTTCTGTGCTGGGGGAGATATGAAAGACGCTCACTGAATACCAATCCTTTGCTATGGATGAGATTAAATATATCCACAAGCGTCCCAAAGCTAGAGCGTTTGGTGAAGGAGGCAGGCCAGGTAGGGTGCTGGCATCCAGAATTTATGAAGGGCGTAGATATCAAGCAGTGCTGCAGATACGGGACGAGGAGGGATCCATCTGTTCAGTTCCGATGGGAATTTCGCAAGGGTTTGTCAAAACCTATAGCAAACTGTACAAATCTCAACCAACTGCGTCACGCGCCGAAATATTTACATACCTTGAAGACGTAGCCATTGCGTAGCTCTCGGACGCGCAAATGGCCTATTTGTCGCTCCCAATTACTGTAGAGGAGGTGTCAGAGATAATTAAATCATTACCGAACGGAAAAGCCCCAGGCCCGGATGGGTTCACATGCGAATTTTACAAAACTTACATTGATGTGTTGGCACCCCGACTGGTTGCGATGTTTGGTGAGGCCTTTGAGAAAGGTATACTCTTGCCAACGCTGCGAGAAGCTGTGGTGATAGCACTATTAAAACCAGCAAAGGCTCCCGCAATATATGACTCATACCGGCCTTTATCTTTAATCCATGTTGACTCTAAGATTTTAGCCAAGATACTTGCGACGAGATGCAACCTCTCATGACCAACCTGGTCCTCCCAGACCAGTCTGGTTTTATACCGTCTAGAGCCACCACGCATAATGCCCGAACGTTGTTCGCCCTATCCCATTATCTAGTTCCAAGCACCAAAGCTGTGGCGGTCATGTTAGATGCCGCCAAGGCGTTTGACTCCATTGAGTGGTCTTACATCATCACAGTGCTTAACAGGATGGGTTTTCCTCCAATATTTACACAGTGGGTTAAGCTTTTATACACGCAGCCGGTAGCCAGAATTCGGATCAATGGCTATGTTTCTGACACAATCAATATAGAACGCGGGACGAGGCAGGGATGTCCACTGTCCCCCTTATTATTTGCCCTTGCCCTTGAACCGCTTGCTTGTAAGGTCAGACAGCAACACTACCCCTCTGCGCTGCAGTTTCCAAGTAGGCCCTTGCACATTTCGCTTTAAGCGGACGATACGCTACTATATGTTTGTGACCCTGAACAACATCTAGCACCACTGTTGCGAGAGTATATTAAATTCGGAGGGCACTCTGGACTCCAAATAATTGGGACAAGTCTTCTATCATTCCTTTACCTGACACCACCCTACCACACACTACTGAATTTCCACTAGAGTGGCAAGATGACCCCGTCAAATACCTTGGAGTATGGTACCACAGAGACCCGGAAATTGTTATCAGAACTAATGATGGTAGAGTGTTATCTTCATTAGATGACAAGGTGAATCGCTGGATACAGTTGCCGTTATCGCTTGCTGATCGTATAGCAATTGTTAAAATGGTACTGCTCCCCAAACTCCTTTACCTTTCCAACAACATCCCAATTCCCCCCCCAAGAGAAGTTTTCAAATGGATATCCTCAGTAGTGCTTAAGTTAATATGGGCAGGCAAACAGGCACGTATTGAATTACGCACTTTGACTTTACCAAACTCCAGAGGGGGACTCTGCGTACCGGACTTTCTCCTATACTATCTATGTGCTCAGGCACAATATGCCACATACTGGTATCATAAGATTCCGTACCTGACACACACGGCTGTAGAGGAGGGGGATGCACTACCAATACCTCTAACTGCAATTATTACACATCGCCGACCACGACTATATGCTAAAGACATTAATACCATTGATGCCACCAATGCTGCGTGGCAACGGATAGGTCACCTGGCACATAAGTTACCCCTTTATGCTCCGGCCCTACCATTGCATTTCCACCCTGAAATATCTGTATCCAGCGAGGAGGTGGGTATGGGACTACTGCGTCAAGTAGGACTGGATACAGTAGGAGACCTATACAATAACGGGAGGTTCAAAACAACACAGGACTTATCGTATATACAGAATCAAACACTACTGTTCCGCTTCACCTATCATAGACTGCAGGGGGCGATCAAAAAGTTATATCCAAATGAGCCGCTACAACTTGACACCTTACAGCTTATACTTACCTCTCCAAACACCACACACTTAGTTTCCCGTTTATACACTGTAGCGCAAACTGAAATAACTTACAACACTCACAAAGCCATGGAACGATGGAATGATGTACTAGAAGTTCCCCTTACGGAGGCGGATTGGCAGACAACATGCACTCTGATCCAAATACTCACGCCTAACGGCAATTTACGACTTGTCCATTTTAAATATTTGCATCAAGCGGATTATACGCCTGTGAAACTTTACAGATATGGTCTTCGATCAGAGGCGAACTGTAAACGATGTGGTTTCGATCAGGCTGACTTCATTCACTTAGCATGGCATTGTTTGAAGATACGTTCCTATTGGGAAAAAGTCACCTCAGTATTGGCAGAAATGGTGGGAATTGACATTAATTGCAGCATTCGCGTTTGTCTATTGGGGTTATTGAATGATGTCCGGAAACGAACGTTTTGTATGGTAGCGCTGTTGCTCGCCAAACAAAGAATCTCCATGTGCTGGGAAAGCAAGACCGCGCCTAGTGTCAAGCAATGGTTCTGTGAGATGGTCCACTGTCACGATACGTTACGAACATATGAAGAAGAACTACCTGCTCGCTCCAGACCGAAAGACTACTGGAAGTACTTAACAGACTATTTAAGTGCAAATCCTACTACTTAAGGGTATGTATTAAATATGTCCTCCTGTCTCTTTGCTGTAACATGTGTACTTATGCAAAGTATATGTTAATGTACATCTTTTCTTTTTATCACTTGGATGGTGAATGCGGTAGTGTAATGGCCTGTATTGTTTTATGTATACATTATGAAATTTCAATAAAAAGATTTTTTTTTAAATATATCAATACATATAAAACATTAATTAAAATTAATTGCCAATTTAATAGTATGTAATAATTAATCAATTATAAATACAAACAAATATAAGTTATTAAAATCAATTACCTATTCATAATTAATTAACAACTAATTAATTTTCAATAACAAAAGCTAGTTAATAATGAAAAATGAATACCAATTAATAATTAATGAACAGTGAATTAATTATCAATACACAAAAAGTATTTTTAATATGTAATTATACTTCCCACCGTATTCCCCTATAAACCCACAATCCGCTACAGAAAATAAATTGATACAATTATCGTAATTATCAATTAATAAATTAATACAAATTAATTAACAATTAATAAAAATTAATTACCAATTACAATTAATTAACAATAAATAGAAAATCAATACCAATAAATAAATAAAAATGATTTACTTAATTTCAATTAAATTACTTCCCATCCTAGTCCCCTATAAACCCACAACCCACTACAGAAAATAAATTAATACAATTAACATAATTATCAATTAATCAATTAATAAAAATGAATTACCAATTAAAAATTAATTAACAATTATTTCAAAATAAATACCAATAAATAAATAAAAATATTAAATTAATTACAATTAAATTACTTCCCACCCTATTCCCCTATAAACCCCCAACCCGCTACAGAACTAAAACGCAAAATGAAATTAAAAATAATTAGTAATTTCTAAAAATTAATATTTAATTTAATATATTTAAATTACTTCCCACCCTATTCCCCTATAAACCCACAACCCGCTACAGAATTAAATTACGCAAAAATTAAATAACATAAAATTCATTACTTAAAATAAATTACAAAAATAATACACACTTTTCACTTATATACTAACATACAAAACACTTTAAAAAATTCGATATTATTAATAATTCGATATATTTTAATACCTATATTATATACTTCAATATTTTGACTTTCTATATTTTAAAAAATCGATATTATATTACTTATCTTCAATTCGATATTTTTCACCACTATATTCTGTCCAATCGATATTTTGTCCATTCTATATTTTGACTTCGATATTTTGGTAATTCTATATTTTGAATTAGATATTTTGTCTTGTTACCGTAAAAAATACATTAGAACGAGTTGTAAGCATAAAAAATGCATTGGTGCTGTACATATTAAAGCAATGTTTCATTCTAAGCATATATTGACAGTTGAATGCTAACTGAATGAATCATGAAAATATACATTTATGAAATGGCTCGTAAATACAGTAGAAAAAGGGCCGAAACCATTTCATGTCAAATTTACATAAATCAATTATTGTTGACAAGGTCACATATTGTCTCTAGAAGTATTCAAAGAATTCTGTTCTCTAAGTTTGTATTGTCAACGCTCCGTTCATCATCACCTTTGGTTTTTCCTTGTTCGCCATAAGTTGGCAGGGTATGCTCAGACATGAGTACCTTGCTCACTTTGCCACTGGAGTCAAGCAAGCCCGGCTGAAGTCGGCTGTAATGCCAGAAACCGGTCCTGGGAAGCTTGATTCCGGTCCAGGGAAGACATGGCTTGGCAGTTCGGGCTGGACTGTTCCCATGAGGCACAGGGTCAGACTGATTTGCATATGGCCACGTCTGACCTGGGGTGGCAAAGGGAGCTAAAGAACGGTGATGGATTAAACCCAGATCAGTTGACTGGGGGTGAGTGTTTGTATTGTCAACGCTCCGTCCATCATCACCTTTGGTTTTTCCTCTAAGAATAGTCCTACTATAAGAAGATTACTTGTGCCAAAAATGAAAAATGCAAATTTGGAAGAAAAAACAATTATCATAGGAAAAAAGTTCCAAAGTTAGTACCTTGTTTTGAAAAAATGAAACAATTAGGAAAATCAAGCTTAACATTTTTTTTGCTAATCATCCCCAATAAGTGCAAATGGGTTTTAATACAAACTTGCGTAATCCTTCCACTTTTATACCACCAATTGCGTATGTGGGTCCTGAGATCATTGTCTTTGAATCTAAGGTTCTACAAGACATAGAACAACTTGAATCACAAGAGAGGAACATGGGGTATAAAAACATGTCCAAATCTGAATGGGAAGCAGTTAAGTCACTACAGGACAATTTGGAAATAACGATAAAGAGTGCTGACAAAGGGGGTGCGGTAGCGGTACTCAATACCAGAGACTATGAGGCAGAGGTATTGCGTCTACTCAACGTCCGTGCCAACTACCAGCCCTTGACAAAAGACCCCACACCTGAATTGCTGAAAATCATCAAAGACATGGTGGGTGAAGCCAGAGAGAAGAAATGGATTTCCACAAAAGAAGCAGAGTTCCTGGTGAATACCAACCCCAGGACCCCAGCGTTCTACATTTTACCGAAAATACATAAGCCTGCCCAGCCTCCGCCGGGCAGGCCAATTGTATCAGGGATACAATCCATACTCGAGCCCCTCTCCCAATTCGCAGACTATTTTCTGCGAGAGTCTGTGGTCACACAAAAATCATTTGTTAAGGATACTATGGACATTTTGAATGTGATCAGCGAGATGACTTTCGATCCCACACAGGAAATATTGGTAACCATCGACATTGAATCCTTATATTCCTGTATTCCCCAAGATGCCACGCTGGTGGCAGCAGCTAGGGCATTGGGGGAACAGGAATGGTTTTATGATGCACCGCAAACTTTCATTCTGCAGTGCATCGAAATAGCCTTGACACGCAACTTCTTTAGCTACAAGGACAAGTTATTCCTACAGACCACGGGGACCTCAATAGGGGCCACGATGGCGCCAAGTCTGGCCTGCATATATGTAGGCCAGTTTGAGGAGCACATCGTCTATCCCTCCACCAATCCCTTCAGAGACCATCTGCGTCTCTGGAGGAGATATATAGACGATGTGCTCTGCATCTGGACTGGAGAGGAATCAAGACTGCTGGAGTTTCTAAACTGGCTTAATGGCCAAGATCAAAGCCTCCGTTTTACCTGAGCATACAGTCGAAATGCGGCAGTATACCTTGATTTAGACATCGGAGCAAGTGGCGACAGCTTGAGCACAAGTGTCCATCAAAAACCCACGGACAGAAACTCCCTGTTGTCTTATCATTCATACCACCCTAGGGCACTAAGGGCAACCTGCCTGTGGGACAGTTTCTTCGCTACCGTAGAAACTGTTCCACCACTGAAACATTTAGTGAACAATCACAGGTCCTTTGTGAAAAATTACTGAAAAGAAACTACCCAGCGAAAATCGTTAACCATGCTAGGAAGAGAGCACTTAATACTCCCAGAAGTGCTTTATTGGAGAAAAACCAAAAAGAAAAAAGAGATTGTCTCCCCGTGGTATTGACTTTTGATCCCTTAGCCACAAAAATCAGGCAGTCAATACGGAAACATTGGGCCATCTTGTCTAATAAGGACTTTGAAATGCCACCCCCCAGGTTTGCTTTTAAACGATCTAGTAACCTGAAAGACAAATTAGTGCATACTAGTGCCCAAATCTCTAAAGACACTAGTAGGACACTACCTATAGGTCACCATCCATGTGGCACCTGTTCGGTCTGCCCTCTAACCTCAAAGACTACTAGCGTTATGTTGAAATCAGGCAAGGAGTGGCATTTGAGACAGTTCAGTAACTGTAACACCACGAATGTGGTATATAGGCTGGACTGTGAGTGTGGATTACACTATATAGGTCTTACCACACGCAAAATAAAAACCTGCATCCAGGAGCACTTAAGCACCATTAAGACTGGAAAACTTACAACAAAATTGGTGCAACACTGCCACAACAACAAACACTCATTTAAATGGGTAGTCCTAGAAAAAGTGACAGGCGACGCACGTACAGTGGAACAATTACTAATCACGAAAGAGGCTAAATGGATTTTCCAGGAAAGAAGCGAAAAATTTGGGCTGAACGAATTATTGGAATGGAACAAAATACAATGAATTAGGATAGTGAATATCACAGTTCTTTGGCATTTGTCCGGGTTCTCATTGTTTATACGTGGCGAAATGTAATCTGAATGTTTCCACCTCATAGTAATTTCTGGTGGCAGCCTTTGTTCTACATGTTCTATTTCCTTGCCGCCCGAATGTGTCCTCTTTTTCATGTGAGTCTGGTCCTCATGGTTTGGATTTTCAGTACACAGAATGCGGTCCTTTGGGTCCCTTCAGGTGCACTGTTGGCTATGAAAAACCATATACAAAAAGTCAGGTCACAGCCCCTTAACATTCAAAATAAGAGATGCCGTCAAATAATATAAAAAAACGTTGATGAGAATCCCTTCAATAAACAAAAAATGTTGTTGAGACTCTCCTCGTTTGTTTTCTCTTTGAAAAATGCTGTTTAATTACAAAATAATATTGAAACATATTTTTTGATGCCTCTATGTTATGCGTAAAGACTGATAAAGCTTTTTCAAATTCACCAACATGAGCCGAGATCTCGCGAGTTTTCGGCTCACAATAGACATGAGTAGAGGTTTCAAATGAACCTTTGACCAATTTATCGTTTATCGCGAGACTACGCCACGAAATCGAGAGATAAAACACACTGGCTGCCGAGATCACACACAGGCGGAGTTCCTGCCGGTCACCTTTCTCTATCGTGGTAAGGAGTATGGGCTCTGGGGCAACCTTCCGACAATAAGGCTGTTTACACCTTCCGACATTAAGGATATTTACTCTTTGATACAGGTAGCCTGACATGCCGCAAATTAGATGGTAACCTCCTTTTCCGAGATTGTTGTGTGCCGTTAGACATAAGGGTCGTTTACTCTGTAAGATCAGTAGCCTAACCTGCCGCAATTTAGGTGGTTACCTTTCCCGACATACTGCAAACTAGATATAAATCTGTTCTGAGGCGACAGCATTAAACTCCTGAATATCGTTTTCCTCATTTTTCATTAAATGGGCAGAACGTACATTGATTTTAATAAGAATTTTGTGAGTCGATTCCTGTGAGAACAATATAGAGTGGCAGGATCGAGCTAGATACACTCTGTGAGCCCTGCTAGAAAGAGAGAACTCGAGCAGGTTTGGGTAATTTCTTTCAAAGAGATCTAGAAACGTTTGACAGATACACCCATAGAACAATTAGGGACAACATGATGTCTCTATACATGTTTCTATAATATGAGATAGGATTATAAGTGTGATACACACATGTGGTTTTCTTTTTCTAAACCTCCGCAGCAAAATTGAAGGGGAAGGATCCACGACCCACATTCGGGGTTGTTGTCCCATAAGACCACTACCCTACCGGCTGGTACGAGTACAGATGGCCGCGTGAGGGTAATTAAGGCGGAATTATATGTTTTGGGACGAGATTATATATGGTTCACAGACAGGTTTTTTTTTTAAACTTGGTTTTATTTTGATTTGTTTTCCAGTTGCGAAGACTTGTTTGTCCTTATGCAGTGGCTTTAATACATATGACGCCCTGAAGAAATTGCCAAAAAATCGATGGCAATGAAACATGTCGGCAAGTAAAGTGGTGTTGGTTGGATAGTTAGTAACCACACTCACTTTTTTTAGGTTCCACACCCAACACAAGAGACAGAATAAAATTATATATCTGTGTTGCAGTGTGTATATTTTATATGTTGTGTTGGACACTTTACTGGTTGTCTTGTGGTCTATTCTCACTGCATACTTACACAATACACTTATTTCTGTTTGTGTTTCCTGGACACAATTTTCCTTTCCCGAGCTTGATGGTGCCAATGATGAGAACAGGGCAAGCCTGGTGAGTACCTGCCAGGTTCCCGTTGGTGGTGCGCCCATGAGGTGCCATCTCGCTCTTACACACTTTTTTGTATCGTGTTCTTGGGTACAGTTTTGACACTAAGGTGTGTGTTGTTATATGTCTCGCAATTGGAATTTTATTGTTATCACAAGGGAATGGGCGGATATTAAAGACGGCGCACTTTTAGGATACACCTACTACCCCAATAATTAATGAAAAGGGAAGAGATTTGTAATATTGATGCAATATACAGTATACCTAAAAAGAATTACAAGAGTCGATAAGTGCCTACAAAGTCTAGGTCATTGATGTTGGTTTTGAAAAAATGAAGGCCAAATACAGAGTCTCTCAGTACACTGTGTGCCAAAATCAAAAGTTAGTGTTTGGGCTTGGAGAAAACATGAAATCTTCTATTTCTGTAGACAAAAAGTCATCTACCGTTGTAGGTGAAAGTTGGAATACCTTGTTTAGAAGATTAACCGCACATAGATGTGAACCATCGCCTTCAGCATTGGTCACATCAGCAATGTTCGTATCAGATGTTACCTGCGCGCCTGTTGATTGCTCTCGTATCTCAGCAGTTGCAATTTGCGTCTGAGATCTCAATGAATGCCGTCATCAGGATTAGTAGCTGGTTGGTAGCCCAAGCCAGCATGAGAGCCACCTGGTTCACCGACGAACTCCAGACCTCCAAATGCGCATGCTGGAAACTGGAGAAAATATGGCTCCACGAACGCACACCAAACAACCACGCAGCCCACAAGGACGCCACCCAAAGACATCACCACCTCCTCAGATTAGCCAAGAGATCCTCCTTCAAAGACTGCTTGGGTAACAACGCACACAACAGCAAAGAGCTCTTCAGCATCATAAAGGAACTCTCCAACCCCAGCGTCAACGCCAACGACATCCCGCCCTCACAAGAACTGTGCGACTCACTAGCCAACTTCTTCCACCGCAAGATCGCTGACATCCATGACAGCTTCAACACCACGACCGCCCCGGCTACGCCAGACTCCACCTCCCCTGTGAACACCACCAGCGCCATCCGCCTGACCTCCTGGTCCAACATCAACGACGACGAGACACGCAACGTCATGAACTCCATCCACTCAGGATCTCCGTCAGACCCGTGCCCACACCACGTATTCAACAAAGCAGATGCAGCCATCGCATCCCAACTACAGAAGGTCATCAACATCTCCTTCGAAACAGCGACATTTCCGGAAAGATGGAAGCACGCCGAAATCAACGCCCTCCTCAAGCAGCCCAAGGCGGACCCCAAGGACCTCAAGAACTTCTGGCCCATCTCCCTGCTCCCGTTCCCGGCAAAGGTCATCGAGAAAATTGTCAACAGACAGTTGGCCTGCCACCTGGAAGACAACAACATCTTGGACCCGTCCCAGTCCGGGTTCAAACGAAACCACAGCACCGAGACAGCCCTCATCGCCGCCACAGACAACATCAGGTGCCAACTAGACAACGGCGAAACATCAGCCCTCATCCGCCTGGACCTGTCAGCCGCCTTTGACACGGTCTGCCATCGCACTCTAAAGACACGCCTCCTAGAAGCCGGAATCCAAGAGAAGGCCCTCGACTGGACCACGTCCTTCCTCTCCAGCAGAACCCAGAGCGTCCGCCCCCCACCCTTCCAATTTGAAGCCACGGACATCATCTGCGGCATCCCCCAGGGCTCATACCTCAGCCCGACACTGTTCAACATCTACATGGCCCCCCTCACACAAGTGGCCTGCCACCACAACCTCAACATCGTCTCCTACGCCGACCAAACCCAGCTCATCCTCTCCCTCACCAAGGACCCACACACCGCCAAAACCAACCTCCACGAGGGAATGAAGGCCGTCGCTGACTGGGTGGGGAACAGCCGTCTGAAGCTGAACTCGGTCAAGACGGAGGTACTCATCCTCGGACCCACCCCCTCAGCCTGGGACGACTCCTGGTGGTCGACCACACTGTGAACAGCACCAACACCCACCGACCATGCACGCAACCTAGGATTCATCCTCGACTCCTCCCTCTCCATCTCTAAACAGGTCAATGCCGTCTCCTCCTCCTGCTACAACACCCTCCGCATGCTCCGCAGTATCTAGAAGTGGATCCCGACCGAAACAAGGGCAACGGTGACACATGCCCTAGTCAGCAGCAGACTGGACTACGGCAACGCACTCTACGCAGGAATCCCAGCCAAACACATACGACGACTACAACGCATCCAAAATGCCTCCGCCCGATAGATCCTCAACGTCCCTCGTCGCAGCCACATCACCCCCCACCTGAGAGACCTACACTGGCTCCCCGTCGACAAGAGGATCACCTTCAAGCTCCTCACCCATGCACACAAATCACTACACAACGCCGGACCAGCCTACCTGAACAGCAAACTCAGCTTCTACACCCCCACCCGCCAGCTCCGCTCCGCCAGCCTCGCCCTCGCCGCTGTCCCCCGCATCCAACGAACGACCTCCGGTGGCAGATCCTTCTCCTACCTCGCCGCCAAGACCTGGAACGCCCTCCATACCCACATACGGCAGACCCAAGACCTACTTGCCTTCAGAAGACTCCTCAAGACCTGGCTCTTCGAGCAGTAGCAGCACCCCCCATCCCTCAGCGCCTTGAGACCCTCAAGGGTAAGTAGCGCGCTCTACAAGTATTATGATTGATTGATTGACTGGGGACAACACAGAGCATGGGCCGTTACAGGGTCCAGCAGAGTATCGACATCCTTAGGCATGACTGATGGGAGTGTTAGACAGATGTCTAGCACGCATTCTTCAACCCAAAGCAGGCAGCGTAGAACAGGTAAGATGCAATAATAAAAGCGGAACTAGCAAACTAAGGGGCCCATCAGGATGGCGGGCGGATCGCCCCCGCCAGGCTGGCGGTAGCCACGCCGGCCTGGAGGGGGCGATCCACCCGCCATCCTTGCTCTGAAAACCCCCGGGACCGCGGCAGACGGTAGGACCGTCCGCTGCTTTTCCGCCCCCGTCGCAAGGCGACCGGGGCGGAAAAGGTATAATATGGTGGAGGTGTCTATGAGACACCACCAGCCATATTATTATGGGCCAATTTGAATGCCTCATTGCCGCCACGGCAAGGCATGCGGAGAATCCCTGCGGGGGCCAGTTGCGGGCCCTCAGGGACTCTGGGGGGTGGGGGGTGCACATGGCGGGTACCTATGGTACCCCCCCGCATTTCAAAGTGCAACATGGCAGGCACCGTGCGGTGCCTGTCATATTGTGCTTTGAAATGCACAACGTGCATTTTTACCATTGCGGCGGCGGCGCTTTCAGCACCGCCCGCCGCAATGGTAAAAATACACCTTTTCCCTACATAAACTCTTTCTAAGATTTCCTCGCTTTTTCCATCTACAGGTCAATCATCCTTGTATGTTAGAAGTATTGCTGCGCCGTTTGAACACCTCTAACAAGGTTACGTAATATTTCGTACCACTGTCAGCTCCACAATACTATATTGAAGGTATTATATATCAACTTAGACCATCATGTTTATCTTTTTGATATGTACCATTATATTTTTAACGCCCCATAAGGTTTCATCCTGCATATATTTTATAGATCACCACCTTTCACATCCTGGCTGTTCATTTACCCATTTGAATTCATCAAGTGCTGCTCTCGTTCTGAAGCCTTTCCATCCACACTGGCCTAGCAGCACATTTACCTATCCAAAGTAAGTCATGAGTAACCACTTTTTTTGATCAGGCTGCTACGTACATCTTTTGGACTTGATACCTATTTTAATACCTTGCTATTCATTTCCCCTTGATACAGCTCTAACCACCATGATCAAACCTTCCAGCATTCTATGTCGTGCTGATTAATCATATAGATCCTTGCAGACCTAGGTATTACCATAACTAGATAGTGTTCATCTTCCATCTACCACCTCTCACTATGGTCTCTCGGGCTTCGTCACACCATTTCCTATTATATCACCGCACTTCGTGTCTATCTATATTCTCTTACATCTATTCTCACTGTCCATCACTCATGATATTCACTCCCACTATCACTACTCCTTTAGCCCTGTAATATATAAGGTCTATACCAGATTACTCTGAACTTACACGCCATTCCTTTTGACTATCTAATACCCTCAACCCTAACTTTATCTACCCTTAGCCCCTCCCTTTTTTCCTAACTCCATGATCTACCTTTCTATATAAGTTTTCCATACTTTATTCTTCCATGATTCTGACAATTCTGTGAAGGTAATACATTTGTCATTAATTTTTGTTATAATGTGTATGTTATTGAAGACAATAAACATGACAATGATTATGTTTACTGTATATGCTGACTATACATGTACTGGAATTCTGAAATAGATTTGTTTTTTATAAATTTTAGGAATATTGTGGCCTACATAAATACTTTTCTGATGAAGGCGTCCTCACACGCCGAAACGCGCGTCGAAGAATGAGACACTAGCTCAGCCACAACCTTTTTATTGGATCGATTATATTAACGTGTTTTTTTATCTGATGATTATTTTAATGTATTGTATGATTTGCACACTACTGTGATTTATAATCGATTTTTATATGAATTATTTTTATAAAATATCCATTTCAATAATTAGAATAAAAATATATTTTCCTGTACATGTTTCTGTTAGTTTGAAATTTTCTATTATCCTATTGTTGATTGCACTGTATACTGTCTAGGATGATACCCACACACTGTTTTTCCCTGTCCTAGAAGATTCTCATTGTCAGGGGGTCCTTGTTTTCACATATAAAAATACAGGATGCGCCCGCCACTGTGGCGGGTGCATCCTAATGCCACCATCGGGACCCCCGTCCTTATGGCGGGCGGTCCCTTTTTCCGATGGGATGGCGGGCGGACAAAGTCCGCCCGTCATCCTAATGGGGGCCTAAATGTTAAAATATTATATTTTTGGTTAAAAAAAATAAATCAAGGGTCAGATTGACTGAACTTCACGTTGGCAGTGAGAGCGAAAAGGTTTTGGTCCCAATGGGCCAGTTCGCTGTCGCAAAGAGTCTAAAAACATTAATTTTGCCTCTCATATGCCACACCAAGGCTTCAGGACCGGAGGGGCACCACTTGGGGGGCGGGGGGTGGTCCCAGCTGGATCTGGAAGCAGTTCTGGTTGCTGGGAGCCTTTTATGTCCATGTGGCTCTGAACAGGAGGCCAGGAGACTAGCCCTTGGAATCACTCTAGGTCCAGATGCAGGTCCAATCCCTCTGATTCAGGCAGGAGGGTAGGAGGGTAGCAATCGAGCAAGGCAGCAGCCCAGCATGGCAATAATCCAGGAGGGCAGCAGTCCAGCAGAGAGGCAGTCTTTTCAGCAGGACAGCTGTCCTTCTTGGCAGAGTCTGCACAGATCCATAAGTGTATTGAAGAGTTACCGTCTGAGATATAATATTTATACCAGGTACCTCCTTTGAAGTGGGGGAAGCTTCTAGAGGTTTCCCTTTGAAGTTCACAGGTTTCCTGCCTCCCCTGCCTTGGCTTCAAATTAATAGGGGGTACGCAGCCCTTTGTGTGGAGACAGGATACAGCCTATTCAAGTATAAGTAGGTCTGTACCCAGCTGTGCCCTCCCATCCTGCCAGGGACTGGCCCGTTCAGACATACCTAAGCTCACTATTGTGTGTAGCTGCCAAGGAGGAATACACAATGCCCAACAGTCAGCTAAACACAGTCATGTGACCCAGAGCCAGGCAGCAGGCACTAAATAGTTAAGGCAGGATAATGCCAACTTTCTAAAAGTGGTATTTTCAAAATTGTAATTTAAAAACTGACCTTACCATAAGAGAGGATTTTTCATTACAATTCCAAAGACACCAATCATGAACTGGTTACCTGTTCCCATTTGGAAGTTACAACTTATTAAACGTAACAAGGTAACTCCAATGTTATCCTATGGCAGAGGCAAGCCTTACAGTAGTGAAAAATAAATGTACACGTATATGTCCTACATTTTAAATACAGTCCACCCCCTCTGGTCTGTCCAGTGCCTCTCTAGGGGTGACTTATACGTATTAAATAGGAACGTTTTGGCCTGGTAAAAAAAATATTTTGCCAGTTCGAAATAGCAGTTTAAAACTGCTCACACAGGCTGCAATGGAAGCTCTGAGACATGTATTAAAGGGCCACTTGTATGGGCAGCACAATCAGTGGGGTAGGCCCACTAGTAGCATTTAATTTTCAGGCCCTCTGTGCATGTAGTACCGCTTCACTATGGACTTACAAGTAAACTAAATAAGTCAATAAGTAATAAGCCAATTCTATGTTTTAAGGAGAGAGCTCAAGCACTTAAGCACTGGTTAGCAGTGGTAAAGTGCACAGAATCCTAAGGCCAACAAAAACAAATTCACCAAAACAAGAGGGTTGAAGGCAAAATGTTAGGGGAAAACCACACCCAGGATGCCATACCTAAGAGTATCCTTAAAACATATGCTAAAGTCTTATTAAATTAGGAAAAGAGATCATGTGACTGGAGCAGAAATCCAAGTGCCATAACCCAGCCCTTCCAACTGCTCAATCGTAAAAGCCTCGACCTCTGAGAAGCAGCAGATAGAGAGGTTAAATTTTTCAGTAAACTTGCAGCAACTAGGAGATATGGTGAAGAAAAGAACCCGTAAGCACTTTGGCTGAACTGATTCACCTGACCCTAGCTACCTCAGATGACTGAATCTCGTACTGGAGACATGATTCATTGTCACCTTGACATCCTGAGTGTAATCATTGAATTCTTCATAGACCTATCTGAAGCTGAGAATAACTCTGTTGCAGCTGACTTTCTTAATACTTCAATAAAGTAACATTAGCATAGGTGGAGGCTCACAATGCAAGCCACTTAGTGCTCCAACACACTGCAAGAAATTAGAGGTGTTATTAAATCTGGGAAGAATTGGTTCGCACCTGGTGGATAGAGTTGGAAAGACATCTTTTTGATAGGGTTGGAAACCTGTAGAAAATGCTTTGGACCAATCATCAGGGCCTCTTTATGAAAAGGGTTGCATCGCTGCGGTAAAACAGCGATGCAACACTTTTCAGTGCGCCCTCCTTGTGACACCTTGGATGCACAGTATTTACTGTACGGTGCTCCATGTCTAAAGGATTTACACACACATCAGTAATCTTGACGTATCTGTAGGCGTAAAAATGGCGCATTGCTAGAGTGTGTCTGAGAACAGACACAACTACATCAATGTGTCATTTCACTTGGAGCAAATGAAAAGCATCGTGTCACCCTTTATGCCTGCTTCAAGCAGGCGTAAGCATTTCGCGCACTGACGTCATAGAGGTGTCGCAGTGAAATCTCATAGATTTTACTGCAACACTTCAACTAGCCTTTTCTGCTCCAGACCCTGGACACTGTGCTATATTATACCTGTCACAGGCAATGTTCCCTCAAATTTGCTTCCTCTGTGTGCGGCAGTGTAAGGTCTTTGTGCGCTGCAGCCAAGGTTATGTACGCGTGCGGGTGCAGCGTCTAAAGAAAGGGGCGCGGCCAGCATTAAAGTGAAAGTGCCTATGGAGCGCTTTTACACAAAATGTAATAAAAATAAAGAAAGAAGGAAAGCTTTTGTATCGCAGCTGCTAAAGTGAAAGCGGATGTGCTGTGAATTAAATAAATAAATAAGCGCAGCTGCACTAGTGAAAGTGGACTGCACAGTAAATTAAATAAATAGGCGCAGTCGCTGTTGTTAAAGCGGACTGTGATGGGAAGGAAAAAATACATGAGAAAATGACATGATATAAAAGGTGGCGGCCGGCTGCGATGTCGGGGGTGGAATAGGGAAGATCACTAAAGAAAACAGTGCTCACCCACCAGACAAAGCAGACCGTATAACAACACAAGTAAAAAGTCCAATCGTTATGGGAGGATACAAAGGCAGACAAAGCGGTACCAAGGAGGGACTACTAACCCTATTCACAAATGAAAAGCAACTATTTCGAAAGGACAGAAGCCAATTAAAAAGATGGGTAGGAAATGGGCAGAGCTTCTATGCCATACCTCAATACAGCATGCCTCGCAGAGCAGCACTGCGGTGTCCCGGCTCGAACTAAAAACAAACAGGCGCTTGGCCTAAAATGATACGGCGCTGTGTGAAGAAAATGGGCCCACGCGCCAGTTGGGCCGCCATGGCACTGTATCTAATATGACCCCCATTGGGGGTTCCTTTAAAAGTGCGGAGGAGCATCGCCCCACCTGCGGTGACTCTCCCCCACCCTCTAGACCATACATTGTTACTACTTTATAATTATCACAGGCAGTCAGGCACGTGCGTGCTGTTCTAGCGGCAAGTGTCAGAGTTTCAGAGCGGGGCTGATGGTAGCAGCAGGATTGGGGTGATATTTGAAGTGGCTGCTAGCTTCAGAGCATTGGGGATATACCGGACAGCATCAGAGCAGCATTAAAGGACAAAAGCAATGGTTTAACTATGGATAGCAGTGGACATTTTGCTACAGCACAGAGGCAGCTATCGAGTCCAGATCTCTAATGCGAAAGAGGTACTTCCTGTAATAGCTGTATTGTCAACACCAGCACAAAAGTTAGCATTTTAAACTTCTCAAAGTAGATGAACTGACTTAGCTTGTTGAAGTCCAAAATGAAGGCGAAAGCCTTTTTCACTAACATTAAAACAATGGCAGTGATATAGGATAGCCCCTTTCCGGGGTAAGACTTGGAATAAATACTAATGAAAGGAGGAGCCTCTCAGCCTCTTGCAGAAGCCTGGGGCCTCATTTATGAGCCCTTGGGTCACTTTTACGCCACCGGTGCATCCCTTTTTGTGACGCACCAGTGGCGTAAACAATGCGCCTTGTTGCGCCATATTTACAAAGTGACGCATCTAGGTAGATGCGTCACTTTGTAAACCCCTGCGCCACATTATACCTGCGCCAGGTATATTGTATGCAAAGGGGGCGTATTGACGCAAGAAAGGGTCGTAGAAGTGACGCAGTGAAACCTATGAGATTTCACTGCGTCACTTCTAGGACACCGTTGCGTCAAAATCTTGCGCCTGCCTCACAGCAGGCGTAAGACTGACGCAGGCCCTTTCACATGGGGCTTGCCCCATGTGAAAGGAAGCATTGCTGGAGCTGCGTCACTTTTGTGACACACTCCAGCAATGCGCCACTTTTGCACTTACAGATACGTCAGAAATACTGACGTATCTGTAACTCCTTGCGACATGATGCGTCATACATTAAATATGACGCATCAGGTATGTCGCAAGGAGTGCGCACTGAGAAGTGACGCATCGCTGCTTTCACGCAGCGATGCGTCATTTCTCATAAATGAGGCCCCAAGAGTGGTCTTGGAGTAAAAAAGCATCCACGAGTCAGCACTGAGTATCTGGGTAAGTTTGTTACAGTGGATGGGCGTTGAAGAACTGTTTGTGAGTTCAGGATCTCTCCAGGGGGAGAGGTCCTGAACCATCATGCGATGCAATTAACAGAAACATTTTCACTGGCCCACAATCAGCCCCCAGCTGCGCTCCATTATGAAAACAAATGCAGCAAGAACAGGCGCTTCTTGTGCTAAATGTGAGTACAGCGCAAAGGCTGCCATAAATAGGAAACTTCCCTGCCCTGCCACTCCCGGCGACGTTAACGCCCTCAAGAGGTCTGCTGTGTGCACTTTAGCGGGAACACTGCTGCCCCCCCCCCCTCTCCTCAATCTTGCTTACTTGGACTGAAGCTGCATGCAAAAGGGGACAGACACGTGCATTGGCCTATCCTTCATTCTGTATAAACAAAATATTGCCATGGTGTGGAAGTCCAGAGCCCATCCTGAGTTTCGTAACTGGCTTCATATACTGCTGACATGGACCAGGGCTGTGGCTCGTACTCTCAGGTTAATTCGCATGAAGGGTGATGCCTTCTCTGGAGGTGAGATATGGGAGACGCTCTTAATAGCAGTGAAATCTAAGAATGATAAATGCCCACCACGAATCTTCACACAATGAACATTCCTACATGCATACCACCATTGATTGACGTTCGGCCAGATTCAATGATGCTCTCCACATGCCCGGTGCCACCTTCCTTGACACTACATTTGACACAACTTCCCCACAATGAGCTACTCCCGGCACCCCCCTGCCGTCCTCCGCTTATCCAACCTTCCCTCTCTCCCTTTCCCCATGATTTGACTGATGACCACTTCATTTATATCCCTGCTCTAGCCGATGAGTGATGCCCCATCTGCAGGTCAAACCGCTATGTATTCCCTTTTTAATGGTAAGATACTTGGATGCGAGGATCCCCAATCCCTCACTTATAATTGTCATGCGCTAAAGAGCTCTCACAGGGTTACACTGTTGTTCCCACGTCATCTATGGCAGCAATGAGTTTCTGTACTGTGACTGGGCTTGAATCCAGACTGCATGGCATCAAGGAGCTGGTAGTTGCTGAGGTGGTCGGTGAGGGTTGGTTGATTAGTTTCTCTAAGACTTTTGCCAGGTATTGTAGGAGATAGAGGGGTCAGTAATTGGAAAACGTGGCTGTGTCACCGGATCGTTTCTTGAGCAGGGCATGGCAGATGCAGATAAATAAGTACTAGTCCCCAAAAATAAGTATCGGTAGCCCCCATCGGTAACAACAGCTCAAATTAAGCACTGCGTATATCACTGCCTCTTCTAAATTAAAGGCAACAGCACCAGTAACTAAGAAGTAGTCTCATGGATGGTAGAGAGGAGGAAAACTGTCAGTCAAATAAACCATCTTGATGTTTTAAGTAGGCATTGATCCAAAGGTGCCCTCGAATTTAGATTGAGAAAGAAAGAATAAAGCTTGATTTTCTTAACGCAGGTGAAGGCTGAAACTTTTCATACACGGGTCACTGGGCAAAGAGACAGTGATAGCTGTGCTATCACTATCTGAGCACAATCATGACTGTTGCAACAGTTAATTTCCGTTTCATCTCTGGCAAAGATGGAAGTTTCTTCTTATAACTCAGCAGATGCAGCTAACTTCATCTAGATGGCAAGGAGAAAAGATGGTTTATTGACAGTTAGAAAGAGTTCATTGGTGGTATTGCCCATGGAGGCAATGTGCTAGCATACCTTTTCCTGAGTTTCCTATGAGAGTTTTGTGACAGTAAAATTGGAAGATGATCTTATCCATTTCTCTAATTCTATAGCGTTAAAACCAAGATAGATATCTACGCGTTTAGTTGGGAACAATGAATGTGTTTATGGCCTGTTTGTTAAGTACTTCGATTCGTGGGGAGTACTATTTATTAAAACTATTTCTTTTTTCACTTCACTTTTGCAAATGTATCTACAGATGTAGACAGCGCTGAGTTAAATCTTGCTACTGTTTTATCTGGTTTTGCTTCAAGACAAAATTTGAAAAACAAATCCTATAGCTCAGGGCATCAAGGTCTGTATAAGAGCACACCTGCTCTAGATTGGATTTATCTACTAGACTTCTCTCAATCGCCACCTGGAAAGCCATTATCCAGTGCAGTATCTGGCCTTTCTGCTGTGTTGAATTGCATGGTAACTAGGAGGGGAAACATCCTTTACAACTCAACTTTTACCACGCAGTGCTTTTACATCACAACTTTTACAGCGCAAACCATTACACCGCATTGCGCTGGGGGGCGCTCTAGGATGGGGAATAGATTTAATTTACTATCCAACACCTTCCCTACTATCCACGGGGACTGGAGTTGGAATAGTAAATTAAACTATTCACTATCCAGCACCCCAAAGCGCTATGCGTTGTAATGGTATGCGTTGTAAAAACTGCGATGTAAAAGCATGCGATGTAAAAGCATGCGTTGTAATGTCATACATCCAACTAGGAGAATCCCTGTTCCCTTAGAGTTTACATCACTGTTAAATCAGAAATTAAATACCCCCAGAGCTATTATTATTGAAAGAGGCATCATGAATGGCAGTCTTGAGCAACACAACCTCAAGCAGACCTTGATGACAGTTTTGAGACTAAGGATCCTATTAGAGATTGGTGGATGGGATACTCCATCACAAATGTGGCACATGTCCCATTTGCTATATTACAAGTGCATTAAAGCCTGTGGCACTTGAAATACGGTGAACAGGATATTCGTCATATTTTTGTGGTGTATTCCATCTGCCAAACTCTAAATAATGCCTTAAATCTTTGAGAATACTTACCTTACACTAGTTGGTGTTACTGTATTCCTCCATCCTAGGCTCAGGGTAGGGAGTTTGTTTTGCTACTGACACCAATAGGCCATTCTCTTGTAACAGATCCAGTTTATATGCAGGTGGGTCAGTCCTCTTCTTACCCAGCTACCCAAGGAAGGTACTTTTGTCCACTTGTTGCTTTTGCTTCAGCCATGTAGAAATGATACCATTAGCCTTCTAAATCTTTACTGTGGGTATTGGCTGTCCCTAGGTCCTGACTTAACCGAGGATTGCAACAGGTGCAGATAGAGCATCATTAAGAGGTTGATCGTCATGGCTACATCCTTTTTATAGGTTTTGATAGAAGATGAACATGTGAACACCCCCTATCTTTTTGGGAATTACAACTGAAGTTCACAGTATAGTTAAAGGCTACAGATAATTGTGTCTTAACCGAGCATCGTCACCTGATGACAGACACCTTCTCTGCCAACTATAGATTGGGCACTATACTGTCGATTCACCGTCACTAGTCCCTCCATGGTTGTGGATACCAACATCAATTTACATGATGCAGTGCTTCCTTCTGATTAAGCTAAACAAGACACTTTAAAAAATGATTTAAATTGCAAACTATGAGATCTTATGATTAGTTGAACAACATTTTCAGACTCATTTGAGTGTATGGATGTCGACTGAAATTGAGATAAATCACTTTCTATGATGAAACAAGACTGGTGCTCTCTGATCCTGCTGCAATTTATGGTACTGAAACTTACTATCCAACAATGGGTTTGTTTTGAATGCTATTAAAGATACACTAATGTTGTGATATCATCCATTATCTAATAAAGACTTCAAAAAGTGACAGAGTGTTGTTAAACACATGTCGGTTGTACTATCTCTGTTTATCTTGAAGTATAGCATATGTCTGTAATTATATCAAGTCGTCATATTGTATGCATGAATATAGCAAATTGTATAATTTCCAATATTTCAATATTCCAATATTTCTTTACCAATTAATTCTGTATGGAATATGTGTAATTGTAGTGTGACCAATGAAATAATGATAACAAACTTTAGATATCAGAGAGAATTGTGAATCTGGTCTCAAATCTTACGTTTATTAACTGTGTGTCTTAACCATTTAGTGTAGAGGTGGATTTAAGTTTAAGAGGAGTGTTGGAATTAAATGCCGAAAAGATCCACAAGCTGCAGGCAACTCCGATAGAAAGATAGCCACTTGTACGCAGTCAAACAGAAGAGCAAAGAACTGCGGGCATGATTAAATAATTTTCTTACTTCATCATATAATATATAATTCTTATCATATAATATATAATTCAACAATTCGAAGACATCTATACATCCATTTAATTGAATATGATACATATATTTTCATCTTCAATTATCTTACAACGTTTCAGATACACATAATCTTCATTCTAAATGTAGGTGTATTGAAAAGTTGAATGTTTACTGTGACAAAACCTGTTTTTTTATAATAATTATTTTTTAGATGCGTTTTTATCTGAATTGTAAACAAGACTGGGAGAAGGCGGGAGCTGTTTTTGATCTTGGGTACTAGGTTCACTTATTTAGTTAGACACCAAGGGCCCGATTCACAAAAGTAATCTGAGACAAAGGGCATTTAGGAGTGGTAAAGTTAGGAATCCTAACTTTACTACTCCTACATGCCCTTTATGAATACCGAAAGTTGTAAAGTTAGGATTGTGTCTCAGATTACTTTTGTGAATAGGGCCCCATGTGGGAACCAAAAGAATGAGAGTGTTTTTTAAAAGATATTTTTAAAATATTTTCATACCTATTACATAATCAATCTTAGTATCAATTAGCATAACATCATCCCTATAGAGTGAATATAATTTACACGAAGAGATATGACACTTGGAAAATCTTAGCAGTTAAGAAACATCTCGTAATGAACCTTCTTAATTGCTAAAAAAAATAAATGCATATATTACAGAGCAGATATGGAAAAAAGAAAATAACTAAAGGAAAACAATTCAAACAAAAGAAAATACAGCAGATCTCATAAAAAATGAGCATGCAATAGAGATTTTATCCTTCTCTTTTTCGAAGGAGCCCCCTCTCCCAGTCATTCGTTCAATACGACTAGACCCATTCAGAGTGAGATACTTTTTGATTTTGCATGGTACCTGGTTTAGGCAGGCAGCACTGTAATTACTTGACCTGGGAGCTGTGCTCCAAGTATGTGTGGTGCCTAGGAGGTGTATTGTAGTGGGCCAACTGCAGGGCCACGCTTTACCTCAATTTACATGTACTGAAAATTCAAATTTATAATGTGACAAAATCTGTTTTTGATAACACTTTTTAGAGGTATTTTTATATTTCTAGTTGCAGTTAAGATTTGTATTTCACACAGGCTGGGAAGAAGGTGGGACCTGTTTTTGGTCTGGGGCACTAGGTTGACTTTTAGTTAGACTCTGCGTGAATGTCATAGGAGGGAGAGAGTTTTTGCTTTTGCATGGTATCTACTTAAGGCAGGCTCTACTGTAGTTGTTTAGGCTGTTAGCTTCTCTCTGTATTACACTTCGTCCCTGGTCTGGCCATTTAGTAACTTGTTTTAGAAGAAAGTCCATATTAAATCCTACAAAAGCATCAGATAAACATATTCAATCAACAGTTATTTCTTCTGACTCAGTAGACAAGCACATCCATGTTTTTATGATTGGCTCTGTTCCACGGTAGACACTTGTGTCCCTCATGTGTACCAAGTTAAAACACCTTGTAGTCATACTGCTTCTTGGTATACTCCTGATTTAAAAATACCAAAAGCTAAATTATGTACAGCAGAACGACACTGGAGAGCTTCCATGTCCAATAAATATGAGGACATTTATGAAGTTTACAGAGCTGAATTGCTTTCTTATAAGCATTGATTTGCAATTGTAACAAATAATTCTTCTCTGATAAGATTATATAGGCTGCCAACACCCAGATAACAATTTTTCAGGCAATAAATCAACTTAAAGGTGCTTCCTATCGACGACTGGGCGTTGCACTCTCAGAACTGCAACCAGCTCAGTTTGTATTTTCCTGATAAAATTAGATGCATAAGGGAAGAGATGGATTAATTTAAGATTTCGATATCTGACGTTTTGCCTCCTACTACAAATATGCGGCTTAAGGAATTTTCTACATTTTCCCACAAGCTCACATACAACATGCACACCCACCAGACAAAACAGAACAACTTACTCTGGGAACCTGGGCCAGCCATGTACATTAGCCCTCAACAGCATGGCACCTCAGCCACACAATAGCAGGATGTGGGAAGAGGTGGGGACTAGGCATGTGCGAAGGAGGCAATTGACCCAGGAATGAGAATGTACACAATGCCAAGTGTGGCGTGGATGTGATGGCCACACTGCAGTATGCAGACCACGCACATATCCATGTCAAAACACACCGCTGGTGTATGGAGTGTAGTGGACAGTGGACACAACCATGTCACCCCAGCCAATGGGGAGAAACTCAGAAATGTAGCTTGTTACATTCTCCCCCTCGTAAGCGTGAGCTGAGTGGGCTGGCCCGGCGAACACCAAGCCAGCGTAGGGGTGTGAATAAATGGCATGTAGCTCTGGGCGTGGTTCTCTTCCGGAATGCCTAACGTCTCTGCCAGGGTGGCGCCTCTCACCCCACTACGAGGCCGTCGCCGTGAGTGGAGTTGCCTGCGATCCTGTGCGCCTGGTGCACCCCGGGACGATGGTCCCTGAACCAGGCCTGCCCGCCCCTGCGCACCCAGGCCTCTATGCCCACCTGCCGACACTGGTGTGTGTCGAAGAGGGCCCACCAAGTGCCGGTGCAAGTTCCAAGCCTGAGGCCCGCAACTCTGGCAACCTGCTATGACCATCATGGCCTCTGCGACACAGGCACGCAGTACTCCTTTCTCACTCTACGGGCTGACACAGCGGACTAGTAGGTCACACATTTGGAACTGAGTCTTGATTACACCAAGGCAGAGAACATTAATTATGTCAGAGCTTAAATCACTATATTGCCTACGATGTGGTGCCACCAAGTCTGTGCATAGCATTACAACCACACGTGTCTGTGGGCCCACGCAGACTTCTGCTCCAGGGCCACACTAAGTTTGAGTAGGTCACACATTTGGAACTGATTCTTGATCATGCAATGGCCAGGTACACATGGCAATGCAGACTTTAAATCGCTATACTCCCTTTGATTTGGTGACACCATGTCTATGTATAGCATCACAACCACACGTTTCTGTGGCCCCTTGCTGGAAACGCTTACCGCCTACACTGCGGCCGAGTTGGTCGCTCAATTGGAACCGAGCATCGATTTTTCAATGGCAGAGTATATATTGCACGCAAGGAGAGGTGTAAGAGGATGATGCTTTGCAGTCCGGAGCACAAAAAGATCATCGTTACGGAGGTGATCGAACACTACCGACAACTGCCCTGGTGTCACTAACTCTGTGTATCGCGAGCCAACGGCATGTGGCTGTGCTGCCTAGGGCTCACACTGCGGTCTGTGGGGGTTGTGGGGTTTGCGTTGGCGTCTGCGCTCGGTCAGGGTGCATCCATGTTCCTACGCGCTTTGGATTGTTTCTGGTGTGTTATTTCTGCAGTTGTTATGGTGCATTTTCCTGCCAGACTCGTAGGATTTTCAGGGTTGTCGCTGGTTTTCTCTGCTTTTTGTACAGCGATTGGCCTCATTGCAAGATTTTTTGTGTTAGCATTTTTGCAGCGTGGCATTTATTTTAACACGGATATTTGACTCGTTATTTGGGGACTATCGCATGGTACCGCCGTGTTGAGAATGCTTGGTTAACACAGCTTAATTTTTCCGCTGTAGACTGCGATTTTGGAAGTTGCGTTAAGTAACTTTTGCGATGGTTATCACACGTTCTTGAGAATATGCCCTTTCAGTTATGAGTCGTGTTCACTAATCTGTATCCACACTTCCCACCCTATGCAACCTTTGACTGCTCATCCACAGCTACCACTGAGAGTCAAGTGAATGCAGAACGGGTACTTGGCCCAGTTGCTCAGGATCCATAGTAGGTTGGTCCTTGGACATCAGGAGTAAAAGACTTCAACCACCACGGTTGGGCCTAGTAACCCCGCCATGCCCATGGCCCTCTGAAAGGAGTTCTGGCACATGACAGTTCTACCTACACCCAATCAAAAGTTAGCTCTTATTAAATGTAATAGGGTAACCCAAGTTATCCTATGAGAGAAGTAGGCCCTACAGCTGATAAAAACAAATTTAGGAGTTTTTTTACTACCAGGTTATAAACACGTGTCCTACTTTTTAAATACAATGCACCCAGCCCTATGGGTTCTTTAGGGCTGCTGTCTGTGGTGGCTTATATGTATTAAAGAGGAAGGTTTATGCCTGGCAGAAGGTTTATTTTGCCAGGTCGAATTGGTATTTTAAAACTACATTATAGGCTGCAGTGGCAGGTCTGTTACATGTTTTAAAAATGCTACTTTTAGTGGGTGGTACAATGAGTGGTGCCGCCCACTAGTAGCATTTAATTTACAGGCTCAGGGTAACCCTGGTAACATATAAGAGGGACTTTTAAGTAAATTAAATGCATGAATTAGATGTAATCAATTCGTACCATGTTTTACGGAACAGCCCAAGCACTTTAGCACTGGTTGGCAGTGCTAAGGTGCACAGGGTCCTAAAAGTTAACAAAAAAGGGTTCAGAAAATGGGCCATGTCTAAAATGACCCCCCTCCAACCAACAGCTCGGGTAGACTAATCAATACTTTGATGAGCTCCCCTGCGTATGTGATAGAACATGGACAATGGGTCTCTTCTGCAGTGGCACCTGTCAGTTCTATGCCCCTCGGAACTCAGTTGGATCCCTTCGTCAACACTCTCCAGAGCCACTGGGCTGACCTATGGAGCCAATATGTGAAGAACCTAACACTAATGTGCTCCTAGATGCATCCCAGTAGGCAGACAGTACCACCATGGCCTATAAAGTTATCTTGCCCATTCTGCCTATTGGATCTGTCCTCAACCCAAGGAAAACTCTGCCCATATGGACAGGAACCAGCAAAGGCCACTGTCAGTGTTAAGAACGAGGCCCCAGACCCTCCACTGCCAGTTGGAGGCTCCAAGCGGGGGACTTGGGCAGGCCTCACTTTCAGCCTTGGGGCTGGAAAGGAGCTCCTTAACTACTCCAGAGAGCTCTCTGACCTCTGAGGTTTCTCAGAGTGAGGGGCAACTACGCCAGGAGGTAGGCACCCTACTCCCACTCTCCGTCCCACCTGTCCAGGGGTCATACCCTAAGACTGGCCACTCAGCCCAGGGTCTGTACGCTGAGGCTGAGCAGGTGCCTGGCAAGCCAGGCCCTTTGGGGGAGGACCATTAGGCCTCTCGAGGATGACAAACTCTATGTCATGCTTGGGTCTGCCTGGTGCAAGTCTCCAGCCCCCTGTCTCTGTGACAGCCCTGGGAGCACCTCCAGGTCATAAGTTGTCTCAACTGGGTCAGTCTTGGGATGCTGTGTTCTCAGAGCTAACAAACTCTGATCAACTGTTCCTCCAACGTGGACTGCTTCCACCTTCTCCCCCTCCATCTGGGTTCCTGTACTTTCTGTTTGGAGATGGTACCCCCAGAAACTAGAACTTCCAGAGTGCCCTGGGTGGCTGCCCTTCCCAGCTATTCTAATACCGGTGACAACTTATTTCCCAGAATGCAGTCATTGGGCATCTGGGGAATAACTGTGACCCTTCTCTGGGCCACTTCCCTGCTCCATTCTGAGGGGACCAGAGCCATGGGACGGACAAAGTCACCCTACACACCTGTTCGGGGTACTGATATGGGGAAACCAGTCTTTCCACTGCAATGGTCTGGCTGGCACCGATATCCCTCAGAGCAGTGACAAGAATCCCATTCACTGTGACCTGGTGGAAGTGATGCCTTCCCCCTTCAGGATCACAAGCTCACTCTGAGTCTATCTCCCAACTAAGGGTGACTAGGACATGCTCTACCACCTGCCCCCGGGGCCTACTTCCCCCTATGCCACATTGGCCACCACTGTAGAGTTTACACCAGTGGATGGTTTCTTATGACAGACAGAGTCCCCCTGCTGGAAACACTCAAAGCAGTTGGGTTGGAAATGGGACCCCCTGGGCCACTGCCCATCATAACGTTCTCTCTGTTTCTCAGAAGGGGCATGGGTAATCTTTCCCCCCACCTTACTCTTGGAATGGACCTGTCTTTGTCTCGCTGGACCTCCCCCTCACTCTTCTGGAGGGAACTTGACCCTCCGGGCTACCTCCTTGTGGCCCCTGGTGCTAAGCCAGTGGTCCGCCTACTTAGCACATTTCCTGGAGTCAGTGAGCTTACTATCCACTTGGTGTTGGCACAGTTCTGGAAAACAATTCCTGAACAAGTTCTCTCTGGAAATCAAACTGTACAACCCACTTCAAATAATTTACATCAGTGCCCTTCATGCAGCCATCAAGTGGCTAGCAAACGTATTCCACAAAATCCACCCAGGACATTTGGGGCAACTTCTGGCTATGCCCAAACTTCTGCTTATGCTTTTCAAGGTTGAGACCATGCTTCCTAACAAGGCTGTCCTTCATAAGAGGATCCCTCATCCTGTCTACCTTCCTTAGGGACAACAGCGCATCCCTTGCTTTATTGGGAAATTTGCCCCCAAGGCAGGCTACCCAATCCTCCCCAGGGACCCTGTGCAGCTCTAGGGCAACCTCATAAGTCTCAACTCACATGTCAATATCCTCCCCCACAACAAAGTTAGTAACCAGGTCTTTGGAAATGTGGACCCTCCTGTCTCCATTGGGCACTTGGGTATCACTACCACCATTGTTGCTGAACTCTGAGATCTGTTTGGCTTTGAGGTCTAGATCTTGTTTACTCATTTCAGTAGCCAGCATAATTTTCTTCTTCAGGGCCAGGTTATTTTCCTCCAGGGCCCTGTGAGCCTCAGCCTTGTCCTTTGTTAGGAATCTTTCTACCTAAGCCTTCTCCCTTGACAAGCTTTCCTTGCATCAGCCTTTCTCTTGTCTGCAGCCCTCTGGAGAGCTGTTTCTTCCATTTTCAGTTTGCCCATCTTCAAACTGACATCTTTCTGCTTTCTTGTCCTCTCCCTCCTCTGGGGACAGGTTGCAGGAGGCGATAGTGCTAAGTGTTCTGGATCTGGCAGGGACTTGACTCCTGTGACTCTCCTCTAGGGCCATAATCAGGGGGTTATCATCCTCCGCTTTCCATTTCTTACTCCTTCTGCCCCTCCTAGAAGTCCACCTCTTCAGACTTCTGTGCTGTAAACTAAAACAGACGGGTATCCTCCTAGGCCCTGAGGGCCTTCTGGAGCTCCTGCTTCTTTGAGTTGTGTTTTGCTTCAAGCCCCATCTCTGCGCAGATTCTATGAGCTCAACCAGTGTAGCTCTCCAGGTTGTTGATCGCAGGCTCAGTGCTTGCAGCAGGCAAAGGTACAAATGCACAAAGCCAGGTATAATGGAAGTGAATTTGGAAAAAGCTAAAGAAACAAGGAGAATTTAAAAAAGGTTGAATCTGGTTTCAAGTTATTTATACACAATTTTTAGTGTTGCACAAAATCACTGAGTGGTACCGCACAAATAGAAGCTCTGAATTCAACCACAACTCCAATGTTAGAAAAATGGGAGCCTCATTTACGAGATTTTGGTGCAGGGCAGTGCTGCAATGAATCTTGCTGCGCTTCCCTATGTCAACAGAAAAGGGCAGGAATGCACCATATCTATGAGATACAGCACATTCCTGTCCTTTTCCCCAGCACTGGCGCATAGTGGGCTGCCATGCGCCAACGCAGGCACCCTTGCGCCATGGTACAAAGGTGTCTGCATTGTAGGGGTGATTTTGTGCAGGAAGGGACAGAAAAACAATCACTAGAGGTGTTTTCCTCAGAAGGCAGCACACATAGAAAGAGGGAAAAACAAAGAGAAATAAGGACATTTCTTCTCGTTATGCCTCCCTAATGCCCCCCTCCCATCTGACATATTCCAAGGTTTACGATCCCTCGTAAATCTGGGAATGCCTCAGATTCCATGGGTGCAGCATGGGAACACCCATGGAACGCCCCTTTCACTCAGTGTTCTGCGTGTAATGGGCACATATTTACAAGGTTATGAAAAGCCATGCAAAGTGGCTTTGCTTGGCCTTGTAAATATGCTGCGGCACATTGCACCACCTGAGCATCAAAAAAGTGACGCTCCAGCGGCGCATAAGTGTCTCTAGGGGCCTCGTCAATGAGGCCTAGGGTTTTTGATTGATGAGGGTGAAAACCCTTCTTGAGCAACAACAATAACCTTGTTAGGGTGAACCACAAAATACACTAAATTAACGTGTGCTTAACCTTCTGGTAGCTTGACACAAATGTAGTCAGGGTTAACTTGAAGGCACTGCATTATGTATTTATGCATCACACAAAAGGTACTGAAGTGAAAAAACACAAAACAAGAAGTATCCCACACCAATTTAGAAAAATCTAGTAATTAAAATGAAACCACAATGACAAGAGAAACAGAGATATGCAATTTTAAAGGCTTAAGTAAAAATAGCTACAAGAAGCAGAAAGCACTAACTATGGGTATATGGTTGCATTAGGCCAAGGCACAAGTCCAAGCCAACCGCAATGGAGTGCGGGTCGCATACAGGGGCCAGGTTAGTTCAGCTAAACATTTCACCCTCTCAAAGTCTGGTGTGCAGAGTACAAAACTTCAGCTTTAACAGGAGGAGCTCAACCAATGCCAGCCAAGGGTCCAGGGCCAGGGGATGCACCTCTTGTGGATCAGGACTCATTCCAGTTGAGGCCTGCAGGGCTCATGCTAGTCCAGTTGCAGGTCAAGGCAGTTACAGTTGCAGCACGTCAGGTTGGCAGTTGCAGGGAGGCCGCTGGTGCTTGTTGTGTCCCTGTAGCTCAGAAAAGGAAGTCAGCCAATTGGCCCTTTGAGTTACTTAGGTTAGCCTGGGATGAATGGAGCAGGTCCAGGCTTTCTTCCGAGAAATCAGGACAGGCCTCAAACAGCAGGGCAGTCCTCTGAAGAACAAGGAAGGCCTCAAGCAGTGGGGCAGTCCTCTGGGGGGGGGGGGGCAAGACAGGTGTCAAGCAGCAGGGAAGTCCTCTGGGGGGCAAGACAGGTGTCAAGCAGCAGGGCAGTCCTCTGGGGGGCAAGACAGGTGTCAAGCAGCAGGGAAGTCCTCTGGGGGGGCAAGACAGATCTCAAGCATCAGGGCAGTCCTCTGAAGAACAAGGCAGACCTCAAGCAGCAGAGAAGTCTTCTGGAGAAAAAGGCAGTCCTTCTTCTGTAAAGTCCACAGGTCCAGGTGTGTACTGATGAGTGGCCCAGGAGGTCCAATATTTATACCTGGGGCCACTCTTTGAAGATGGGGAAACTTCTAGTCCACCCCCACCTTTGGTTCTGGAAAGTTCCTTTTTTCCAGTTTCTTCCCCTACCCAGGCTCTAAGAGGTCTAGGGTGACAATGGTCTTGTGTCCAGGTTCCTTAGTATGTGTGCTGGAGGCAGCCATTTGAAATGTAAGTGGGGCAGGCAACAGCTTTGCCCCTCCCATTCTGGCAGAATGACCCTCTCCAGCTATACCCAGGTCCTATTGTTCACTGTCTGGGTCCAATATACATTCCTGATGGGGGAGCAATTAACAGGCTCGGGTAGCTAGAAACTCCTGTAAGGCCTCAGACAATTTAGGGCAGGAAAATGTCAACCTTCTAAAAGTTTATTTTCAAAATTGTAACCTGAAATATTTCTTTACTATTAAAGAAGGTTTGAAATTAAGTTTTAAAACTCTGTGTATAGTACATAAATCTCGAACCTGGGTAGCTCCAGCTTTCATTCAGAAGAATCTACAATGTTATGTTCCTAAAACAAATCTGGCATTTTCTTCCTTTGATCCAATGTTATCCCTTGGTTTTGGAGATCAAGATCAGGAGAACTGTGGGGAATATTTTCAAGACAGGCGATAAAATGATCGCCGGTTTAGCGCAGAAAACTGCTGCTAAAACGGCGATAATGGGCTTGATATTATGCTCTATGGAATTCCAATTGAAGCCCATGTTAGCTGTTAAGAACATCTAACATGGGCTTCAATTGGAATTCCATAGAGCATATTATCAAGCCCATTATCTCCTTTTTAGCGGCAGTTTTCTTCTGCTAAAGCGGCGACAATTTTATCGCCTGTCTTGATAATATGCCCCGATGTTTCTTCATCACTGAAGCTAAACTTTGAAATTTCCTTTTCTCAAACTTATGGTCTGAAACGTCATGATTCTAATTCTGTCGCTAGCTGGAGCCACGACTGTTTGAACAAACTATTGACTGTTCTTAGAGTGTTTAACTAGTTTTGTCCACACCTACGGTTGGTGATAGAAAGCTTTACAAATGCTGCTAACATAACATAGCACTAACATATGGGGAAATATAAATAAATATTACAGGAAGTGTGAATACTATAACCTTGTCATGCTTCTGAAAATATTACAATGTTTTTAGTTAAGTAACAGATTCACATACGTTTCTACGCCTGTAGATGACATTTGAAGGCTTAAAGATGTGAAGCTCTTCTAAAACAAATATTTACTTACAGGAATTCCGAGCAGACATGCTCTTTAAAAGGTCTGCCAGCCAAGCACAGTTTCTCTTTACGGTCGTGCAGGAAACGATAGGAAAAGCAGGGGAAAGTATTAAAAAAATGCAGACTGAGATGATGGCCATACAAAATGTCTGGGAACTATATGAGAAGCACAGGAGTTTTATATTTACTTTGCTTTCCTGCAGATCATCAAAGTCTAAGTGTTTTTTACAGGATGAGAAAGGGACAGACTTCCCTCTCCCTTAATTCAATTGGGGAAAGTATTTTTCTAAATGTAAAGTTGTGCTCTCTTTGGAGAAACCACCAGATCACCCAGGGCCATATGTATCAAAAATCGTCATTGCGATTCTCAAATAGCGAATTTTAGAGAATCGCTATATGAGAATCGCAAAACAGAATGTAATAAAAAATTCGCAAATATTTTGGGATTCCTTGGCATTCCTTAACTGCGATTAGCAAATTGCGAATCGCAATTAAGGACTACCTTCCAATTCATTCCTATTGGTTAGGAGGCCCATAGGAATGAATGGGAAGACATTCTCAATTTGCGATTCGCAATTAAAGAATCGCAAATTGATACAATGATCTTTTGCCGAATGGTAATGTGTAGTGGTAATATTGTGGTGCTAAGCAACACAAGACTTGTCAACTGGACAAACCCCCCCAGGGGGCTGTAGAGTAGGTTCAGACACAAGGGGTTATCAACTAGTAACTTATGCACTTTTAAAGCACACTATCAGGACTGTGCGTAATGTTCCCAACCCTCTCTGCGCCTCTAAGTAGCCTTGTATGTTGACAGTTTCATTAAAAAAAACAGCCCTCCTGCAGCATAGAGAAGCACCAAGACCACCAGGCCAACCTGGTCCATGCCCACCATAAACGTAGGTGGATCTGCAGGTGCTGACAGTGGGGCTTCTTCCACCGTGCTTGTGCAGACAAGAGTGAAAAAAGCTATTACAATTCCCACTAACTTGCCCACCAACACAGATAGGTAACTCAACGCTGGACGAGTCCACCAGACGATCATGTCTTATGGAAATCCCACCGACAAAGAATCAGTGAGCCTGAGCCTACTATACAAGGCTAATCACCACCTCAGAAAGAAAGCGTGGTCTCTCATGAAGCTTGTAGGTAGTTGAGGAACTTTAGATAGTTAAAAGTATTATTACAGTGCTGGTCATAGGTATGGGTAGTGATTAGGGTGACCAACTGGCATGGGTGCAAATTCAGGACGGTGAGTGTAAAAATTCAGGACAAAGGGTCAAAATCCAGGACAAAAATTCGGGACAGAAGGTCAAAATTCAAGGCAAAATTTTGGGACAAAAGGTAAGTTTTACAGACACATCAGAGGAGATCGTGCATTAATATATAAGTAAATAGACAACTAACATAAGTGCAAGTCAAAATAAGTTTATATTAGGTATTAGGTAAACATTGTTATTTTCAATGCCAAAAGCTCTAACTTGTACAAATGCGTGACCGATTGCATGTGCTTGTTTTTTAAAAGTAACTGGACAATGTTACTTCCATCTAATGTGTCACATGTTTTTCCTTTCCTTCAGGCCCATGACATGCCTAAGTGCCCAACTGGACCATTGTCATTATGTATGCCACAATCAGCCGGCAGACAGAAGGACAATGGATCCACCACAGTCTGTGAGAGGCTGGGGAGGGGCTGCTCATGAGCACAGAGTGCGGGGCGGCTCCCCCAGAGAGGCTTCTCAAAGGTGAGCAGTGTAGGTCGCTGTAACCCACCAAATTACGGACAAAAGGCGTCCGTGAGAGGTATCGTCATGGATAACGGACGTGACTTCCAATTACGGACGGTCTGTGAAATTTACAGACGGTTGGTCACCTTGGCAGTGATGCTGTCACCAAGGCACAGAGAGGAGTACGTATGTTGGTGGCAGAGCAGTCGCTCAAGTTTCCCCAATTTTTTCTGACTCAATTCAGTCTACACCTCACCCCCACCCCTCAGCCTCCCTGCTCAGTCAGCTTAATTTGTGCCGGTGCTTGTTGGTGCTCGACATCAGCCCTTATTTCGTAACACTGGCAAATATTTATGACAGTTTACCACATGGTGGCGTGGTCAGTCTATTTGACAACAAAGTGTTTTAACAATTCAGTATACAAATAAAGAATAATACCAGGGTGCTCAAGTTTGTATTACTGCCTTGGGTCACTGTGATCTAAACCCCTTACCTGACCCATGTTATCGGCATGACCCAGGTCTTCGCCATTCCCCGAGTTTGGGCTCTGAAGCGTCTGTAGTAACCAGAGCCCCGCCCCCCTGTCCCCTGTCTTTCCAGGAGCCATTTCCCGTTGGAGACACCCCGGAAGTGCTGCGGACCTATCCCGGAAGTCCATCCCTCCAGGAACTGAAAGCAGGAAGTCACAGACACGAAGACGGAAGGACTGCAGGAGGAGCGAAGGAGTGGCAGGAGATCCAGAGCGAAGGAGCGGTGGAACGAGAGGCGGATACGGATGAGGAGAGGAAGAGTGGAGCGAGGAGTGGTGGTGTCCAAAGAGGTGGCTGGGGAGCGGCCGCGGCTCAGGAGAGCTGCGGCGGAGTCGGTGAGTACCCACTACCCCGAGGCAGGCACTGAAACACGATAAAAGGGAGGTAAACAAGGCACTGTATATATATTAAGTCCAGTGAAACAGAGTGTTCCCTTGAACGTGAAAATAAGGTGAGCCAAAGGGTCAAGAGAAAACAATTACAAATTACAAGTTTAAGTCAAGAATTCTTACAATTTATTGAAAATACAAAATTTTTTAAAAGAAGAGTGGGCCAGAGGGATCCCACTCGACACAAATAAAATAATAAAAACATTTTTCAATCAACATTCAATATTGGCCAGCAAGATTGAAACACAAAGACAGAAAGGACTGTGAGACATAGAATTTGTGCAATACTGGTTGTATATTCGGACCCGTTTATGAACACCTAAGCTATGTACACCATAATTTTGTATATCAGCAAAAGATGTCCAGATCATGAATTATACTTGGTGAAGCGTCGACGCGTTTCGGTGGTTTTCCAAAGTTCTTTCCACCTTTATCAAGACAACGTTTGATTTCTGTCAGGGTATAGGGGTCAATATAATTACCCTAGAAAAATAAACAAACAATAAATTGTGGTGCATACAAAATGATTTACGATCGTTATTTCTAACAGTTTTATCTCTTTAACCTGTAAGAAATAGTACATAGCAATACATATATATAAACTACTCTAGAAAATCATGGTAGTATAGAAACAGATATTCTTTTTATATATCATGCAAATAGGTATACAGTCACTATAAGCAAATTGTGGTTCTTCTTACAATTTAATACCAGAAAAGTTTAACAGTTCGAGTACATGCATATGTAAAGGATCAATTGTTATCCTACTTTCTCAGAGATAGAAAATCCAGTTTTTAACCATTTATTGATTCCTTTATTTCTATCTCTTAGAGGAAAAGCTGTTCTATTTGGAGTGGAAATTAACAGATTCTATACAGAATCCAAAAAGCTAAAGAGCTGAAAGGCTTTTGAAATATACAAAGTTAATACCGTTGCTAACCATTTATTGATTCTTTTATGCCTCTCTCTTTGGGGATTAGCTACTCTCCTATGGGTGTAAATTACCAGATTCTATAAAGGAGAAAGACAGGGCTTTTAAGAAATGCGACTGGTTATTTGTAGTAGATTTGCATAAGTAACCGGATACCAGATTAAAAAACACGGACAATTTAATCTGTTCTAACACGTTTATATAAGGTGAAAGAGAAGTTTACCCGGGGGTCCGTATTGGTAGGAAATTTTGAGATTCTATGTTATTCCATATTTGTGTGCGAATTGTTAAAACCGCAAAACGAGTTGAAGCTGCCTATAGAGTGCTCCTGTGGATCGAAAAGGATATGGGATAATAATGAGGAGAAGAGAGAACTGTGCTCTAACGCCTTTTTAGTTAAGATGATGTAATTTCCCAGGTAGCTGTCTAGACATGATTGGTGGCGGCTGAACCTACCTGATAATAAAGGCTCTTGGGCATGGAGTATAGACAATCCAGAATTATTATGCTCAATGCTGTGCTACTCCTTTTCTTTCTAGTATTAAAACCCAGAGGCGCCGAAGTCTTGTCCTAGCAGTGTCAGCGTTCGTTTCGCTAAAAAATGAATGAAAAAAGGGGAGTACAGGTAGGGCAGATGAGAACATTGCTTTTAACCTCGTAGTATTATATGCTGCCCAAATGTTTACTTCGCTTACCTATTTATCCACAAAGGACTGCTCGCTTCTCTGTTTACATATAATCTTAAGATAGCAGAACCAGAGGCAGAAACGTCATGTCCTCGTGTTTAGAGATTCTTTTCCTATGAAACGGTAAAGAGAGAAGAGCTCAGCGGTTGGATCTAACTTGCTCATTTCCGATAAAGTATCTACCTAGAATCCTATTTTTCTAGTAGCGCTTACCTGGTGTATCACGTAGGACTGCCTGCTTCTCTGGTTCCACGGGAAATGCCAGAGGAAAGAGGCGGCGTGTTTAAATACTTAAGCTAGCGTATGGTTGGTTAAAGATTAAACCAATCAGGTCGATGCTATTAGGAGCCGGGGAATCAGCATATCCGGGCTTGCGTTTGCTATGTCACGATTGGCTGGTTTTATATTGGTGTAATCCAATTGTTTAGCGGCATCGCTCTTCCGTATACCTGGTCCTAACTCGAAGGAAATGACCGTGGCTTTGCGTTATCGACGATTGTCCTAAGTAGCGAATGTATAGTTCAGAGAAAAAGTATGATACCCAAGGTTTGGGCTAACGCCGCCACGTTTATAGTTATGGACACTTTTTCAAATGATCGAGTGGTAGTAAAGTTCGAGGGGATGTCCGAACAAAGGAATGTGTAGCGAACGGAGAATACAGTCCCTGCATGGGCGAGATAAATGACTTATAAACTAGATCTGTCGTAGAGGGGCTTCGGGATGGAAATGTCTTTTTCGTGATGACTGACTATAATGCGGCGAGTGTGTATTATTCAAAGTAGAGAATGAGCGGAATTCTCTTGCCGATCAGGAGGATCACATGACCCTTAATTTGCCAAAGTTAATGAAAAAGATTGTTTATTTTTTCTAAGGGCTAGATGCATTTTGTCCAGTCCTCCCTTGTATTTAGACCTTTGAGAATGGTATTGAGAAAACAAAAGTACCATAGTTCTCTGGTTTTTCTCAATTTCTCAGTGTCACCTCCTCGTCTGGTGGTTCTGACCTTCTCTAAAATGAACCAACGTAGGTCGTCGCAACTGTGGTTCTCCTGTCTGAAGTGCTCTGTTAGAGGTGCATTACACTTGTTTGTGCGTATGGCTGATTTATGTTCAAGGACTCTAAGTCTTAGTTCCCTACTGGTCTCCCCCACGTAACCCAAGTTACAGGGGCAGATCAGTAGGTAAACTATGTTTTGGCTTCTGCAGTTGTTGAATGTTTTGGGAGTCAAGATTTTCCCATTGAATTCGAAACTAGTGCCTGTAATGCAGTGCGGGCAGACCGAACAGATCCCGCATTTGTGATTACCTAAAGCTATTGGGCCTGTCAGGGTTCGTTGAGTTTCCATGGGTGGCTTGTATGTGTGAACCAAACTATTGCGTAGGGTTTTGTTTCTGCGAAATGAAAACAGTGGTTTATTGAGTTTGGTGTCATTGTTGTAGTTAAGAATACACCAATTCCTGTTCACGATGTTTTTGATTTGATTGCTTAAGTGTGAGAACTGAGTTACAAAAACTATTTTGTCCAGATTCTGTTTATTGTGGGTTTTGTTTTGATCGAGCAGACTGTCTCGGTCATAGAATCTTGCCCGCTTCAGAGAATTTTTAATTAATTTATGGGGGTAACCCCTCTCCTTAAGTTTTCTTGTCATATTCTCAGAGTGTCTATAGAAATCGTCCAAGTTAGAGCAGTTTCGCCTCAATCTTAGGAATTCCCCAAAGGGCACATTGTCCCTTTGTGCTTTGGGGTGGTTACTGGAATAGTGAAGGAGTGTATTTTGTCCGTTGGTTTGGTAAAAAGTTCAACTTTCAAAAAACCCTCCTCTTCTTTGATAGCTATGTCTAGAAATTCTACCCTGGAATTGCTGTGATGTCCCGTGAACCTAAGGTTGGGATCACCCAGGTTGAGCCATTCTAAGACACTGGCTAGATCCTCGCTGGCACCGCTCCAAATAAAGATGATATTGTCTATGTAGCGGTGCCAGCAGGAGATGTTCTCAAAAAAGGGGGCAGCCTCATTAAATATGTGTTTGATTTCGAAATCACTCACATACAAACAGACTAGGGGCACAAGTGGCCCCCATGCTGGTCCCCTTGGTTTGTAGGAATAGATCATCTTTGAAGAGGAAAAAGTTTCTCTTCAAAACTAGATAGATACACGACATAATGAAGGTGTCGTCCCCACCTTTAAGGTCCTCTGTTTCTAGTATGGATGTTATAACCTGTAAGGTGTTGTTTTGGGGGATGTTTGTGTATAAGGCTTCTATATCTAGGGTGACCATAAATTGGGTCACCCTATGGAAGCCTTTACCCTCAAATACTGAAATGGCATGGGAAGTATCTTTAAGGTAGGACTTCTGTTTCTTTACAATAGGTTGTAAAAAAAAGTCCACGTACCTACTCAATGGCTCGAGAATTGACCCTATGCTACTGATTATGGGTCTCATAGGTGGATCGATGAGGTTCTTGTGGATCTTTGGGAGTCCATACATTGCAGGGGTAATTGGGTTTTGGTTCAAGAGGAATTTATATCATTTTCACTGATGGCACCCCTATTCTTACCTTCACTTAAGAGTTCGGCTACTTCACACTTTAATTTGCTGAGTTCTTGGAATCTAGATTTCTGGTAGGGTTCCTTGACACTGAGAAGGTCTCTCATTTTCCTGTCGTATTTTTCAGTGTCGAACACGACAATACCACCGCCTTTATCCGCGGGTTTGATTGTTAATTCCTCACTGTTTTGCATGTTGGTAAGGGCATCTCTCTGTGTTTTAGAAAAATTGTTGTTCACTTGAGTCTTTTTAGAAAATAAATTCTTGACTTCTACCTCCACTACTCTCTCGAACACCTCTATATTTTTATCTACTTGTTGGGTACTAGGAAAGAAAGTGGATTTGGGTTTGAGCCCGGTGACACTAGGGGGGGATTGTATTCCCGGTTTTCAAAGAATCGGTTGAGACGGATTTTTCTAAAGAATGATTTCAGGTCACTCTCCAAATTAAACAGGGAAGGTGCATTTGTGGGAGCGAAACTAAAGCCCTTCTGTAATACTGATTGTTCTGCACTATTTAGGGTCCTTTTGGAGAGATTAACTATCGGAAACTCTCCTACCTCCAATACTGGGTACTCCTGGTGGCTATGTACTCCCTGGAGTTGTTTTGAGGTTGTTGCTTCCTCGGATTCTGTGAGCGGTTGTAACCCCTGGGGTTCCTGTAACCGCGATAAGGGCGCCTGTCTAAAAAAGGTTCACGTTCATAGTTAGAGACTGTCCTATGTTCATCGGGTCTGTCTAGTTCTTCCTCTCCGCTTGAACCTGAGGACTCTGAGAAAGTTATTCTTTTGTTGTTATTTCTAGAATAGAGTTGTTTTTGTGGGTTTGGTCTTTCCCACCGGGGTTCATTTTTGTTGGAATAATAATCCTTGTGTATATACGGGTAAACCCCCTCTGTGGAATATTTTTCGACATCCTTTTTGAATTTCCTAAGTTTTTTATTAGACAGGTAATCCCTATATCCGTCTGCCTCAAAGTTGATTTCATCAAGCTTCTTTTTTGCATCTTCCAGGGCCGGAGACTGTTTAAGTGTTGTTTCAAGTTTATCTATCTCCACTTTCTCAAGTTCTATTCATTCTTGGGCTGTTTCGATAATTAATATGAGCCAGTCACGGCTACACCGGTTGGCGATCGGCATCCAGGTTTCTATGAACTTGGGATGTTCGACGAATAGTCCAGGTTCATTTCGAACCTGCAACCCTATGGGGATAACCCCCTCCTTTAGGTAATTAATCAGGAATTCGGCATGTAACTCTGTCCTGATGAGTTTCTTTTTCAGATTAAGAATTTTTATCAATTGTTCGTGACTTGTATTATGAAGTCCTTTGGAACCCCCAATTTTGGGGTCCAGATTCATTAATCTGGTATACTTGTCATCTGAGAACCCAAATGTTTTTAATTTATCCATCGTGGGTCTCACTTGTATTATAGATTAGATATGAGGTGCCCTTAAAGAAGGGTCAAGAAGACCAAGATCCTCTCCAACCAAAAGGTTGTGCAAATATGAGGGTAGGTATGAGAGGTACCCCTTAACAGAAGTCAAGGGAATTGGGGTTAACTAACCAGTGAAACAGAGTGTTCCCTTGAACGTGAAAATAAGGTGAGCCAAAGGGTCAAGAGAAAACAATTACAAATTACAAGTTTAAGTCAAGAATTCTTAAAATTTATTGAAAATACAACATTTTTAAAAAGAAGAGTGGACCAGAGGGATCCCACTCGACACAAATAAAATAATAAAAAAAATTTCAATCAACATTCAATATTGGCCAGCAAGATTGAAACACAAAGACAGAAAGGACTGTGAGACATAGAATTTGTGCAATACTGGTTGTATATTCGGACCCGTTTATGAACACCTAAGCTATGTACACCATAATTTTGTATATCAGCAAAAGATGTCGAGATCATGAATTATACTTGGTGAAGCGTCGACGCGTTTCGGTGGTTTTCCAAAGTTCTGTCCACCTTTATCAAGACAACGTTTGATTTCTGTCAGGGTATAGGGGTCAATATAATTACCCTAGAAAAATAAACATACAATAAATTCTGGTGCATACAAAATGATTTACGATCGTTATTTCTAACAGTTTTATCTCTTTAACCTGTAAGAAATAGTACATAGCAATACATATATATAAACTACTCTAGAAAATCATGGTAGTATAGAAACAGATATTCTTTTTATATATCATGCAAATAGGTATACAGTCACTATTAAGCAAATTGTGGTTCTTCTTACAATTTAATACCAGAAAAGTTTAACAGTTCGAGTACATGCATATGCAAAGGATCAATTGTTATCCTACTTTCTCAGAGATAGAAAATCCAGTTTTTAACCATTTATTGATTCCTTTATTTCTATCTCTTAGAGGAAAAGCTGTTCTATTTGGAGTGGAAATTAACAGATTCTATACAGAATCCAAAAAGCTAAAGAGCTGAAAGGCTTTTGAAATATACAAAGTTAATACCGTTCCTAACCATTTATTGATTCTTTTATGCCTCTCTCTTTGGAGATTAGCTACTCTCCTAGGGGTGTAAATTACCAGATTCTATAAAGGAGAAAGACAGGGCTTTTAAGAAATGCTGATATACAAAATTATGGTGTACATAGCTTAGGTGTTCATAAACGGGTCCGAATATACAACCAGTTTGTATTGCACAAATTCTATGTCTCACAGTCCTTTCTGTCTTTGTGTTTCAATCTTGCTGGCCAATATTGAATGTTGATTGAATTTTTTTTTATTATTTTATTTGTGTCGAGTGGGATCCCTCTGGTCCACTCTTCTTTTTAAAAATTTTTGTATTTTCAATAAATTGTAAGAATTCTTGACTTAAACTTGCAATTTGTAATTGTTTTCTCTTGACCCTTTGGCTCACCTTATTTTCACGTTCAAGGGAACACTCTGTTTCACTGATTAGTTAACCCCAATTCCCTTGACTTCTGTTAAGGGGTACCTCTCATACCTACCCTTATATAGTAAGTCCCACAGAGAGAGTTTCACGTTGCACTATACTCCTTGTACAGCACCTCCTCAGAGTCTCACTACCCTTTACTTTACCCGACCCTCACGCTCTGTAAAGAAAGCCCCAAGCACTGTTACCCTCATCCGAGCAGTCAACCTCGTTTCCTCTTCATTCCCTTTCTGTCATCCTTCCCCCCCCCTCCTCACCGTCTCTCTTATACATCCAGCACGACCCTGGTTTCGGTGAATGGTACTCCATTTGTATAGTCCGGTCGGACTAACGACTCCTTTCTTTCTTTTGTTTCCCACACGTCCTCCGTGGACTACCCGACGAAAGTAGCCAAAAGAAGACGGGGACGAGCTCAGCGTGGCCAGAACCCACCCCGGAAGAAGATCCGGAATTCCATCCCCTCAGAAGCCCCGATTGTTTTTTCATTTTCTCCCCCCTTATCCGTACTGTCGTAATAAACACCGACAACATTGCTCATCTTATACGGTCTCCACGCCTGTTTTTCCGGCCCGCACTACCCCCACGTTCACAGTCACCTCGTATAGTGCAAAGTGTCACATCTGTAGGACTGTAATGGTAAGTACTGGCTATACTGGCAGGGACCATAGACGGTGCAAGCTCCAGAATCCTCCTGAGAAATATCCTGGAACTTATTATATTGCAAATTAAGTGTTGTGTTCGGTACTGGGTGCCGGTTAACTTATGGATGTTACAAGAATTGGCTTCACCTTAGCCTTTCTGGTGCCCCCCTTAAGATGGTCTCATTTTCTGCTGCTGCCTGTGAGTGAAATAGTCTTGCAGTGCTGCTTGCTGTGACGTGTTAGGTGTCTGTGAGAGGGAAAGTTCCACTGTTATTACCTGTTGTTTGAGAGCAAGGACCTCCAGTGCAAATTGCAAGTGCTGTGATGTTTGCAGCACCTGGTAATTACTAGGTGTGATAAAGACCCCACTTTCGAATCACCCACCCCTCCACTCATTAATTTACCAGGACAAACCTACTGGTATTTAATCAAGGCAAAAGGCCAAAATCTGCATGCTATGGCTCATTTTTTAGGGTTAAATTTGGAATACACAATATAAATTGCACCTGTTGTATTCTGAACCCTGGGAAATTAGATTTTAAGGAGTGAAATCAATATTTCATTCCCTATCAGGGTACATGTAATCAAAGCCTTTGTGTCAGGGATGAGTGCCACAATCCTCATCAGGATGAGCCACAAAAAGTCACTAAATTAACCTGGCTAACCCTCTGGTAATTTGGCTCAAAAGCAGTTAGGCTTAACTTGGAGGCAATGTGTGAAGTATTTATTCAGGACTCAAATAGTAATAAAGTGAAAGCACAAGAAAAATCCCACATCAATCTAGAAAAATAGAGTACATTTTAATAAATACCAGAATGTCAAAAATATAGTTAGTAGAACTGGAGATATGCAATTTTAAATTCCTAGGTAATAGTAGCACCAAAAAGTGCATAGTGCCAAATAGGGTTATTTGGCACTTTGTCACAAGTTCAAATCGACCACAATGGTGTGTGGGCCAGGTGCAGGACCGAGCTCAGCCCTATGGTCAATATACCTGGTTGTACTTGGACTGAGATGAAAGGTCCTGCGTCGTGCTGCATCGAGTTGCATCAGTTTTGATAAGGCTGCCAGTGAGGAGCTGTGAGGTGCTGTATTGAGTTGCATTGCACTGTATATGTTCCGATGAGGACGCCGATTAGGAGTTGTGAGGTGCTGGAGTGCGAGGTCCTACATTGAGGAGAGTCACGCAGTGTAGGTTCCAATGAGGACGCCAATCAGGAGCTTGAATGTGCTGTGATGCTAGGTCCTGCATTGAGATGTGTCGAGCTGCATCGGTTCTTATAAGGCAGAAGATCAGGAGCTGCCAGATGCTGCGATGCAAGGTCCTCCGTTGAGATGCATTGAGTTGAGTGCAAGTGAGGTGCTGCACGGTCTTATACGCTGCTATCTGTATTTTAACCCTTTTAGCATTTGATCTCTTTTGGGTTTAATAACTGAAAGTAATTTTATTACTGTACCCTACCTGAGTGAAGTCTTCTTAATCTCTAGTCCGCCGTGGCGGCTCCCGTTTGAGCAGAGAGTGTAGATTGTTTTCTGCCTTTTGCTGGCCGCCATTTTAGGGGGTTGGCGGTCCAGCTCTTGCACTATTTCTGGGTTGGGGACACTTAAAACGAATGGGAATACAGGCGCGCAGTGGACGCGTGCAGCGGGTGCACCAAAGGCAAGCCTGTCCGCGCCTGGACTGGGCCCAGGGTCGGAGACCCTGGCCGTTTTGGTCCTGTGTATTTGACTTGAGATACTATTATAGCACTTAATAAGGGTACGGGGGAAAACTGCATTAATATTGATTGCTCCCTTTTAAAGACTAACTCACCTATGCATTGTTTAACGTGTGGCCTAAAAGTAAGAGTCAAAGCCAGTAAGCTTTTCTCTGAGAACAATTCCCATTTGAACAAAAGAGCTGTTAGATACACTAAAAAAAAGATAAGGAACAATAATCAGAAAAACAAAATAATAAGTGGTTCTAGTAAATACGGCAAAAACAAAATAAACATGCTATCTTGCGTAATATTAAACACTAGCCCCCAGATGCATCAAAGTTATGTTTTGCGAGTCCTTAATAGCGAATTTTAAGGATTCGCTATTAAAGACTCGCAAAACGGGATGCATGTAGGAATCGCAATATTATTTGCGATTTCTACTGATTCCTTATTTGCTAATCGCAAATAAGGAATGGCTTTCCCATTCATTCCTATGGGCCTAAAGGCCCATAGGAATGAATGGGGAGTCATTCCTTATTTGCGATTAGCAATTAGCGAATTGCAAATGTGCCGCAATTTCAAGGGTGCCAGGGTGTCCAAAGGACACCCTGTTGCACCCCTGAAATGGTAATGTTCACTGGTGTTGCGCACACACATGTCCCAAGGACATGTGTGTGTGTAACATACAACTTAGAAAAATGCACTAAAGTGCATATTTCTAAGTTTTTGCTATTTACCACGTAGTATGACTTCACGGTAAATAGCGGCCCCAGATTGTGAATTCTCAATTTTGGAATGGTTCATGCATTGAATTTAAGGAATCGCAAATTGCGATTCCTTAAATGCAATCGCAATTTGAGAACTCACAATTATTTGCGAATACTTAAATTGCGATTGCCTGAACCCTTGATGCATCTCAAATGCCATTTTTGCAGGCGCGAACGGTCGAATTTTGCGATTCGCACCGTTTGCGCTCGCAAAAATGCTTGATGCATCTACCTGTAGATCATTAATAAAGCACAGCAGTGAATTCCACTTATTTATGGAGCTTGTATTCTGGAAACTTTATTATAGAAACAAACTTTACAGTTCTGGGAGATTTTAACTACCATTTACAGACAAACTCCGACCCCGATACTGCCTCACTTCTGCAAACCATCTCGGCATTAGGCCTAGACCAGATCGTTCTTGAACCAACACATCAGGCAGGTCATACTTTGGATGGGATTTTTACTAATAATCCCAACCTAGTCAATGTAAAGGTCTCTCAAGTAGCATAGAGCAATCTGCTTTGATTTGTTGCTTCCGCAATCCAACTTCAAACGTGGAGAAATTACCTCCTTTTCGCCTTTCACGAAACTGTCGATATGGGAAGGCAGATCACTTCAACAATATACTTAAGAACACAAGTTTAGTGGCAGAAAACAATATGGCGGCAGAAACCAAACAATATAACAAATGGCTGGAAACTATTTCAAAGCAAGTAGCACCCGTCAAAATGGTCAAATGAAAGTGACAAAATCCCTCAGCACATTGGTTTTCACCGGAGTTTAGGAAATGTAAGCAAAATTGTAGGAAACAGGAAAGAAAGAGGAGAATGTTATATAAAGAGGAAGAAATATAAACAGTCAATAGCCATATACAACGATAGCATCTTGAAAGCTAAGGCAGAACATTTTACAAAGAATACTAAAAAAACAAATATTATGATGATAGGATTAACTAAATTGGATAAGAAATTATGGAAAATCAATGGGCAATCTATCGATCGAATCAGTAAAGCAGTATAAATATTTAGGAATTACGTTTGAGGATAGAATGACTTTTAAACAACATTTTAATAATTCAATGGCCAAATCATTTGCTTTTAGATTTTTGCGAGACAAGCTGTTATGCCAGAGTCATAAGCATTTACTGAAGGTAATGAAGCCAAAGTTGATTCCCTCGCTCGCCTATGGGTCAATAATCTTTCGGGGTAAAGATAGTAAACTCATTGACAACCTACAAATAAAAGTTTTTAAATCAATTTTTAGGGTTCCGAGAAACTCTGGGCACGCTAATATCAGGTTAGAGTTTGACTTGTTAAGCCAAACTTTGGTGAGACAATCTGCATTTCTAAGATGTTTATTTTCTCTTTCTCTATCGAACCTCGGCTCTCTTGCAAATTTGTGCTCGCAAGAAATAAAAAAGAAAGAGTATGCTAGTGCTTGGAGATTATATTTAATGGAGAGTTTAAACACTTTTAAGTACCCACCTTTTAATCACCTAGATAGAAATAAAATTGTTTTAAAACAGATTTGAAATCAGTCAACTAATTTTTTATTGGATCAGGAAGTGATAGCAAAAAAAAGCATGCTTGGTTTAGGTTATTAACTTGTACAATAAAACCGAGCCCCAAACTTTCTTAACTTCCCATTTAAATCCGGTTTTAATGGACTTTATAAATATAAATAAATAAATAGATTTCTTAAGTTAAGATTTGGTCACTATCCATCAAAGGATGGGGCTCCAAGATGGGTACAAAATTGGCAATCTCTAAACTGTAGACTATGCGGTTGTGTCCATATTTAAAGACTTAGGAGTGAGAACCTGCCGCTAAGCGATCATATTGTGCCTTCTAGGGCATAAAAATATTCTAATAGCCCATTTTGTTAATGGAAAAAACTGACCCAGGATGATGTTCTGTCTGTGTTATAGTAGAGTAAGTGGTTGTGTTAGTAACCATGCCAATGTATCCATGTAGCTCTTGTAACTAGTATAGCTCATCATGATCAGTTGCTAAAGCTGGCCGACTAATATTGTTAATTGTAAGAACAAGGTACGTAAATACCTTACATTTTTTTTAATGATATTAATTTGAAGTTATCAAGGAGTACCCTTAACCCGTACGCTCCGGAGATCCCACTGGGCATGCTGACGGCACTGCCGCACGGCGGAGACTGGTCCCCACTAGCGCATTGGGAACAGTTGGGTGTCCATGTGGTGGGGGACCTGTACGTGGACGGGGAACTAGCGCCCTTCCCAGTACTGCAGGACATGTATGGGCTTCCGGACGGAGACTTTTTGATTCATGCTGCGGTTACGACCGCGATACAAAAACACTGGAGAACGGGGAGAACGGAACCGGTATTGACCCTGGCTTGTCAATATACGGTGATGGCGGCAGGAACGGTCAAGGCAGTGACATGCCTCCAGTCCCGGCTGCTGCGGGAGGGCATGCGTCCCTTGGAAGTTCTTAAGGCGAAATGGGAGGAGAGCATAGGTCGACCAATCCCTGACGCCACATGGGAACAAATCCTCAAACAGGCGTGGAAGGGCACCAGGAACGCTCGTCTCCAACAAATCCAGTACTTCATACTGCATAGGGCCTACTTAACGCCGGGAAGATCCGGAAGTATTTCCGGGTCCAGAATGCAGCATGCCCGAGATGTAGAGAGGAGGATGTTGAACTAGAACACATGCTATGGCTATGCCCACGAATGGATGGTTACTGGGAGGAAGTGGGGGAGCTTTTGAACTAAATCACAGACAGACAATTAGAATATGATATGGCCACCTGTCTGCTGCATTGGTTCCCACACACTGCTAAAACCAAGGTTACTAGTAAATGTATCGATCTAAGGCTTCTGCTGGCTAAGCGCGAAATTACCTGGCATTGGAAGGCAAGCGAGGGACCATCGAGTGGGCGCTGGAAACGGGAATTCTGCAAGTGGGCGAGCTGTGAAAGTGTGGTAAAGCTCAGACAGGCTACCCGCTCAGGTAATGAGAAGGCATTGGAAGTAGCTAGAGCGTGGGAGGCCCTAGTCCAGATGCTGAAGGATCATCAAAGGACAGAGAGCGAGGACTGAGAGCCCCACTTTCAAGTGATTACTATATCTAGTATACAGCTTTCCTTGCCTCTAAATGACATAGTTGGGATGGTTGTGAGATCCTGCAATGGCCCACACCACCGTTGTTGTAGGGTGGGGGGGAGTTGAGGGGGGGAGTATTGGGTATTGACATGGGGGAATCACTGATAATAGAGCAAACTACAGGAATGTTCACTGTTGACCATAGGATGATGGCACTATCCTGCTGTGGTATGTTTTTCGTGTGATGCGCAAAGGACAAGGGGTGGCGGTAGTGATGCTGCTAAAGACTAGCAGTACAGATCAGTCAACACTGGCTTCGATGAGCTATTACCTTCATTTGTTGGGGTTCTGGGAGAAAAAGAAAAGCGGATGCAAGGTTACATTGTTGACCGGTCTTGGATATATTTGTATGTCATGCATGCACACGTCACTTTTATGGACAATGCCGCCCTCCCTCCGGGTTGTGGGCTGAACGGCCGTGTACTGTAAGATCACGTGGCATATATATAGTACGTTTTGGTTGTAATGATGTTGACCGGAATAATTGTATATTTTACCAATCTGCAATAAAAATATATTTAAAAAAAAAAAAAAGGGAGTACCCTTAACAATAGTTTCTGAAAACAGTTTTGAATCATAGGTTTTTCTCGCATACTATCGTAATAAGACCCAGTTAAGCTTTGAGAAGAGGCATGAATGCACTTTATATATTAAGCCATTATTCATTATTACTGCGCATGATTTGTGTTTGTCATAATTATAGTTTGTTTGAGGAGATTGCACAAATGCACTTTAATTACTAGGCTGGGTAAAGCAGCTATGATTGATTGTATGGAAAGTTTTAATGTTATAGAGGGATATGGTGATTAATAATGAAATGAAATACTATGTTGAGAATGAAATATTACTTTTATGATGTTTTATGCGATTTCAATAGTGTTTGTCCTAATTATAGTTTGTTCGAAGGGATTGCACAAAGGGACTTCAATTACTGGGCAGGGAAAGGCAGCTAAGATTTATTGTCTGGAAAGTTGTATCATTACATAGAAACATGGTAATAATTAATTAAATTAAATGTTATGTTGTGAATGAAATATTATGTTTATGATGTTTTATGTGATTTCAATGATCCAGTCATCCTTGAACTAGCATAATATTTGTAATGAACTTGTTCAAAAGTAGGACGACTCTGTTTTAGGAAACTTGTTGCCTTTTATTTTCCTTGATTTTAATGTTTTTTATTAATTGGACAATAAAGATAACTGTGTCGCCCTGCATCGAGTAGGGATGCAGTGCCTCGATTCTGAGGGAACCCACAGTTGGGCAAGTAGGAGTGGACTCCGGGGCACTTCTTGCGGATTAGGACTCACTACAGCAGAGGCCAGCAGCAGGGCACAGCTGTGTCCAGTTGAGTTTGATCATCTGGGTAGATGTGGGACAGGCCTCTAGAGCTTGTTATGTCCCTGTAGCTCAGAACAGGAGCCCAGTCAGCCCGCCCTTGGAGTCGCTCTGGTGGTTCTGGGTTCAAGGAGCAGGTCCAGTCTTCATTCCTCAGGCAGCAGGGCAGTCCTTCTTGCAGAAGAACAGAATGGCAGTCCTTCCAGCAGCAGAGCAGGATAGCAGTCTTTCTTCTGAATATTCCACAGGTCCGGACATGATCTGAATTGTTGGTCTAAGGGTCCAATATTTATACCCAGTGATAGCCTTGAAGTGGGAGAAACTTCTAGACTTCCCCCCGCACCTGGATCTGAAATTTCCTTCCTTCCCATGCCATGGTCCCAGGAGTCACAAAAGGCTAGGGTGAAGGGCTTTGTGTGTGTGCTGAGGCAGCTCCTTTGACATGCAAGTGTAGTATGTGACAGATCCACCCCTCACATTAGGTCATGATGGCCCATCCTGCCAATCCCCTGTCCCCCTTTGTGATACTGTCTGGGAGGAAAACACAAAGGGCCAACTGCTAAGTACACCTAGTCATGTGACCCAGGAAACAGGCTGCAGGTTCCAAACGGTTAGAACAAGAAAATGTTAACTTTCTAAAAGTTGAACCAAGATAGGGGTTAGGTCCGACAAGAAGGACCCAGGTAGGACCATATATAAGTATACAAACAAAAACAAGACCTGGAATCCTATTTCTTTGAAAAAAGTAACCACACTATATACTTTTTGTGGTCGGGTTATTTATTTACCCTAATTATAGGCAGCAAGATGCACCACGTGTTTCCTATAAGAATAAACCATTCAAATCGCCTCAGTCTATAGTGATATCATTATTTTTAACTTCCCAATATCACAATGCGTTATCTCACGTACCTTAATGTAATGGCTTAAAGCTTATGTTGAAAAGAATTTCACTTGCGCGCTCGGTTAGCTCCTCGAGTCTGATAAAAGGAAGGGATTCCAAGTCAGGACTTTCTTTCAAAGAATTTTATATACATATATTTATATGACATATTCCTACCTGAATCGTTCTTTCGGTAGGGGAGATTTACTGCTCCATATCGTTCTTATCCTCCACTCTTTAGACCCTAATTATCTGCAAATGACCAAAGAGCCAGTGGTATGAAGCGGTTACATATCCTATGCGCTCGCACTAGGCTTTTAGCTCTTGACTACTCTTCTCACCTGTCCTACTGGATTCACTTCTCATGCGGTCGCTTCCGTGGTCGGCGTATTACTCCTGCCTCCAAGCGTTAACGCGATAGTGAATAGAGCGCGCAAGTGAAATTCTTTTCAACATAAGCTTTAAGCTATTACTTTAAGGTACGTGAGATAACGCATTGTGATATTTGGAAGTTAAAAATAATGATATCACTATAGACTGAGGCGATTTGAATGGTTTATTCTTATAGGAAACACGCGGTGCATCTTGCTGCCTATAATTGAAGCTGTGAGGTCTCATAGGATTTCCAAAAAGATAAAAACCAAAGGTATGTGATACCACAAAGTGGTGATGCCATAGTGGTGTAGAAGGTTGAGGTTGGAAAAGTGATTTTGTATGTTTTATGTTTTTTTAGATGTGTCCAATATGTTGTCACTAAGGAGTCCTGATGAAAGCCCGCAAAGAAAACAGCGAGGCTTGAAACGCGTCGGCATAATCAAGGCATAATCATTCTATGATGTCAAATAGTTTAATTATAAACCAGGAAAAATTAATTTCTGTACACACATATAAGCCAGAGCGAGATGAGGCATATGTTTGTATATGTGGATATATATATATGTGATATATATTTGTAGGACGTCATAATTGTTATTCAGTCCTTGACATATGGGCTATAAATGATGATAGTAAAATGTCATAAATGTGTATGTAAAAAAATTTTAGCGTCATCAATGTTCAATGTTGTAGAAATTGTGTTTTTGATATATGTGTTGTCCTAGAAAGGAGAGAATTTCCTTATCGAAATAAGAAACAAAAGTAGAAAATATAGGGTAAATAAATAACCCGGCCACAAAAAGTATATAGTGTGGTTACTTTTTTCAAAGAAATAGGATTCCAGGTCTTGTTTTTGTTTGTATAACTTTCTAAAAGTGGCATTTTCAGAATTGTGACTTAAAATCCGACTTTACCATTAAAGAAAGTTTTAAATTATAGTTTATTAGACACCAAATATTATATTTTTACCTATTCTCAAACAAAAGTTACCACTTATTAAATTTACCTTGTCAGTGCCGGTCACTCCACCGGCCGCGTGGCTCCTCCTGAGGGTGCCCCGTCCCCCATGTTGCCGCCACCTGCTCGTCGCTGCCCCTGCAGTCGAGATTCCTTCCTTTCCCCCTGATTCTTCTCCTCTGTTTCTTTTTGTACGTTATGTTAAATTTGACTTGTAGAGCGCACGTACGCCCGTAGGCTTCATGGCGCTATAGGAAGTTTTCAGAAACACAACACACCAACAGGAGGACAGCCTGGAACATCTAAGGAAGGCTTCCCTAAAGAGCAAGGTCTTAAAGGCTTGTCTAAAGGCCAGAATATCCTCGTGTGACCTTAAAGAAGCTGGCAGGGAATTCCAGAGGGAGGCAGCAAGAAAGTGAAAGGAGCTGCCGCCCTGACGTTGTTTCCTAACAACAGGCACTGTGAGCAGGCTTTTGTGACTGGAACGAAGGTTGCGAGAGGGGACATATCTGGCAAGCAAGTTGATGATAAATTTAGGGCCCTTGCCTTGTAGTGCCCTGAAGATAATGCAGCCGGTTTTAAAAGCCACCCTCTGGGCTATCGGCAGCCAATGCAGATCTGCCAGGCCTGGCCTGATGGACTGCCATTTAGGAAGCCCACAGATCAGCCTGGCCGCCTGATTTTGAACTAGCTGCAGCCTCTTGAGCTGCCCGGCTGGAAGACCCAGATATAAACTATTTGAGTAGTCCAGCCTAGACAGCACAAGGGCGATGGTCACCTGTATCAGGGCAGAATGGGTTAGGAGATGGGCAATCTTTCTAATCTTGCGCAGCTGAAAGAAGCATGCGGAGACTACTGTCCCTACCTGACTTTTCAAGGAGAGGTCTTCACTAAAGGTGACTCCAAGGCTCTTGACCGTGCGGGATTTGGAAGGGGGATTCCCCATCTCCGGAGGCCAAAATTGAGGTCCCCAGCTGAGTTCACTCTTCCCAGGCAAGATCAGTTCAGTCTTGCCTGGGTTGAGTTTTAGGTGGTTAAGGCCCATCCACCTCTGGATGTGAGCCATGACCTCCCTAAACTCAGTAACAGCGTCAGGCGAGCCTAGGGGGAAAATCAATTGCAGATCATCTGCGTAGTTAAAGATACACACTTTGAATTTCCTCAAGGAGTACAAGAGGGGACGCAGGTATAAATTAAATAAAACGGGGGACAGGGAAGAGCCCTGAGGGACACCGCAGTCGTTCTTAATTCTAGGGGCTGTGAAGGTGCCCAGTCTCACTGCTTGAGTCCGGTCAGACAAAAATGATTCCACCCAGCTGAGGGCAGCACCTCTGAGGCCTGCCTGCTCGACACGGCCGACCAAAATGGTGTGGTCAACCGTGTCGAATGCAGCAGACAGGTCAAGGAGTACCAGTGCCTGGTGGACGTTCCTGTCTGCATTACACCGAAGTGTGTTCTGGACTGCCAGGGTTACCGTCTCGGTCGAATGGCCTGGACGGAACCCAGCTTGATTGGGCTCCAGAAACCCACTGGTTTCCACAAAGTTGGAAAGACAATTGGAGACGTGAGCCTCCAATATCTTGGATAAAAACGGCAACAGGGATGTGGGACGGTAATTTGATGAGTCCCGGGGGTCCAGACCTGGTTTTTTTTTATCAGAGGGATTAATAGGGCATGTTTGAAACCAGTAGGTACCCTGCCCTGGGCCAATGATTTGTTTAGTAGGGGTAGGATACCCTGAGGGATAGTCTGACCGATTTCAAGAGAAGATGTGGGGGGGGTAGATGTCGTTTGGGGATCCGGACTTAACCCTCGCCAAAAGTGAAGAAAAAGTTTTACCATCGATGGCCGGGAAGGCATCTAGTACAGAGGGATTATAAAAGGCGTCATCCAAAGGAAGTGACGTTGGGGAGCTAGCAATGCTCGACTTAATAATGACAATTTTTTCACTGAAAAAGTTATTCAGGGAATCACATAGCTTCTGCGTGGGAGCTATTGAGGGGGCTGTCCTGTCGTTGTCACAGAGTTCATTGACTATATTAAAAATGTCTTTGGACTTATTAGATGAAGATAACATTTTTGTGGAAAAGTAGTTGATTTTGTGTTGACTTAAAATTTTTTGATATTTTTTCCTAGTGGCGCAGAAAATTTCCCTATCCTGTGGGGAATAAGTGGCTCTCCACTGTCTTTCTTTCTGTCGTACCCCTAATTTAAGTGCTCTAAGTTCCTGGGTGAACCATTTGTGGGCATCATTACATCTAATGTTAGACAAGTATACAGAGGGGGCGAACAGATCTGCTGCGTGGAGGAGCCAGGAGGACAATGCCCTCTCGTCAACCTCCAGGTCTTCCGTTCAACATGTCCATGAACCCAGAGCGGTCCATGGATTTCCATTTACGGAACTCTTTCCCATAGAAGGTTTGGCCTTAAGCTGCCCTTGAATTGCTAGCGGGAACTGGATGAAATAATGGTCTGACCAAATACAAGGACTTATAATGGGAGAGAATGGTGGTAGATTATGTGTCCAAATTTGGTCCAGGCTGTGGCCCTTCTGGTGAGTGGGTAAGTGGATGTGTTGGACCAAGTTTAGATCTGTAAGCAGATCCCTCAGTTCTCCAGCTTGAATGTCTGTGTCTGTTCTGTCGAACCAATAATTTAAATCCCCCACTAGGACAGTTTTAGAGTACTTTATTACAGTATTTGTTTGCTTTTACTGTTGTGCCCCTGATTATTGTATTTTTGCTTTCTGTCGCCTTTTTCCCGCTGTCCCACACCGCTCCCTGCCGCTGCTCCCCCGCGGCCCCGCCCCCTTTTTCTTCTGTGCCCTCTCCCATTCGCCACCCCGCTCCCACCTCCCAGCTGCTCCTCCCTCCCGCTGGACACTTAAGGTCGCGGCCGCGCGACGTGGGCTGTGACCTAACCTGACCTTGTCAGTGCCGGTCGCTCCACCCGCCGCGTGGCTTCTCCTGAGGGCGCCCGGTCCCCCCTGTTGCCGCACCTGCTCGTCGCTGCCCCTGCAGTCGAGATTCCTTCCTGTCCCCCTGATTCTTCTCCTCTGTTTCTTTTTGTACCAGTATTTGTTTGCTTTTACCATTGTGCCCCTGATTATTGTATTTTTGCTTTCTGTCCCACCCCGGTACCGGCTCCCTGCCGCTGCTCCCCCGTGGCCCCGCCCCCTTTTTCTTCTGTGCCCTCTCCCCTCTCCCATTCGCCACCCCGCTCCCACCTCCCAGCTGCTCCTCCCTCCCACCTCGCCATTTATGGTGGAGTCCACGCGTACGCGCAGCGAGCACGCGCAGCGGGAACGCCGATTGTGCGCCGAAGGCAAGCCCATCCGCGCCTGGACCGTGTCCAGTGCCAGGAACCCTGGATCTCGACGATACCAACGCACCCGTCGGACCTACGACGCCGCCACCCTCCGCGCACTCACCACCGGCCGGAGCCCCACCTGCTACCCAGCCACCCCGAAAAGCACCCACGGACCCTTCACCTGCCTAGAGTGCAAATTCACCTGCATCCGTCCCGGGCCAGCACCCGCCAAGCCCACCACCAGCAAGAACCACCTCAAGTGCATCCTGCTCAACACCCGCTCTGTCCACAGGCACGCAGTCGAACTCTGGAACCTCCTAGACACAACAGCTCCTGACGTCGCCTTCCTCACGGAAACCTGGATGAACACCTCCTCAGCCCCCGACATTGCCATAGCCATCCCGGACGGCTACAAGATCACCCGGAGGGACCGCACCAACCAAACCGGAGGAGGCATCGCCAGCACCCACAGAAACACCATCCGCATCACGACCAACTCGGAAGGCACCCTCACAGCCGCCGAACACCTGCACTTCCAGATACACACCGACCCCAGAACTACCCTCAGAGGCACCCTCATCTACAGACCCCCGGGACCTCGCACTCAATTCAGCTAAGCCATCGCAGACTTCGTAAGCCCGCACGCCCTCGCCTCCCCACACAACATCCTCCTAGGAGACCTCAACTTCCACCTGGAGAACAACAATGACAGCAACACGACCACGCAGCTGGACAACCTCGCCAAACTCGGACTCCAGCAACTAGTTAAACACCCCCACCCACTACGCCGGCCACACGCTTGACCCCATCTTCTCCTCCAGCAAGTGCATCTCCTTCAGCCACACCACCGGACTCCACTGGACAGACCACAGCTGCGTCCACTTCTCCTTCAGGAAAACCACGACTCACCACCACCTGCAACAGGCCCCCCGCAGAAGCTGGAGCAAGATCACCACCGACCAGCTCACCACCTCCCTCAGCCAGAACCCTCCCACCATCACGACGGACCCCAACGAAGCAGCCCGCAACCTCGCACAGTGGCTCGCCAACTGCGCCGACAAACTCGCACCACTGAATAAACCACCCAGCAGACCCCACAGCAAGAAAGCCTCGTGGTTCACCGACGACCTCATAAACTCAAAGAAAACCTGCCGCTCCCTTGAGAAAACCTGGCGCCAGAACCAGACAACAGAAAACATGACAGCCCTCAAGAACGCCACCCGCAAGCCCCACCAACTGATCCGCACCACCAAGAGAATTACATACAAACAATGTCTGGACAACAACACCCACAACAGCAAGGAACTCTTCAGCATCGTTAAAGAGCTCTCCAATCCCAGCGCCTGCCACAACGACATCACACCCTTGCAAGACCTCTGCGACTCACTCGCCTCGTTCTTCCACCGCAAGATCGCCGACATACACGACAGCTTCGGTGCACAGACCACGCACCCAACCACCGAACCATAGCACCCAACCGCCACCCTCTGCACCTGGACCCCGATCAGCACCGAAGACACCGCCCGCACAATGAGCACCATCCACTCCGGCTCCCCTACAGACCCTTGCCCGCACCACATCTTTAACAAAGCCGACTCCATCATCGCACCCCAACTCCGGGACGTCATCAACAGCTCCTTCGAATCCGTCACCTTCCCGGAGAGCTGGAAGCACGCAGAGATCAGCACCCTCCTGAAAAAACCCTCCGCGGACCCCACAGACCTCAAGAACTTTTGACCCATCTCGCTCCTCCCTTTCCCTGCCAAAGCCATCGAGAAGACTGTCAGCAAACAACTCTCCGCCTTCCTCGAGACAAACGGATCCCTCGACCCGTCCAGTCCGGCTTCCGAGCAAACCACAGCACCAAGACCGCCCTCATCGCAGCTACCGACGACATCAGGTCAATGCTCGACAACGGGGAAACCACTGCCTTCATCCTCCTGGATCTCTCAGCAGCCTTCGACACGGTATGCCACCGCACCCTGACACAACGCCTCAGCGACACCGTAATCCAAGGCGCGGCCCTGGAGTGGATCATCTCGTTCCTCGCCGGGAGAACCCAGAGAGTCCGCCTACCCCCGTTCCGGTCCGCGGCCACCAACGTCATCTGCGGCGTCCCACAAGGTTCCTCACTCAGCCCCACCCTCTTCAATGTCTACATGAGCTCCCTCGCAGCCATCGCACGCAAACACAACCTCAACATCATCTCCTATGCCGACGACACACAGCTGATCCTCTCCCTCACCAACGACCCAGCCACAGCCAGAGCCAGCCTCCAGGAAGGAATGAAAGACGTCGCGGAATGGATGAAGCTCAGCCGTCTGAAACTGAACTCAGACAAGACGGAAGTCCTCATCCTGGGACCATCCCCCTCTGCCTGGGACGACTCCTGCTGGGCACCGCCCCCAATCCCACAGACCACGCACGCAACCTGGGCTTCATCCTTGACTCCTCCCTCATGATGTCCAAGCAAGTCAACGCCTGCTTCAACACCATGCGCATGCTCCGAAAAATCTTCCGATGGATCCCCACCGCAACCAGGAAGACGGTCACCCAGGCCCTCGTCACCAGCTGCCTGGACTACGGAAACACCCTCTATGCCGGAACCACAGCCAAGCTCCAGGAAAGACTACAGCGCATACAGAACGCCTCGGCAAGACTCATCCTGGACATCCCCCGCCACAGCCACATCTCGGCCCATTCGAAAGATGTGCACTGGCTCCCCGTCAACAAGAGAATCACATTCCGACTCCTCACCCACGCGCACAAGGCTCGCCACGACGCGGGCCCCATGTACCTCAACAGCCGACTCGCATTCTACACACCAACCCGCCAGCTCCGCTCCGCCAGCCTCGCCCTCGCCACCGTCCCACGAATTCGCAAAGCCACCGCCAGAGGAAGATCCTTCTCCTATCTGGCAGCCAAGACATGGAACTCCCTCCCCACCCACCTTCGACTGACCCAGGACCATCTCGACTTCAGGAAACAACTCAAGACCTGGCTATTCGAGCAATAGCGCCCCCCCTCCCCCCAGCGCCTTGAGACCCTAACGGGTGAGTAGCGCGCTCTACAAATTTCCTTGATTGATTGATTGATTGATTGACTATGGCAACCCATTGTAAGAGAGGTAGGGCGAGCAGTAAAAAACAAATGTAAGAGTTTTTCACTACCAGGAAAATGTAAAAGTACATGTCCAACATTTTGCACCCTGCCCTATCAGCTGTTTAGGGCCTATCCTAGGAGTGACTTGTATGTATTAGAAATGAAGGTTTAGGCCTAGCAAAAGTAGATTTTTCCAGGTCAATTTGGCAGTTTAAAACTGCATATAGGCTGCAATGACAGGTCTGAGACATGTTTTAAAATGCTAACTTAGTGAATGGCACAAAAAGCGCTGCAGGCCCACTAGTAGCATTTAATTTACTGGCCCTAGGTACATGTAGTTCCACTTTACTGGGGACGTATAGCTAAATTAAATGCGCCCATTGGGCGTAAGCTAATTTTACCATGTTTAAAGGCGAGAGCACACACACTTTATCACTGGTTAGCAGAGGGAAAATGCACAGTGTACTAATGCTGACAGAAACAAATTCATCAAATCAGCAGTCAAGCCAAAGAGTTTGGGGGACAACCACGCCATGGTCTAACAGCGTTGCCTTTGTTTGTGGGGATCCCAATGATGCTAGTGTTGTGGTACATGTTTTATGTTCGACAGTGACCTGCACTGCAGCTGCCTGTGGGGTATCAGTTGTGTGTGTGAGAGAATGAATGCCTGATGTCGCTGTGTATACACTTTGCAATTATACTACCATCCCTGCCCTGGATTGTATAAGGAGAGTTCAGACTCCACGTCCATTCAGACAATGACCTTTATGCTGAGACTGTAGAAAACCATTGGTTTTGCAGTCAAACTTAAAAGTTCTGAAACAGTGCCAATAGGACATGACAGCGCGGGTTAAACGTGATAGATCAGTCCTATTAAGCTTCAGCTACTCTGATGTGAAGTGCATGTATTGCCTTATTGATTTGTAGCAACCAGTACTAAGTACCGATACAATCTCATTAAAAGTACAACAGCTGTGTCAAGAAATGTCGATAATGCCTCAGTAAATGTACAGGATCCCTCTTGGTAAGTACTAGTTCTGTTCCTTTCTCCGTGCAGTTGCCATGCCAAGAAATACCAATACTGTTCCTTTAGAAGTACATAGGCCCTACTAAGATGTACTTGTATTGTTTTATGGAATCCACAGCAATAAGGCTAAGAAATGACGGTTTTATTCGACCCAAAGCAACCATACTGAGTGATGTTTTTGTCCCATTAAAAGTACAGCAGCCCTCCTGACAGTTGTACCTCGGCACTCCCAATATTTCTCTCTTCATTTGTGTCTATTTTCAATGCATCATTTTTTTCAAACAATTCCGGTAGCTTAAAACACAGGAGAAAGAACCATTTTACACTTAAGTATGCTTGAATTTAATGGTTCATACATAATTTCATATACAAGTGCATTCGTTGCAAATAATTATACGTTTTTTATGAACATTTGAACATGAAGGAACAGTACAGCTTGGAGATGAAGAAAGAAACAACAGCCGACATGTGTTTCGCTGCATCCGTAACTTTTTCAAGGCTTGAGCGAGATAGACATGTAGGTCCTTCAAAAATGTATGAATATGGAAGACTCAAAGGTAAGGGTAAACCCTTCGCCGTTTTGGGAGGCGAAATGTTCGAAAGTCCTAATAGTGCCAAGATTAAAGCGCGATGTCTGCTGAGGATTCTCTAACGTGGACGACTGGTCCCAAGAAACGGTGTTTGACTAGAAATGAAGTAGGAGGTTTCCTTGATAAAAAGTTATAGGTGTTTTGGTCAGCAACAATAAAAGGCCGGGAAGTGGGTCTGTCTTATTAATATGTAAATGTCCGTCCTGTATGTGGTGAATCACATACCATAAGTGGTTTCTTGTTTAGGCCAAATAATCTGCCCACCTTTTGTAGGGCTAGAATATGCCCCTTTAACATTCCCAGTCTGGCATCAGTAAATTCAGGGCTGTGTTATGCCCCTGACATAATCCTTCAGTGCGTCAATTCTGCAATTACCTCTGGTCCGCTTAACCTCATCCATGCTGGTGACGAGCTCAGCTCGTCATGGAGTACAGGTGAGCTCCACTCTCGTCACGGCAGTTGGAACATTCGCACGCGGGGCTAATTTCCCCGCTGTGCTGAACGTTCTAAAAACGGGTGCGGCCGTCATGAGGGCAGGTCTGCTTTGCCTCATGACGAGCTCGGCTCGTCACCAGCATGCGGGCGCTGCGCGCCCCCCCCCCCCCGCACAGCGGGGGAAAACACCCCGCAGCGAAGGGGTTAAGGTTCCATTGTGTTATACACATCAGTATTGTGTTGTTTGATGTTCATTTGTGTTTGCATCAGGTCCTGTTTGTAAACTTACGGGCAGATGTATCATTGCAAGGCAACGTAGAGCGACACAAAAGTTAGAATCATATTTACCAAGCCACGCAAAGCCCCTCTACATGGTCCTGTGTGGCTTGGGAAATCTGGTGTAAGCAAGGCAGTGCAAGTTGCTGCCTTGCATTACACTGTGTGGTGAAGGCATTACATGGGTGGAGAGTAGGTGTTCCCCGGCATCCACCCAAGCATTCTGACACATTCCCAGATTTACCAACAAGGATAGACCTGGAAATGCTTCAGAATTGTAGACCTTCCCACCAGATGCGCAACAAAGAGAACTTTCTTTATTTCTCCTCCTTGCATTCTGAATCACATTTAGAAGGAGGAAATTGCCTCTAAGCATTGCTTTTCTGCAGGACAGTGTCTCTTCCTGCACAGAAACAATCCTGCTTGTAACGAAGGCACTCTTGCACATTGGTGCTAGGCTACACTGAGTGTGCCAGCACAAGGAGAGGGTAGGAATGCGCCATATCTTGAAAGATATGGGGCATTTCTGGCCTCTCCCTTCTATGCAGTGCAGCAGGGGTTCTTCCTACGGTGAGGTGCATGAAAAAATGATAAATCTGCCCCTTTTTTTGGTAAGCTCATTTAGCTTCTTCTGGCATCTTGTATGCACATTCCTCACCTGTTATTGGAACCTTGCCTGTGTCCTGGAAGTGAGGAGATACTGTTGGTGGAGATTTAAGGAGGCTGTAACTGTGTACTGCTCGTTTTGTGGGTGGCAATACATGTTAGTCAATTCTTGCAAACGACTCTTCATTTCAAGTGTCAACAAGGAGGAATTCATCTGCTCCTGGGCTCAGGTACTAAAATGGTATCATTTCTAGCTGCACTCATGATTGCTTGTGACACACAGGGATGCTGAAGAAATCAGATATTACACCTTGTAGTGGAATTAAAATGTGTCTATTTGGGTATTTTGAAGCAACTGTGCAATTTAAAGGAATTTCGGTTTTTGGGAAAGTTTATGTTTATTCCTGGGCAAGAAATCCTGGGGTCACGGTTTGTTAAAAAATTGTGTTGATGCCAGAAAGAGAAGTAAAGTTTGTGTCAAGCTATAAGTTGTGCGATTGTTGCAGAATGGGGGTATTAAGAGCAGCGGCTGAAATTGGTAGTGGCACTGTGGCAGTTTTGAAAAGAATATATCTATGGTTGGGTAAAATGGTAATTAAATAATGGTAGGGTATCGAACATTTCAAAGAGGATTTGGAAGAACTGTAGAACTTCGAGGTTTTGATAAAGTTTAAAAGTGGAAGCGGCATATTATCAAGAACGGCGTTATAATAATTGCCGCTTTAGCGGCAGGAAACTGCTGCTAAAGCGGCGATAATGGGCTTGATAATATGCGCTTGTGAATTCCCATGTTCTGGTGTGAACATGGACTTCTATGGGAATTCACAAGGGCATATTATCAAGCCCATTATCGACACTTTAGCTGCAGTTTCCTGCTGCTAAATCGGCGATAATTTTAACGCCGTCCTTGACAATATGCCCCGAAGTGTTCCTGTAATGTACAAGGTGAGAGAAGTCCGTTTCATGATTAGGAAAAGTTGGCCAAAGTGATGGAAAAGTTGTGTTCGGAAGGAACAATTGAGGCTATTGAGAGCAGACTGTGGTTGTCACCTTTAGTCATAGCTTTTAAAAAGTACAAAGAGCTGCAAATGTACAACGACTTACGCTCCTTTAAACAGCAGCTATAGATGGAAGGACAACACTTGCCAAGAACTGATGTTCTGACGTCAATGTTGGGAGGGGATATTTTGTTTGAAAGTTGTTTCTCAGATCATCTTATCCTCGGGTGGTCCTGGCCCTTAAATCTCACCATCTCCCAGCCTTTGTTAACCTGGAAGGTGTCATCCAGTTTAGGAGAATGCCTTTTGAATTGGAGTCAGCTGCAGCTGTCTTTAAAAAAGTAATAAGGTTTCAGGAAGAAAAGGGAAATTAGGCTTTCCTGGATGATGTTTTTGGTATTTGGCTATACAAGAATGTGGATGTTGCGCTTCATATTTTCAAACAATATATGTGACGTCTGCGACTGGATAAATGCGAATTTGGCAGACGCTAAGTAAAGTACCTTTCGCACGGCGCGCGTGATTTCTGCAGAAAGGACTAAGCCACTCTCATGGTGGATTCTGGTTATAAAAGAGTCTTCAGACCTTAGCAGTCAAGATACGATGTTATTGTTCTTGGGGTTCTGCAAATTCTACACTAAATTTGTAACTACATGTGCTGATGTGGCTGAGCCTCTCACTAGCTTGTTTAAAAAGGAGACAACATGGGTGTGGGAAAAGGAGCAAGCAAAAATTGTTCATTCGTCAAAGAATGGTTTGATAAACACTCCCACTCTTGTTACTGGAATTGGTCTCATTCAGCATGGCGCGGATGGTGAAAGCACAATTGCATTTAGATCTTGTTCCCTGAAAGGGCCAGAAAAGGAATATTTGGTTATTGAAAAGTGGCTGCTTTCTTGCACTTGGGCAATGCAAAGGTCTTGCACTTGGGCAGTGCAAAGGTTTAGGTTGTATGTTGGGGAGTCAGGTTCAAATTGAAAACAGATCATAAACCATTTGTGTACGTATTAAGCGCCACTAATGTGAACTCCAGTAAGATTATTGTTCAACAGGGGTGACTGGGGATCAAGTATGTGAAATATGATTTATGGAAGAGGATACCTCAGAGGCAAAGAATAAGGAAACAGACTCCTTATGCAGGTTCCAGTCAGTGAAATAGGTGAAGTTAAGAGGAACTGAGTTGGGGGATGATCTAGAGTTTTTTGTGGCACAAGCGGCAACCTGTGATGAAGGGTGTAACAAAAGGTGAATGGAAGGGAATCGGAAGAGGATATTGTATTGAGTCATGTTGTGAAATTGGTTGTGTCAGGATTGATGAAGGAACACTGTGGGGGTAATTGTGACCTTTTGCTAAGAGTTCCTTGCAACTAGCTTTACTAAATGGTATTCTCATGACAAGAGACACGTTTGAGCAACTTTAAACCCTCGAAACTAGATTGGTTAAGTTGGCCCATGGAGGGCACACCCAGGGACTTTGAACTAGAAGAGACTCAGGGAAACCTGTGGTGGCCTGGGTGAGACAAGGATATGGAAGACTTGATAGTTAAGGGTTGTGTCGTTTGTGGTTCTGTGGATAACAATTTGCTGTCAAGCAGCAGATCTCAAATAACAGCAGTGGAGTTGCCTGAAAGGTTTTGGGAGAAGATAAGCATAGACATTCTGGGGCCTCTTGGTGCACTGCCATGGGATTTGCGGTATGGGAGTCTGCCGACTAATTACAGGCTTCACTGGATGGAGGTGAAATTTGGCAGAAGTCCAGTTGTTCCCGAAAAAAGTGTGTTTGTGTAATGGTGCGTAGATTTTGTCAGGAGAGATGCAGAAGTTCGGGAAGGAGGCTAAGATTGAGCACTAAACCTGTATTTCATGATTGAGGCAAGGTCAGGGTCAAGATTCCTTCCAGTATCAGTTGGCAAAATTTAAATTACAATCAGAGACAATTGTTACATGTGTGCCAATGTTGCTGCATGTTGACGGTTGGGAAGTGGTAGAATGTCAAAAGGACGACTAGGAGTCAGTTCAACAGTCATGCTGAACATGGTGGTCAGATGATTACTGGAAAAGAGAGCCCAGTGAAGAATGGCTTAGATTTCATGGCTGCTCCATACGGTAAGTCAAAGAGAGGATCTACTTGTGTTAAGAAAGCCTCGTGGATGACTGACTATGCATGATTCTCTTCATTCTGTCAGTTCGACAAAAGATATGCTATGTTTTGCACTGATTTTGTTTTACAATATAGTAAATTCTCAAAGGGGCCAGCTCCCGAGGCTGTTCAGTTTGTTTTTACTGAAATTACAATCAGCGCGCACCTCATGCTGACGTCATTTCAGTGAAACTGGAATGAGCCAATCTGCTCCTTTCAGTTTCACTGCCTCTGTGCTCGGGGGCTATACCAACCCCCTGAGCGCCGAGGCAGACGGGAGAGCTGTCATTAGAAATCTCCCCTTTCCAATGGTTTTTATTTGTAGGGGTGGAGGTTATCCAGAATGGGCATACCAATGCCCCCACCCCGTCCCCCAAAAGAATTTGACTCAGTCTTTCTGCTCCCCCCTTTGGGAGACAGATGGGGTCAATAATCCCTTATCTGCCCCCGGGGGGGCAGAAAGCCCACTAGGCACCTAGGCTTATGTTATTTATTATATGTAGGGGTGGGGGCTGCCAAGAATTAGCATGCCAATGCCCCCTACCCCCACCCCCAAAAATAGCCAGTTTTTCTGCCTCCCCTGGTAGGTAGATGGTGGCAAGAACCCCTAATCGAAGCTCACTAGGCACCAGGAATTATGAGGTTTATTTATACATGGGGGGCTGCCCAGAATGGCATGCTAATGCCCCTACCCCCAAAAAAGTCTTTCTGCCCCCCTGGGAGGTAGATCAGGGCAATAGCCCCATATCTGTTACCTGGGGTGAGGGGCAGAGAGCCCACTAGGCACCAGGGATATGCTTATAGGCCTGTCTGGGAGAAGCCCCATAGGCAAGGGTCGCTCCTTTGTGTTTTTTAGGCACACATTTTGTCTGTTTCAGTGATATTTTTAGCCTCATCTGCCCTTAAGTGGGTGCAGAAAACCACTAGAAACCAGGGAAAGTTTGTGTGTGTGTGTGAACTGGAGTTTGGCTGATGTTCTGCGTGTACTGACATTTGGCTGGCTTTTTTACTGGCGGTGTGTGTGGGCTTGCATTTGGCTAATGGTGTATATGGACTCGTGCTTGATAACGGTCTGTGTAGATTGGCACTTGCCTGATGGTGTGTGTGAAGTGGCGCTTGGATGGCAGTGTACTTGGACTGGCACTTGGCTGATGGTGTGCATGGATGGGGCTTGGCTGACAGTGTGCAGGGATGTCGCTTGTATGGCGGAGTGCGTGAGTGGTGCTTAGCTGACGATGAGCATGAATAGTGCTTGGCTGACTGTGCATGGATGGCACTTGGCTGGCGGTGTACGTGGATGGCACTTAGCTGACGGTGTGCATGGGTGGTGCTCGGCTGGCTGTGTGTGTGGATGGTGCTTGGCTGGTGGTGTGTGTGGATGGTGGTGTGCGTGGACTGACTCTTGGCTGGCAGTATGGCTTAGCACGCACAAGGAGATGCTTTCGGTGTGGCTTGCCTGGATCCTCCAGTGGTTTCCAGAATCCCCTGCAATCCTCAAATTTACTTACAAAGTCATATTTTCCTCACATTTCTGTGTGGGAAAAATGTAGGATCACCGCACAGGTACAAATTTCCTACCACCCAGCGTTCTCCTTGGTCTCCCAAGAATAAAAGATACCTCACTTGTGTGGGTGCCCAAAGTAGCATCAGCCCTTTTGGACCTACTTTGGGCCCCCCTCAATCTCTACATGTTTTTGGCCCTTCCATGTCACAGGCACTTGTCCCATCCACACAAGTAAGGTATCATTTTTATCAGGAGACTGAGGGGAATGCTTAGTGGTAGTGGAAATTTGTGCTGTGCTGTAATCCCGTAACTTTCCCACACAGATATTAGAGGAAAATATGATTTAGCTAAAAAAATGACATTGTCCTCACTTTTCTGTGTGGAGAAGTTGTGGGATCACCGGGCCGCCACAAATTTCCTACCACCCAACATTCTCCCAGGTCTCCTGATAAAAATGGTACCTCTCTTGTGTGGGTACCTGGTCCCAGGCTCAGCGGCCATCTGGGGAAACCTACCAAACCCAGACATTTCTGGAAACTAGAGAAGCAGGGGAGCCCAGGGAGGTGTGGCTTGCTTGGATTTCCCAACATTTTCTTACCCACAATCCCCTGAAAACCTAAAATGTTGCTAAAAAAATCAAATTGTTCTCACATTTCAATGTGGGATCACCTCGCCGGCACAACTTTTCTACCATCCAGCGTTCCCCTCAGTCTCATGAGTAAAATGATACCTAACATGTGTGGGTGGGCCAAGAGCCTGCGACTGAGAATGGCCAAAACTGTAGAAACTGAGGGATAGAACAACAAGCTCTAACCGCTATATTTTTTTTATATACGTTTTAGGCTGGCTCTGTATTGGACATCTACACAAGTGAGGTATAATTTTCATCGGGAGACTGAGGGGAATGCTGGGTGGTAGGAAAGCTGTTCCGGTGCGGTAATCCCACAAATAAATGTTTGAAAAATTAGATTATTTTTGCAAAATTTGAGGTTTGCAAGGGATTCTGGGTAGGAAAATGTTGGGAGATCCATGCAAGCCACACCTCCCTGGATTCCCCTGGGTGTCTAGTTTTCAGAAATGTCTGGGTTTAGTAGATTTCCCCAGATTGCCGTCAAGCCCAAGACCAAAAGCACAAGTGACTCCCTCACAAAATTAGAATATTTTGCCATCGATAATGTTGAAGTCTCCACAGTACGTTTTGGGCCATTTCCTGTTGCGGGCACTAGGCCTACCCACACAAATTGGGTACCATTTTTATCAGAAGACCTTTAGGGAATCCAAACAAGCCACACCTCCCTGGACTCCCCTGGGTGTCTTGTTTTCAGAACTGTCTGGATCTGGTAGCTTTTCTGAGCCCGGATCTAAAAACGCAGACGACCCCCTTGCAAAACCAGGTTATTTTGTGATAGATAATTTTTATGTCTCCACAATACGTTTTGGGCCCTTCCCTGCTGCGGGTACTTGGTCCACCCACGCAAGTGAGGTACCATTTTTATTGATAGACCTAGGGGAACACTGGGTGGAAGGAAATTTGTGTCAGCCCAGTTATCCCACCAATTTCACACACAGAAATGTGAGGGCGATGGGATTTTTCTTTAGCTAAATTTGAGGTTTGCAAGGGATTCTGGGTAGGAAAATGTTGGGAGATCCATGCAAGCTACACCTCCCTTGACTTCCCTGGGTATCTAGTTTTCAGAAATGTCTGGGTTTGGTAGGTTTCACCAGATGGCCGCTGAGCCTGGGACCAAAAACGCAGGTGACTCCCTCGCAAAATTAGATCACTTTGCCAGCGATAATTTTGAAGTCTCCACAGTACGTTGTGGGCCATTTCCTGTCGCAACTAGGCCTACCCACACAAGCGGGGTACCATTTGTATGTGAAGACCTGGGAAAATGCTGGGGTGTATGAAATTTATGGCGGCCTGGTGATCCCACAACTTTCCCACAAAGAAAAGTGAAGAAAATGTGATTTCTTTTAGCAAAATTTGCGGTTTGCGGTGGATTCTGGGTAGGGAAATGTTGGGAGATCCATGCAAGCTACACCTCCCTGGACTCCCTTGGGTGTCTAGTTTTCAGAAATGTATCTGGGCTTGGTAGGGTTCACTAGATGGCCACCGAGCCTGGGACCAAAAACGCAGGTGACTCCCTCCCAAAGTTAGAACATTTGGCGGTTGATAATTTTGAAGTCTTCACAGTACATTTTGGGCCATTTCCTGTCACAGGCACTGGGCCTACCCACACAATTGGGGTACCATTTGTATTGAGAGACTGGGAAACGCTGGGTGGTCGGAAATTTGTGGCGGCCCGGTGATCCCATAACTTTCCCACACAGAAAATTGAGAAAAATGTGATTCTTTTTAAAGCTAACTTTGAGGTTTGCTGTGGATTCTGGGTAGAAAAATGTTGGGAGAGCCACGCAAGCCACACCTCCCTGGACTCCTGTGTATCTCTAGTTTTCAGAAATATCTGGGATGCTCGCCAAGCCTGGGACCAAAGACGCAGGTGTTTCCCTTGCAAAACCAAGTGTTTGTAGTCTCAACAGTACATTTTAGGGCGTTTTCAGTCATGGGCCTCCCCACACGAGTGAGGTACCATTTTTAGTTGGAGACTTGGGTGAATGCTGGGTGGGTGGAAGTTGTGTCTCCACACAGATTCCAGGACTTTCCATCACTGAAAAGTGAGGAAAATGTGTTTCTTTTACAAAGTTTGAGGTTTGCAAGGGATTCTGGGTAAGAGCACTTGTCGAGAGCCACGCAAGTCACCCTATCCTAGATTCCCCTGGGTGTCTAATTTTTAAAAATGAATAGGTTTGCTAGGTTTCCCTAGGCGCCGGCTGAGCTAGGGTTCAAAATCCACAGCTAGGCACATTGCGAAAAAAGGGTCCGTTTTCACTGGAAAAATGTGATGTGCCCACATTGAGTTTTGGTCACTTTCAAGTCATGGGCACTAGGCGTACCCACAGAAGTGAGGTACCATTTTTATCGATGAATGAATGAATATAAGACTTGTAAAGCGTGGACATAGCCCAGGGGCATCAAGGTGCTGCAGATATGGATCAGAGTAACAGAAGTTGAAGAGTTGCAAAGCTAAAAGGTTAGGGCAGGTGACAGATTAGAACAGGTGAAAAGCCAGGTCTTCAGGGATTTATGGAATAAGGAGTGGGTTTCCAAAGTGGAAATTGGGAGGGGAAGCAGATTCCACAAGTTGGCCCGTATCAGCGAGAATGCCCTCCCCCCCCACCTGACTTTCCTAAATCTAGGAACAATTACACAGTTCTTACTAGCAGATCTCAGGTCCTTGGCAGGAATGTATCTGTGAAACAATTTATTGATGCCTTCAGAACCCCTATTGTGGACAGCCTTATGAACCATGCATAAGGCCTTGAACACAATTCTCCTCCCAAGTGGGAACCAATGGAGGCTACTGATGGTGGGCTGACACCGAGTAAGATTTAGGGAGACCCATCACCAGCCTAGCAGCTGCATTCTGCACCAATTGAAGTCGGTGCAGGAGTCCTTTCTTTATCCCTAAATACAGGGCATTGCAGTAATCTAGCCTAGATACCACAAGGGCCACTACTGCCTGTTTCGATAGACTTGGAGGAATGCTGGGTGGGAGGAGAAGTTTGTGGCTCCCCATAGATTCCAGAACTTTCCATCACAGAAAAGTGAGGAAAATCTGTTTTAGTTTATACAGGATTCTGGGTAACAGAACCTGATGAGAGCCACACAAGTTTATATTTGACCATAATACATGGCTACTCGTGTATCCAAGGTGGCTAAGTGAGTTAAATGCTAGCTGCAAGCATCTTCAGTGATTTGAAAGTCACAATTTTAAATTGAGGCAAGGCTGGAACAATCTTTAAGGCCAGTAAATATAGCACCATTAAATTGGGTAATAATAACACCTGTTATATATAGCGCATAGAAACAGAAGTATAGCACAATATGAAGTCCTATAAATGGGTTTTGGAGAAGATAGGCTCTCTGTATTATCAGAATATTGTTTCAAGAGTCTCAAGTATGTGGTTTAAAAAAATGTATGGGCCAAGGATCAGGCTTCCTCATTACCACATAATAAACACCTGCAAAAAGTGTTTAAATCACTGTAGCTTTACATTTCCATTAGTCACATATATTAGGTTTTCCTAGAGTGGTATCAGGTCGGAATTCTAGAACCAATTACTCAACTATTAGTACTGACTGACCGAACTGGAAAAGGAACACAAATTAGTGTTTTGCAAGTCTAATGAACACAGAACATGCCTGCTTTCTAGGTTACAAAGTACATTGCGAAGAAATTTTAAAATTGAGTGATGTCCTGTATAGAGAAGCCCTAGATACAATTGCATGTAAAATCATGTGAATATGGTCACACACATTTATCTGTGCAATCAATTGAAAATATGTATAGTGTCTGATGGTCGAAAACCTAATGCGGTCCCACATGCAATACCGTCCAAAATATAACACCCAGAGTGCTGGTGTAAGAGAATTGATTTTTATTTTGGGTGGATGACTACCCACCTCAAGGTTCCTTGACCCTTTGTCAGGGTGAACCTTCAAATTCACTAAATTAAACTGAGCCCAAACCCCTTGTAGCTATGTTACAAAGCAGATAGGCTTAACTTAGGGCATAGGTATTCAGTAACAAATCAATAAAACCGAATGCAACACAATGAAAAACCCAAAATTGAATCAGAAAAATAGAGTAAATTTTAATAAACATAATGACCCAAAAAATTATAAAAATCTACAAAGGGGAATTGGCGATTTGATTATCTAACATTTTCAGTTGGAACAGCACAACATGGAACGCACCAATGATAGTCTTTTGTCATGGGACACATGGATCCATGCGCAATTTGATGCTGACAGCAATGGAGTGCGGGTCTGATACAGCAAACTGGCTCATCAGATTTTACATTATGACTTTACTACTTTAAATCCCAATCCACCACAGGAGTACATTTCTAAAGCTTGCCAGAACCTCTGGGAGGCAGAGCCAGACAGTAGGGTCCAGCCCAGGTCTAGTTGCCACTGGGTAGCAGTTGCAGGTAATGGCTTCTTGTAGCTTCTGTCCCTGTAGCTTTAACAGGAGGCCATCCTTAGAACCCTTGGAGTCCACGTGTTTGTCCTGAAAACACTGGAGTTTTTCTCAGGTCACAAACAGCAGGTTCAGTCCTCATCTGATCTTCTTCAGGTCCAGGAGTGTTGTGGAGTGGGTGCCTGGAAATGCCACATTTATGCCTGGCACAAGCTAGAGGGTAGGATTGACTCCTGGGTAAGCCCTAACCAACGGGGTAAAGTTCCCAGGGCCAACACTATCCACTTTCCTGAATTTTCAATATGGCAGAAATCTTCGGCCACACTAATCTTAGCTCTGAGGGCCGGGTATGTGTGTGGGGGGAGTGTGTGTGCGTGGGGCGTGTACTATGTCAATCCTAATGTCTTCCCACATCTAACACTAACATCTATTTTGGTGCAGTCACTGTGACCCCATTAAATCCAGAGACAAATGTCTAGTAGAAGACAGCAAGGTTTTCCAGTAACCAGACAGTGGATAAACAAGAATTTTTCTGGCATCCTGTTATCGTCCCTCGCAGTGTGCCCCGAGGGTTATATGTAAACTTGCAGAAGATCTGTCAAGCAGGATTTGATACTGTAATGTCAAAAACATGCCCACTGTGTTTGGAGCCTTCCTGGCTGGGCAAGGGCGGGTACAAAGGAAGGGCCCTACCCAGGTGTCTTCTAACATTTGCCTGTGAAAGGGGAGTAATCTTTAAAGTGCGCCTCGAGTGTTATATGTAAACCCCGGAAGACCTTTCAAGCAGGATTTGACATACAAGCAGGATTTTATGCTGTAATATCAAAAAGGAGGTTCATAGCCCCACCCTGCATATTATTGCAGGGTAAGAGAAGTCGTCTCTGCCCATTCAGGTCAGTCACACCTATTCAAACACTAATTACTAGCTTGCAGAAGTGGGAGAGCAAATGCAAATGGACCTCCAGAGACTTTAGGCAGGGGAAAGGTAATTTTCTAAAAGTTACTTTTTCTTAATATTTTTCAAACATTTGACTTTGACGTAGAATTAGATTTCTAATAACTATTACAAATAGTTGTTTCATTATTTTCTAGCTGTTTCCTAACCAAAATTACTAACAAGCAGTCAGGCTAGCCAGATTTCATGAGACAAAATTGGAACAGATGTTTGGAGAGAATCTAACCCTTATAGGAGAGAACACCTATTACTTGCACAAATTTTACTCCAAAGTTGACCAGGGAGGGTCAGAAAGTGCAGATGGAGCACAGCCTGCTGCAAAAACGGCAGTGGAAAAATAAAATATGACCCTAACTATGGAGTACCTTCACACTGTGCTTCAAACCGTGCACTCAGAATGGAAAGAAGAGTTAAAGAAATAACTAAATGAAATGCACAAAACGTTACCTGAAACAATAATGGCTTTTAGACGTGATGTAGATAATAAAGGATAAAGAGTACAGAACAAGACGGTAGAGGCAGAACACAAGTAAGCAATAAATGTAAATGGTACTGATGGAGCAAGGTTTAGCACGTAAAGCGCCTTGCTTGGACTCAGCCTTCTCGAAATAAACTGTAATATACTAATAAACACGTTTCGTCTTATTAACAATGCAAAACACGAAATTTCTAGTATCTTGGGGAAGGTTTTCTATGTGCTTTTACTAACCATAACTCGATTAACCTAAGGATGGCCGCCGCAACGCGTGAACCTTTCTGCGCATGCGTCTGTCATACTCACGTGACATGACGTACTTACTGCTTGTTGGGAAATTCTTGCTTCTGCGCACTAGAACTAAAGATAATTGCTCTGTGTTTTCACCAGCTAACAATTGCATTGCTGCTTTTATTAAATTGTTCGTTCTGCATAATCCATAATGCTTTAGTTAAAATAAAGTAATGGGAATAGAGTAGAGATAGGTGCTATACAGTGCATTCATTTATTTCTTGTTCTAAAACTGTTTCTTTTCTACTTTTACATGTATCGTATTTTGGGCCTGACCTGTACTTCTGAACTCCATCTTTGGAGGAACTGCGCCTGTGCTGAGAAGCTCAAATTCCTGAAGCACTGACATTGAAACCCGGCCAATTCCGGACTTGCTAGAAGATGTTCCTGGGATCCTTACCTCTTGACCCTTGGACAGGAAGCTGAATCGAAATGTTATATTACATTGTAGTTCTTATTGATACATTCACTGCCGGGTGGAATTAAAGTGCATGGGAAAATAAAATATTGTCGGGAACATAAATCTGAATATTGAAGAGCATGAGCTCATAACTGGTATGGTGTGATGACCTCCCCTCGTCTTTTGACCAATCAAATTGAGGGAATTCACACATTTGCAACATTGGGGGGTGGTACACTGCCCTGGAAAATGGTATAACTAAGGTAGGCTTAGCTAGTTAGATTGTCCGACTTGTCCGAATAGCTGGCCTGTCACTGACCCAACACACTCAATAGGCGATCAAGAGCAGAGGTGCTGGTGGAGCACTCTGTCAGAAGATTCGATAACCCAATTGGGGTTCCAGGAAGGAGTTCGATAACCCAATCGGGGTTCCTGGGGGAGAAGATTCAATAACCCAATCGGGGTCCGACTGTTAGCTGCATAAAGGGGCGTGACGCAGGCTTTGCACTTTAGCTGTGGGTGCAAGTCCTGACCTGCGCTGATCCTGTCCTGATCCAATTTGGTCCGTACTTATCCTGATTCTGGTCTGCATCTGTTCTATCCTGTTGGCACCTGCATTAATCGGGGGTCCTACCCTTTATCCCAGCCCGTGGCCAGGGTTGGTCTTCATACCATTCTAGGTAAATATAAAGCTGAGCGGGATATGTCATTGTGCTGTTTCCCTTTTCTTACCCTTCCTATATTTCAATGCTTTAAGAATGTTACATGATACTCTCACATCATCTTGCTTTGATATTATTCTTGATTGATCAAGCCCTGACTAATTTAGTATGGACATTGACATTTAAAACATTATTTAGATAAAGCGTTTAAATCTTTCCTAAGTCTGTGGTTTTTTATGAGTGAAAATGATTACATACTGCCTATTATTCTAACTCCCTTGATCCCTTAGGACTCTAGGTACCGGTGACAAGGATTGGTAAGACAAGGTATAGGTCCTAAAAAAGTAATATTACTGGTTTAAAGCGTAGGTTTACCTGTTCAAAGTGTGGAAGTGTTTATGGGCCAAGGTGCGTATGGTAAAATTCTGGGCAGGTGAACCCGCGCTCTATCAGTAATTTTGGTAGCAGTAGTATGGTTAGGGTGGTGTTAGGATAGGTAGTTAGTCGTGTATTAATTATTTATGAAATTGCATTGATTTTATGTATTAACCAAAAACCCGTTTGTATTGTTCTATGTTTGTTTTGGAATCCCCGGGGGCAGAATAGCGTGTGGTAAATGGAAGCCACTTTGCATTTGGGGTCACTTGCCTAAGGAAGTAAGTGCAGGTTTAGGTAAAACTGGAAGCACTGATTAGGAATTTTCTGTATAAATGTGTGCATAAATGATAGCAAAGGAGTTTGTTGGTGAAACTTTGGCCTTATATCACCTAGAAAGGGTAAGCCCGAGGGAGTAACAGGTTCTCTAATGCTGGTATGAAGAGTAGGCGGACTGGATCTACTCGCAGTGTATGAAGAGTAAGCGGAAGGGATTTACTCGCAGTAAAAGAAATCATCTTTCTTTTTTAGTCACTTAGGCACAGTGGCGAATGTTTTTACGTTGTTAATTAATATTGCATTTTAAAAGTGAAAAGAAATAAGTTCTCGTATTAGCTTGCAAAAGAGGGAGTCAGTTGCGGAGCTGCGCTGACGTCACTCAGAGCTGCACTGTTATTGGTTGGGACAGCTGGTGTGTAGTTGAGGTAACTGTAAAGGAGGGGTGAGTGCAGGAGCGTGGGAACTTGTCTCACGAGAAAAGCTGCCCAATCATTGGTCGAAAGTAATTTGAATTAGAATCACTGATTGTCTCTTGAAAAATAAGAAACACGCTGGTATTGGTGAAGCATTTAGTAAACAATTGAGTGTAGCTGCATATTAAGTATACTGGCGTAAAGTATATGTGGCATTTAGACCCAACAGTTATAGGAAATAGACCCGATAGGGGGTACTTAGGTTTTGCGAACGAGCAATGCATAAGGGGAAGACCTCATATCAGGTACGGAGGAAAAAGAAAAATTTCGCTATTTAAAAAGATTAAGAATTTCTTTAAAAGGGACAAAACGATTAAAACTAGAGAAGGGATTATTATTCCTCCACCAAATACGCCTGCATCATACATGATGGTAAAAGGGGCTATCACACCTGTGTGTGGTTAGAGAACTGGACTGAGTATACCAAAGATGATGGTGTTTTGGCATTTCCAGAACATGGTACCTTAAATGCTAGAGTTTTGTACAATTTGAGAACACGCATGAATGAATTAGATCCCAGACCTAGATTAACTCAATACGAAGCATTAGAGGAATGGGAGACTGAGGCTTTCCAGCGAGATAGACCCCAGAAGCAACAGAAATTGGATTACATTTTATCCCAGATTTCCAAAAGAGACAAGAGATAAACAAATGAAGAAATGGAGACAGTCTATGTTAGTAGAAGGATTATATCCTGTAAGGACTTTAGAGGAAGCGTCAGGAAGCAAATGCACAGAGAAAACGAAAAATGTAATGATTAGTGGTGAGTCAGATGATGACTACTTGGAGGATTTGTTAATGAAAAGTCCACCACCTTACCATGAGGAAGCAAATAGAGTTAACCCTAGCGCCCCGTTATTAAACCCACCTTTGGTTCCGCAAGTAGTACATGAAACTGTGTTAGAAAAAGTGTTAGAGGAAAGGGAACGAGAAGCCATAAATAAATAGAGAAGTGAATTCATTCAAAAAATTTCACAGTTAAATATGAGTCCTGAAACCTTGACCATTCCTGTAACCATAGGTCCTCTTGTTCCATTATATGGAGAGAAACAGTCCTGTCCTAGACCTCCTGTTTTAACTACACCTGTAGTGCAACTTAGAAAAGAACCCTTGATAATTGGTGATCAAGCAAGTGAATGCGAGTCAGTGATTTCCCTGATGGATTTACCTATAAGGGAACCGATGGGTGATTCTGTCAGGAAAAGCACTTCTGGAACTTCTAGAGAGGTACGGATGGAAACATCCTCAGGTACAAGAAGTGCTACTGTAGTATCCCCAGAAGAAATAGAGAGATGGTCCAGAGAAATAGAAAAGCCAAAATCCCAGCCGAAGGTATTGGATATTTTAAAATTAAGAGTCGAATTAGAGGAACTGATGGCTGGAAATGTGGGATTAGACAGGTTAAACACTCTCAGTGAGGACAAATTGTTGTTTATATGTCGAAGTGTCGCTCGCAATACTAAAAAATTTCATGAAAAGTTCATGAGTTTGGCTTCTGAAATGGGAATTGATATTGGAAAATCTAAAGTTTTACAGAAACCTTACTGAGCTGAATTTTCTGACAAAGATTTAGAAAACATGAATGTGTCAGGACGTAAGGTGCAGATTAAGGAGTTACTATCATTGTTGCAGAAGTGGGGTGATTTAGACAAATAGAAAGCTAGATGGGCAAAGAAAAAAGAGGAGGCCCAAGCGAAAAATACTGCAAATGAATATTTATTAAAAGAACCAGAAAAAGTGGAAAGGTTGTGCCCGATGAGAAAAGTACCAGGAGGAGGTTATGTGCATGTTCCATGGTCCCGACAAGATATTTTATCATTTACAAATGATTTCCCGAAACTCGGAGAGAAACCTGTAGTGTGGTACAGACAAGTCGAGAGATTTGTAAAAGTTTCAAAAGTACTGCTAAAAGATTTAGATGGGTTATTTGACATTGTGGTTCCTGTGGATCTATGGACAGAATGTAAGATAGCGGTTGATTGACCTAATGATGAGTACCCTAGAGACCCGAAGACAGGAGCCTAATCAGTTGAGGTTATGAAGAAATATAATCAAGTAATACTATACTTGAAAGCAAAGGTACCCCCAAAAGAAACTGACTGGACAAGAATAGACAGAACTACCCAAAATAGAGATGAATCAGTACATGCATATTATGAACGCCTTTTACAGGTATTCAAGCAGTAAAGTGGTTTGGAAAGCATTGATACGAAAGACATGACTCATTTTATTTATCGATTTGTGTCAGGATTAAAACCAGACATTTCACAAATGATTAAAGATCATAAAATCTGTTGGCAGGCCAAGCCGATAGATGAAATACTTAAGTATGCAAAATATTGTGGCCACAAACTTGACAATAAACAAAAGAATTTAGAAGAAAAGGTAATGTGGGCACAAGTAAAACTAGCAGAGCAACAAAAACTTCAGTTAAATCAATTGAAAAATAATCAGAACCAAGGAGATGCAAATGGAGATAAACCAAGAGGTAGAATGAACAGGGAGGAGGCCAAGAAGAAATGTCCTTGTCATGGGTGCGGAAAAATGGGTCATTAGAGAAACGAGTGTAAGGCTGTATTGAATAATCCTGTACAAAACGATAATTTGAATCCACAGATACAGAATGGGGTGTCAAGGAAGCCACAGCAACAGGTAATACAGAACCAGTTACCACTTGCACCTATGCCAGATTCTGGGAGTCAAGCAAATTACAAAGTGGATACCACAAATTGGGAGGGAAGTGGAAGGAGAGACGCAGTGACATCACAATTTCTTTTGAGTGACACATTTTTTGAGGAAGATAGTTACTAACGGTGCCTGAGAGGGGAGGACGAGGAGTGTGTGCTTGGCACATCCTTGCTGGTAGATCAGTCAGGTCCATACATTGAGGCAAAAGTTGAGGGAAATGATGTTACCTTTTTGTTGGATACTGGCGCTACCCATTCTACTGTGAGAACAGCAGATGTTCCAACCTACCCCTCTCTGGAGAAGCGATCCAAGTAGTGGGTGTTTCTAATAAAAAAATTAGTACCCCTGTTACAGAACCTATGGAGATCAGAATAGGGAATTTTAAAGAAATGCACAAATTTGTGGTGTGCGACTCCAGTCCAGTGAACCTATTAGGTAGGGACTTGCTGTGCAAAATGAATTGCACAATATTTTGCACCCCAAGTGGTGTTGAAATTCAAACCCCCGACAAAGATGGAGTTTATAAATTAATGTTGGCCAAACAAGAAAATGAAAATAAAAAGATGCTAGTGACAGGCCTCCCAAAGGAATTGCAGCGTACAGTGAATCCTGAAGTGTGGGATTTCACTGGAAAAGATGTACGATTAATAGCAAATGTTGACCAGGTAAAAGTGACAGTGAAAGAAGGTGCAGTTTACCCAAACATTCGAAAACATAAAATGAGCCCGGAAATAAAAGCAGGTGTTGCAGTAGAAATAAAACGATTGATTGAGCAAGGCATTTTACAGGAAATAATGAGCAATCCCTGTAATTCACCCATAATTGGCATAAAGAAACCGAGCGGGAAATATAGGGTTGTACAAGACCTTCGCAAAATTAATAAAATTGTTGTCCCATGTTGTCCAGTTGTGCCAAATCCTGCAGTGATTTTGCATCAGATACCGTGGGTAGCCGGATGGTTTATGGTAATAGATCTGTGCCATGCATTTTTCTCCATACCATTACATCCAGATAGCAAATATCTTTCTCGTTCAAATTTGATGACCATATCTAGGTTTGGAACCGTGTCCCTCAGGGGTACACAGAGAGTCCATCGATTTTCAATCAGATATTGAAAAAATGTCTTGAATCTCTGGTCTTACCCGGACAGTCTGTACTGGTGCAGTATATAGATGACCTGTTGGTGGCATCTATGACTCGAAATGACTGTGTTGTTGATACCATTGCATTGCTGAATCATTTGGCAGAAGGAGGGCATAAAGTGTCACCCGAAAAGTTGCAATTCTGCACCACATCGGTAAAGTATCTGGTGTACCAGATAGAAAGAGGTATCAGAAGAGTTACCTCTGAAAGAATCAAAATAATTAGAAACGTGAATCTACCTCAGACGCAGAAAGAAATCAGAATGTTTCTTGGAGTTGTAGGTTACTGCAGGCAGTGGATTGTGGGATTTGCAGTCCTAGCTAAACCTCTGATACAAATGACAACGAAAAGAGCAAAAGACCCAGTAGAATGGGATGACGAAAGCATAACTGCCTTTTCGAAGCTGAAAGACTGCCTTTGTTCAACTCCAGCCTTAGGGATGCCTGACTTCGAAAGAATTTGCATTATTCTGTGATGCACGCGACAATTTTGCATCGTCTGTTCTGACCCAAACACATGGTTTAATGAGACGTCGTGTGGCATATTTTTCATCTCATAAACAAAGTGGAATCCACTTGGATAGTGATGGTGATCCCTACTGTGGTGGGGAGCACTCAGTGTTGTTTAAATACCCCTCACACACCAACAGGCCCCTTGGTGACATGCTTCATCATCGGGGTCTTCGCACCCCTCTACGGGATGTGGCGTGCTACGACCGACGACTACATGGGAGCACTGATTTTGGACTATGTGTGGTGTGTGTGAGGTAATGATTGTATGTGAGTAGTGGGGTTCGGTAGTGATAAGTGATAGTTAAAAAATATCTGGCTCGTGGGGTGAAAAAACTTTTATTTAGCCCCCGGGCTGGTATCATTAAAAGGGGTGCGGTGAGAGGTTGTAGTGTATAATTATGTACATCAACCTCATATGTGCGTCTACATGAACATGTTTCGGAGTTAGAAAATTCCTTCTTCAGGACAGGATTATGCACAAAAATCCCCACCTTACTCACATGAATGTAAAAGTGTATTATACAAAAAAGGGGTGAACTATGAGGTGTATGTACCTAAATCATAGTTCAAAATGGTCTATAGTCTTTTTTCGCCCAATTGGCGTATTATAAAGACCCAGAAGGAGAAAAAAGCATTGTAAATACTGATCTCACAATTATATAGGTATCTTCCAGGTTGTAGTGACCTTAGAAAAAAGTGAAGGGTTGCCAATGTCTAGACATATTAGTCATGCTACCAAAAATCGTGCACCCTGTAAAGGACAAACGGACTGGACATAACACACATAAAACATAAAACACACGTTTTTGAATTCTGCTCATTCCCTAAATTCCTGTAGTGTGGAAAGGAAAGTTGGAAATTTGGTATCTTACTTAGTAATATTCATTAATATGCCTTCTCACGTATATTGGGGGTTCTCATCATGCCAAGTTTAGCGACCTGTGAATATGAGCGAACATTTATTTCAGTTCGTCTGCTTACAAGTTCCTTCTGTTACCATCCTCCTTCAGGGTACAAATAACTCACGGTTACTCCGGATGCAGTCAAACACCTTCCTCTCAACGCGGCTCCGCTGGAAATGCCGCTGTGGGAAATGTGGGCCCTTTTATACTAGCGCTGGTTCTCCAACTTGCCAATTACGGGGTAAATTGTGGGCGGATGTGTGCCCAAAAAAGGGCTGACCGGGGTTTTTTGTGAGTTATGCGCGAGTGCTTGTTCTTTCTGTTACGCGCATGCTCAAAGGCAAGGTGTTGCTTGGCGCATGCGCGAGGAGACTTTTCATTGTTTGCTGGAGCGCATGTGCGGTGATTCTCACGGGTGCTCTGGCGTCAGTGGGAACGGAGCTGTTGTTCCAATTGTTAAACTGACTGCCCTATCTACCAGTAGTTTGTTAATAAATACAGTTATTATTCGTGCAGAGGCAGTTGTATGGTAACAGTTCTGTGATGAGCAACTTTTTGAACCATCTGTCCAAAATATATCATGAACCATGGTTTGTTGTTAGGAAACGACCTAGCTGTTGATGATTTTGATATATTTGTTATCAAATCACACCTGGAATTCCATGAGGAGGTGATAGTGCTTAGATCTCTCTAAACCCATGTAAGGTGTTTTTCGGTTGTCGATAGCGGTAAGGGGTCCCTTGTGTTTAGTTTGATATTCAGCGTAATTGGCCCCAAGGTATGGCGTCATTTAGGCCTGTTATATTTGTTCCTAAACGGAACACCCATCGCTGTTCCTTTTCAAAGAGGCCTACCTCAGATGGTAACTGCTCAATTATCGTCCATTGCAGGTCATTTACGCAATGCTGTTCCTGTAAGAAATGGGCTGCCATTTTTGTTGTGTTCCTCTTACACCTTATATTGCTTTTATGTTCATTTATTCTCACTTTTGCAGCCCTTGTGGTCATGCCCACATACTCCAAACTGCATGGGCAGGTGACCAGGTACACTATGTTTTTACTGTTGCAATTTGTGAAATTTCGTTGCTCCCATTTTGTTCCATTACTGAAAGTAAGATCCCGGCTCTTTTTTGTGAGGTGGCAGCTACTGCAGTTGCCACAATGATGGTGCCCTTGTATCCCTTGCAGCCTTGGTTGTTGTTGAGGCGTGATTTGTGGTCTAGTATGCACCAGGATGTCCTTCAGATTCTTTCCACGTCTGTGGGCAAAGAGTGGTTTCTCTAGATCTAGTTCACCACTAGTCAGTATCCGCCAATGTTTATTGATCACCTTTGATACCTGGTTCGAGTGTGAGCTGTATGTGGTAACACATACTGGTCTTTTTTGATTGTTTTCTTTCGGTACCTTGTCTTCCAACAGGGCTTCCCGATTGTTATTGCGTGCCCTCTTCATTGCGGAGTTTATTACTCTGTCGGGGTATCGTCTCTGTTGTAGTTTTGTCTTGAGATCCTGTGCTTGTGCCTTGTATGTGCCTATGTCACTGCAATTGCGACGTAGTCGCAGGAATTGCCCATACGGTAGATTCTCTCTGAGGTGGCGAGGGTGGAAGCTGTCAAAAAGTAACAGACAGTTCCTTGCCGTGGGTTTAAAATGTGTCTCAGTTTTGAGGAACCCTGTATCATGATAGATATTGAGGTCCAGGAAGACCATTGATTCGTTAGACATTGAGTAGGTGAACTTCAGGTAAGCATTTTGATTGTTCAGCCAGGATCCTAGAATACCCTATTTCTATAGCATACCCAAAATACACAAAAATCTTGAACATCCTCTAGGCAGAACAATTGTCTCAGGTATCGGATCGATTCTAAAACCTTTATCGAAATTCGCCGACGCTTTCCTACGACCATTGGTCCAGACCACAGACACTTATCTGAAGGACACTAAAGCTGTCCTACAGTTATTAAAGGACCAGCCCTTTGACCCAGACTCCCAATTGTTACTCAGTTTAGATGTGGAGAGCCTTTACACCAGTCTGCCCCATGATGAGACTCTCTTCATCATAGAGGAAGTCCTCTATTCAAGAACGTGGAAATACCAAACTCCGCGTGGAGTAGTCATGGAATGCATTTTCACCGCATTGACCAAAAACTTTTTTGAATACGAAGGTACTCTATACCTCCAATGCCACGGGACCAGCATGGGCAGCACTTTCGCGCTGAGCCTATCCGGATTATATGTCCATCATCTAGAACACACCAAGATTCTTCACCCAAACAACCCCTTCAGAGATAAAATCCAGACATGGAAAAGATACATAGATGGCGTCCTGGTTATCTGGACAGGGGACAGCCAGTCGGTCACAGAATTTGTGGCATGGCTGAACAATCAAAATGCTTACCTGAAGTTCACCTACTCAATGTCCAACGAATCAATGGTCTTCCCGGACCTCAATATCTATCATGATACAGGGTTCCTCAAAACTGAGACACATTTTAAACCCACGGCAAGGAACTGTCTGTTACGTTTTGACAGCTTCCACCCTCGCCACCTCAGAGAGAATCTACCGTATGGGCAGTTCCTGCGACTACGTCGCAATTGCAGTGACACATTGCAAATACAAGGCACAAGCACAGTATCTCAAGACAAAACTACAACAGAGACGATACCCCGACAGAGTAATAAACTCCGCAATGAAGAGGGCACACAATAACAATCGGGAAGCCCTGTTGGAAGACAGGGTACCGAAAGAAAACATACAAAAAAGACCAGTATGTGTTACCACATACAGCTCACACTCGAACCAGGTATCAAAGATGATCAATAAACATTGGTGGATACTGACTAGTGGTGAACTAGATCTAGAGAAACCACTCTTTGCCCACAGACGTGGAAAGAATCTGAAGGACATCCTGGTGCATACTAGACCACAAATCACGCCTCAACAACAACCAGGGCTGCAAGGGATACAAGGGCACCATCCTTGTGGCAACTGCAGTAGCTGCCACCTCACAAAAAAGAGCCAGGATCTTACTTTCAGTAATGGAACAAAATGGGAGCAACGAAATTTCACAAATTGCAACAGTAAAAACATAGTGTACCTGATCACCTGCCCGTGCAGTTTGGAGTATGTGGGCATGACCACAAGGGCTGCAAAAGTGAGAATAAATGAACATAAAAGCAATATAAGGTGTAAGAGGAACACGACAAAAATGGCAGCCCATTTCTTACAGGAACAGCATTGCGTAAATGACCTACGATGGACGATAATTGAGCAGTTACCATCTGAGGTAGGCCTCTTTGAAAAGGAACAGCGATGGGTGTTCCGTTTAGGAACAAATATAACAGGCCTAAATGATGCCATACCTTGGGGCCAAATTACGCTGAATATCAAACTAAACACTAGGGACCCCTTACCGCTATCGACAACCGAATAACACCTCACTTGGGTTTAGAGAGATCTAACCACTATCACCTCCTCATGGAATTCCAGGTGTGATTTGATAAGAAATATATCAAAATCATCAACAGCTAGGTCGTTTCCTAACAACAAACCATGGTTCATGATATATTTTGGACAGATGGTTCTAAAAGTTGCTCATCACAGAACTGTTACCATACAACTGCCTCTGCACGAATAATAACTGTATTTATTAACAAACTACTGGCAGATAGGGCAGTCAGCTAAACAATTGGAACAACAGCTCCGTTCCCACTGCCGCCATGGCACCCTTGAGAATCACCGCACATGCGCTCCAGCAAACAAAGAAAAGTCTCCTCGCGCATGCGCCAAGCAACACCTTGCCTTTGAGCATGCGCGTAACAGAAAGAACAAGCACTCGCGTATTACTCACAAAAAACCCCGGTCAGTCCTTTTTTGGGCACAAATCTGCCCTCAATTTACCCCATAATTGGGAATTTTGAGAAACAGCGCTAGTATAAAAGGGCCCACATTTCGCACAGCGGCATTTCCAGCGGAGCCGCGTTGAGGGGATGGTGTTTGACTGCATCCGGAGTAACCGTGAGTTATTTGTACCCTGAAGGAGGAGGGTAACAGAAGGAACTAGTAAGCAGACCAACTGAAATAAATTTTCGCTCATATTCACAGGTCGCTAAACTTGGCATGATGGGAACCCCCAATATACGTGAGAAGGCTCATGAGGCATATTAATGAATATTACTAAGTAAGATACCAAATTTCCAACTTTCCTTTCCACACTACAGGAATTTAGGGAATGAGCAGAATTCAAAAACGTGTGTTTTATGTTTTATGTGTGTTATGTCCAGTCCGTTTTTCCTTTACAGGGTGCACGATTTTTGGTAGCATGACTAATATGTCTAGACATCGGCAACCCTTCACTTTTTTCTAAGGTCACTACAACCTGGAAGATACCTATATAATTGTGAGATCAGTATTTACAATGCTTTTTTCTTCTTCTAGGTCTTTATAATACGCCAATTGGGCGAAAAAAGACTATAGACCATTTTGAACTATGATTTAGGTACATACACCTTATAGTTTACCCCTTTTTTGTATAATACACTTTTACATTCATGTGAGTAAGTTGGGGATTTTTGTGCATAATCCCGTCCTGAAGAAGGAGTTTTCTAACTCCGAAACATGTTCATGTAGACGCACATATGAGGTTGATGTACATAATTATACACTAACAACCTCTCACCGCACCTCTTTTAATGATACCAGCCCGGGGGCTAAATAAAAGTTTTTTCATCCCACAAGCCAGGTATTTATTTATTTTTTTTAATTTTTATTTTCAATTTTAAGAAAACAGCACACACATGAAATTCACCAAGGTGCGATACAATTCCCCTCGGGGGGTGCTATCCGGCAGTAGAAAAGCAGAGGCGCCTAATCCACAATAACACTGGCAAATGTTCGGCCTTGGCTAGCGCCCACGGCGTTCATGTCCATTGTACGGTAGCACTAAACAATCAGGCCAAGGAGCCTCACTATGTACCTCGGTGAACCACAACCAATAAACAGAACTCCCCCCCCCTCCCCTTCCCTCCCCCCCTGGTGGCGACCCAATCAATCCAAACACTTCGAGCAGCCAAGTTAGACCTGAAACAAATGGAGTGACCTCAAGGATGCGGGGCAGACAGCGGACGGCAAGCCCTTAGACAGGAAAGACACCAATGGGCCCCACTGGAATTGGAAGTTCTTAAAATTACCATGGAATATGTCCGCCATTCTCTCCAGACTCAGAAGTTTCCACAGCCGTGCGTGCCACAGTGAAATTGCGGGTGCCTCCTTCTGTTTCCAGGCAGCTGCCAGTGTAAGCTTGGCTGCACCCAGGCAGAGCCACAAAATCTTCTTGTCCGCCCTGGTTTGGTGCTCTAGGCCGGGTTCCCGGATGCCTAGTAGGACGGAGGCCATCGAATCCTCTATAGGATACTGTAGGATATCCCGAATATGCGAAAGAATCTCTTCCCAATAGGGCCGAATCACCGGACAGTCCCACCAGATGTGGCGGAAGTCCCCAAGAAACCCGCAGCCCCTCCAACATTTATCGGAAGTAGCCGGGTAGAAGCGATGCAGCCTGGTCGGACATAAATACCACTGCATAAGAGTCTTAAGGTGGGCTTCCCTGAGGTGAAGCGAGTGATTAAACTTCGTGAGATCCCGCCACAGTGCTGTCCATTCAGCGTCCGAGATATCTCTCCCCAGAATCTCTTCCCATTGTCCCATATATCGAGGCCTAGGCGAGATCGCCGATTTAAGCAGAAGCTGGTACAGGAAGGAAATGGCCCCCCTCATTGCAGACGTCCGCAGCAGAAAAGCCTCGAATGGGGAAGGTGGTCTCGTGGCCGCCTCCAGTACCCCCGGCGACGTGGCCCAATGGAGCAGTTGTGCATGACGATATTGGTCATTCTGGGGAACCCCATAGTCCCTCACGCAGTTAGCAAACGTGAGGGGGACCGGACCGTGGAACAGGTGGGTCAGAGCCCTACATCCCCCCTCCCTCCAAGCATCGAAGTTCCCCTCCCGCAGCGCCGGCGGGAAGGCAGGGTTGTAGTGCAAGGGCGTGAAAGGTGAGGGGAACGTAGTCCAACGTTCGTCCCCAGCAAGGGTGTCCCAAACCTTCAGGACAGTACTCGTGGGTGGACTTAAATAGGCGTTCAAAGGACGGTCCTTCTTGGGCTTCCCGGCCAAGTCCCATACCGACCTCCCCGCCACACTCCTGTCCATGTGCAGCCAATGTTTCTCCGACGTTTGCTGCGACCACTCTACCAATATTCTCAGTTGCGCCGCCTTGTAGTAAAGCTGGATGTCAGGAAGACCCACACCGCCCTCAGACCGCGGCCTACGTAGTAGTGCAAAGGACAAGCGAGATCGGCCCCCCTGCCACACAAATCGCAATATCTGCGTTCTAAGGCGCCGAAAATAGTCGCAGTCCAAAGAGATGGGCAGGGCCTGAAACAAATACAAGTATTTGGGAAGGAGAACCATCTTCACAGCGTGGATCCTTCCCAACCAGGACAGAAATTGAGGCTTCCACCTGTCCAATTCGGCCCGAGTCTTTGCCAATAAGGAGGGGAAATTGGCCGCGAAAAGTTTGCCCACAGTAGGAGTCAAGTGGACCCCCAAGTAGACGATCGAATCAGCAGCCCAGGCTAAGGGCGTCAGAGGGCGCACTCGTTCCACGTCCAGCGGCGATAGAGTAAGATTCAGTACATACGACTTGCTGTAGTTAACCTTAAAGCCGGCCACCTCCTCATAGTCCAGCAAGGCCTCCCTAACACAAGGCAGCGAACGCTCTGGGTCCACCACGGAGAGAAGTACGTCGTCCGCGAAGAGCGTGATCTTGTGTTGCTCTCCCGTGAACGGAATGCCCCGTATGCCCACATGTTCCCTCACCGCCACCGCCAAAGGCTCTATGCTCAACGCGAACAGAAGCGGGGAAAGGGGACATCCCTGCCTAGTGCCTCTGGTATGCGGGAAAAAAGCAGACATGTGACCATTGACTCCCACTCGAGATCTAGGACTGCAGAAGTTGGCCTTCACCATGGTAATGAACTTTTCGGAAAAGCCAAAAGCCGTCAGCGTAGAAAACAGGAAGCGCCAGTCCACACGGTCGAATGCCTTTTCGGCATCCAACCCCACCAGGACCGCCGGAATGCGAAACCTGTCCGCCTTTTCAATGAGATGCACAACTCTGCGCGTATTGTCGTGCGTCTGACGCCCCTTGATAAACCCGGACTGGTCAGGGTGTATGATCGCTGGCAACAGGTCCTGCAATCTATGCGCCAATATCGCCGAGTACAATTTCGCATCCAGGTTAAGGAGCGCTATGGGGCGAAACGAGGCACACTGGGTGGGGTCTTTCCCCGGCTTCGGCAGGACCGTTATAACCGCCTCGGCCAGGGAACCGGTCGAAGAGCCGGACTCAGCCATGCTGTTAAAAAGGGTCACCAAGAAGTCACAAAGTTCAGAGGCGAACGTCTTGTAGAAGACAGCAGTATATCCGTCTGGCCCAGGGGCCTTGTGCAGTTTCAGAGCCTTAATAGCTCCGAGAACCTCTTCTCTGGTAATTGGAGCCTCCAGGACGGCATTCCACTCTTTGGACACCTGGGGAAGGGTCAAGCGCTGCAGACACTGCTCCTGGGACCTCTCATCCAGCTCAACTCCAGCGTAAAGGTCTGCATAAAAACGGCCAAAGATTGCAGCCTTGTCCTCATCCCGGTGATGCACCTCACCCGCCACGTCCCGAATCCCCCCAATATACTCACGCTCCCGCCTATCGCGCAGTTGCCGTGCCAGATGTCTTCCCACCTTATTACCGCAGGAATAAGACTGCCTGCCCAACCTCAAAAGCGTCAATTCAGCCCTGTTATTGTAATGGGCTCTCAATTTCCCGCGAATAGCGGTCAGAGGCCGGAGAGTCACTCTAGAAGGGTTCAGCTTGTGAGCCTGCTCAAGTTTCGCCAGTTCGGTCTCCAGAGCTTCCCTGTCCCTGCGCCGCGCTTTATTAAGATTCGCATTGAGGCCCAAGCAAGTGCCCCTGACGGACGCCTTCAAGGCATCCCAAGTGTTGGAGACCGAGGTGTCCGACACTGGGTTCAGTTCAAAAAATTCCCTGATGGCCTTACGAAGCACCTTACTAGAGACATCGTCCCGCACCACCGAAGCCGGGAAGTACCATTTCCGCTGCCCATCACCAGGTGACGACCATCGGAGGGTAAGCACCAACAGACTGTGGTCAGAGACCGAGAGTGGAAGAATGACGGAGTCAAGGACATCACCCCGAAGTGCCTGGCTAATAAAAATGTGGTCCAATCGGGAATAAGAATGATGGACATGCGAGAAAAAGGTGTAATCTCGGGAGGTAGAATGAAAGAAACGCCAGCCATCCACCAGTCCTAGGTCACCCACCATCCGCTGCGAGGAGGGAGAAAACACCCCAGTATGTGCCCTATGAGCACCAGAGCTATCCACACTCGCATCCCACACCAGGTTAAAGTCCCCCAGTAGGAACAGGTTCCCTTCTGCAAAGTCACCCATACGTTGCAACACACCTTGCAAAAATTGATTTTGACTAGCGTTGGGGACGTATACCACCACAAAGGTACAAAGCCTCCCTCGAACAAGTCCCTTCACCATCAGCCAGCGGCCATCCTTATCACTACATACATCATGAGGCTGGAAGTGCAGTGTAGAGCGAAATAGGAGAGCCACCCCCCTGTGCTTCGTGGACGCCAAAGATCTATATATAATGGGAAATGCCTTATGGCGAAGGCGCAGCTCGTCCTTGCGCGCCAGGTGTGTCTCCTGGAGCCCCACAACATCCAACTGATGGTCAGTTATATACTTCCATACCTTCTGCCTCTTTTGTGGTGAGTTCAGGCCCTTAACATTCCATGTCCCTATGCTAACAGGCATGGTGATCTCACAAGCCAGAACCCTCCATAGACAGCATTGGGGCCCCCAACCCCACAGACATCCAACCGTCATACAGAGGAAACAGCGACAGACGGCCCAAAGTCCCCCCCCATGCCACATCGGCCTGACCAGCCGCCTCCGGGGAACCCTCCAACACCGCAGCCTGTTCCGCACACGCCACAATCACTCCTCTCCAGACCCACCATATGTGCCACAACACGCTCCAGTCGCCACCAGCATTACCCACCCCCGCCCCCCCAACATTCCACCCCCCCTGAACCATAAAGGAATAGGAAAATTGTAAACGGAACAGAAACATTGAAAATGATACTCATCAGTCTCAGTTGTCCAAAGTTCGCGGAGGTCCGACCACTCCGGGGACAGGGTAGGGAGACCATTTCGGTACCTCCCAAGGTCATGGTCCGGGGAGTCTTCTCCAAAAGTACATCCATGCACCCAGACCAGGGGGCCCATGCCCCCTCCAGCGCCGATTCGCCATCAATCGATGCACCATCATGCCGCCCCAGAACTGGCCTGCGACACCGGCAGAGTCGCTGAGACTACTGAAGCCACCGCGTTCCCCCTTTCCTGCAAGCTAGAGTTGCGGTCCGGGCGCCCCCAAACCGGAGAGGACCCCACTCTGTGCCAGGAGGAGGATCGACGCCGCCGTCGAGATGGGGATGCATTCGACTCCTGGGATGATGCAACATCATTCAAGCCTAAGAGATCCTTCGCCTCCTGGAGGGAGCGTATCTGCACCAGCCGATTCTGCCATCTGAAAATGATCCTGAAGGGGTGACCCCAAGAATATGCGATGTTGCGCCCCCGCAGAAAGGAAGTCACCGGGCGAAAATCCCTCCTTTTTTGAAGCGTAGAAGCTGCCAAGTCCTGGAAAAGCTGAGGACGATGGTCCCTGAACTGCAGCGAAGCAATGGCCCTGGCTTTACGAAGAATACGCTCCTTCACCTGAAAATCATGGACACAGACAAGGATGTCCGGGGGAGGCCCCCCCCCTCTCCTGGGTAAACCAACTCGGTGGACTCTATCCATCTGGATATCCTTCACATCCTCTTCGTCCAGGATCTGCAGGAACAGTTCCAGAACATAGCCTCGCAGGTCTCCCGCCTCACCATCCCAGGGCACCGCTTTAATTCGAATGTTGTTCCGGCGGGAACGGTTCTCAAGGTCCTCCGTGTGTGCCTGCAAATCCAAGTTCTGTTCCGTGAGACGGAGGACATCCTGCTGGAGCAAATGTACATCATTGGCCGTGTTCAAATCATGGTCCTCTAGAGTCGCCACTCTCTCGCCAATCCCATCCACATCTCTCCTTACCTCCCGGAGGTCAGAAGCCAGCTGCGCACGTAGCTCGGAGATATCCTCCTTGATGGAAGCAAAAAGTTCAGTCATAAATGCCTTGGTGGCCGGGGCCTCATCGTCGGACACCCTCAGCGATCCACTGGGGCCTGGGGACGCCGGTTGCTGGGAAGACTTGGCCGCTCCCTCCTTCACCACGCGTCCCTTGCGCGCCTGGTTAGACATACCTCCTGGCAACCCTCTTGGGGGCGGATGGCCCACCAGCCACTTCCAAGGCCAAACGGTACAGGGACCGGGGTCCGCAGGCGGAGTAACCGGCTCCGTAGGTCAGCCCAACCCGAAGTCCACTTCACCACACCAGGCCGGAGGCTCCCAGAGAACCCCCGGACGCCGAGACTCCACTCGGCGGGAACGCACAAATACCAGTGAACAGGGGGTCCCCCGCCACTGACGGCAAGTCCTTAAGGGGACGGTGCAGCGGGGCAACACAATCGCCAGCTATCTAAACGACAGCGTGAGGCACCCAAGCGATCAAAGGAGCCGGGCAAAATGGCGCCGCCACTCTCCGTGTCCAGACCGCCTCTAGACCACCAGACGTGCTCCCCCAGCCTCTCCTCCAATCCCGCCCCAGTCACTGCTGGTCCGGGCCTTGCACCCCCGAGGCCTCACGAATCCCTAGACGTCTTCGCCTTGCGGGCCGGTGGTTGGCTTCCTCTGACCCATGCACCTCCTAGGCCGGTGGTGGCGGCTGCAGTTCCCAGGGCTCCTCCGCGCCACAGGAAGCCGAACCTGCTTCCACTGGACACTCCCCGCCCGGATTGCTGGCCTTCAGCTCCTCTCCCCTACCAGGCCGGCGTGCAACTCCACTTGCCGCTGTCGGGCCCCACTGCGTGGCCCAGAGATGTGCAGCGCCCGGAAAGCGCCCCAGGCCTCCACCGCTCCTCCGATCCGGCACACTGGGGCCGTCGCGCCCCTCCAAGCACGGGCCCCCTCCTCACCTCCGGCCCGGAAAACACCACCGGTGGCCTCCTGCACACAGCGCCGCTCTTCTCCGGGTGCGCGGCGCGCTTCAGGCAGCCGGTGTCTGGAGGGTCTTCGGGTGGGCGGCGGGCGAGCCCCCTCTTCCGGCGCGGGAGCCCGAACATCCGGCCGGCCTCCGGATCACGCGAGGCCGGGGATCCCAAGGCCTCTCCACTCCCCCGCTCTCCCCGCCTTCATGTGCGGCGCCGCGCACCGCTGGCTGCACCGGACCCCTCCGCCACTCCTCACAGACCTCCGCCAAGAGTCCGGGGCCCGATCTGTGCCGGTGACACCGAGCGATAAGTTGCTGTGATGAATCGGCGCCGGAGAGGCACGGAAAAGCGTCCTACTCCGACGCCATCTTGGCCACGCCCCCAGCCAGGTATTTTTTAACTATCACTTATCACTACCGAACCCCACTACTCACGTACAATCACACATAGTCCAAAATCAGTGCTCCCACGTAGTCGTCGGTCGGAGCACGCCGCATCCCGTAGAGGGGTGCGAATACCCTGATGATGAAGCATGACACCAAGGGGCCTGTTGGTGTGTGAGGGGTATTTAAACAACACTGAGTGCTCCCCACCAGAGTAGGGATCACTATCACTATCCAAGTGGATTCCACTTTGTTTATGAAATATACCCGGGGAGACTGAATCCACTTTTTTCTCCCTCCCTCCTTTGTTAAATACATGATCTAGACAGCGAACAGCTGTGGGAGTTTTTTGTACACACGTATTTACATATAAACACACGTTTTTTATCTAATACTCTCCACACCCGAACAACATTAGAATGGAAGATGAGCACGGTCTAACCTTTGGGGAGGATGACATCGACAGGATATTAACAGCCGTAAACCCTTTCGAAGGTCTGAGTAGCAACGACCCAGGCCCTACGGTGGCAGATTGGGATGAACTTACCAACCTGAGAAAAACTCAGATAAGGGCAGCATTGCATGGACTCTTGATGACGGAATACTTGAGGAACAAAATAGCCCCTCAGGGACTCATTGTGAAGAATGAGCCCTTTATTTCCCAAAATGATCCCATATTCAAAAAAGCGTGGTCCTTGATCTCTTGGCACTGCACGAGGGATTGGCTCGTGTTGATTGTCCAAACAGCCATCAGGATAGCACAAGATCTTAAGGTAGATATTCATAAGATCGAGGTCCAGTTAAAAGTATTCTTATCACCTGCAGTACTGAAAAAGAGACTAGAAGAACTGAACCAACAAATGTCTGATTTCGAGATAACTCTGAAACAGAGTAAGTTTAACAAACTTAAGAAAGACAAAGATCGGTTCACAGCCGAGAGGGCATATCCCTATACTAAAGCTGACTATGAAGCTAAAAACAACATAAGTGACACAGACAGTGTGGGCTCAGATGGCAGTTCCTCAGGATCTAACTCAAGTGGTTACCAGCAGAATAGATATCAGAGAGGAGGGTACAGACATCAAAGACCACAATTCCCACGCCAAAGGGGATGGAGAGGTTATCAAACCCCCCACAATATAACCAATTTCAGGGCCCACCTCAATATCCGCAATATCAGTGCGGTCCACCACCGATGGGCCCAATGTATCAGCAATGGGCACCTGACTTCTCAGGAGGAGCCCAAAACCAACAGCCTTTTTTAGGGTGGGGTCCTGGTCCCCGACAGGGCAGGAACAAGAAAGGGAACAATGTGAACTGGGAACCAGAAGAGGAAACAGGCCCCAGAATGTACACCATGAGCATGAAAGGGGCCCTGACAAACCAAGCATCCACGAGCAAGAGGGGAACCTAGTAATCAACATTACACCATGGCCACTTACCAAGATACAGAACTAAGTACTGAACAAAGGACTTGGGTACGTACCTATGAACAGATTAGACACTTTCAAGTTACATAGGGAAGTACAAAATTTCATTAGAAGTATTTAATTGAAACCATACTTCTACAACCGAGATACACCACCTGACAGTTCAGACACAGGTTTAAAACCTAAGTCAACGTTCACACCACCAGATACTGCACTTCCAGTGGAAGTACTAGCATTTGAAAAGGCTCTGATGCATGAGCTCAGTGAGCTACACACCACCAATCACAATAACTTTCACAACATGAGCAAAAAGGAAAGTGAAGCAATAAAAGAACTGTCCCATAACAAGGAACTGACAATCAAGCCAGCAGACAAAGGTGGGGCAGTAGTGATCCAAACCACAGTAACGTATGATCAGGAGTGCAGAAAACTCCTATCAGATAAAATAAATTATCAGATCTTAACGAGTGACCCCACCGAATCTTTGCGCATCAGGATAGGGGCGATGGTAGAGGAGGCCGTAGCACATGATTGGCTCACAAAAAAGAGGCTGAATTTCTGACACAGAAGGATCCTAGAATACCCTATTTCTATAGCATACCCAAAATACACAAAAATCTTGAACATCAACCAGGCAGACCAATTGTCTCGGGTATCGGATCGATTCTAGAACCTTTATCAAAATTCGCCGACGCTTTCCTACGACCATTGGTCCAGACCACAGACACTTATCTGAAGGACACTAAAGCTGTCCTACAGTTATTAAGGGACCACCCCTTTGACCCAGACTCCCAACTGTTACTCAGTTTAGATATGGAGAGCCTTTACACCAGTCTGCCCCATGATGAGACTCTCCTCATCATAGAGAAAGTCCTCTATTCAAGAACGTGGAAATACCAAACTCCGCGTGGAGTAGTCATGGAATGCATTTCCACCGCATTGACCAAAAACTTTTTTGAATACGAAGGTACTCTATACCTCCAATGCCAAGGGACCAGCATGGGAGGCACTTTCGCGCCGAGCCTGGCTGGATTATATGTCCATCATCTAGAACACACCAAGATTCTTCACCCAAACAACCCCTTCAGAGATAAAATCCAGACATAGAAAAGATACATAGACGACGTCCTGGTTATCTGGACAGGGGACAGCCAGTCGGTCACAGAATTTGTGGAATGGCTGAACAATCAAAATGCTTACCTGAAGTTCACCTACTCAATGTCCAACGAATCAATGGTCTTCCTGGACCTCAATATCTATCATGATACAGGGTTCCTCAAAACGAAGACACATTTTAAACCCACGGCAAGGAACTGTCTGTTACGTTTTGACAGCTTCCACCCTCGCCACCTCAGAGAGAATCTACCGTATGGGCAGTTACTGCGACTACGTCGCAATTGCAGTGACATAGGCAAATACAAGGCACAAGCACAGGAACTCAAGACAAAACTACAACAGAGTCGATACCCTGACAGAGTAATAAACTCCGCAATGAAGAGGGCACGCAATAACAATCAGGAAGCCCTGTTGGAAGACAAGGTACCGAAAGAAAACAATCAAAAAAGACCAGTATGTGTTACCACATACAGTTCACACTCGAACCAGGTATCAAAGATGATCAATAAACATTGGCGGATACTGACTAGTGGTGAACTAGATCTAGAGAAACCACTCTTTGGCCACAGACGTGGAAAGAATCTGAAGGACATCCTGGTGCATACTAGACCACAAATCACGCCTCAACAAAAACCAAGGCTGCAAGGGATACAAGGGCACCATCCTTGTGGCAACTGCAGTAGCTGCCACCTCACAAAAAAGATCCGGGATCTTACTTTCAGTAATGGAACAAAATGGGAGCAACGAAATTTCACAAATTGCAACAGTAAAAACATAGTGTACCTGATCACCTGCCCCTGCAGTTTGGAGTATGTGGGCATGACCACAAGGGCTGCAAAAGTGAGAATAAATGAACATAAAAGCAATATAAGGTGTAGGAGGAACACGACAAAAACGGCAGCCCATTTCTTACAGGAACAGCATTGCGTAAATGACCTACAATGGACGATATTTGAGCAGTTACCATCTGAGGTAGGCCTCTTTGAAAAGGAACAGCGATGGGTGTTCCGTTTAGGAACAAATATAACAGGTCTAAATGACGCCATACATTGGGGCCAATTACGCTGAATATCAAACTAAACACTAGGGACCCCTTACCGCTATCGACAACCGATTAACACCTCACATGGGTTTAGAGAGATCTAACCACTATCACCTCCTCATGGAATTCAAGGTATGATTTGATAAGAAATATATCAAAATCATCAACAGCTAGGTCGTTTCCTAACAACAAACCATGGTTCATGATATATTTTGGAAAGATGGTTCAAAAAGTTGCTCATCACAGAACTGTTACCATACAACTGCCTCTGCACGAATAATAACTGTATTTATTAACAAACTACTGGCAGATAGGACAGTCAGCTTAACAATTGGAACAACAGCTCCGTTCCCACTGACGCCAGGGCACCCGTGAGAATCACCGAACATGCGCTCCAGCAAACAAAGAAAAGTCTCCTGGCGCATGCGCCAAGCAACACCTTGCCTCTGAGCATGCGCGTAACAGAAAGAACAAGCACTCGCGCATTACTCACAAAAAACCCCAGTCAGCCCTTTTTTGGGCACACATCCGCCCTCAATTTACCCCGTAATTGGCAATTTTGAGAAACAGCGCTAGTATAAAAGGGCCCACATTTCCCACAGCGGCATTTCCAGTGGGGCCGCGTTGAGGGGAAGGTGTTTGACTGCATCCGGAGTAACCGTGAGTTATTTGTACCCTGAAGGAGGAGGGTAACAGAAGGAACTAGTAACCAGACAAACTGAAATAAATGTTCGCTCATATTCACAGGTCGCTAAACTTGGCATGATGGGAACCCCCAATATACGTGAGAAGGCTCATGATGCATATTAATGAATATTACTAAGTAAGATACCAAATTTCCAACTTTCCTTTCCACACTACAGGAATTTAGGGAATGAGCAGAATTCAAAAATGTGTGTTTTATGTTTTATGTGTGTTATGTCCAGTCCGTTTTTCCTTTACAGGGTGCACGATTTTTGGTAGCATGACTAATATGTCTAGACATCGGCAACCCTTCACTTTTTTGTAAGGTCACTACAACCTGGAAGATACCTATATAATTGTGAGATCAGTATTTACAATGCTTTTTTCTCCTTCTAGGTCTTTATAATACGCCAATTGGGCGAAAAAAGACTATAAACCATTTTGAACTATGATTTAGGTACATACACCTTATAGTTCACCCCTTTTTTGTATAATACACTTTTACATTCATGTGAGTAAGGTGGGGATTTTTGTGCATAATCCCGTCCTGAAGAAGGAGTTTTCTAACTCCGAAACATGTTCATGTAGACGCACATATGAGGTCGATGTACATACTTATACACTAACAACCTCTCTCCGCACCCCTTTTAATGATACCAGCCCGGGGGCTAAATAAAAGTTTTTTCACCCCACGAGCCTGGTATTTTTTAACTATCACTTATCACTACCGAACCCCACTACTCACGTACAATCATTACCTCACACACACCACACATAGTCCAAAATCAGTGCTCCCACATAGTCGTCGGTCGTAGCACGCCGCATCCCGTAGAGGGTTGCGAAGACCCCGAAGATGAAGCATGACACCAAGGGGCCTGTTGGTGTGTGAGGGGTATTTAAACAACACTGAGTGCTCCCCACCACAGTAGGGATCACTATCACTATCCAAGTGGATTCCACTTTGTTTATGAAATATACCCGGGGAGACTGAATCCATTTTTCTCTCCCACCCTCCTTTGTTAAATGCATATTTTTCATCCACACTAGATCCAGTGGCATCTGCATTGCCAGGATGTCTGAAAGCAGTAGTTGCAACCTGTATGAGTCTCGAGCAAAGTGAATCCATCATTATGGGACACCCTGTAACTGTGTATGTTCGACACTCAGTGGTGATTTTGTTAACCAGAACACGTACTCAGTATTTGACTCCTAGTCGGCTGACTAAGTATGAGCGAATTCTTCGAGGTGCAGGAAATGTAACCATTGTCAGGTGCACTGTCTTAAATCTAGCCACACTGTTGCCTGATTCACACTTGGCAGAAGTGAAAGGGGAAGTCGAGCATGATTGCATCGACCTCACAGAATACAGTACAAAGCCCCGACCAGACATAAGAGAAGAGCCATTGTTGACATTTGAATATGAGCTGTTTGTGGATGGCTCATGCATGAGACATGAGGAAGGAGGATTAAGTGCTGCTTATGCTGTGTGTACTTTGTGGGGTCCAGTGGAAGCATCCTATTTACCTGGAGTCAAGTCTGCACAAGTAGCCGAATTAGTTGCATTGACAAGAGCATGCAAATTTGGGAAAAATTTGAGAGTAACCATATACACTGACAGTCAGTATGGTTACGGGGTTGTGCATGACTTTGGCCAACTTTGGATGCAAAGGGAGTTTCTGATTTCTTCGGGTACTCCTATTAGGAATGGACATTATGTAAAAGACTTACTATAAGCAATTCAATTACCAAAAGAAGTGGCTGTGGTCAAGTGTGCTGCTCACCAATCTGGAAATGACAAAGTGGCAGCAGGTAACCAATATGCTGAACAACTAGCCCAGCATTGTGCCAAACATAAGATGGCAATAAATAAGAAAATCGATGCACATGGAAACAGCTGCCAACTTATGTTGCTTGGAAGAGTGAAAACATGGGAAGAAGTGAAAGATTTACAAAATGAGGCAGAAATGAAGGAAAAAGAAGAGTGGGAGAAAATAGGATGTCGGAGAAGGGCTGAGGATGGTGTTATTGTTTACCTTGAGGGGAGACCTGTGTTACCAGATTGTATGCTTGCTCCTATGGCTAGGATGTATCATGGAAATACACACGTAGGTAGAGACGCTATGATTAGACAGTTCAGATAGAGTTGGTTCCACGCGAGGTTCAGGAATGTAGCAGAGAGTCTTTGCCAGAGGTGTATAACATGCCAAAGAATGAATCCTGGTAAGAGAACTGTAGTGTTGCCAGGAAAGATTGGAAAGGCAGAAGGTCCCTTCATACGACTCCAGATTGATTTCATCCAATTACCCCCTTGCCGAGGACTGAAGTACGAACTAGTCATTGTCTGCCTGTTTTGAAAATCGGTGGAAGCCTACCCTACACGCAGAAATGATAGCATCACTGTAGCTAAGTTACTACTAAGGGAACTCATACCACGTTTCGGTTTTCCAGTAACGATTGAATCAAACCGAGGGTCTCATTTTAATAATGAAATAATTTGTCTGATCTGTGAAGCATTCCAAATTGAGTAAAAAAACTGCACTGTGCATACCGCCCAGAGGCTTCTGGAGTGGTAGAACAACTGAATGACACAATCAAGTCACGATTGGGAAAGATGTATGAATCTACCCGATTGGAGTGGCCTGATGCTTTACCTCTTGTTCTGATGGGACTCAGAAGCATTCCAGACAGGCTTGAGTCCCCATGAGATACTCATGGGAAGAGCAATGAGGCAGGCATGGGTACCAGGACACAAGCTGATAAATATATCTGATGATTTAGTGCTCGAGTACTGCAAAGAACTGGCTGACAAAGTGCGTTCTATCTCTCACCAGGTTGGGGAAGACGCTGTCGCCAGACAATCAACTCCAGCACATGACCTGAATCCAGGTGACTCGGTAGTGATAAAAGAACATACTCGAAAATCTTGCCTAGCACCAAGGTGGGGAGAGGCACATCAAGTGATATTGGTTACTACCACAGCTGTAAAGTGCAGGGGAATTCCAAACTGGATCCACGCGTGTCACACCAAAAGGGTGACTGAACCTGATGACGTAGGAGCTGATGGTTGTGCAGCTGAGGGGTTGATCTGGAAGTAGTTGATGAAGAACATCCGAGCACCAGTCAGGATGAATGAATTCCAGTAGTCGACATACCTGCAGATTATGTTAGAACCAGAAGTCAAACCTATCTAGATAGACAGAGTGAAAGTGAGGATGAGACAGGAATAGTAGAAAGTACTCAGATTATAGAAATCCAAGTCAAAATTGATTCTGAGGAGGACCAGATAGGGAAAGCTTGGTGTATTCAGACATTTGAAAATCCAGTCAGTACTACAGAATCTGAGGAGGGAAAGATAGGTATTAGGGCGAAAGCTCAGGTAGAAGACAATCAAGAAATCCAAAGACCTGAGCAGGACCAGACAGGTGTAGAAAAACTTGTTTCGGAAGAAAAGGGCGAACAAAATCAAAGTGAAAGTCAAATACAGCAAACTCCTGAACACGGCCAAATTAGTATCCAGGCAGAAGAAATCAAAGTAAGCTCTGGACCTAGTCAGATAGAGAGGAATTCAGAAGTTTACAGAGAACAAGTTGTGCCACAACTGAATGAAAATAAAAGAGCATATGAAGAAAGTCAAAGCATAGTGCCAACTAAAAGACTCAGAAAGGGAGATAAGTGGCCCAGGTTTGTGAAAAGACTGCAATTTTGTCTTAAAACAATAAATGAAGAACCAGAGCAAGTAAACGAAATATCAAGCCAAGCTGGACTGTCCACAGAGCAACCCAGAAGGAAAAGTCCACGTCTGGAAAGGCTGAATAACAAGTTCAAAGGATCTGAGTAGACCTACGTCATATGTGAAGATTTTGAGAATCTAGAACTAAGTGATGACGTACTGATTGTTGATCAGACTGGCGAAGAAGTGAGACCAACTTGTGAAGAGAATCATAGGTTGAAAGTCTGTGAAAAGTTACAAAAAGGGGATAAAATCTCCTTAGTCGAAAATGGCTGATTATAATGTTAACGGAAGACCGAAAAAAAAATGTTTAAAGACATGCTGTAGAATATGTACATGTAGTATAGTAATGTTAGTTATAGTATAGTTTGGATTGACATTAGCTATACCTTACCTAATGAGCAAAGAAATGCAGAATAACACTAATATACCTAAGCAAGTAGATTCACCTAAGACAATAGATATACATACACATGAGAAAGCAGTTAGTCTTAAGCAAGCTGGAGTAGATTTAGAAGCACCAGATGACGGAGACTTACATTATCGAAGAGCTAGAAATAGAACTCATTTAAATGTATTTGCTAATTTGTTAGTACATTATGTAGAAGCTATGGAAATTAGTGATTGCTACTTGTGCATGAAGTTACCTACACCAGTAGCTGAAGGGGTCACTTACCATCATTTACCTCTGACCTATGGTATTTCATATAGTATTTTAGCTAGCCTGTTTTATAGAACTGGAAATTTGCAATATTATTCTTCTAATTTTGATTGAGTCTTTTCTGAGGTTCCTTTACGTAGAAATTTAAATCGTATTTCTAGTACTAGAGACTCTGCACACTTTATGGGAGATTATTTTCTAACAGTAGGATCAATATATATAGCTAAGGCTCATAAAGAAAATCTAACATGCACATTACAAGAGAAAGACATTTTTTTTTTAGATTTAGTCAAGAAAAGGAGACAGGATTTCCATAGAAAAGCCTCTGAACATAAACGAAAGATTCCTAAATGGGCTGAAATAAAGAGTTTACCTCTAATGCCAAGACTCAAGCTACTATGTTGCTGGATTTCGAAAAGAAATGGAAACTGTTTCCATAGAGAGAAAACAGATTATTATAACAATATATTCATTGGTTCTAGTGAATGTCAACACAATTTCAAAGTTATTGGGGGTTCGGGTTTCAAAGATGGAACTGAACCAGTATTCCCTGGAATTTATTACATTTGTGGGAACAAAGCCTATTTTAAATTGCCTGATTATTGGTACGGGAGTTGCTATTTTGGAATAGTATTCCCAAAAGTGTACCACATAGAGAAAATCACTGGAAGCAATGAAGAAACGAATGGACTAACTCGTAGTAAAAGAGCATAATTTGCTGAAATTGTAGGTGACATATTTAGTGCATTATTACTGTCAGGGGGAGTGGTTCTGAACACTCAAAGAATCTGCAAATTGTCAACAGTGGTAGATCGCTTATCGACTGACACTGCTAGTGGATTTTTGATGCTCAATACCGAACTAGTTGCGGTAAGATCAATGGTTTTACAAAATCGACTTGCTCTTGACATATCATTGGTAAAAGAGGGCGGAGTCTGTAGAATGCTGAAGAAGCAACATTGTTGCACTTACATTTCAGACGAAAGTGTGGTTCAGTTTCAAAGATGGAACTGAACCAGTATTACCTGGAATTTATTACATTTGTGGGAACAAAGCCTATTTTAAATTGCCTGATCATTGGTACGGGAGTTCTTATTTTGGAATAGTATTCCCAAAAGTGTACCACATAGAGAAAATCACTGGAAGCAATGAAGAAACGAATGGACTAACTCGTAGTAAAAGAGCATAATTTGCTGAAATTGTAGGTGACATATTTAGTGCATTATTACCTTCAGGGGGAGTGGTTCCGAACACTCAAAGAATCTGCAAATTGTCAACAGTGGTAGATCATTTATCGAGTGACACTGCTAGTGGATTTTTGATGCTCAATACCGAACTAGTTGCGGTAAGATCAATGGTTTTACAAAATCGACTTGCTCTTGACATATCATTGGTAAAAGAGGACGGAGTCTGTAGAATGCTGAAGAAGCAACATTGTTGCACTTACATTTCAGACGAAAGTGTGGAAATTAAAAGGTACGCAAGAAATATTACTAATTTGAGAGAACTGAAACCACTGGAGGTTGACAGTGCATGGAAGAGACTAATTAGTGGTCTCTCCTCAATAGGTCGTTGGTTTACTAACGTAGGCAAGAGTTTTGTAGGTAAAATACTGATGCCAATGGTGGGAGTGGCACTACAAATTTTAGGGATAATAATTTGTTGCAAATGTCGCAAACACAAGAAAACATATAAAGTAAATCAGAAAGGAAAGAAAAGAAAAGAAACTTCAGTGAAATTGAGCTTGAAGAATTAAATGGGGATTTGTACAAGAAGATGAAAAACTTCCACATGAATAATGCGGAAAAGCCTAAAAGAGTGTTTGAAGAAATAGAAATGAGTAAATGTTGAAAAGTTGCATCTGTTTCTGTAGTTTATGATGATATAAAATATCATCAAAGAGGGGATTAATGGAGCAAGGTTTCGCACGTAAAGCGCCTTGCTTGGACTCAGCCTTCTCGAAATAAACTGTAATATACTAATAAACATGTTTCGTCTTATTAACAATGCAAAACACGACATTTCCGGTATCTAGGGGAAGCTTTTCTATGTGCTTTTACTAACTGTAACTCAATTACCCTGAAGATGGCCGCCGCAACGCGGGAACTTTTCTGCCCAAGCGTCTGTCATACTCACGTGACATGACGTACTTACTGCTTGGTGGGAATTTCTTGCTTCTGCGCACTAGAACTAAAGATGGCTGCTCTGTGTTTTCACATGCTAACACTTGCATTGCTGCTTTTATTAAATTGTTTGTTCTGCATAATCCTTAATGCTTTAGTTAATATAAAGTAATGGGAATAGAGTAGAGAAATGACTGGTATACAGTGCATTCATGTATTTCTTGTTCTAAAACTGTTTCTTTTCTAGTTTTGCTTGTATCGTATTCTGGGCCTGACCTGTACTTCTTAACTCCATCTTTGGAGGAACTGCGCCTGCGCGGAGAAGCTCAAATTCCTGAAACACTGACATTGAAACCTGGCCAATTCCGCACTTGCTGGGAGATGTTCCTGGGAACCTTACCTCTTGACCCTTGGAGAGGAAGCTGAATCGAAATGTTATATTACAGTGTAGTTCTTATTGAGACATTCACTGCCGGGTGGAATAAAAGTGCATGGGCAAATAAAATATTTGGCGGGAACATAAATCTGAATATTGAAGAGCAAGAGCTCATAACTGGTATGGTGTGATGACCTCTCCTCGTCTTTTGACCAATCAAATTGAGGGAATTCACACATTTGCAACATTGGGGGGTGGTACACTGGAAAATGGTATAACTAAGGTAGGCTTAGCTAGTTAGATTGTCCGACTTGTCTGAATAGCTAACCTGTCGTTGTTCCAACGCACTCAATAGGCTGGTGGAGCACTCTGTCAGAAGATTCGATAACCCAATCGGGGTTCTGGGAAGGAGTTCGATAACCCAATCGGGGTTCCTGGGGGAGAAGATTCTCTAACCCAATCGGGGTTCAACTGTTAGCTGCAGAAAGGGGTGTGACATAGGTGTTGCACTTTAGCTGTGGGTGCCAGTCCTGACCTGCGGTGGTCCTGTTCTGATCCAATTTGGTCCGTACTTATCCTGATTCTGGTCTGCATCTGTTCTATCCTGTTGGCAGCTGCATTAATCGGGGGTCCTATCCTTTATCCCAGCCCGTGGCCAGGGTTGGTCTTCACACCATTCTAGGTAAATATAAAGCTGAGCGGGATATGTCATTGTGCTGTTTCCCTTTTCTTACCCTTCCTATATTTCAATGCTTAAAGAACGTTACATGATACTCTCACATCATCTTGCTTTGATATTATTTTTGATTGATCTAGCCCTGACTAATTTAGTATGAACATTGACATTTAAAACATTATTTAGATAAAGCGTTTAATTTTTCCTGAGTCTGTGGTTATTTATGAGTTAAAATGATTACATACTGCCTATTATTCTAACTCCCTTGATCCCTTAGGACTCTAGGTACTGGTGACAAGGATTGGTAAGACAAGGTATAGGTCCTAAAAAGTAATATTACTGGTTTAAAGTGTAGGTTTACCTGTTCAAAGTGTGTAAGTGTTTATGGGCCCAGGTGAGTATGGGAAAATTCTGGGCAGGTGAACCCGCACACTGTCAGGACAGTATAGTAATGCTGCAAGACATGTACAAAGACCTAGAATATTGTGCCCAGAGAAATTATTTATGGATATTAGAAGATGCAGGGGGTCCAGACTTAATTAACCATGAAATTCAAGCATTGGTTAAAAGTAACTCATCTGAAAAAATGGGACGGTTAGATTTAGGTTGAATCACTATCAGTCTTGAATTTCAGCTCTTTGTGAAAAACAAGTGGTGGTACTCATTCAGAATATATTAGGTGCAGTAGCTGCAAAAGTTATAAAAACCACTTGTTGGCATAACAGGAAGACAAACAGCTGTGAAGCTCAGGACTGGAGACCAAATGTATTAAATAGCCACTCTATATGCACCTAATCAGAATCAAGATAGCCTTCTCCAGTCAGTATGTAGGAAGTTGGGAGGAATTACTGAAGGGGCATTTGTAGTGGGTGGGGGGTTTGACCACTTGTTCATTACAAAAATGAAGCAGTCAGTACTAACAAGCAGTCAGGCTAGCCAGATTTCATGAGACACGATTGAACAAATAAGACCTACATCAAACACATGTTTGGAGTTCATTGAACCCTGAAGACGCCGAAGAAGATTCTCAAATTTCTCCGAAACAACATAAGGAAAACTGTCATGCACACCCTTGTCACAAGCAAGCTGGACTACAGGAACACCCTCTATGCCCGGATCAATGAAATAACTCACTAGAAAGATGCATACTGTTCAGAACTCAATAGCCAGAATCACTCTCAACCTCTCACGCCACACTCAAATCACACCACACCTGAAGGAGCTCCACTGGCTTCCCATTCACAAATTAATTCAATTAAAACCCCTCAACCACACTATCATGGCACTACATAACACTGCCCAGCGTATCTCAAGAATTGTATCGGCTTTCAATAAACCTAGACACCTCAGCTAATTGGGACTTCTACTTGAACACATCCCTTGCAAACAGAAAAACATATCTTGTGTTTGACACTCTTCCTACATTGCTCCTAAACTGTGGAACGAACTGCAGCTACACATAAGAACCTCCTCCCAACTTTTTCAATTCTGCAAGAAGCTGAAGACCTTGCTTTTCAAGAAGTTCTAGTAGTCCCTAGGTTTGGCTAGACTCGCACCTGCTCAGCGCCAGGATACCCTCCTGGATGATAGTGTTCTCTACAAATCTTCATAACATAACATAAACTAACACCTAGGATGAAAATAATAAACATGAAATGTATCTAACAGTGCTAGCAAGATATTAAGGGGCATATTTACCATTCTTTCATGCAACACAGCTAGGCAACTTGCTGTGCTGAGTTGTGTGAAAGGGAAAGGGCAGAAATGCTCCATATTCAAAAAGATATGGAGCATTTCTGCTCTCTCCTTCTGCTGGTGCATTGTGTGCTGCCTAATGCCAGCACCGGCACCCTTGCACCATAGTGCAAGGGTGTTTGTGTTACAAACAGGACTGTTTTTTTGCAGGAAGGGACACCTACCTGCTCAGAAACAATGCTTAGAGGTTTATTCCTCTTTCTATGTATGCTGCAGAATGCATGCTCCACACGTGGAAAGATAAATTAACAAGAAGAAATAAATATATTTATTCTCATTATGCCTCTGTCTGGTAGGTGCACCATTTAGGGGCTAACCCAGGTTTACAAGTCTTTGTAAGTCTTGGATTGGGTCAAAATACATGGGTGGATACATGAGAACACCCATTTGCCACTCATGTATATTACTTGACAGATGTGGAGCCACTAGAACTCACCCAGAATGTCGCTTCAGGTGCTGGGGAGTCGCCTGCCACTGAAACTCCACCGGTTTGCCCTGAGGCTGGAGTCCCTGTCTTCCTTGGCAGAGAACCTGGAGTGCAGTAGAACACACAAGATGGAAGCCACTGCTAGCTCCAGATGGCAGCTGCTTCGAAGGGACATGTCCCTCGTGACTGGTGAGCCCCAGACTGATAGAGGTGTGGCGGCGGTGCAACCCCTCTCCCCCGACGAGAACCCGAGAGTGGGAAACTGCCAACCCTACGGTGAGGCCCAGATGTGCCTGGCGAGGGGTGCTGGAGGACTTAGGCCACAAACCTACGGAGTTCAGAGGAGTAGCAGAGGACAACCTTCTGCCCCATACTTGCCTGAAGAGTGTAGGAGTGCAGGCGACAGCCTCGGCGGGCTGGTGAGCAGTTTGTTTGTGGGGGAGAGCAACACCCTCCTAAGAGGAGGCTGCATGGAAGACTGGGAGGCTTCTTACTGCCCGGGGTATGTGGTTCCTGAACAGGGCTGTGGAGTCGAGTCTGGCCCCCCACTGCCGGTGGCCTGAAAGAGAGGGGACACGTAATTGATGCATTGGGGCTGGGAGTGGTGCACCTCCCCCCTATGCTGCTGGACCATCAGCCCTGAAGAAGCATGGGGCGCACAAAGGCGATGAAAGGGACCCCAGAGGGTGGGAGGAGAGATGCATGTGGATCCCAGCAGGCGGTGAGTGACTGTGGGACCTGGTATGGGGTTTCAGATCCAGGACAAGCTGGACCTTATCCTAAATACCACCTCACACGCCCACATGTGAACTCAAATGCCATTTCTGATGGACTACCGGCACGCCTACATATAACCACAAGAATGCTGGACGACCTGTAATACTCTGAGATACTGAGAAAGATGTTGTACTGTGACTACATTGGTAGAAAGATGTTGTACTGTGCTACCTTGGTTGCTCTGCCACAAGGCTGCTGCGGACCTCCGACATGAAGTTGCATTGCCAACCATGCTGAGTTTGGTGAGCAGCCGCTTCACTCTAGCTGCTGGAGGACATCTTACTGAGATGTAGGCACACAGAATCGGAGATGGGAGTTGATGCCTGGATGAAGATAATGGCAGACAACCCTCTTGTCTACCCCTCTCTATATCCTGAGAGTAGAGGGGTCAACTGTAAACTGTTGGTTGTTAGTTGTGGTTTTCGAAAGGAGAGCCATTTCTACTGTGACCTAGATTTGGGATTTGTTTCATTATTTACTCCTGGTTTTTTTTGTTTGTTTTTTTCAGAGTTTTATATAGCGCGAACTAGACCCGAATCGAATCAGGTATCAGAGCGCTTTACATATTACCAGTTACGTTACATGACGACACACATTCATTTTAGGCACGGGGAGATTAAGTAATTTGCCCAGAATCACAGGAGGTTTTGGCGTCGTTACCGAGACTCGAACCCAGATCCACAGGTCCGAGGTCGAGCGCCCTGGGCATACTTGCTACAGTATGCCCAGATGAGCGGTGAGCCTGAGGAATGGTGGTGGCACTGCAGGGTGGCCCAATAGGAGGCAAAATACAAGAGAGGTGGGGTTGTATCATTAACCTTCAGATCTCCTCAGATGAAAAGAATGATTGCATACAAATTCAAATCTTCCAATAATTGATGGTTGAGCTCCACTGCCAAGAGATATAATGTGGCTATCCTTCTTGAGGAACAGGGGAGTAGATGTGGCACTACTCCAGGAGACACACCTGACCGAGTCTGCAGCGCCCAAACTTCAGCATAGATGGAGGGGGCATGTATACGCTATGGGATACTCTACATTGACGGGGGGGATTTGGTGTGAGTGAGGCGTGGGGTCCCTTTTGAAGTCGACACAACCCACGCTGACCAGACCGGACATTACGTACTCTTACAGGACAACTCAATGGGCTCAGGATAACTATTAGCAGTGTTTCCTAGAGGCCCTTTCCCAGGTATCTTCGGTAGACCCCCCTAGTACCATTACTGCTGGGAGGGGACTATAATTGCCTAATGAATATATACTTAGACAGATCGGCCTCCTCACTCCGAGACTACCAAGTGACAAGACTGGTGAAGTCCTTTAGGGAGTGGGCACCTAGTTGGGGCTTACAGGATGTGTGGAGAGTGAGTATTGGGGATTGTAGGGAATACTGATTCTGTTCCCTATTTGCCTTATATAGAGTGCTGTGCTCCCAGCCCCTGACAGTGCTGGCCCCTAGGGTGGAGTATCTTTACTGCACAGTGTCGGACCACAATCCACTGTTGGTTGCGATCTGGCAGAGCAGATCAAGGGCGCCCATCCCCATTTAGTGCTTTGTTCCTGGCCATCTGCTCAACCCTGTGTTCCGTGAGCTTCTGGGTGAGAGGATAGTGGACTACTTTCAGCAAAATTCCCACACTTCTTCACATACAAACTCCCAATGGCATGCATTTAAAGCGATGATCGAGAGACACTGCCTTGTCAATCAGTGGGCGAGGAGAAGGCACTTAGAATGGATCTGAACTCACTGGAGAGCAACATCTAGTGACTAGAATGTGCACTGCCCGTATGTCCACAGATCCAGACAACACTGCGGGAAGAGCGAGAAAGACAAGCAGCGATGGCGGAGCAACTCCATTCACTGAAGAGGCGAGATTATATGACCACGACCCACTCAGAGGGGCGAAGAGCGGGTAAGCTCCTGGTGTGGCTTGTCCGGCCAGCAGGTAAAGGCTGCCCCATTAATAAAACCCAGGGCCCGAATGGGGAAACATGGTGTACGCAATAAGAGATACTAAAGGGGGCTTTGCTTGAGGCCTACTCTAGTGCTAGGGGAGACAATGGATGTCTTTATAGCAAGGGCGACATTGCCAAGATTAACGGCGGAGGACAGGAAAGCACTTGGAGCTCTGGTTTCTGAACTGAAAATCAGGGCAGCCATTAAGGAGCTGGTACGCGAGAAGACTATGGGCACGGATGGCCTCTCTGCCGAATTCTATCAAAACGTTGCGGGTCACTTTGTTCCAAAACTGGCTGAGATGTACTCGAATGGAGTATTAGCCAGGTCCCTGACAGAAACCACTGGATAAGTCCTAAGAGACTCGGTCCCCAAATCTACTGGAGACACTACTGCAGTGGCATCTTACCACCCCCTTTCGATGTTAAACCTTGAGTGCAAGATGCTCAAAAAGGTACTGACTAATAGACTCCTTCCCCATCTTCCCACCTTAATACACAAGGACCAGAATGGATATATCCCTAAGGGTCAAGGCGTTAGTACTGTCACTGGACATTAGGAAGGAGTTTGATATGTTGAGGTGAGATTATTTGCAAGATGTCATGGTGGCAATAGGGTTGGCACAGGTGGTTCGCCTAGCTGTACACGGGCACTCAAGCACAAACACGCATGGGGCATTGCATATCAGAACTCTTCAAAATACATACTGGCACAAAGCAGGGTTGTCCTCTGTTGCCCCTGCTTTTTGCATTGGTGGTTGAACGATTAGCGAGCATCCTGCGAGCCCGAGGGTTGAGGCAGGGAAATCCCTCTTCACGATGGCAAATGTTATATTACTCTATGCGGACGATATTCTCCTTGACCTGTTTAGGCCCACTTAGGCATTCCGTGGTGTGCCCACCTCTTGGACGATTTCTTGTTGTTCATCAACTGGCGGAAAACCTTTGTCATTTTCGGACCACGTAGACTCCCCAGATGCCTTGCAGCAGCTGGGAATTCAATGGACGCCCAGCACCTTCAAATACCTAGGGATGAAGGTGTATCAAATGGACAGGGACATGATAGAGAGAAACTTGGGTGCTGCGGTTGAGGAGTAGTATAACCTTCAAGCTCCAGCTCCCAATCATGGCAAGGATAGCCAAACAAAAATAGTCATGCTACCCCAGGTTCTCTACTTCTTTATAAATTTGCCAGTCTGGATCCTGAAAGGCTGTTTCAGGATCCTTGATACTATACTCTAGGAACTCTTCTGGGATGGGCAGCGGAATCGAGTCTCGTTGCACACACTCCAGAGACCGACCAATTAAGGTGGATTGGAAGATCTGGACTTTTAGTTCTATTATTATGCTGCCCAATTACAATGAATGGCTATCTGGCTGGCAGGACTGAGCCTGCCTGAGGTGGGAGTGTGGAACGGTGTTTTGTTTTATGTGAAATCAATCTTGTCTTGGTCAAGTTTTTCTGATATTCAATGATGACAAAGCATGAATAATATGTGCAGAAATAGAATGATCTTGCATAAACTATTGTATCCTGCTTTCAATGCAACACTTGCTAAAGGACACTACTTGCAAAATGCATTAGCTCTCTAGCCCAGCAAGAGACACCTCTGATTGGTTACAGGATCTCTCATGCTTGGAAAATCCCCACTGTCCCAATCACTCTACACATGAGCACCACCACCCGGCACCGTGCTGGTGGCACGCACTAATAGCTTCTTATTGGTTCTGTATAGAACAATTGTGTAACCTGTACTGTCTAATGATGAACACTTGATATATTGGTTCAGAATTTCGAATAAATTCTAATGTACTTGTGATTTTATTGGACATGTACTGAAACATCTTTTGGTGGCTTGCATAAATAAAAGACCTTGCTGAACTTCAGCAAATTGGATTCTAGGTTACCATACCGGCAGGCCCCGCATATACGTATAGTAAGATCTTTTACATGTGAGCCTGATGGACTCGGCAAATTATTTTAATATTTAGGCTTCTACTGGAGAATTTAGAGAGGAACGCAATGGTAATAGGGGCGACACTGGCACTGACCATCCAGCCCGAGCTCTTACACACTGTCCTTCTCTGTTGGAGGGGGGTGACTGACCAAGTAGGACTGGCCCTGTGGTGAACAAAAAGAAAATATGTGCAACTCCGCCGCAGGGCTGCCTTTCCTCATTGTGGGATGCCGCTCGTAGCCGTTTTTGGGTGAATTGCTTACTTGCACAACGACCTGCCCATATCCCTGGTGATTTCGGACCGGCGAAGGAGGGCTGCTTTCAGCGTCACTGAGGGAGCGGGACTGCGAGTCCCAGGCGGCAGTGCGCGAAGCTGATCCAGCGCACCTGGGACTCTTCCCGCCCCCCTCCCCCTTGGCAGTACATCACGGCTCGCGGCCCCCGCTCCGCGGGCGCCGCTCGTACCCGTTTTTGGGTGAATTGCTTACTTGCACAATGACCTGGAGACCTGAGGGAACTCTGCCCATATCCCTGGTGACTTCGGACCGGCGAAGGAGGGCTGCTTTCAGTGTGACTGAGGGAGCGGCACTGCGAGTCCCAGACGGCAGTGCGTGAAGCTGATCCAGCGCACCTGGGACTCTTCCCGCCTCCCCTCTACTCATCCTACTACTTAAGTAATCACCTACGCGCCTCGCTCGTCGCACTAGTGCGAAGCCCAGGCTAAGAGCGGGCCGTTTGAGGCTGGAAGAGTTAGGACCGGGCCACCCCTCAAAGTCTGTGCCCTGTGGTCCCTGGAGTCCTCTAACCCTATTCTATATCTCGCTTGGGTTCTGTGCAGTGAGGTGCAGATCGATATGGCAACGAGGGAAACAAGGAGCAAAGCGGCTACCCTGGTAACTGGTACCCTGTATAGTTTCCTCGTTAAAGCAAACACTGCGGTAAATAATGGTCTTACAGCCCTAGAAAAACAGATAGCGGAAGGGTTGGAAAGTTCGCAGCGAGTTTCCCCGGGCTCATCCATGAATGCTAGACCATTAGAACTGCTGGATGCTACCCACCTATCTCTTATGGATAGCATCGATCAAACAATAGAGTCAGTGCTGCAGCAGCTGAGAACACCATCTAACTCACAATGAGATCGAGACTCAGTCCTTACCATCCAAGAGTCGACGTCTCCCCCAATATCTCATCTAGTTCTAACCCAGGAAGAGGGGGATGTCTCAACTGCACCACATCTAAGGGGTCTCCGGGAGGGTGCAGTTCCGAAAAGGAAAAGACCTAGGCAGTCAAAGGGTGCTAAGAGGGCTAAAGTAGATCACATCTCAAACACCATCGGTAACAGTACGGACGTTTCGGAAACATCTTCTGCCGTGATTGTCACTGAAATGGTGAGCCCTTTACACCCTGTCTACACCCATATGCCACTGCACACTGGCCCGTTCATATTTGGAGAGGGACCCTCTAACAGTTCGGACCACATTATTCGTTCCTTTACTAACATCCTTAAAAATTTGTTGGATTCCTTGCTGGTTAAACTCGACTGCATTGATGCTAGACTTCTAGCCATAGAAAAATCAAGTGGGGGTAGGGTTGTCCAGCAAGGGTCGCGACCTAGCACAAACGGAGTAAATGGGACAAATAGTGGGATCCCCCTTCCGCCTAGTGCTCCTACTGCCGTGATCCCAACACAGCTCACTTCCTCTCTCACGGTGAACGTTCCCACAGTTACCCTATCCCAACCCGACCCATTACCTCTCCCAAGGCAACTCCCACCGGTGTCTCTCGTCAGGAAGTCGAAGTTGCCTTCTTCGACCACCACAACGAGTCAGGAAAAACTGCCCAATGCAATGGCTGACCGCCCAAACCGGATTAGCAATAGCCTAAACCGGCCCAAAGTAGTTAATCTGCCCCCAGAGGCGGCGGCTCACACTGTAATCCTGACGGGGGTACCTGAGCTCTCCAGCCACGTGGTGGAATCTTTTGACTCCTTACGTAACAAAGTTATTAGCTGGTTGAATGTTCACAGGCCCCTACCACCTAATTTGAGAGGAGAAGTACTGATGGTTAGGAGGGTCCCATGGGTTGGGTACACTGTTAAGAAAAAAGGGGGAGATTGTATCCTTGTAAGTTTTAGGAATTCCCAGATTGTACCCCACATATTCAATTGGCTCGGGAGTACAGGGAACACATCCATAGAACTGGTTCCGTTGTCGTTCTTTTATCCAAGTGGCGAGGATACCCACTTGGGGGCAAATGACGGCTGGACTATGGTGGGATTCGCTATTGATGGGTCAAGGTATAGGCCCCCTCGCCATGACATCTCTGCCTACAGCAATTATGTTCATGCCAATAGATATAGTTGCCTTGACCAGGTTGACTGACTGCCGATGGGTGCATGTACTGGGGATATTGAAGGGGTGGCTGCCCATAATGCTTTGCTGGGAACAGGGACAGCTGCTATTGTTAATACCAACTATAGCCCTGTCGCATTATTATCAAGAAGTTTAACTACCATTAGTACCCAGGGCTATCTCGCCAACCCTCCCATGAGATATTTTCACTGCAAATTAACACCTCAAGATGCAACTGATGTGGGAGTCTCTGAGGGGCAAGTACTATCGGATAGGCCTCCATCACCACTCACTGATAATGTTGCTGAGAGAACGAGGGGAATGGCACCTAAGTCAGCCTCGGGAATTATGAAGGTCCTTTCCTGGAATGTTGCAGGCATCGCTAATAAATTAGATTCTAATGATTGGGGTTCTCTAGTATGCAGCAATGATATCTGTCTCTTCCAGGAGACTTGGGCTAGGGAACCCTATCCCAGGGCGGGCTATGAAACTTTCTATACCCATGCTAGGTGGAATGGTAAAGGAAGGCCTTCCGGCGGGCTAGCTGTCTGGGTGGCCAGTCACATCGGCTGCAGAGCGGAGATAATACCAACTCTCTCTGAGGACATTCAATGTGTTCTTCTTAAATGGCCAAACGCCTTCAATCTGGCGATTGTCAATGTGTACTTGCGCGAAGTCAGTGTGTCCATGGAATCATCCACTTTGGATGATTTATCCTCATTTTTGGGGCAACTACCCGTCGATTGTAAGATACTGATGGGTGGAGACTTTAATTGCCACTTCGAACCACTGAAAGGTTTGCAGGAGGGTGCTCTAACTGCTGAGCATGACTATTGGGGGATTCCCCCCTGCCAATCCCCTAATCCAAAATCATGGTCCCCTTTAGCGGTCCAGATTATGTCCCTAACTTTGAATTACGCCCTGAGGGCCTGTAATGGGCGCACTCCATCCGATACCCCTTCGTTGTGTACCTTCAATAGGAAGGACCACAAGTCGCGCTTGGACTACATTTTTGTAGATACGGGCATGTGGTCCAAGGTCCAGGATTTTAGGGTAATTGAAAGATCAGATAGTGATCACAATGCCCTCTGCTTAGATATGGTACACCCTGTCCCTGAAGAAAGGACGTCACTTATAGATTCAAGTGAAGACACAGGGAACCTAGTTTTATCCAATAACAGACGCAGGGTAAGATGGGGGAAATGAGTAAGTTCAACAGAGTGCATCACAAAAATTTATGAATTGGCACTCCCAAAGCTAGTCGAAATTGACGAACTAATTAACAAACCAAGAACCACTGATTTTAATGAGAAACTAGCCCAAATCCATATTGATTTAGTGGGAAGTTTAGGAGAGGTTTTTTACCCTGAGGTGGTGACTAGGAAGAAGAGGACACTAACCTCAGCTTGGTACAATTCCACATGCAAAAAGATAAAAACCGAGCTGATTTTTATGATAAAGTCTGGTACCAATAAAGACAAGGTAGTTGAGTTGAGACGTAAATACAAAAAAGCCATCGCCCAAGCAAAGTCAGAATGGGATTGGGATAGATGGCAGGACCTATCCCTGGCACTGGAAACCAGGGATTCAAGAAAATTCTGGTCTCTAGTCAATACAGGTACAGGCGAGCCCAAATCAGCTGTGGAGCCAAATATCGCTGCCTCTGTATGGGAATCGCATTTCAGTAAATTGTATCAAGATATTCCCGCAACTGCCAACGAGACAGCCCTCGACATTTCATCGGCGCCCGCAGACAAATTAGAATTTACACTGGGTGAGGTAGTAAATGCTATGGAGAGCTTGGCGCTGGGAAAGGCCCCAGGTCTTGACAAACTCCCTGGAGATTTGTTTAGATACCATCCAGAGATCTGGGGTCCGTACTTCTTAATCATATTCAATTCTATCCTGGGAGGGATGGAGATCCCTTGTACTTGGCTGGGGGCGGAGATAGTACCGATTTTTAAAAAGGGCTCTCCTCTGCTTCCAGCCAACTACAGGCCGATCAGTCTTATAGACGTACCCCAAAAACTCTTTGCACGCCTCCTCCTGGACCACCTCCTTGACTGGATGGAGGACAATGCGATCCTCAGTCCCCTCCAGGCGGGCTTCAGGAAAAACACGTCCACCATGGAGCAGATTTTCCGCCTCGTCCTTCTCTACTGGAAAACAGTGGGGATCGAGGGGGGGAGTCTGTACATGGTGTTTGTGGACCTGAAGTCCGCATTTGATTTGGTACCCCGTAAGAAACTATGGGCGGTTCTCAAGGAGCTAGGTGTTCCCCCACAACTGCTACAGGCAATAATCAGGCTCCATGACGGCAATTTTGCCCAGGTAAGGTGTGGGAGGGGTGGAGCGTTGTCTTCTAGGTTCCCAGTTCTCAGGGGGGTAAGACAGGGTTGCGTTCTTGCGCCGACCCTGTTTTGCCTCTTTGTTAACAGTGTCATATTCCATCTTGATAACGTCAGGGATAACGATGCACCTAGGCTGGCAGGCAGGAGGGTTCCGGCTATTATGTTTGCCGATGATACCCTCCTGCTCTCCAAATCCCCGATGGGGATCCAACGGATACTGGATGGGTTTGGGGATTTCTGCAGGGCACATGGCCTGGAGATCAATGCAGAAAAAACCAAATTCATGGTATTCAATCCCTCCACAACAACCAGGCCCAATCCAACCCTGGGATCTGAAAGGCTGGAAAGGGTTAGAACGTTCCAGTATTTGGGGGTAACCTTACATGAAAATCTATCGTGGGGTCCACAGATAGCTAGATCCCGTTTGAAGTTATCCCAAATGACTGGGGCCATTCTGAAGGTTACAAATTCATCAACCTTCAAACCTGTTAGTCCAGCCCTGGAGATGTACAAAACCCAAGCCAGAGCAGCTTCATCTTATGGTGGTGAGCTATGGGGCCACAAAGCTGGGACAGAACTTGTCAAGGTGGAAAACAACTTCCTTAGATGCCTGTTGGCTCTTCCCCAAGGCACACCTTTGTTACCCTTGAGATTAGACCTGGGGCTCCCTTCAATAGGGGACGAACTGGCATTAAAACCACTGAGGTTCTGGCACAGGCTCTGGTCTACTGGTGAACTTTCCCACTACAGGCAAGATCTCAAGCACGTCTTGAACCTCAACCATCGTGATAGAATTCCATGGGTGGCTTATGTCAAACAATTCTACCGCTTGGGACTGCCTGAGTTGTGGGATGATCCCGAAAGAGGTTGTCTAGGGGTCTCACGCAAAATGCTTGTTAAGATCTTCAAGGACAAAAGTCTAATTTCGCTTGTGTGTGCACCTAAAGTCGGCACCCTAACTGAACAATTTCTGGACTCCAAAAATTCTTTTTATTTTGAAGGTTTTATGGATAACATATTTCCTATTTCTGCAAGGAAACTCTTCATTCAATAGAGGTTTGGTACCCTGCCCCTTAAAGCCTTTACTAGCAAATGGACAATGTCGGACAATAAAATCTGTCCAGGGTGCAGTGAGAACGAGGAGGATGAAATACATGTGTTGTTTTTTTGCCCTGTCTATAATAGACCGAGGAAATATTGGCTAGCGTCACTGTGTAGGAACTTGGGCATAAGACACTATTTACATTCATACAGAATCTTGAAGTCAAGTACCCAGCATTATATAGTTTTTGCAGTTGCCAAGTACTTAATGGCTATGTGGCAGATAAGGGGAAAAGTACTAAAAGGTTAATCTTCTACTGAACTTGTAATGACCTGTAATGAAATATAGTTAACTGCGTCCTCGTTGCCTTAGACCCCCCAGGAAATTGAATCAATTTGTTTGTTGCACCTTGCTTTGTTTTAACTGTATGTCTTATGTTTTAAATGTTTTCTAATGAATCTTTTATGGTCTCAAATGGCCGAAATAAAGAATTTTTGGATTGGATTGGATTGGAACTGTACTATCTGTATAATGCCACACTGGGGAAATAGCCATGTCTACAAATCTCACTTAACATTGCTAATAGTACTACCGGAAAACTGAGACTGTCCCAGCTTTCTAGATGCGCTGCTGGCAATGTTTATGAAGAGCAAAAAGTAGTTCCAAGTAGTACTACAACAAGTGCAGATTTATTTACAACTTTTTTGTGAATTGAACCCAATATGTGTCTTATGTGCCAGGAGAGATATAGGGTCTAATTCTTGTCCTTGCACTATGTTTGAGATGATAAACTAGCATATATTTAAAATCTTCAACAAAGCAGCAGCATTGAAGCTATTGCTGTTTCTTGGATTCAATAATTTCTTGTGGACCTTTGACAAAACATCAAAATAGATCTTTTCAAATCCAGTATCTCCATCATTTCAAAATGGGTCACTTAAGGATCACTCTAAGCCCAGATGTAATCTGGGGACACAGCATTTCCTACCAGTGCATGGCAATGAGGCTCATCTCTATCGGAAGCAAGAAAAACTCCACCACAATGGCCTGTCCACTCTTTCAGCCTGTCTTTCTGGTACCAAATCCTGGATGAACCAAAATCACATTCTCCTCAATGCATCTAGAGTGGATTCAGCCAGTTACCCTCCACCTTACTCCTCACCTCCCTTCTGAGCGGACAATGGATCGCGGTCACTAGCCATTGCATTCTTCAAACAGGAAAGTACTATGAGTAATTTTTTGATCAATACCTCCTGCTGGCTATATACTAGATTTCAGTTTACAACGTCTGACGTTTGTCAAATTTGTATCATCCTACTAAAGATACGTTTATTACGCCCATTGCGTTCTTATTACAATATCTAGACTGTAATGCATTACGATGAGAGGTGCTGCAGGCATGAGAGGTCACATTTTATTTATATACACTAACACCCGGAAGTGCACACCTTAGGCATGTAACCCCATTCTTTAAATTACTAAATCTTTGGATATACTCATCTAAAGAGACAGGCGGGGAAATGTGGTACTTTGTTGCCATACGTTGTTGCAGAATTGTTTCCAAAATAGCCAACAGAACAGTTGTTGGTTCCATGCTTCTCCCATGTTAAAAGAGACTTTCTTGGAGGTTTATCAACCTTATCCAGCCTACGACGTTTTTCTCGCAACACAGAATATTTGAAGGCAGATATAGACCTGGAAATGCACAGTTTGGCTGTTCCAGGCAAGGTCACCCACCTGACATTATCTTCACCCTTACTGGGTAATAAAATAATTCCTGTATTCTTTCTGTATCCACTACCTCTGCCAGGGCGTTTTTCAGTGGATTCACAACCTTCTTCATGAAAAAATATTTTGCAATGGTGCCCCTAAGCCTTCCCAACAATGCGGTCTCAAGTCACAGCCGCACCTTTTAGGAGGGATCTTCAGATGTTACTTGCAGGGCTCATATGCTGTTGGTATCACCTAAATCCCAGCCTGCATATGTGACCAGCTTTTTTTTAATTCATTTTTTTTCTGCTTTGCAAATGAGCTTGTATTTGTTGATGAAGAAACTGAATTACAGAAAGAGAAGTCTTTCAAATTAATCCTGTGAAGCTCATGAAGCATGACAAGATCCCAGTGACTCAACAGCAATTTAGAGGAACTGCATTTTAAAACAGCAGCCCGCCATTTAGTGCGTGGGAGGTGGAATTAAAAAAAAGGTGGAGAGGCCGGTCAAGCAAGCCAACGCCCAACCAATAACCCAATTTCTTTACTGCACAATCTTTGGGAGGAGACAAGATCAGAGAGGCTGTAATAATCTTTAGAGTTCTATCTTGTGCCTAAGATGCAATGTTGATCACAAATAAACTGTGCTGGCGGTCCAGCAAGGCAGCGCTAGGCAACCATCTACAGTGCCACAAGTAAAGGGGTGCCACATTGCTTCTAGAATAGGAAATGTAGCCCTAATGCCACAGAAAGGAGCAGCAAAATCTATCTCTGCCTCTAGATATTCATAATAGGCAGGCCCTGTATGACGCATGCTTTTTCCTTCATCATTGGGCCTTTACCTATGCTCTTTACTTTGCAATTACTCACACCGCCAACCGGTTGAGCCTGTTGACAGCGCTAATGCAATGAAAGTGATGTGAAACCAAATAATGCTCTATTAAGTGTCTTACAAAATGTCTCTTTTCTAGCGTCTCACAGCTAAAAATCACCTTGCTTATGCACAACATAAAGAACACTGAGGCAGACATCTCACTGTGTGTTTCACCATAAGAGCTGGCAATGAGCTTAACATCATCACTGCACCTCAAACAACTTCAGCCTCAGGAAACATCCTGCAATCAAATGCATTGATCCATGTAGGTCAAGCACTCTACTTAGGCATATGCAACATTTCCCTAAGTTTAACATAATGTAAGGTGCTAATGGGACTTCTTCATCAGCCAACCTATTTTGCAATGATGGTGGAAGAGGTGCGAGTAGATGTTAACAACTAACATGCAAGCACTGATTAATTTGTGCTAGGGGTTGCTGGTGGTGTGCACCAACACTCTTCTTTAGAGACAGAGACTTATTTTTCCTCATCAAGAGGGAGAAAGGCATACAAAATGGAGAAAGGGGGTGGAGAAAAATAAGCTGTGATGAAAAAGTATTGTCAAAAGTGAGGTAGCGATACAGGAAGAGCAGGGCGATGAAAGAAAGAGGCATGAGGTGGATGCAACAGTGGTCAGCCTTTGCTTTCGACAGCCCTAGAACTGAGCAGTACCTGCAGAAGGTGCCTAAGATAAACTTTGGGCCTCTACATTTATTCCTTTTCTGATGTGTTGTATTACCTCGGCTGGTTAACTTCCTGCAGAATTATAGAACTGGAAACAAATTACCATAAATTTAGCATGAAGTAAGGATCTCCTATAGATAATTGCAAACACATCTTTGAAATACAGTGAGACCAATGGGAACTAGGGATTAAAATGCCTTTAGGGAGGTAATGTCGTTAGAATCCAGCTGCTTTGTCGATTTGCAGCCACTCAAACAGGAAGACGCTTACCTGGACCATGAGCTTATGCGCAGACGCAGTTTGCCCTTCCAGTAATAATAAATGATCACCTTTAGCAATTTCCATCCCGCACTAAATCGAGCTGATGTTCACCCTACATGGATTTCCCTCTTCAGCCATCATGGACAGGTCGAAGAAGACTAATCTGATGCAACTTCCAATGGTTATGCACCTTCTGCTCAAACTCTACTACGCTTCACCGGTATGGAAGTCGATTCTGCAGCGTATCTGCCTCATATGTGGGCATTTCTGAGCTGGCCTGTACTATTGTCCTCTCTCTGGATATCCAACCATTCAGCAGCAGGCAAAGGGCACACATTAGAAGGTCACATTATCTGCAAGCACTGTAGGACACAGAATAGGGACTCTGTGATATATTCATACCCAGCATAATTAGCACCATTAATGTATCTACACCCCAACACTAGTCAGCTGTGCCAATCTGATGTCTACACCACCTGGAATGACAAGTACCACCAATGCCCTAACTAGGGTGCTTATTTCAACCTATAATGTATCATTTTAAGTTGCCCATACAGTTTGCTGATTAAAACTAACTACAGAGTCATTTCTGTCAGGAGATTAGACAGCTCAGATCTGTTTCATTGAGAGCATTGTAATGTAGTGTAAACAGATCTGGAAAACAACTTCTGCATGTCACAAGTAAATGCACAATGGCGTCCATGCTACTGGTTATTTGTTAAAACCAGACAAATCAAGAAGCTGTGATACAGTTATGCGTTTTCACAAAGAGCACAGCTGTGGGCACAAACGCGGGAAAAAGTGTTTGTAGTGCACTCAAGGAGATCTCCCTGCAGGTATTGATTGAGTTATTAAATGCAGCTCTTCAACCATGCTTCTTTGTACACTGGGGACAACATTTTGGCAAATAAGGCATCATGATCCGCATGATCCTTCAAAAGGTATCAAATATATTATGAAATCTACTGATATTACTAATTTAATGTTCTCCATCTATCATAAATCAAGACTTCTCTTTCATGACCTTTCTTTGGCCTACTTTCAAGGGAGATACTTATGAGAACCCTCCAACATGACATTAGGTCTTAGATAGCGCCGGGACACTCTGCCTGAGTAGCTGAGCGCTCTATAAGACCCCGGATAACATAACATAACAGGTAGCCTGTGTTCTCGATCAATGTTATCAAGTGTAATCATGGCCACAACACATATTTTTGCCATCATTCACAAACAGATGCCCTCTTCATCACAGAAAGAGGGTTCACCCCCACCTCTTCGCATAACTTAGATGCCCTTTTTCCCACAGGCTACAACATGCATTGTGTTGATCTTGCAAAAAAGAAGGGAAGAGGTCTTTCTTTAACCATAAATCGTCCTTGTCCGGCACACTAGGTAAGCAAGTAATGCTCAACTCCATGGAACTGCTGAGATGTAATTTCCTATCTCTGCAACTCAGAAAGCCACTTTTTACTTCATCTACATGCATGTTAGGCAGAACAAACACTTCATTAATGAATTCCTAAATCTCCTCACCACCTTGTCTATTCCACATGCCCACACCACCCTCTTGGGTGACTTCAACCTTCCAGACAACGCAAGCTCAAATAACACAAAAGACAACATTTTCCACCTCATCAATATACTCAACAAGGTACAGCATGTCATACAACGAACACACTCCAAAGGCCACCACCTCAACCCTGTCTTCTTAACATCACCAACAATCCAATTCAAACCACCCATACCTTTGGACCGGACTGACCACTATGGTATCCCTATCTTCTGACCAGGGTATTACCAAAACACCAAGGTCAACACAAAAGAGAAGACCAAACCTTCAGAGCCTTCAAAGACTCCTCCATAGACAACCTAATGCTTGAACTCTTCTCTCACCATATCAAATTCACGTCTGATGGGAACACCCTTCTAACCAACTTCAACAATTTTTTGGAAATCTGTTTGATCATCAACCCCACAATTACAATGTGCAAGTGCAAGCCAAAGCCTTTATCATCCTGGTATTCTTAAGACCTCTCTGACAATAAATAATCCATAGACTGGACAGGAAAGAAAATGGAAGAAAAACACAACTCCCTAGGATCTATTGATACTGAAGTCACTCTGCGCAGCATGCAGACAGCTCACCACATCTGCCATAGCACTATATTATCACCATCAACAGAAGCAGACCACTCTCCAAGACAGTCAAGTATCGCATTAGCCCTTTTTTCGAACTACCTGATCCTCTCTCCACAGAAAAGCATAATGCCATCAACTTCTCCTTCAGTGAAAAAATAAAGAATATCTGACTGCAGATCCAGCCGCACATCAAGAATACCAAGCCTGCTTCATCTCTTACACCCAACCATTCTCATAAAATCCAGCAATGGTCAGCTTTCAAAGTTCTATCTCTCCCAGATCTGGCTGACATACTCAATTCCCTTAAAGCCACTTCTTATGAAGATGATATCTTACCATCGTCCTTCATCAGAGCACTCTCTGCGGATGTTCTCTATCCTTACTTACCATTGTCAATACCTCTTTCACTCAAGGCATCTTCCCAGAATCTTTAAAGATCCTCCCACTCCTAAAAGAACGTACACCAGACCCTGATCACCTCACCAATGACTGACCCATCACTCGCCTATCATTAATCGGTAAGATCATTGAAAAATAAGCTAATTTTCAACTCCAATAACCAGATTATGCTGCAGCCTTACACATCGTAGACAATGCCTTCTTGACCACAGATGAAGACGACTCCTGCCTCCTGATGATGCTAGACCTCTCAGCTGCCTTCGACACAGTCGGCCATCCCACCCTCATAGGCACCCTTGAGTTGCGAATAGGCAATAGCCTTCACGGTTCTCCTCATAACTTATCAACCAAAACCAGATTGTTAGACAGGCACATCCAGATCACAAAATATCTCTATCACATGTGGAGTACCCAGGGTTCCATACTGTCATCTTCAACCTTTACATGGAGTCACTTGGTGCTCTAATCACAGATAACAGTATCAAGATGTATGAAAATGCTAATAATACACAACTCTACTTGAAAGTCTCCATTGCTTCAGACATCTAGTGCCACAAACACTGCTTGAAAATCGTCCAGTCCTGAATATCCAGCATCTACCTGAAGCTCAACCCAACCAAGACAGAATTCAATTTGCCAAAATAAAAACAAACCAGATATAGTACAAACCTGGCTCGATGACATGATCCTTGACGGCTTCAAACCCCAAATCGCACTGAATGCAAAACCACTTGTATTCACCCTGGACACCAAGTTCTCACTCAAAGAATGCATTGTCAAAAAACAAACACAGCCTTGTACCAGCTCTCTCTTCTAAGGAAAGTCAAACCCTTTCTTCATGAAAGTAACTTCAGAACTGCTGGTCAAGCCCTGTTAATCTAGCATCTGATTGGTAGTAATGCCGTACTCCATGGCCTTTCCACCATTCATACTGATGTTTTGGTGGCTCGCACCATCTTTAAGCCTAGCTGTATCATTTACAAAGCCATAACAACCAGCACCCCTGCTTATCTTGCAGACAAGCTCACCATCTCTGGTGCTTCACTGCACACATTCGCAGCCAGGACAACATCAGACTGCAGACTAAGAATTGTGAAAAAGAAAAAACAAAAACAACAGGCCTTTTCTATCTATGCACCCAGGATCTAGAACAACATCCCGTATACACCAGGACCACCCCAACGCTGCTTCGCTGAGTTGAAGATGTCGTATGTTTCCTATATAGCCCATTGTCGTTTTCCCTATATTAGCCTAATTAAGCATGTTGTGGGCCGCTTTTGCTTTGCACATGTTACTAAATGTCACGCTTCTTTTAGTGCCACTTTGTATATTCACACATAGCACATGATTTTGTTCTTTTCCTGGGATTTAGTTGGATCAGCCGTGGCAAGGTCAGACACCATTGTTCCTTGTTAGTCTCTGTGGTTAGACACTAGCACCTAGACACAATAGAGAAGCCTAGCTGCTGTTTTTGAACACATGTTTTGTTATATACCTCGGGATGCGTTTGTCTAAAAAATGCAGAGCAGAGATCTGCAGACAGAGCAAAAGTCCTGAGACAAGAGGGCTGCATCAGCTGGGATGAAGAGCAACTATGTATGCCAAGGTATGGGCTCTGCCACTAAACCTAGATATTTGTAGTCTATACACTATATAATCACTAAGCTTCTGTAGGGTTTAGGCAAACCTGTCTATGACAGGGCTTTTAACTGTATATGGTCTGCTAATCATGCTAATGACATTACTGACCTGTATTTATTTTCTTGAGCACCATAGTTTAAATAAATATTGTAAGCTTCTATAGTGTCTCTTTTCTATTTATTGTGAACTAGTACAATTGAGAGAATGAAAGGGGGTGACCTGCTACCACGATCCTTAAGAGGGTTGAGGGTATTGTGTTCTGCGGTTCCAAATCATTTATCTCTCTGGAAAGGTTAGGAGGGCAAGTGAGGCACTATAAGCTAGTCGTATTCGGACACGTAGATGCTGATGTAGTATGGTGACTCAGTGCCTACATAATGACGCTCTATGGTCCCAGGCATAGTTCTGTTCCTGAGCAGAATTCCTGCAACAAAGACTCACCTCTTTAAAGAACACTAAATCACAATGCTTTAGCCATCCACAACTCAGTTTCCTCTCCTATTACGCATTGACTTTAAGCTTGCATTTAACCATGTGAGCTCTGGGCTATAGAAACACCATATACATACATACATTGTTAACAATATGTAGTGAGCAGCCACTGTGGGTAAGTAAGATGCAGAGATAGTCTTCTGAAAAAGAGAACAGGTGAAAGAGGTATTGCTCATATATACAGTTATTTTCAACTATTTGAGGAAGACACACTTATCGGGTACATATTTACCAACATGGTTTTACTTGAAGTATTTCCTGAGCTACATTCCCTAATGGAACATGGCACTCAGAGAAGCCATGCACTCTCTACACTTATGTAGATGCTCACCTGCATATTCTAGCAGAAAATAACAAACCTCAGTAGTCATGGTAGGTGGTATATCACAGACTCCTGTCTCAGTTGCATAACACTTCTTCTTAAGTGCCATGCTTTCCAAACTGACACACTCCCAACTCCAACACAGCATAAAGGGAGTTTCTACAACAAAGCCTATGTCCTCAATGTAATAAGGACATTTGCATGGCACACACAATTTGAGTACATCTGACACTCAAAGAGAGTTCACCCTGAGTAACAGGAAGATAGTAGCAGAAGTACACACGTTGTGCATGTTGGGTGAGTTCAGCTTGTGGATAGCTAAGCATGTCTGCTGCAAGAAAAGACTAGTATCAAACGAATGCCTCTAACCTGGGAATTTAAGATTGGGAACCTAAAATGGAAAACTCAAGAGACAGTGAAGGCAATGTGGTCCCAAAAGGGCCACCATTTGACCTTAAGCTTGGAAGAGATGACCATTTTAGCATGCACACATGGTACAACAAGCCATGCAGTGTGTTCTGTGTGGTGGGCAAGCTAGGAAGAAAAGCTATGAAAGGCAGTATAAATTCATAAGAAAAATTGGAACGGAAATTCAAATTCCACTTTTTGCCCTGCCATCCTTGTCTATGTCATACCTTGGCCCATAGCTCATATAGCCTGTCACTGTTTGAAAGTTCTGTAGGACAAGGCCTGCAGCTAAACCCCACTGCGCATGGCCATATTCCTTGTGGAGTGGCAGTTAACCTCTTGTGGAAGGTTGAGAGCATCGCCTGGCTTAAGGTCAGGCCCTGTGGCTAACCCCAACTTGACCGACTTCGGTGGGTAGCGCCAGCCTCGTCCACTATGCATGGCCAAAGGTCCTGTACAGTGGGGGTTGGCCACTCACTCCTGAATGGTTGGACACAAGGCCTAGGTTTGGGCCAGTCTCCAAAGTCCACTTCCACTACACACAGCCAAAGACTGTGTACAGCAGAGATTGCTTTAATAGAAGTGTTATCAGAAACTGCTCAGAAATTCACTGATAAAACTAAGTCATAGGAAAAAAATTAGGGTTTCTTCGCCCCATACCATCAAAATATATGTTTTAAAACATTGGTTCTTAATTTGTTCAATTATGTGGACCCCCACTTAAGTGATTATTAGCATCCAAAGATCCCCACTGAATCATTATTGGAATCTAGGCATGCCACTCAGTTACTACTGGAATTCAGGGACACCATCCTAAGAGATTTCAATGGTTTGAACCACAAAACAATACAGAAAAATATAGAAACAGGTATTCATTTAACAAATGCACAAAATATTAAATACTTCACTTATTTCACAAATATTAAAAAAAAATGAAATTGTCATTTTAATGGTAAGGTTGGAGTTTGTATATATTAGTTAGGCCACCCTTTGTCCATATTTTATTCTGTTTATTGCACTAGCACTTCTCTCACAAATCAATCTGAGGATACCAAATCAATCTGAGGATACCTACTAAATTTTTAGTGTCTAACTTCAAATTCCTTCCCCTATACACCTTTTTAATCTGTTAACATTATTTAATTTTCTAAGCAGTCACGGACCCTCTGTGTAGGCGTCACGGGTCCCAGGGGCCCCCGGACCATGGGTTAAGATCTGCTGCTTTAAAAAAACATCTAATATCCCATTAAAAACACAGTTAAAGTGCAGTTATGGTTATGAAATAAAGCCTAATGATCCCTGAAATTGACCATTCATGGTTAGTTACACAAATCATGACTTGCCCTTCGTGCCATGAAAACCATAACTCGCCCTCCAGATGCACAGCCTACAGCCGTGGCCCGTGCAGGTAAGAGCGGCGGGGCCAGGTGAGGGGGGATTTCTACAGACGACGATGAGGGAATATTAATTATTTATTTAATTTTCCCTCGTGGTCGTCTATCGAATCCCCCCAACCCAGCCCCATCGCTCTTACCTGCACAGGCCGCTCCTGACAGCTTACAACGTTACACCATTTACATCAATAAATTATAGTAATGTACAACCTAAAATTATGTAATAATAACACTTCTCAAAGCAAAGATTTGATACTGAATCCATGATAAAACCATCTGTGATGTCAATGCTAAGGCGATATCTTTTTATCACCAATTCTTTGTTTTTTAGTGCAGTACATAATGCGCTACATCAAAGAAAGCACATCAAACATTAATAATAAAGACTCCTTTCCATGTCTATGTTCATTAACCCTCATGTGTCACTCTCCCACCTCCAAATGGCTCTGCATGCAATCCAGAGTGTGGTTACTGCAGAGTCCATCTACTGTCCTCCTAAGAAGCTATCAATACAAATCCAGCAAAAAGGCAACACACAGGAAAATCAACCCCTAACACCTACAGACCCAACCCCCTGAGGGGAGTAGCACAAATACTGATGACCGGATGTCAAAGTACCATCAACCTGAAGTTATGCCTTGTACCGCAAAACCTACCAAGTGTCCTTATAAATCGGGAGCAATGCCTGTAATCGCCATCAAACTCACACTGGTCTACCTGCTTCCATCATTGGTAGGGCATAGAGGGTATACGAGCAGGAGGAAGGGTGGGGAGGGGAAGCCAGGGGATGGGCCTACTTTTTCATGAGTCAGCTGGCTGTGCAGTGGTGCATTTTATCAACAACAGTCATAAATGAGGGTGATGTCAGGGGGTGTAATGGTGTGAATCATGCCTGGTCACTGGAGACATTCAAAAACCCAACCTTAATTCCCTCCAAAGGTTGTCCAATGGATTGTTTTTACGAAAGATCACTTGTTCGTAGTGCTGATTTGGACATTTCTCTCATCCAAGACTCTATATCCAGAGTGCGATTAGTCCTCCCCAATCTAAGGATTCCAATTTTAGCCACTGCAAGCGCAATAACAAAACACACCTCAGGGTAAACGGTATGGTGATGTAAGGTGGCGGTCTGGCTTGTAAGCTCTTCCAAGGCTCATAAAGTTTCTCATATTCTCTCCCAGTGATGACGCAGAGCCAGGCATTCCCATAGTAAATGTACAACGTCACTGTTGGGAGAGTCATAGCTCCAAGATGTAGCTCCTGGTAATGTGCCTGTGTGTTTCAACCATTTGGGAGCACCATTGCCACATATGTACAATCTTGAAATAGCCCAGCTTTCATACGGGCCTCTCGGAGAGATTTATTGTGAGCCAGCATAGACTCTGTACAGTCTTCATCAGTGTATTGGACACAAGATCCTTACACATCACAGACTAGTTAGTCTGTGATGTGTACGGATCTTGTATATCCCAGACAATGTGTCTTTGAATGTTCTGCATGTGCGCAGATAGGTGGGTACAGTGGAGTTGTGTAGCTGGATTGATTGGGAGAGCAGTGATGAAGTTGTTTGAAGCTGTGGGGGTCCTTTTTGTTAACGGGGCTGGCAATATCTGTCCCCTGTAACAAAATCGGTCGAAACCGGCCCTAGCAAACAGCAGATTAAGCTTGTCTCTTCCATTTGTATTGCTCAGCAGCCTTAGCAAAACACTATAAGAAAAGACTACATATCCCATGAGTCTTTGTAAAATCCATAAAACAACCAAAGAGGCAGTCTCAGATAAACAACACCAAGGAACAGCACTTCCTCTTTCTTTGCTGCTCAGCAGCCAGAAAAGTGCTTTTCCTTAATGTTGTTTATAACAGAACTGTGTTTGCTTAACCTCATGCTGTAACTGGATGCTTTACTAACGTGCTTTCTTCCACGGCTATCACGGTGCACAAGCGGTCTACGACCGGTATCTGACATTTTGTGCTTGCGCTGTTCCAGCCGGCCTGGTGGTCTAAAAGTAACCTGCCTGCTTTGAATGGCCGCGGGGCAGGATCGCATTGTTCCGTATCGAGGGAGATGCGTGTGCTGGCGGGAGGCACTCCGATCCGGGCTTGAGACGGGGGCCTCCTGCTGCGCGCTACTCATTCTCGACATCCCTCGCCGAAGCCACATCACACCCCTCCTGAGAGACCTGCACTGGCTCCCCGTCAACAAGATGATCACCTTCAAGCTCCTCACCCACGCACACAAGGTACTCCACAACACCGGACCAGCATACCTCAACAGACGACTCAGCTTCTACACCCCCAACTGCCAGCTCCATTCTGCCGACCTCACCCTCGCCACAGTCCCCTGCATCCGAAGAGCGACATCCGGCGGCAGATCGTTCTCCCACCTCGCTGCTAAGACCTGGAACACCCTCCTCATCTTCCTACGGCAGACCCAGGACCTGCTAACCTTCAGAAGACTTCTCAAAACCTGGCTATTCGAGCAGTAGCAGCATCCCACCCGCCCCCAGCGCCTTGAGACCCTCACAGGTAAGTGGTACGCTTTACAAATGTCCTGATTGATTGATTGATTCTCGTCAATGCAGCAAGGGTGATGTGTGGTGCGCTGTAGCCTCGATAGTGGGCGTGGCACACACACATGCCTTGGAGGGATGAGGTGTGTTCCCCTCTTTATTCTTTGCATTCCTCGGGCCGCGTCAGGTGCATACAACAGTTTCCATTCGAAGAAGCAGACAGCCATTCCGGGGTTCGTCTGAAGCGATCGAGACGAGCATCACAGTGTAGTCAGGGTTTTATAGTGTAGTCAGGTTTATTCTGCTTGGTTCCGTGGCTCCATTATAGCGGTTCACCCGCTGAGCGTGTATTAAGGCTTCTAGTTAATAAACAAGTCTTGGCCCATTCTAGCAAGTTTGATTGCTTATCCTTCTGAGTTCTGTCTGGTGCTCACTATATAAGCAACCCTAGTTCGCCTGTATAACATGGCAGGTCAGCTTTACTCTTGGGAGCCAAGGAGGAGGAGAGCTCGCTACTCCCCATCCATGTGGAATTGGTGGATGTGATTGATGCATCCCTGGAGAGGGCGGTCTCCTTCGCCCTTGAGCCGCCGCATCATTGAACTCACTGTCAGGCACAGTGTAGCGTCCTCAGCAGGGGAGGCATTGGGGGAACCCCTGTTTGGCAATAAGGGCTCCTCCAAAAGCAAAGGCAAAGCCAAGGCACCTACCAATAACCCTAAATCCGCCACCTCTTCGGACGCCTTTGAGAGGCTACGCCTTTCTTAAGAGATGCCTGGATATGCTAGAGGCACAAGAGGATTCCCAGCTGGGAGATGCCCCCAAGGATGATTCCTGCCACCAGAGAGGGACGAATTAAAATACCAGGGAAGACACTGACAACTTAGATGGGGACTCGGATGACGAACCAGTTTTGGCAACTGAAGGTGGTGCCAAAAAGCCCCGTCTAGATGTTCCTCAAAACCAGGACTCGGCGAATATCTCATGTATGCTAAATTCAGAGGATATATATCATCCCCGCTCAGTGGATTGGATACCAGTACCCATTGTGGAGTCCTATGTGGCTAGCCGGATTCAGAAACCGATGGACCAAAATGTACGTGGCCGCTAAAGGTGGAAAGCACCCGAGGATCCCTGGCAAACAAAGTAGCGAGTACCCCGGAGATCGATGCCAGAATGGCAACGTTCATCACAAAGTTCATCAAAGATCCTAAGAAGGGTTTGGACCGTTCCTGGTGGTCCTGCCAAGAAAAAGTCTTGGACGTGCTGGGGCCACTTACCAAAATATTAGACATGGCAGAGGATGCCAAAGAGACAGGCCTCATAATTTATCCCACGATCCTGTCAGGATGGACGCAGGGAGCCCTATGTTTTCTTGGGAATGGGAATTGTGCATTGTCAACAGAGCGCATGCACTCTTTGCTGGTCAAGATTGAGCCCAGACTTTGCGACTGGCCTTCATGAAAGCCGGACCGGTGGCAAATGAGGGTCTCTTTGGAGAACCATTTATAAAGGAACTTTCTTGTTTTGTTAATACCTTCTCCTCAATAGATAAGGCCCAGCAATCAGTTAAAAAGGTATTTACCCAGCAAATGCTTGGGGGGGACTGAGGAGGTAGGAGGCACTCCTTCAGCTGCCCTTAGAATTCCAAAGCCCACAAGCTCCAGAAGAAGCGTTCCATGCAGTGGCAGGGCCAGTGGAAGTTCTGAGGTATTTATCCCTCGAGAGGCTGTGAGGGATAGGCAACTTCCGAGGAGCCAACAATGGGTAAGAAGTACTCCTTTTTTGCTACCGGAGGTGGGGGGCTGATTGCAATGGTTCAGCCGCTACTGGGTGGCCATTACAAAGGAAGCATGGGTACTACAAACTGTGACAGGTTTTCATATAGAATTCCACGGTACACCACACAGCTCTCGTGGCCATGCCCATTAGTCTTTTCTCAGGAGGGAATGCAGGTGATAAACAGGGAGGTGCACGACCTTCTACACAAAGGGGCCATCGTGCATACCACCCTTCACCCCAAGGGTTTCCTGAGCAATATATTTCTCGTCAAGAAGAAGAACAAAGGGTTCAGACCAGTGATCAATCTTTGAGATTTCAACCAATGGGTGGTGTACCGCCACTTCAAAATGGAAGGCATTCACCTTCTCAGAGACGTTTTGTTGCCGAACTACTGGCTGGTTCGGCTCAATCTACAAGATGCCTACCTCACAGTACCAATTTTTCCTCCCCACAGGCGGTTTCTACAGTTTCCCTGGGACAGACTAATTTACGAGTTCACCTGTCTGCCATTCGGTCTTTCTTCAGCACCTTAGGTGCTTCACCAAGGTGTTGAGACCAGTCATGGATGGCTTCGGGCCCAGGGCATACGTCTCATTCTGTACCTGGATGACATCCTTCTAATGCACCAGATGAAGCTGACCTTACTCTCCCAGCTGAGCTCGAGATGACACAACCCCTATTGAAGGAGCTGGGTTTCATCCTAAACAATCAGAAATCTGAATGTGTGCCAGCACAACAAATGACTTTCCTGTGTTTCGAAGTCGATACGGTGCAAAAACGCCTCAGGTTACCCCAACAGAAGATACATCTGATTCCTCCACCAGTTTGAAATCCCCGTCCAGAGGCTCTAAAAGTTCCCAGTACCAGATTGATACTTCCTTCTTCCCTGGGGGTTTTCCCGACAATTATTCCTCCAGATGGTTCATGGATCCCAAGTCAAATTGCAAACTCTGCTCCCAACATTTAAGCTGTAAGTACTTGAACCTGGGGAGCTCCCCTCCCAACTCCTTGCTTAGCTCATTCCAGGGGAGTAGCCTGCCATCTTGAGAGAGGTTACCCCAGAGTTGTTTTCCCTCTGCCCTAACTGATAAAGCCAATTTGTCATTATGACACTCCGGAGTGACCGGAGAATCCCATATGGGTGGCAAGTTACTATAATATTCCGCTTTTCATTGCTCGTCTAATACTAGACCACACCCTAGCCATTGCTTACAGCACTTCCAGTTTCACCTTTTTGAAAAACTTCAGATCGCTGAATTTAAACAAGAAATACGCTGCCGCCCCTATACCTCCTTTTAACATAGCTTTAACAGGAACCCTATTTCTGAGTCATCTGGGGTATTGAAAAGCATCCTAGCATTCTTCCGCTGAAAGGCCCAGGCTTTCGATTGCATATATGGCAAGGATAAGTCTCCCTTTTCCTTTCTTCTACGCACATTTTTGCCTGAGATATTCGGCCCCTTTTATGCCCAAACCAAGGAGTTTATAGCCTGCTGTATTTTCTCTAACCAAATTTTCTTAAGATCCAATGGAATTGTAATAAAGAAGAAACTAAAATAGGGAACAATCATCACCTTCACCAGACTGCTTGTTTCCACCAGTGCTTTCTAAAGATTTACTTTAAAAAAATATATATTTTATACTCAATACATCATACAGCTGTGATTACATCATAGTACGGTACACATTATATTACATCTCAATTCGTATTTTTGTGCCCACTAGGAGGGGGGGTGGGGCAAAACGCTATGTATGACATTACTACCCAGCAATAACAACATTGATTCAATTCAGAGATTAACAGCTGATAATACTGTAGGAAACTACATCTATACATAACATAAAGGAAATACATTATTAAACTTAATACCTCCGTCCTAATGTGTCTGTCCTATAAGTATCTCGAATGTGCTCCCGCTGAATGTATCGCCTATGCAAGAGTGTGGGCTGTGCCCCTCGCGGCGGGATGCCTGGCTTTCACCTTGTGGATACCCTGCCAGGGGTTTCTCACAGGGGAATACCAGGACGGGTTCCCTAAGCAAGCGCTTAGATACCGGGTCGGTGATTTGCGCTATATAAATACATGTACATGTACATGTACATTGCTTTCTAAAGATTTACATCCAGAATTTTGTTGATATCCTGTATAATCTTTAGCCTCAAATATCTCATCCCCTTCTAAATTAGGACCATAGTCTCGGGTTTCCCTGCATTAAGAGAGTAGCCTTACACTTTGCCGAAATTTGCAGATGTCTGCAATACGACTGGAAAGGCTATGTGTAGGCAGATGTAAAACCCATAAGATCATTGGCATAAAGGGAAACGTATTGGCTTGACAGAGGTCTGTGTGTGGACAGAAACACAGAACATGGAGGCCTGCATAGTAGCAGGTCGCTAGATCGTCCGCTCCTGATGTGATGCCTGTTGACTAAGTGTAAGAAGCCCTCAGCTATATGCAGCAAAAGTGAACTGATGTGCCGTCCTACCGTGTGTTGCTTTTCCGCAACCGAGGAGGAGGTTTTTGGCGGCCAACAGTCCAGTGCAGCAGCTCCCTGGTTCCAAGCCGCTCTGGAGCTTCTAATGAGCCTCAGAGCAGAGGCATGGATCCTCCGGGGGGCTGGGTACAGCATCAGCACACACAGCAGATGCAAGATCAGAAGCTTCCAGAAGGGGATCTCACTGTTGAATAAACCATCCAGGAAGTGGGTAAAGGTATCTGTGCCTGAAGTAATGGGAAGTGGTTGGAGGGCTCGGGCAGGTTTCAACATTGTGTCTGGTTCCGAGACTGGTAAAATGACTGTGCAGGAATGGCCCAGGAAATCACCCGGTCCTCATAGAAAGTCTCTTCAACAGTCTTTCCTGCAGTCAGCATCCCCACTATTTCGGCTAACGAATCCTGCAATTTCGGTGGATTACCCCCAGCCCCTATTATGTGTACTGCAAGCAGTCTTGAGAAATAACACTCAAAATAGGGGAAGAGTTTGTAGAGAACAGGACTTAATCATCCCTAGAAAGTTAAAGATCACTACCTCATTAAGATCTTTTTTTAAGTTTTTACCTACTGAAGTAAATACCAGGAGTGGGGTTGAGACAGGGATTCGAAGCAAGGAAAGTAGAGACACAAAATTCACGGGCAATGGCAACAAGTGGGGATATGCTCAGGACAGGGGGAAACAGGTTTCATGTCCTGCAAAATCTGAAGGAGAACTCAAACTTAGGTCACTTTTAACTACCCTGAAGCAAGCCCTAGCTCCTTAGTGGCCTAATCCGTACATACCCCCATAGCCCCAACTCCGAAGAGCAGACAACCATGACGAATATCGCTTTCCTAGAATCAATGTTTTCATCACTCTCTGTGGATATCAGTAAGGGCTTTGCTGTCTCAGAAGCAAATCAAGGAGAAATACGTGGTTCTTGTGAAGCCCATGAGCAAAAATTGGATCTCTTGACTGTTGGGACCCAGGCTCTTGAGGATACAGTGGGTGAACTGAAAGGTGGAGTGGGAAAAAATAAGGCAGAAACACCATTATTAAGACGCAGAAAGCAGGAAATCCAGGAAAAATTTGAATAATTGGAGAACAGCTCTAGAAGGAATAATCTGAGTATCCTGAATGTACCAGAGGGAGTGGAAAGTGATGACTTAAAAACATATGTGGTTTCCCTAACAAAAGCAGGAACACAGATAGAGGATTGGAAGGAGGAAACCGCAAGAGATATTCAGAGAGCACACAGAGAGGAATTCTAATAAGAGTAAGTTGTGGAAAATCCTCCTGAACTTTCAAACCTATGCCTTAAAAGGAAGGATTATATTAAAAGCTCTAGAAGTTGAAATCCTTGAGAGGGAATGACTTCTCCTTTGAGGTAAGAACAGACCTATCCAGAGTTACCATAAGCAGGCAATGGGAACTAGGGGAGCGGTTAAAAGAGTTTAAGAGATTGGGAGCCGCGGCCCAGCTCAGATTTCCAGCTTCCTTGCTTGTCATGTATAACAACAAAATGCACAACCTAAGGGGTCACAGAGAAGCTGATGTGTTACTAGAAGCCATCAAGAGGGACAGCTCTGGGACCAAATAGGATCGGCAGCATATAGGCAGTTTGGATTAGAAAAATGAAACCTTATAATTTCGAATAGCAACATGCTCTTTTTTGCTTACTATAACCTGATTTATTTTTTCAGGGGCTTAAATAAAATATTTCTTTGTATTTCCACTTCTGGCGGGCATCCCAGCAGCTCTCTAAAAAGGACTAATAAGTAGTCCATCTGGAAGCAGGGTTGGGTTCTCCAAGTGGTGAAGGGGCACAGATGAGGGAAGGATGGGGAGCATGTCGAAAAAAAATAAAAAAAAATCCTCAAAAGCCTCAGTTGGGTTTTTAATTGGTGCATTAGAACCTACAGCTCAGGCATGCACCAGGGAAAAGGGGCATTGGTGTTCTGACACAGATATTAACATGGAATGTCAGTGGGCTGTGTACAAGATTGAGGAAAGATAGGATCCTATAAGATCTAAGGGATTCATCATTGCATACTAGTCTTGCAGGAGATCCATTTGACCAAAGGAGAATGCATTGAATTGTTCAAATCTCGAAGAAGGGTCCAGCATTAGGTCTGTGCGGATCAGAATGTAAATACAAAGGGGGGGCTATTTTGGTGAAACAGCAGGTTAAAGTGTTCATATTGGGAATGGTTTCTGATAAATCTGGAAGGTGGATCATCATACAACTCAAAATGTATGCTAGGATTCTGGCAGTAGTAAGATACTATCGCCCAAACTGTAATGATATTGAACCGCTTAAGGTACAGGCAGGGTTTGGGTGGCACCTATTTCCCCGGTATTTATTGTCATCTTATTTGAAGACAAATTTATAACCACCTTGCATTTGTCTTATTACAGCCTACAGGAAGGGAAATTTGCCAGGCAGAAATGTTGATATTGGCAAGAACAGTTTAATGGGAGACCGGCCAGCATGGGTGGTAAACAACTTTTACAAAACGTTAAAATCAACATGTGAAAGCACAAAAATGAAAAGAAAGGAAATGTGGAAGATATGAACTGAGCTCTTAACTGCTTTTGCTACTTTCCAGCGCACTATTTCATTGAAATCGTCCTGTAACTGCCTTCCTATGTCTCTGTCAGCGCCAGCCCATCACAGGCACAGGCACATCATGGCATAATATGGTGCATCCTCCCTTTGGGATTAGCAGAAGTTGGTAAACATGTGGTGATGTTGAGAAATAAACTAGGGAGGCTCTAATTATCTTGTACATGGACGTGAATTGTACTGACTGATCCAGTTAGGTAACTTTCTCTTTACAAGCCAGTACATCTAATTAATCTCGATTATATATAATTATACACCATTGTGTGAACAAGGGTGGTTTTCTGTTGTTTTTATTTGCACCTGACTCCTAATGGAAGGAATGTCGTAGGTCATATCAGGATTTACCACAAAGGATATTGTCCTGGGATTATTTGGTCTTGGAATGTGGACCCCCCTCCCCATAAAATGTATTTCTTATGATATTCCTAACGAGCTTGGGAGGATTGTGAGTAAAATAAGACAATCTTTCTTCAAAGAAAAGATGGTAAATGCATGGATTGAGTGACTGCTGCTGCACTTTCAGCTGGGTGTTAATATCACCATGAATTGCTCTTTGAAGTCAAAGGAGTTAACTCTGCATTTTAACTGACAATTATATAGGTTAGTTAAATTAAAATACTATAATTTTCTCTGAGGTGGTATTCAAATGTTTCGGTCCGAGTACATAAGCAACTTTTTGCTTTTTTATAATATTTTATTGATATGGTGTTTCATATGCTTTTATTAATGTCATGGAGGCTTGTGACAGAGAGCCAGCCAACATGTGTTTCTCCCCTTAGCGGTGGCCAGGCCTGGGACTTTTTCAAGGCTTGCGTATCAAAATAAAGTTATAGTTAGAGATTAAACCAAATAATAATACATCAAATCATAAAGGGGTTAAATCATAAAACAAGAAGCCCCCAAATAGGTGTGATATCACAATAATGATGGAAAGGACAAAGAAATATAAAGAGAAAAAAAGAAAAGTCAAATGATTGAGAAGTAACATAAGTCAATATATTTCGATCATTGAAATCCAGAAGTCAATAATTGGCCAGTGTAACAATGAACGATATCAGTGTCCAACATCAGTTGGGTACGACACCCTGTAGTTAGGTGTGAATACATCCATGGCACATTTGTCTCCATCTAAACTGGATGACTTGTTTTTCTCTCACTATGCCAAGTCTTACACCTTGTTCACTTTTTTTTAAGCCTGATGATTATAACCATAAGCCTTCTAAATATACTTACTCATTATTGCATGAGTGTAGATTCATCTGTAATATATGATTGTATGCTTTAGCATCTCGCCATACAGTTTCTCGAGTACCTTACTATCTTTCTAGATCCTGGATGGGTACCAAAGACCGTTGCGACGGAGTATGCTAACCGCCAATACATAAATCAGGCCCTAAGTCTTTAAGACAGACAAGAAATCGAAAAATCTTGGAAATGAGCCTTCACAACATTGCTACAGGGTTACCAGGTTGGTGTAATCATGGCAGAGACTATCCATCTCTGCCATGGTTACACTCAATGGCCTGACGGAGTAAGGGCTATCGGATGTTGACCTGTATGTCTGCCCACCTAATTTTGACGGGTGAACATAGAGGTCAGTTTTCACTGTCCGTCACCATCAGGAAAACCCTGGCGGCAAGGGACAGTGAAAACTGTCTAATGCCTCCCCTCGCTAGGAGATAACTTCCATGACGAGTGGGGCATTTATTTTTATTTGTCAAAAGAAAATCATGTTTTACGATTGCCAAAATCAAAATAAGGTGGGTGGACATACAGGCCAGACGAGCCATCTGAGAGGTGTAACCATGGCGGAGACAGAGTGGTCTCAGCCGTGGTTACGTCAAAAGGTCTGCCCTGATTTAAATTTGATGGGCAGACCATTATATTGGCAGTAGCGACAGAGTATGCTTACCGCCAATATATAAATCAAGCACTTAGGGCTCGATTTTAATTTTGACAGTTGGGCAGTCCTCAGCCAGAGTGATAGAGTAAAATACTCTGTGCCCTCGCCAAGGTCCTGACTGACAAAATTAAAAATGTCCATTGTATTGATGAACATTTCTAATATTCACAGGAACCACCATCAAAGGCAGTTCATGAGAATGCATTGTAACTTGGATGTATGACTCTGTCAAACATCATGGATCCATACGGCAAAGTTACTTTTTTTTAAATCTCAAAAAGAAAATGAATTCCAAGTACGCTGTGTCATACTGAGATGGAAAAGAGACGCACGATGCAATCCACTCACTTCCCTGGAAGTGGACCGCAACACAGGAAGTGGCGTAGGGGTTCTCAACCCGTCCAGAGGAAACAGGGGAGGTAAATAAAAAACAGCAACATAAGTTTAAACACCAGTGTAGCAGGCAATCCTACAAAGCAGATAATCAGTATACCAAAATAGGTGGTTCTTAGCTGCATGTAGGTAAGTGAGGACAGTGAGTCTAGAAAGCATCCGCAGTCCAGGACCTAGGATGCGCATTAGAGGCAGAAGACACTGGAGAAAAGAAGATGGACTGGAAAGAGAAAGAGAGCAGTGGCAAAAAGAACTGGTCAACAACCTATTGTATACCTGACTGAGGCCAAGGGAAGAAAACAGCAAAGGTGTTAAGCGAAATGCTAGTTGACAAAGTAGGAGCAAAGTTCCAAAAAGCACAAAAGAAATTAAGCATTACCAGGCATTGAACTGTGTGTGTGCCACGTCCTAAAATACTACTCCACCTTACTCACACTAGAAGGACCATGCCCATTGCATGGAAGTGACATCTGGGATCTGAAGCACCCTCCACTCAAGCGTTGTCAGACTCATGCATCCCAGATCCATTAAAGAGAATCTCCGTAATCCGGTGCCTCACCATACAAAACCACTCACCGCAATGCAAATGGCCTCTCAGATCTTGAAAAAAAACAGGTAAATTCTGCGCTCCTTTGGACATTAGGCTCACATTTCTGGCACAACTACCTTCCTCTGAAGAAAACTCAACGCCCTGTCAGAAAGCACCGCCATCTGGATTGCGAAAGGAAGAAAGAATGGATAAAAGCCATAAACAGCGGTCATGAAACAAAGAGGCAGGCTTCCAGCAACTTTTCTTATAGTTCTGAGCCATCAGGTACTGCAGTTTACCCCACCCAAACAGGAATCAACAATGGCCTCAAACTCCAGAGAACCTTCAGCAAGCATCAATGGAGGGGAACTAGTCACTGAAGGACTATTTGATGCCTTTTAGTTCTTTTCCGGTAGAGTGAGGTGAAGTGCAGACTGCCCAATCTTACGCACAACACAGAAAAAGGACCTAAAAAATGAGGGGCACATTTTTAATGAAATCCCCAAAGAAAAAGCCAATAGATAGCAATACCCTATCACTGATCTGATACTCTGGTCAGGGGCGGCTCTAGGCTCATAGCGGCCCTGGGCAGGGAACGTAGGTAGGGGGCCCCGGAAGAGGGGGTCCCTTCTCTGGTGAGGTGAGTGGCACTTGTCAGAAAACTTTATATAGGCCAACTTGGCCTCTTGTAAACTAAAAGGCAGTATTATGCAACTTTTACAGCATGGACAACTAAGCTGTCACCGAAACAAAAGTATGTACGTTGTTACAACGCATGCTTTTACTACGCATGCCTTTACAACGCAGGTTTTTCAACGCAAGTCGTTACAACAACTTGCGTTGGGGGGTGCTGGATAGTGAATAGTTTAATTTACTATTCCAACTCCAGTCCCCGTGGATAGTAGGGAAGGTGTTGGATAGTAAATTAAACTATTCCCTATCCTAGAGCGCCCCCCAGCGCAATTCGTTGTAATGACTTGCGTTGAAAAACCTGCGTTGTAAAGGCACTGCGTGGTAAAAGTTGCGTCGTAAAGGATGTTTCCCAAAAAAACAACCTCATCAAATGATCTTCTGGCAACATTTTGAGATCATAACCCTTCCAATTAAACCATTGACTTCTTGCCTCGCTATCACCTAAACATCAGTGTCCAAAAATGAGGTTCTTGTGATGCAGTTAACTTCCAGTATTATCTGGTTCTTGGGGTTCCAATGACAGCAGGTTGTTAGGATTGCGCAGTTATCACTGAATTCCAAGTGTCCTAGAAACTGCCCAGCTCCCCTTTTCGTGGGCTAATGTGATCTAAGTACTGCTTGTAGAGTAGGTCTCGTTCTATCATAGCTCGAGGAGGTGTCTTCTCACATTGTTCTACAACTGCATAAGTCAGTCGGCCTCTCAAGCTAGTATTTGTGTTTCTAGAAAAAAAACAACGGAGTGTAGAGCCATGGGTTTCCATAGCAAGCAGAATGGAGTACCTTGATGGTTTTTACTCTAATTTGGAATGGAGGCCCTCTTGATATCAAACGATTGTTCAAAGGGAACGAAGCTATGGAACAACAGAACCTCGGAAAATGTTCTTGTCCTTGAAATAGGTAAATCATATTCAGCGAGACATTGAGCGTCCATGACACAATAATAGTGACGAACAGGGCCCTGGCCAAGGACGCCTAATTTATTCAGCATTCTGTCCATCATTTGCTGCTCCAGCATTTTTCGCCCTGAGTGGGATGGGTATGCCCAGATGTGGGTTGCTTGCTCGCAGTGCCAGTGGATTCAAACTAGCCTGTCTGTAATGGGGTGACGGCTCGAAACAGGTCCATGGATGCTTGTTTCCAGTCCATGGAGCACCTGGCTTGGCAGTTCGGGCTGGACTGTTCCCATGAGGCGCAGGGTCAAGCCTGGTTTGCATATGGCTGGGTCCAAACTGGGGTGACGAGGTGAGCTAAAGAACGGTGGATTTAACCCAGATCTCTTGACTGGGGGTGAATGTTTGAATTATTCAGCTTTCTGTCCATAAATAAGCTTGTAGTAAAGCACAGAACGTTTACCCCAGATGGCTAGTTCCCAGTAGTCTCATTATTGATCCTAAGAGTTAAACCAGTTTTGATCCCTATGCCCATGATCTGAACGTGTTACCAAGCACAGTGGCTACAAATGACAAAATAGCAAGTAACTTTTTCCTAGCTTTATTTGCGCTTTCGACCATAAATACACTAACAGATTGGTTACATTTCGATGTTCTCTGACTGAGTAAGGTTTATGCTGCTGGCTTCAAGCAGAGGTCAAAAGCAAAGTGGCCACAGTATGTATTATCAAGTTCTGTAATTTCAGAAACGACCATATTTGCTGAAGTTGCACGAATCTAAATGTGTATTTCTAATCAAAGTGCAAAAACTTTCCACAAAAAAGACGAGGCACATTCCAGTGTTTTGGTTTACTTTCTATGTCGGTTTTTGTGTTTTTTTAAGATATGATTTGATAGCAGTGCTGACTGAAATATTTAAAAATGGCCAAACATTTCAAAGGCTGGCAGGAACTACAAATGCCTTTGGTTTGTCGATCAAGCTTACATTTTTTGTATTTTTTTAGAAGCTGCGTTTCTTGCGGTAAAGGCACTTCTGCCAGTAAGCAAGGACATCCAGAAGCCTGCTTGGGCAATCTCACTGCACCATATAATCTTAAACATCATGATCTTTTTATACGATACCCGGCTTTCAATTTGCTGCCATCATAAATACGTTAGAGGCAAACCTATGATTAGTAATTTCCTTGTGGCAGGAAGCTCAGCCCAACGCCTTCTGGCCTCAGACCAGCCCTAAATAAAATTCACGTTCTCGGTAAAACAGAAAATAGAAGTTTCCTTGGCTCCAGCTGCAGATCAGCGGCGCGTTCCTCTGTTCCTAAATCTAAGTATTCGTGCTTAGTACACAGGAGTGAGACATCTAATCTGCGGTGTAGGTGCGGGTCTGTGAGTGTGCAACAATTAAAGGGATATTCCTCATCACACGTGCTGAACGCGCCCAGCCTGCCTACTGTTGTCGTCGACAAGCGCTTGCCTTCTGCAATTCCCCTTTCAATAATAGTTTACCAATATTTTCACTTAAGCAGCAGCACTAGGCAAATGCCAAAAAATATTGATCAAAGGAAGCAGCAGAACAAAATGAGAAACATTTGGCCTGCTGCTCCAAACGGAGGATTGCTATATGTTGGGCCAAAGGTCCAGCTCCAAAAATAAAAGATTGGGCCAGGGATATGCTATATTGTAATACGCATTCCGAAGTTTACAATGAGTTGCTATCCCCTCCGAGCCGCCCTAAAAATTTCTGGGGACTATATCTACAGTATTTGGTGGGTAAGGAAACTGGTGAGGCGGAGGGAAACGACGCTGAGTAGACTCCCATGTTCCTCCACACGTTTTCTTCTTCGACTATGTAGTATATGGTGAGGTGTGAGAGGGATTGTTCCACACGTAATTGTCGAAATAGCATTTATTTTATATGTTTCAGGTCCATGTCTTGCTGGCAGACCACCGAGATCCGCCACCCAGTCTGTTATGTGCATGCTATGTCAATATACCTCGATGTATAGATGCGACTGAATGCCACCATTGTTGTATACTGTCATGTACTACTGCTATACTGTAAAAGGCTTAAATAAAACAATAAAAACATTATTTTAAAAATTAAAAACATTTAAGGGATAAGAGATGTTGTCAGAATATCTATTATAACAAATAGCATGCTATAAAATACCATAGCCAGAACATCGGCAACCAAATTTTTGTGAAGGTAAAATATATACAGGTTACTATAGATTTTTAGGGCTCGGCCTCCGCCCACGAAGAGGGTGGAGCTTCGAGCTCCTAATGCTAAAGAAGAAAGAAAGGATCTCTAGGGGTCTGAACAGACACATTCCTTAGTGTATTTTGTCATCTGCCTAGTGATTCGTCTTCGCTGTGCTGTGTATGTAGTAGCGTTGCCGTGATAGGATGTAAGTAATTTACGCGTGCCCGATGTGGCATATTGTGTGCGAGAACGAGCACGGCAGAGTGATTAATCTTAATTACGAGCTGTCAGAGTGCCCGTGTAATGCAATCCAGATGGTGCGAGCACGTACACCATTGCATGCAACAGAACAGTGACACGGTAATCTTGCCCTTTATCTTTGGGCCCCCCCCACTTCCTCCTTTTCAAATTCCTTTCGAGCTGAGCGGAGCCTGCGACTACGGACTGCGAGCCTGAGCTGCTCCTCCCGACCCCAGCCCCTCCTCTCCTGTGAACTCTGCAGTCTGCAGATTGCACCGGCGGCCGTCCCCAGCAACTTTAAAGGTGAGTGTTGTGTCCTCATGTAACGTAACTGGTGCTCTGTAAAGCGCTCTGATACCCGATTCGGGTCAAGTTTGCGCTATATAAAACTCGGCAAAAAAAAAACGGACCTCAGTGATTTCTTGTTTATATTGAAATACACAGTGTTCAGCGCTGGGTTTTCTCAGATGCACTGGGATCCTTTCCAGCCGTTTGCTCTTTCATTTCTCGGGCCTCCTCCCGCCTCACACATCGGTCCTTTGTGACCTCTGACCTAAGAAGCCCTCCAAAGATAGATGTGTGGAGATCGTCTCCTTCCAGAGCCTGATTTACCTCTGCTGCTAATTAACTGTAGAGCAATGGCCCTCAGCCATCCATTGAGAGATAAGCTTTGGCCGGTGAAAGGGATAATCTTGCACGTCCTCTTATTAAAGACTGCCCAGCTTATGTCCAATTTATTACGCACAAAATACCTTCCAGCACCGGGAGGTAGGCACTGCGCAGGCCACCGAGGCCACGGTGAGAGGCATAACCCGCCCCCTATTTCGACTGACAGTTGTGATGGCAAGTTCAGGTCTCTCAATTGCACCCTGAAGAGTAGGCCCTCCAGCTGGACACCACGAGGACCAGGAGGCACCGATCCTGTAGGGCTGCCCTGCCTATCATTCGTCTAAGGTCGATAACATGACGCTCGTTGAGATGGGTAACAAGAAACTCCATTGCACAGCGCCAAGATAAATAATGTAATACTTGGGGCAGCCTCCGACATGGCCGGAAGGCGGAAGGGTTGCTAGCGGCCTCCGTAGTAAAAAAGCACAAGACAAATTCAAGACTAGGCAGCCTTGGTGTTGGGCTTGCGGATATTTAAATGCAACAGCCCCTAGTTTCTCAGTAGCGCTTTGGGTACTCTCTTGCAAATGAAACTCTCGGTGGAGTTAAACAAGAGGGAGACATGCTACTGTTGAAAGAATAATAAGCTTTTCAGTTCAAGAACTTACATTAAAGGATACGAAGTTCCCTTTCTTTGAGAACGGGATAAAGCATAGGGCCCGCGATTGAATTTAGACCTAAAAAATGGAGGGCATTCAATTAACTGTGGCCTTGTTTATCTAAGTGGCGCTTTATACCGATAGCCGGGTTTCAAGCACTTTATAAGGGAGTAATCCTTTCTCTCGTTACTCAGCCCCGGTGCTAATTACGGAGAGGCTTGTGACGGTGCCACACATTTCCGATTACACGGGATACGGAGGCGGAGAGTAGGCCGCACAAATGGGTTTTGAAAACCACAAGATGCTCCCCGCATGCCGCTTTTATAGCGGAGAGGAGGTGGCCTAACGGCTAGGGCGCTCGACCTCGGACCGAGAGGACCCGGGTTCGAGTCTCGGTCACACGACCCTAAGCAGAAATTGAGGGAAACGACAGAAATCGGGGGAAACGATCCAATTTTGCGTTCTTTCGCGTTCCACTTTCTTCGTATTGCGCACATGCTTACTGTCTCACGGGCTGCCTGATAAGATAATTGTTTTGCACAGGGGAACGACTTTGCTTTTAGGAGGCCTCTGCGATTCTGTATCTCAGCAAAAGAGTAACCCTTACCTCACACCATGTACAAAAAGTGCCACTGGTGATTCTGAAGAGGCAGAAATACTTGGCTGGTACCTCAGAAGTGGCTTAAAACCCTTGTGGAATGTTCGACTTCTCATAGTATTCTATGCAAGTGTAGTGCTGGTTATCTATACCTGTGACCGTGTAAGTGGAGCATCATTTACACATATGCTGGACAGTACGAATGTCCATACATTAAGGCTGAATCTTCGCAATGGTGCAGAGTAGTGAGTGCAGAGTGCAGAGTGCAGAGTAGTGAGTGCAGAGTGCAGAGTAGTGAGTGCAGAGTAGTGAGTGCAGAGTGCAGAGTGCAGAGTAGTGAGTGCAGAGTGGTGAGTGGTGAGTGCAGAGTGCAGAGTGCAGAGTAGTGAGTGCAGAGTGCAGAGTAGTGAGTGCAGAGTGCAGAGTAGTGAGTGCAGAGTGCAGAGTAGTGAGTGCAGAGTGCAGAGTAGTGAGTGCAGAGTGCAGAGTAGTGAGTGCAGAGTGCAGAGTAGTGAGTGCAGAGTAGTGAATGCAGAGTGCAGAGTAGTGAGTGCAGAGTGCAGAGTAGTGAGTGCAGAGTGCAGAGTAGTGAGTGCAGAGTAGTGAGTGCAGAGTGCAGAGTGCAGAGTAGTGAGTGCAGAGTGCAGAGTGCAGAGTAGAGAGTGCAGAGTAGTGAGTGCAGAGTGCAGAGTATTGAGTGCAGAGTGCAGAGTGCAGAGTAGTGAGTGCAGAGTGCAGAGTAGTGAGTGCAGAGTAGTGAGTGCAGAGTGCAGAGTGCAGAGTAGTGAGTGCAGAGTAGTGAGTGCAGAGTGCAGAGTGCAGAGTAGTGAGTGCAGAGTGCAGAGTAGTGAGTGCAGAGTGCAGAGTAGTGAGTGCAGAGTGTAGAGTAGTGAGTGCAGAGTAGTGAGTGCAGAGTGCAGAGTGCAGAGTAGTGAGTGCAGAGTGCAGAGTAGTGAGTGCAGAGTAGTGAGTGCAGAGTGCAGAGTAGTGAGTGCAGAGTAGTGAGTGCAGAGTGCAGAGTAGTGAGTGCAGAGTGCAGAGTGCAGAGTAGTGAGTGCAGAGTGCAGAGTAGTGAGTGCAGAGTGCAGAGTGCAGAGTAGTGAGTGCAGAGTGCAGAGTAGTGAGTGCAGAGTGCAGAGTGCAGAGTAGTGAGTGCAGAGTGCAGAGTAGTGAGTGCAGAGTGCAGAGTAGTGAGTGCAGAGTGCAGAGTGCAGAGTAGTGAGTGCAGAGTGCAGAGTGCAGAGTAGTGAGTGCAGAGTAGTGAGTGCAGAGTGCAGAGTAGTGAGTGCAGAGTGCAGAGTAGTGAGTGCAGAGTGCAGAGTGCAGAGTAGTGAGTGCAGAGTGCAGAGTGCAGAGTAGTGAGTGCAGAGTGCAGAGTGCAGAGTAGTGAGTGCAGAGTGCAGACTAGTGAGTGCAGAGTGCAGAGTAGTGAGTGCAGAGTGCAGACTAGTGAGTGCAGAGTGCAGAGTAGTGAGTGCAGAGTAATGAGTGCAGAGTGCAGAGTAATGAGTGCAGAGTGCAGAGTAGTGAGTGCAGAGTGCAGAGTAGTGAGTGCAGAGTAGTGAGTGCAGAGTGCAGAGTAGTGAGTGCAGAGTAGAGAGTGCAGAGTGCAGAGTAGTGAGTGCAGAGTGCAGAGTAGTGAGTGCAGAGTAGTGAGTGCAGAGTAGTGAGTGCAGAGTAGTGAGTGCAGAGTGCAGAGTAGTGAGTGCAGAGTGCAGAGTAGTGAGTGCAGAGTAGTGAGTGCAGAGTGCAGAGTAGTGAGTGCAGAGGGCAGAGTAGTGAGTGCAGAGTGCAGAGTAGTGAGTGCAGAGTGCAGAGTAGTGAGTGCAGAGTGCAGAGTAGTGAGTGCGCAGAGCAGTGAGTGCGCAGAGCAGTGCGTGCGCAGAGCAGTGAGTGCGCAGAGCAGTGAGTGCGTAGAGCAGTGAGTGCGCAGAGCAGTGAGTGCGCAGAGCAGTGAGTGCTGTTATTTATGATTTAAGGGAAAAAAAGAAATGTCATGAGCAATGCCAATAGCTCTACTTTTAATGATGCCGAGACCATTGCATTGTAAATGCTTGTTACTATTGTTAACTCCACATCTACGTTCCAAGAAAATATATAGGTACAAATGTGACTTAAGCAGAGTAAATTTATGCATACCAATATATACTTGATTGTTGTTATTATGGCTACAATATTTTTGTTAATAACTAATAACAACAATGAGCTGGCTCTAATCAGTAAGGCTGAGCACTTAGAACAACATAACAAAAAAGTATGCCAAAACTGATATTTAGGTCTGAAGACATCAAATGACAGCCAGAGAAGAAAAACTATTCTAAACTGGGGTAGGCTAATTAATAGCTATTTATTCAAGATGAAGTACAAAATATAATAATTAGGTAATTTCAATCAAAATGTTATCAACATATAAAAAACTGATTGGACACACCACTGTAGAATTACAAACAAATCAACATTCAGTCAGACATATCACAGTCATACACCTCACGTACATACATTCATACAAGAAACTACATACAGTCTGGATTGGCTAATGTACCAGAGTTGAAAATGAGCAAAAAAGGAAAGGGGATCAAAGGAGAGGACCGCTCTCTTGGTCTAAATGAATTTGTACAAAACTAATTACGAAATACAGTACACTCCGAATCATTAATAACAATACAGATTCTCAAAAACATTTCATAAAGGTTGTGTACTTGAAATACATTCAAATGTGGTGTAAGTCCACACTTGATTCACAAGAGCAGACCAAATGACAAAGGCCTACGCATTTCGAATCCCAGCAATTCGTGGGGGGATTCTCCTCAGGGCCAAAGGAATTCTGAAAAACAGAAGACATAACAGATGCATGTAGAGCTGTTTAAAAATGCCAGAACACTCAAGAGCTGAGAGCCACCAACAACACAGGCACAGCTTACCCTCTTTGATTCAGCAAGGAACCTGGTGCAGTGTAAGAAACTCCTGTAAAGTTAGGATAGAGGAGTGTCAGAAAAGAACAATAGTAGTGTGCAAAAAAGGACATAAGTGTGTGCTAAAACAGTGTTAACAACAATGAGAAGAGGCATAGTTTTACCAATCCGTGATAGTGCTAAGTCAATGATGCTAGCACAAACAATTTTTAATGGAAGGCAAGAAAGGGGAAAAAAGGGGAAGGGGAACATGACATTTACTGCACAAAACGGGGAGAGCATTTTTTGTGTGAACACGATTAAAGGTGTCGCCGGGAGCTTACCAGTGGATCCTGGAGACCGTGTCCAAGTTTGAAGAGTAATGATGGGGTCTAAAGGCGGCCTTGGATTTACTGGAGAGAAAGGGTGGACATCGAGTGTTTAGATTAGTGTCCGAGGAGCAGACTATCTCGTTCATTTTATAAAAAAGGGGGGGAGAGAGGCAGACTCAGAAAACTTACCGGGGACCAAAGGAATCACTCGGTTACCCGGTTGGCGTCTTGGAATGCACTAACTCTTCGGGCATGCGCAGTGGCGGTGCACGCAACGAACCAAATCATCAATCATTCATGGTGGTAAAGGGCGACATGAGGAAATCAAGGCACTCTTAGTTTCAGAGGCTGAAATCCAAAAAGAATGGAGGTCATAACACGGCGATTCCAGCTCAGCATGAGTTCTGGAAAACAGTAACGCTATACAGGACAACTTACCGGGGGATGATCGAGCCTCTCAACGTAGTCGTGCGGGGAACACTAATCTCTCGCGCGTGCGCAGCGGAGGAATGCTGCCGGTAGGGGAAAACATCCTGTTTTTAACCATCCGGATGCCTTCGAGGACCGCCCTGGGGCGGGCGAAAGTGTCAGCATGAAAGCCCTGTACGGCATGGGCATATACCACAATGCTAAGTGGCACAGCCCGGGTGAATGAAATCTGTAATCTCAATCTCTCACTTCAAGGGAAATGTTGCACACATATTAGGGCATGAGTGTAGCAAAGGAAAACAGGTCCTTACGAACAGTGGAGAAAAATGAGGATTTACAGTTTGTAAATTTCAGACAGTTCGTTAAGACCAGTGACAGCCGTATCAAATTTCACAATAAGGAGTGCCTCCCTTTTGGATAGCTGGGAATCCCAATCTCCTCCACGGGGATCGCGCTCAACTTTCGAAATAATGGTCCATTTCAAATCTTTGATCTGGTGGTTCAATCTTGTCCAGTGGTTGACCCGCTGTCTCAACCTTGTTTTTTATCCTCGACTTGTGTTGGGAGATTCTCTTGATTGGTTTTCCCAATGTAAAGGAGTCCACACGGACAAAGAATGCCGTAAATAACATACTTAGATTTACAGTTACTAAATGCATCGTGTTTCCACGAAATGCCTTTGTGTTGGAACAGCGCTCCCTCCATCGTGGAGTCACAGCACAGACATGTACCACATTTGTGGTGTCCAATGATGGGAGTTAAACCCATCATTTGTCGTAGTGATGGTGGTACTTCTTTTACAGTTGTAGCTCTCACTACTTATTTAGCAATTCTATTCTCCTTTTTAAATGCAAATAGGGGAGTCTGTTTTAGGCTTTCGTCTAAGTGTTTTACCAGATGCCAATTCTGTCCAATGATTTTCTTTAATTGATTGGCATTTGGACAGTAAGTGGTCACACACACCTGGCGATTTAGCTGGGGCTTATTCCGTCGTTCGAGGAGAGTTTCTCTCGGTGTCCATCTTGCTCGTTTCATGGAGTTCCGCACCAATTTTCTCGGGTACCCACGGTCACATAATTTGGAAACTAGCTTGGTGGCATGTAGCTTGTAATCTTCATTGGATGTGCAATTTCTCCGGACACGAAGAAATTGACCATAAGGCAAATTTTCTTTAAGGCTTCTCGGGTGGTTACTTGAGAACAAGAGGGCCTTATTTCGGTCAGTTGGTTTTATAAATAGAGATGTAGCTAATTTGCCCACGGATGGGAAGACTTCAACATCCAAGAATGGAATTATTTTTTCAGAGAGGGACATACTGAACTTAATGTCCGGTGTTCTTGCATTAAGCCAGTCATAAAATATTCTGAGATTATCTTCTCCTCCTGTCCAGACCATGAAAACGTCATCTATGAAACGCAGCCACGTTCCAATGTGCCGTTTGAATGGATTGTAAAACGGCCACTGCTTCGTCCTGGGGTATTTGGGTGTATAGAGAGGTGACATCTAGTGTAACCAATATGTCCCTCCCTGGATTGAATTCCACCAGTTCCAGTTTATTAATGAAATCTGTCGTATCTTGTAGATACGAGGATACTTGGACCATGAACTGTTTTAGAAAACAATCAACGTATTTGGCGATTGGTTCAAGTAGGGAGTCACATCCTGCCGATGGGCCTCCCTGGGGGCTTTTTAGGCCCTAAAGAATTGGAATTCCTTCAAAATAAACATCCTAAGGTACCTTTGTTTTACATTTTACCAAAGGTCCATAAAGATCAAGACAAGCCCCCAGGGAGGCCCATCGTGGCAGGATGTGACTCCCTACTTGAACCAATCGCCAAATACGTTTTCTAAAACAGTTCATGGTCCAAGTATCCTCGTATCTACAAGATACAACAGATTTCATTAATAAACTGGAACTGGTGGAATTCAATCCAGGGAGGGACATATTGGTTACACTAGATGTCACCTCTCTATACACCCAAATACCCCAGGACGAAGCAGTGGCCGTTTTGACCCACTTCCTGGAGCTGAGAGCTAGACCAGTGCGAGTACCGACCAAATTTTTGGTCGATTTAGCATCCTTCGCTTTGAGAAAGAACTACTTCTGTTTTGGGAAAGACTTCTACTACCAAGTTAAAGGAGTCGCTATGGGGTGCCCATTCGCCCCTGAACTGGCAGTATTGTTCATGTCATTATATGAAGATACGTATGTCCACAATAACAATCCATTCAATCGGCACATTGGAACGTGGCTGCCTTTCATAGATGACGTTTTCATGGTCTGGACAGGAGGAGAAGATAATCTCAGATTATTTTATGACTGGCTTAATGCAAGAACACCGGACATTAAGTTCAGTATGTCCCTCTCTGAAAAAATAATTCCATTCTTGGATGTTGAAGTCTTCCCATCCGAGGGCAAATTAGCTACATCTCTATTTATAAAACCAACTGACCGAAATAAGGCCCTCTTGTTCTCAAGTAACCACCCGAGAAGCCTTAAAGAAAATTTGCCTTATGGTCAATTTCTTCGTGTCCGGAGAAATTGCACATCCAATGAAGATTACAAGCTACATGCCACCAAACTAGTTTCCAAATTATGTGACCGTGGGTACCCGAGACAATTGGTGCGGAACTCCATGAAACGAGCAAGATGGACACCGAGAGAAACTCTCCTCGAACGACGGAATAAGCCCCAGCTAAATCGCCAGGTGTGTGTGACCACTTACTGTCCAAATGCCAATCAATTAAAGAAAATCATTGGACAGAATTGGCATCTGGTAAAACACTTAGACGAAAGCCTAAAACAGACTCCCCTATTTGCATTTAAAAAGGAGAATAGCATTGCTAAATATGTAGTGAGAGCTACAACTGTAAAAGAAGTACCACCGTCACTACGACAAATGATGGGTTTAACTCCCATCATTGGACACCACAAATGTGGTACATGTCTGTGCTGTGACTCCACGATGGAGGGAGCGCTGTTCCAACACAAAGGCATTTCGTGGAAACACGATACATTTAGTAACTGTAAATCTAAGTATGTTATTTACGGCATTCTTTGTCCGTGTGGACTCCTTTACATTGGGAAAACCAATCAAGAGATCCGCCAGAGAATCTCCCAACACAAGTCGAGGATAAAAAACAAGGTTGAGACAGCTCCGTTGGTCAACCACTGGACAAGATTGAATCACCAGATCAAAGATTTGAAATGGACCATTATTTCGAAAGTTGAGCGCGATCCCCGTGGAGGAGATTGGGATTCCAAGCTATCCAAAAGGGAGGCACTCCTTATTGTGAAATTTGATACGGCCGTCACTGGTCTTAACGAACTGTCTGAAATTTACAAACTGTAACTCCTCATTTTTCTCCACTGTTCGTAAGGACCTGTTTTCCTTTGCTACACTCATGCCCTAATATGTGTGCAACATTTCCCTTGAAGTGAGAGATTGAGATTACAGATTTCATTCACCCGGGCTGTGCCACTTAGCATTGAGGTATATGCCCATGCCGTACAGGGCTTTCATGCTGACACTTTCCCCAGCCCCAGGGCGGTCCTCGAAGGCATCCGGATGGTTAAAAACAGGATGTTTTCCCCTACCGGCAGCATTCCTCCGCTGCGCACGTGCGAGAGATTAGTGTTCCCCGCACGACTACGTTGAGAGGCTCGATCATCCCCCGGTAAGTTGTCCTGTATAGCGTTACTGTTTTCCAGCACTCATGCTGAGCTGGAATCGCCGTGTTATGACCTCCATTCTTTTTGGATTTCAGCCTCTGAAACTAAGAGCGCCTTCATTTCCTCATGTCGCCCTTTACCACCATGAACGATTGATGATTTGGTTTGTTGCGTGCACTGCCACTGCGCATGCCCGAAGAGTTAGTGTATTCCAAGACGCCAACCGGGTAACCAAGTGATTCCTTTGGTCCCCGGTAAGTTTTCTGAGTCTGCCTCTCTCCCCCCCTTTTTTATAAAATGAACGAGATAGTCTGCTCCTCGGACACTAATATAAACACTCGATGTCCACCCTTTCTCTCCAGTAAATCCAAGGCCGCCTTTAGACCCCATCATTACTCTTCAAACTTGGACACGGTCTCCAGGATCCACTGGTATGCTCCCGGCGACACCTTTAATCGTGTTCACACAAAAAATGCTCTCCCCGTTTTGTGCAGTAAATGTCATGTTCCCCTTCCTCTTTTTTTCCCCTTTCTTGCCTTCCATTAAAAATTGTTCGTGCTAGCATCATTGACGTAGCACTATCACGGATTGGTAAAACTATGCCTCTTCTCGTTGTTAACACTGTTTTAGCACACACTTATGTCCTTTTTTGCACACTACTATTGTTCTTTTCTGACACTCCTCTATCCTAACTTTACAGGAGTTTCTTACACTGCTCCAGGTTCCTTGCTGAATTAAAGAGGGTAAGCTGTGCCTGTGTTGTTGGTGGCTCTCAGCTCGAGTGTGCTGGCGTTTTTAAACAGCTCTACCTGCATCTGTTATGTCTTCTGTTTTTCAGAATTCCTTTGGCCCTGAGGAGAATCCCCCCACGAATTGCTGGGATTCGAAACGTGCAGGCCTTTGTCATTTGGTCTGCTCTTGTGAATCAAGTGTGGACTTACACCACATTTGAATGTATTTCAAGTACACAACCTTTATGAAATGTTTTTGAGAATCTGTATTGTTATTAATGATTCGGAGTGTACTGTATTTCGTAATTAGTTTTGTACAAATTCATTTAGACCAAGAGAGCGGTCCTCTCCTTTGATCCCCTTTCCTTTTTTGCTCATTTTCAACTCTGGTACATTAGCCAATCCAGACTGTATGTAGTTTCTTGTATGAATGTATGTACGTGAGGTGTATGACTGTGATATGTCTGACTGAATGTTGATTTGTTTGTAATTCTACAGTGCGGTGTCCAATCAGTTTTTTATATGTTGATAACATTTTGATTGAAATGACCTAATTGTTATATTTTGTACTTCATCTTGAATAAATAGCTATTAATTAGCCTACCCCAGTTTAGAATAGTTTTTCTTCTCTGGCTGTCATTTGATGTCTTCAGACCTAAATATCAGTTTTGGCATACTTTTTTGCTATGTTGTTACAATATTTTTGTAGCACTACATCTAAAACTCTATATTATAATACTAGAACTGTTGAAAGCTTAGATAAACACTGAGGTGAGCACGTATTTGTTACTGCCTTCTCCTTGGCGAGACTACCCATGAGGTAACTTCCTTGTGCTAATGTACATTCTTGGTACGTTATGTTGTACACATTTGTAGGGCAAGCATATCACATGTAAGGGTATCCTCGTCCCTGAGGAAGAGACGATCTGGGTTGTCTGAAGTGGATTATTGGAAGATCAATGTTCTCAGTTTCTTGAGGAATTCGAGGTTAGGTCTGGTGGTGTGATGTGGTAAGGGAGCTCGTTCCAGGATCTGAGGGTGACGTAGGAAAAAGCCAGACCCCAGCATTGGCTCACTGTATGCCGGGGATGTGGGTGAGGGGTAGGCTAGCCGAGCGGAGGTGTCTGGTCAGGGTGTGAGAAAGGATGCGGTTGTTGAGATAGGCTGGACCTTGGTTGTGTGGCGCTTTATAGGTGTGTGTCAGGAGTTTGAAAAGCGCATTTGCGGATTGGGAGCTAGCATAGGTCTCTGAGGTATTCGCCTATTTGAATGCGGTGGGATAAGTTGAGTTTAAGTCTGGACGGCTGCGTTCTGTACTACTTGGAGTCTTTTGGCGAGTTGAGCTGTGATGCCTGCGTGGAGGGTGTTGACAAGGGCATATGTGACAAATCTGTTGGTGTCCTGAGTGACCCATTTGAAGATTTTTTTTAGCATTTTGGGGGTGTCGAAAGAGGCAGATGCGACTTTGTTGACCTGGTTGGACATCAAGATTCTGCTGCCCATCACAAAGGCCAAGTTTCTAGCAGCGCGGGAGGTGTGGGGAGTTGGTCCTAGTTTGAGGGTCACCCGTCTTGGGGCCACGGAGCAGTATCTGAATACAACCACTTCAGCTTTGTCGTTGAGTTTAAGGCAGTTCCTACTCATCTAGTCTGCTACAAAGGACATTCATCTGACGAAGTGTGCTTGGTGGTGGGAGTATCTTCTAAAAGGGAGAAGATGAGCTGGGTGTCTTCTGTATAGGAGATGAAGCTGAATCCATAGGAGCAAACAATGCTGGTGATGGGAGCCATATAGACATTGAACATGGTGAGGCTCAAGGAAGAACCTTTAGGGATGCTGAAAATCAGATTGATGGCGTTGGACGGGTAAGGGTCAACAGTGACAGACTGGGTGCATCCCAAGAGAAAGGAGCTGATCCATCATGGTGCTGGACTACGGATTCTGGCCTTGTGGAGTAGTTGGATGAAGATGGGGTGGGAGATGGTGTCAAATGCTGCAGAGAGGTCTAGTAGAATGTGTCACTTTTGTCCATGCTGAGGCGAATGTCATCAGTAGATTCTATGAGTAGCATCTGTTTGCTGTGGTTGGGGCTGAAGCCAGATTGGCAAGGGTCTAGGAAGTGGTGTGCGTTGAGGTAGTTGGCCTGGTGGACGTGGTGGCCATTAATTAGCTTCTCTAGGACTTTGGTTGAGTAAAGGAGGAGGGAGATGGGCCTGTAGCTAGCCAGAGTCATGGGTACGAGGACCTCTTGAGAGGATGGAACGCATGGTGTAAGCAGCTTCCATGGTGATGATTTGCCAAAGGATAGAGTGGCTTCCAGGGTATTGCTGTCCTTGGAGTGCAGGACATATAGAGAGGACGGGCCCAATTGGGGGGAGAAGTTGATTTACATGGTTTAGATTTTTTCTGACAAGTAATCTGTTGGTTGATTGCAACGTTCCTGGGTGGGGGTTAAGGTACATTCTACTGACAAAGGAATGTGAATTCTTTCACATTGATGAAGATTTCTTTGGTGGAGTTGCAGCTGTTATGTATCCATTTGATGAGCACTAGGTATTTGGTTATATGATGGCACTGATGGCAGAGCCTGAGGGCTGATTGTAGGAGTCTTTGTCAGTGTTGTGTGGAAGTGGCGCCATGCTCATTTTAGCTACTTGCAGTGACGCTTCGTGAGTGGAAGGTCCTCAGTGTACCAGTTGACCTGGGAATTGGAACAAGATGTGGTACGGTTCTCAAAGAAGGCAGGGAGTCCACGTAGGACGTGATCCACATGTTGAGGTATGCAATGGCGCATGTTGGGTTTGTGTGTTGGGTTTGTGTGATGCAGGGTATCAAAACCTGAGCTTGGAGAGCCATATGTTCTTGAGAATTTTGTTCCAGTGGCATCAAGCTTTCTGGGTGTAGGTGGTTCTGGGCTGTTACATGCTGAAGCAAATGAGGGGCTGGTCCTTACTGTTTATTTATTTATTTATTTTTATTTATTTAGGAGATTTATAAAGCGCACTATCACCTTACAGGCATCCTGGCGCTGAGGCTCCACAGAAGTGGCAAACAGAGGGAAGTGGCAGAAGTGCCATCAGTTTAAACCTTGGGAAACAACCAGGTTTTAACATGTTTCCTAAAGGGGAGAAGTTCCTCAGTTAGACGAATCTCCAAGGGCAGACTGTTCCAGAGTTTAGCAGCAGCAACTCCAAAGGATCTACTCCCTGCCCTGGCTTTCTTAAATCTGGGTACTCTCACCAGACGCGCAGTTGCTGAGCGGAGTGCTCTGGTTGGGGTGTACCAGACAAATTTAGCTTGCAGTGAACTAGGACCAAGCCCATGAAGGGCTTTAAAAACAAGGCAGAGGGATTTGAAAAATACTCTCTGCCTAAGAGGGAGCCAATGGAGTTCAGCCAGCGCCGCTGAGGCAGAAGATCTTCTAGGCCAGCCAAGGACCAGCTTGGCAGCGGCGGACCGAATTCTTTGAAGTCTGTCTATCAGCAGACTCGGAGACTCAAGCAGTAGGGCGTTACAGTAATCGAGTCTACTCAAGATAGTACACCTGACCACTAAAGCCCGGGCCTGCGAGGGAAGTAGCGGTAAGATCTTTCGAAGGGACCTGATAAGGGCAAAGCAGCAGGACACCGTTTTCGCTACCTGAGCTTCCATGCTCAACTTGCTGTCCAACATGACCAGGGGCGTAACACAGGCCCCCGCAGCCCACGTGGTGCGGGGGGGGGCCCTAGCTCCAAGGGGCCCCCTCGGCACTGAACTCTAGCCGGAAGAGCTCCTGATTGAGCCCGGAGGGGGCCCCCCCTAAGTACCGTGCTGGGAGGCCCCCTCACTTTTCCTTACGCCAGTGAACATGACCCCCAAATTACGAACAGTAGTAACCGGTTGAACTTTTATAGATGTTTCTGGAGGCCAGAAGTTATCCGGAAAAGGGCGAGGAATCCGATTTCCAGCACAGAAAAGCCCCTCAGTCTTGCTAACGTTAAACTGCAAGGAGTTATTATGTAACCAGCCGGCAGTGTCCCGCAGACAGTCATGAAATGTCTCCAGCGGGATCGACTCCTCACCCTCCCAAGACAGAATAAGTTGGGTGTCATCTGCGTAGTTGATTGCATTGATCTTATAAGACTTTATCAATGTAATCAGGGGTTTCAGGTAAAGGTTAAACAAGATCGGACTAACTGCCGAACCCTGAGGAACCCCTTGTGACACCGGAGAGAATGCAGATTGAAAAGGGGGAAGGGACACCGCCTGCTTTCTATCTTGCAAAAAGGAGCGGAACCATCGCAAGGCACCGCCACACACCCTGGCCTCACTCAGTCTTCTCAGGAGGATCTCATGATTTACCGTGTAAAATGCGGCCGACAGGTCAAGCAGAAATCAAAGCTGCTGCTTGACCTCTGTCTGCACGCCTTCGAAGATCATCCATGGCAGTAAGCAGCGCCGTTTCCGTCCCGTGGGCCGGACGAAAGCCAAATTGTATTTCTTCCAGAAATTGGTGCTGCTCCAGATGATTGGAAAGGAGGGAGCTCACCCAACGTTCAACACTTTTTGCAGGGAACGGTAGCAAGGAGATTGGTCTATAGTTCTTTAAACATTCCGGCTCCAGAGATGGTTTTTCCAAAAGCAGGGATACCAAGGCCTGTTTCCAGTATGCAGGAACTATACCACTAGCCAGAGATTGATTACAAATCCTGCAGAGGGTAGGAAATAGTTCCTACTGGTGAGAGAGATGGTTGTTCTACCTTGATATTGAAGAAGTTGGTAAAGATGGGGTGACAAGCTGTCCTTCCAAAATAATTCTAGGGTTTCTAACCATTATTGACCCATGCGTGACCTACGCTTTTCAATAATTTGTACATGTCTAGAGTTCAAGACTGCTTTACAACCGAGGCAATGTACTAAATAGTTTGTCCACTAATCCAAGGGGCCTCAATACATTATAATTGGTAGGCAGCATGTTCATGAAGGAGATTAGGCAGAAAATTGTACTAAGCAGCTAGTATAAAAATGTCAACCCTTACACGCTGCTTATCAAAGATAAATGGAGATCTTTTTATATATCTGATTATTGCATTTTATACCAATTAAATGAATTATAACTAAAGAGAAACTTTCGGCAGAAGAAAAGTAGCATATACACCGCAGTCAATGAGGAATCCCCCAGTGAGAAATGGATCACAACATCAACAATACTAATACAAGAGTAATAAGTGACTTAACAGATTAGTGCCAATCAGGAGTCTTCATGGCCCCTTATTTGTGTGTGTTTTTGAGCATATCCTCTACATTTATATATCTCTTTTTCTGATCTCTCACAGTAGTCCATACTTCTGGACCAAACCACCAATTGGAGGGGGAGGCTGCACGTCCCTCCAGTACAGAGCAAAGTCTCATTCAGCACCAGGAAGGTAATGCCCGCCAATGTTCTCTGCCCACGTGAGTCCATCCATTCCCCCATTATTCCCAACAATGCCTCTCTTGGGTTTAGTGTTGTGGGTTTATGGGGAATGCGGCCCAAGGTGTAGTGTTTGTTCGGCCAATACTGAGTGATAATGGGGCAGGGCAAAAGTATTTCATAAAAGGATCATCCTGGGTCATTACATCATCGACATGCAGATGATTTAGTTTCCCCCATTTTCCAGAGCCTGTTTGAGCTTTAGTATGTCCACTGCATCCACTGCCCTCTTACGATGTACACCCAGGGCTTTAAGTGGGATGAAAAAAACGGGGGGTCTCCCATCTGGCGTGGCCGAAGTCATTATGGGCTTAAAACACTTAAGCTAAAAATCTGTACTTCGCATTGTGTGCTGTCCTGTTTGCATTTTGCTGCTTCTGTCCATTCATCCACATATATAATACAACAAGTAACATTACACCTACAACAACCCAGGGCTACTGGCTTTGTCAGTAGTTGTAAATTGCCTAAGTAAGCAACAACTATGACTTTGTTGTATATAATATTGAAAATGCTTCCATTCTTGTGGGCGAGCATGAGGCTAGACCTGCTGACTTTCGAGCTAAGAAAGCTAGTTCGAGTCTCACCTCGGCTCAACATCCTGTGATTCAAAACATAAATATGTATTTGTGTAATGTAACTGGTGCTTAAGTTTGCGCCCTAAAAAAACTTAAAAATCTCTTTGAAGTAACTTCAAAAGCAGTGACGGATGGTACTATTGCAGAGTTAAGCCACCCTACAGGTAACAATGAAGAGCCCGATAGGGTCCCGTCTTGGCACCTGCAGGACCCGGCCCACTTAAAACCCTGTGCGCACCAAATCCTCAGCTCTGGTTGCTGTGTGCGTCCTCAGGGGTGCTGTCTCAGGCAACGGGTGGGTTTTTGCCTGAGCAGCGCCGTTTTAATGGCAGCGAGGAGGTAGCGGGTCCGAAGGCCGCACTGAACGGCTCCTCCAGCTGGTATCAGTCAGCTGTGCTTCAGGGCCAGCAGGGCCCCTCCATGGGCGTCCGCAGGGGGAGGGGGGCAAGAGGGGGTCCGTCCCCCGCCCCCACCCCCCCCCCCCCCCCTGGATCGCCGGTGCGGGCCCAGAGACAATGTGGTATTATCACTCAGGCAGCGCACGTTGCTATAGCGGACGCCCATGTGCTCTGAGCAGGGAGGCAGCCACCCACCTCCCTCCACCTGGGCCGAACACCACCCCGAGCTCCATCACCCTCGTCTCCCAAGGGTCATCGTATCCTCTGAGTCACCAGCGCTCCACCTCACTTTCATTCCAACTTTATCTTTACTTTAAATTAAAGACTTATTTTTGCCTACATAAAAACACTACTAAACATAACGTTAGTGAAACATTTATAATACACACACATAAAACATTCAACATACATAGTACTTTCTATCAACGTCGAAAGCTCCCTGCTGCTAGAATACCAATATGCATTTTAATGTATCCTTTATCAGCATTGATCCATGTACGTGTCACAACTTTATAGTGAGTAGGCCGGGCCGCCAGTTTCTCAGCTTTTCCCTGCTTAGATTGTTAAGGGCGTAGTGCGAACATGGAAACTTCCAGAACCAATTAGCAACGAGTGGCGAGTGTGAGGCTGTGAGCTAAACTTTGGAATTTAATTTAATTTTGATATTCTAATGGAGCCGGCTAAGACCAGTAAGGTCTGAGATATGGTGGTCAAACTTTCAGCTGCCTGTCAGAAGTTAAAAGTGCTTGAGCAGTACCGCTCTTTTTTAACCAGTTGTTTTTTATCAAACACCATACTACACATGCAGACAAATATAAAAGTTATTTTTAAAAATCCTGTTTGTTCAAGTGGGGCCTGCTTCAGCTTTCATACTCTCCTTCTAATAGTTTCTGAACGGGCCCCATCGTTAGGTCCGGCTATAATCTGTTGCAATATTTCATGTTTTGCCGCCTTTTCACTGCAAGTGGTTGAGTGTCTCAGCCCTTCTTTAACTTTTGGGGCTGAACCCTTCATTTATATTTTACCTGGCCTACACTACACTCATAATATTAGCTGTACAGCACATCCACCACATTCCCTAACGTTTCGCTCTATTCTGTGTGTGCTTTGGGGGTTATTTCAGAGAAGCTCCTCTTCTGGGAGTTGCAGCTAAAGCCACTTGTGTTGGCTACGTCTCTGGGAGTACTGTGCTGGTATGAAGTACTCCATTTTTATCTTACCTTTTTGGCGGGGGTCGATAATAATGTTGTTTGGAAGAAATAAGTTATGGTGTGAGGATCACCCTTTATGTGGGTCTTTGTTTGCGTGAACTGCAGAGCTTTGGTGACGTTGTGGTGGTTGGGCACTGTCTGCAAATATACATTTTTCGGGGCAGTGTCAGTCATACGTATAGTCTGACCAGATGACTCTCACCAGGGCACAGCTTTTCCAGTTTTGATTTGCCATACCAGTGCATTCTGGGAGCTGCAGTATAGGTTAATTATAGTTCAACCAATTGGTCGAACACACTAGCTAATAATGTAAAACCAAAGCCTAGGTCGGAAAAGTCATTCTCCCCATAATTTGCAGGCATCTTGTTGCCTTACATATATAGCACCAAAGGGCAGTGTCTCAAAAAAGGAAGAACTCTTCCTTGGTGTATTTGAGAGATGCAGTTCTTTTGAAGAAGTGTCTGCAAAGCGCTATGCTTATGTTGGGACCTGTGTGAGGTGTCACTATTTTGAACTAAATGTAACCTGCAGCTCCATAGGGGCATTGTCAGTGTGAAGTGCAGCTCTTTAGGCACTACGTATGTGTGTGTATGCAATGGTGTCAACATGAGGTGTGCATATTTGAAGCCACTTCTCTTGCGCTAGCACCTGGATAAGTATCTCTTTGGGATCAAACTAATTGGCTTGTCATTGAAGGACGAAAAGGAGCAATGAAATCATCACAGACAAAGTTTAAAGTTGAATAAAGTTTGTGTTATTATTGAGTCAAGAAAAACCAAAAAATAATTCCCCACCCCTTTAGTTTTTAAATTAATAGAACGGTCAACAAAAACCGAATACATCATACCATTACCATCTACTATGCAATAACCTAGCCTGTATGTGACTCTCAGCTATCTCTCTCACCAGTCCACTTTACTTAGTTATTTTGGTCTAGACCCTGTCCAATTTGAATTGGCATATTGGTCTCCTCTTAGGCCTACCAGACACCTTCTTCACACTATTCTTTTAGTTCTTTCTCAAACTTACCGGTATCAGGCCAGCACTGCCATATCTCAGTGATTACAGGTATTATGTCTAACCTGGACCCTCTAGACAAATTAAGAGGTAGAATGTTCACTTGACTGGCTACCCCACCCCCTTTTTGTTAAAACTAGAAGCAACTGTATTCGTCCATCTCCACCTTTTGGTCTTCCCTCATCAATCCCCAGCATCTGTGTCCTTGCTTTAGCAACACCATAAAGAGCTGGGGCTACCTCATAACCCCCCCTCCCCACTCCATCTACAGTACATTTTACTCTCACCACATCACCTTTTTATTAAGTGACCTCAAAACACGGATTCTTTCCTAGAATGGGCAAGGCCCCTGAACAACGTGAAATACGGCCTCAAGCTCGTCCTCCATTTTCTTGTCCCCCTACTCCTATCTGAATGTAACTCTCAAATCTCTCAGATCTCCATCTCACCAAACCCATGAACTCCATTCTGTCCATCCTTATAGTTTGTCTTTTGGTCTCTGCCTCTATTCTAAAGAGGTGAGCATTGGAGGACATGTAGCCCTGCCACTTTCATGTTCAATGACTTGCAGAGTACACCTACAACCTACCTATTTATCAGTCCTCTGCTTTCCTTGTTTCATTTTTCCTACACCTGGCCTTTACTTCTGCACTGAGATCTCCCTCTCTTGCTTTTCCACTGACTCTAAAGAGGAGATAGGCATTCTTCTGTCCATGTTGAACCCTGGCATTCCCAATGACTTGTACTATGTGAGAATATTACAAGGAACATCTACTGTCAGTGTCTAGGAAATTGCCAATATTATCAATGCATTGTTCACAGCTGGACTTGTCCCAAAGTTTGGAAATCCAGTGTTGTTAGCCCGCTGACTTCAAAAGATAGTTTGGATGTTCCAAATGTTTATGACTCTGATCTCATGGTGCTGTTACCCACTTTGTAAATAAAGACAAAGCAAATAATGTCTGAACAACTTACCGACCACCTTGAAGAATTCATTGCTCTGGACACTCCTCTGTGAGTTTCTGTCCAAGTAGATAGATGGAATCAGTCATGGCTTTCGTACTTAATGAGTTGCTTCATTAATATTGTTTGATACGATGTGTCTTAGCGAGGCTGATCCTACTAGCTCTTGAACTTGACACAATCAATCAATCAATCAATCACGGCATTTGTAGAGCGCGCTACTCACCCGGGAGGGTCTCAAGGCCCTGGGGGAGAGGGGTATGCTACTGCTCGAACAGCCAGGTCTTGAGTTGCTTCCTGAAGGAGAGATGGTCTTGGGTTCGCCGAAGGTGGGTGGGGAGGGAGTTCCAAGTCTTGGCGGCCAGGTAGGAGAAGGATCTTCCTCCGGCGGTGGCTCTGCGGATGCGTGGTACGGTGGCGAGGGCGTGGCTGGTTGATCATAGCTGGCGGGTGGGCGTGTAGAAGGTCATGCGGTCGTTGAGGTACTTGGGGCCCAGGTCGTGGAGAGCCTTGTGTGTGTGGGTGAGGAGTCTGAACGTGATTCTCTTGCTGATGGGGAGCCAGTGCAGGTCTCTCAGGTGTCCGGTGATGTGGCTGCGTCGAGGAATGTCCAGGATGAGTCGCCCACTGTATCATCATTGAAAGGTTTGCTGATGTGGATCTCTCTAGAACCACAACAACCTGATTTAGTTGTTTTTTTGTTTATTTACAGCCATTTTTAGTTTTTCCCTCTATTTCATTGTAGTTGCCAGGTCATCTGCTGTGGCGCCTCACAAGATTTCTTTCTTCCCCCTATGGGTTTCTTTGATTATTTAAGCTCTTTGTCTTATTAGATTTTTTTTAATGTATTTAATACTTGTGCTCAATCATGTCGGAGGATGGTGATGAAGTTAAAATGTTGCCTCCCCGGAAACATTTCTGCGGAAGCCCATAGGCCCATCCTCAGGGTCAGCAGTGTCGGTCCTCTGTGGCTCCGGCAGGGTCACCGGGTTCCAGGGCATAGGTCATCTCCGTGAAGGGTACTCTCTCTCCCTGTGGCACCGGCTCTATCTCTCCTTTCTCCACATCTGCTACACTCAATAGGCACTGCGCTTGATCCCAAGTTCTGAGGATGTGAGAACTCAGAGTGATGCGGAAGCGTGCCTCCACCTTGTCAGCCCTTGATTTATGCGGCCGTCGCTCGCCTAGCTCAGGGGCGGTTAATGTTTAATCAGACCCTGAAGTACCCCGGCCTCACCGCCATCTTGGAACCGATCTCTATTTTGGGCCTGGGAAATTCCGCAGCTTCCCTCTGGTGTGCGGGCTCCTCACTAGAATCAACACCAAAAATCGGTTCACCCACCGTTAGACAAAGCAGATCGTGGTGCTTGAACCATGAGTGCTGTATCCATGTAGGTGGTATAATGCATGATCTTAGGTACTGGGCACAGAGCATTAGCAGACTGCGTCCACCATCTTGCAGTGTCGCCCACGCGCCCAATAACTGGAGATTTTATGCTGAATAACATATTTATGTTCTTACATTTCTAAAGATTCTTCCAAATATGGATGCTGACTGGGCGGGTTTGCTTTCTCCCCACAGCTTTCTCTCTCTTTTTTGTGACAAGTTCAGGACCCGTGGTTACATCCAAGACAGACTGTGCATATGTGAGCATGTGCAGAATGCCATAGAAGTGAGCTTTCCAATTTACCCGAGTCTTTGCTTTGTGCAGTACACAGGCTGATTGACACAATGACTAGTAGAACCAGGGCTTTAAGTGGGATGAAAAAACTGGGGAGGGGGTCTCTCAAGGGGTGTGGACAATGTAATTGAGGGTGTGGCTTAAAACGAATAAGCAAAAAATCTGTGCTTAGCGTAGTGTGCCACCCAACTTGTATTTTGCTGTTTCTGTCATTGAATACAGATATATGATACAAGTAACTTCATACCTACAACAAGTCAGCACTATTGGCTTTGTCAATGGTTGTTAGTTGCCTAAGATAAATAAGCAGCAACTATGCCTTGTACATAATATTGTAAAAGCTTCCACTTAAATCCCTGGTGACACCACAACAATGTTGCTGCTCCTGAGTTTCAAAAAGAAGTGGCAATTTGCAGTGTGCGCAATTCAATAGGGCCCCCTCACTCGCAAAAGTGATGGAGTCTTGTGTTTTAAAAAGCAGGCACATGGGAGATGTAAGAAGCAAGGATTTCCCTTCCCCTGCAACGCTAACTTGGCATGACGTCATGCCCTAACTTCTCCACTAGTGAGAAGTGAGCAGTGTGAGCAGCGCACATCGATGTGCCTGCTGTCACTGCAGTCCGGAAAACAACAGACCGATTCTACCAGGGCACAAAACAGAGCCCGATAGAGACCTGTTTCGAGGCCCCCGTAAAAAAACTGCCAGTGCTCAGACCCTGTGAGAGCCGGCCCACTTAAAGCCCTGGGTAGAACCCCATTGTCTACTGCAAGGCACTGAGGTATGCGAATGGTGTCCCACAGCAAGGGCCCTCTATTGAGTTCAAAAACCAATAATTGTGCCTGCAAACCTGGGAGTATCCTAACAAATGAGAGCTTTTAAAGGTTTGCAATCTACCACTGGGGCTCACAAACTCTCCTAAAAACTAAAATAAGCTAAAAAAATAAAAAAATGAAGAGTGGGGGTTTGCCCCGGTCTCTCTGTGCATGGCAGAATTTCATTTGCTGCGGTGGCCAGGCCATGCACCCAAGCTTCGACTGTTGGCAGAGGTGGTGGCCAAGCCAGGTAGACAACTCCCACTGGGCGTGGCTAAAGGTTGGGCAGAAAGTCCAACTGCCGCGGGCAGCCACCTGCTCCAGGTTGCCACAGAGCACGGGTTGGGTGCAGAGCCTTGAAAACTATTCCTCAGCCACCAAATGCAAAGCTTATGACCTTACAAAACAAAGCAATAAGAGCACATACAAGCACAATGTCACTGCATAAAAAAACGCATAATCAAATACATAAAACATATATAATCACAATTGTCCCATATGTAGTGTTAATGCTGATCTGAGAAGTAATATGAATAATTATTTCTATCATTTGTAATAGTATTTATTACATCAAAGGGGAAGTAACCTTGATTTTTTAGGCCGAGCATTCGAGACCTCTTGTATATACTTTAGTATATACTTATTATATACTTGTATGTGTATGTACTTTGTGAGTTTTGTGAGGGACTTTTTTTCTGTTCAACTGCCTCTATTTACCTGTCTTGACAGAAAACGAGCAGCAGAGGTCAGTAAAATGCCAGAATTGCTTTCTGCTGATGGACTTTCTCTTTTTTTATTTCTCTGGCAACTGCCTCTATTTAACTTTCTTGATATAAAACTACCAGCCAACGTCAGTAAAATACTAGAATCACTTTAACTTTCTCTAGATTCCAATCCATAGAAATTGTCTTCCACAAGCACCCGTAGACAATAAAACAAATTCAAATCTTTTATTTCCAGTGATATGACCACCAAAGGCCCTGATTTTATATTAAAAACAGAGCTTTGGACTATACCATTTCCCGCTGAAAGGCAATATTTCTCTCCATGTGTTCCTGGCGTGTCAAGCAGTTTGGTGCTTACTTTCCCTCCATGACAGTTGATGTTTCAGCACCCAGGCTAATGTGCTGCATAGCTAAATACATATAAGGTGCCAAAGGCGAGACTGATTGCATTGCAAATGCTTGTTTTCTGTTCGAGTGATTGTGTGAAAGAGTGTTTTACAATGAGGAACCCACTTGTTTTGTTTCTGTGAATAATCTTTAGTTGTGTTTCGGCTGTCTAAATTATTATGCTCTTTAAGGCAGAAACATGTATGTGTTCTGTTTTCCAATGGGCGGTTTTAATTTGGTGCCTTCAATTGTTCATTGCTCCAAGAAGCACTGAGACAAAGGTGCCCTGTCCCTTTGCCATGCTCTGCTTTAGCTTTAACACTTGAACAGCTGCAAATACAAGAACTGCCCAATAAATAGACAGATACAAATTCCAGCACCTGAACTTCCGGGAAAACAGATCAGTTTCCAACATCCTGTTCTAAAGAGCCAGTGAAGGAAGTAATTATGTTTGAAACATTACCTGCGGCATCCAAGACACTTGTCAACAACATAGGATGACTACTAAATACCGGGAATTGCCGTCAGAAATTCCGTATTTAATGGCAATTAAACCAAGCCCTACTAAAAGCCCCCATAAAGCATTGCGCGTGAGGTCGTGGCTGCAAACTTTGCGTGGTCTACTTTGAAAAAATGTGTCGTGCTTCTTTCAAATGTCGAAGGTCAGATTATTTTACATCCGAGGGCGTGACACCAATAGTTTGTCATTGAAAGGGAGCTAGGGACAGACTGCGTTCTAAATTTAACGAGAGCATAAGGCATCCACGGAAATGTATTTAGGAGGCGAAGCTCAGACACGGCAGGACGAGAAGGCGCAGAATATATAAGGGACCCGCCTCAGCTGGTGGTTGGTGTAAAGATGACCCCTGGCCTGGCCCACACACAGCCAGCATGCCTCTGAGTAGACAGTCGTGCGAGGAGGTTTTGGGGTATCAGCAATTAGGTTTCAAAACATGTAATCAGCCTGCTTCCATTCAGCATGTGTTAAATGTAAATCATCTAGTATTGTTTCTGGGAGTGTCAGCGCCCAAACCTACACAAAACCCTTTTTACCTGGTCGTGCTGATCTGGGATTGGGAGGGTGTAGTCCCTCTATGGACTTTGGGGTTCCCCGATGGACCGTCTCTCCTGTAAGGTTAGTGTCTAGTCTCAAACATGTAATCTAATTATTTAAGAACCATAGACAGAAAAGGTCTTAAATTTAAGTTAAAATAAAAGGGACAGAGATTTGCCTTCTAAGTATGGGGTAAGGGACTCCTCTTAATATCATAAAAAGTTACACATTTATAGGAGTTTAAACAAAAGGTTTATACATTTACTACATTAGTACAAAGTTCTCAGGCTCATAACCAAAGGGAATCAAGCAAAGAAAAGCATTTGCAGCAGACTGCATTCAAAGGTTTGCTCATTATTATACTACATTGGTTTCCGTGCTCACCACAGCAGATACATGGGGCTAACAACTGTTAGTTACATAGTATGTTTTTCAGCCTGGGGCTGCCAAACTTAGGGGCCGATTATGATTGCGGATAATCCGCATCCTCCGGGCCGGCGGAAGTCACCGCCGGGCCGGAGGATGCGGATTATCCGCAGCGGACTGAAGAAATTCCCCCCGTCAGATTAGGATGGCGGGGGATATTTTTTCTGTGCGCAGTTTTTCCGCCGCGGTCGCCCTCCGACCACGGCAGAAAAGCTCTAACATGTCTGGCGGTGTCTATCAGACACCGCCAGGCATATTAGGATGTCTGCGGTTCTATGCCTTTCCACGGCGGCATTTCTGCCATGGAAAGGCATACGGTCTTTTGTTTGGGGGCCCATTGCGGGCCCCCGGGGGTGAAGGGGGGTGGTGGTTGCACATGGGGGGTAGCTATGGAGCCCCCTGCCTTTGCGTGCACGAAGCGGCAGGCACCACGCGGTGCCTGCCGCTTCGTGCATGCAAAGGTAAACATGCATTTTTTAACCTTGCGGCGGGTGCTGCTTGAAGCAGCATCCGCCGCAATGTGAAAGGTAGGGGATGTGACCACCAGGGTGGCGGTCACATCCTAATTGCCATGGAGGGACCGCCGCTGCCCATGCGGACGGTCCCTCTTCCTCGGGGGTGGCGGACGGAGGCAAGTCCGTCCGCCATTCTAATAGGGCCCTAAGTCTTGAGAAAATTACATTTCGTTCAGAACATTCAGTAAAATCTTTATCTTGCTCTGGAGAGTCTAGACATTCTTTATTCTAGGAGGGAATGAAACAGCTGACCAGGCGCCTTCTGCAAATAGCGGAGGGGTGCCATTCGTTGCCGCACGAGCAGGAGACAGGGTGGGAGTCCTTTCTCTGCTCTGCCACCAAGAGGGTCTTGGTGACGTCTGGGACTGGAGACTTTAAAACATCGAGAGGCAAGAGTTCGGCCTCTTTTCCCCTCCACTGCACACCAGCATTCAGTGTGTGGGATCAGACACCCACTCACTCCTGCAAGGCAGAATTCGGAATTGCTAGCAGCAGAAAAAGGGGGGCTACCCAAAAAAGTTGGACTGATTTTCTGTGATAACTCCGTGGAGGGGTGTTGATTGGTGTGGGCACTGGGCTAGCAGGAGGGACTGACCTGCAGGTGGTCCAGGACCTTTCTGCCCTACACCAGGTCTAGTGAATCTGTTCACCACCAACAAGACGCTTATACGTGTTGAGGTCCCCACGATGCAGGGGCCCCAGTCCATACATGCGGGCAATACTTTTGGGTATCCGCACAAGGAAATCCAGTCTCAAGGCACAATTCTTAGTTCCGCCCTCATTCTACGTTACCAGTTGGTATCCAGCAGAAGTGTAGGCACCACTCTCAAAGTGCAGATGGTGTGGGTTCCTCATGGGAGATCTTTGATGTCCCTGAGACCTCCACAAGAGAACAGGGGACAAGTCAAAACATCCTCAGAGAGCTTAATTCAGGGTGACACACAGCAGCAGGATGTCAACCCAGGCCAGCCACTATTCAGGAGGCGTTGCACAGTCCCTTTCAATGGCAGTAATCATCCTTGTGCACAACAGATTCCTCTGTTAGTGAGCACCACACAGTTCCAGGATCTCCGGTCCCATGTCCCAACAAGTGTATCTCTACGCTACTGAAGTATGGCACCAGTAGTCGTACTGTAGCGTGACTTTGAAGTTGGGGTGGTTCAGAGGGTTTCCCTTTGAACCACAGATGTCTCTCCTAAATTTCAGTCCTGTCTGCCATGAAGCCATGGAGTGCAGATCTTAATCGTTAGTGGGGCCATGTTCTGCCTCCCAGAGGCCAACTGTCAAAACTTCTCCCTTCAATCTATCCAGCCAAGCCAGAGGTCTGTCAATCCAGTTGCATGCCCAGTGTTTATAGCTGTCACTGGGGAATGCACAGATGTGCTCCCCCAGCCTCCAGTGTCTGATGGAGTCAAACCAAAAAGCCACACACAGAGTTTTAGAGCAGAGAAATGCCCACTTTCTAGAAGTGGCATTTTTCAGCTATTAATGACAAATCCACCTTTATCATAGAAGTGGATTTGTCATTGTGAATCCAATAATAGGAAACATTATGAGGCTGCTCCACTGCAAGTCACCATTACAGCCTAAAGTAATTTCAACCATTCCCCCATGTTAACCTATGGGAAGAGCAAACCTCCTAGGTAGAGAAAACACACATGGGTCATTTTCTCTACATGTGCAGAGAACACGCATGCATGCCTGCCCTGCCTTTCACCTACCACTTGCTTCACCCCTCAAGCCTTACCCAATGGGTGCTCTAGTGGTAGTGGAAGGTCCCCTCTGGATTAGCCAGTGATTTAGAAAGGCCAACCTGAGCACAAGTGCAATTGCGCTTACACAGGCCTGCAATGGCAGGCTTGAGACATGTTTTAAAAACATCAGGTAAGCACCACTTCCTAACATGTGTAGAAAGGGCGTGCACACATTCACACAGCATTTACAGTGGGAAAGTGCCCAGAGTTCTAAGGCCACTAAAAGAGAACCAGCAAAACTCAAGAGGAAAAAGCAAAACGTTTAGGGAAACACTACCTCAAGAGCATCAGGCCTAACACTAAGTTAGTCTGATTCACTTAAAGCATGATTTCTGAGGTTGCAGGCAATACATTTCTACAAATGGTGTTCACAACCCATCCTCTGATGATTCCTCAGATCATCACAATTCTTGTCTTGGTTATCACAAGGCAGTCATCATTAGCTTTGGATTCTTTTGCTTGGATCCTTCCAAGTCCTTCATTTCGTCATAAAAGTCATTCTGCATTTGCTTTTTTTCTCTTTATTAGCCTCGTTGCCGACGCCTTCTTTCCACAATTCAACTCTCCACTTGTTGATTTTTTTTCCACAGCATCTTAGGAAAAGAAGCACACATGCTGCATCAATTACTATGACCCACAGAGGCGTCAAAATCAATTTTAGTATTCCTCCATCTAAGCTTCCTGAACTTGATCCTATTTCTTGCAGCACCTGTGTCTTTTTAATTTAGTTCGTTCATGCGTGATGTTATTGATGTTGGCGATATAATTGTTGATCTGTTTCAGCAACTTAAAGTAAGCTGATTTGCCACACACATAATATATGGATCTGAAACTAACTTTGAGCTCAGCTAATGCTCCATGTTTCTCTAGATAACTGTGATCACACTCACTCCAACCCACTTCTTCGATGGTCTCGTTTCCTTCTTGCCTTCGCACAATACATAAAATTACCTTCTTGGCCAAGTCTAAACTCACCTTTTTATGTGGATTCTTTTCTTTACATTCTACTTTCTCTTTTCTTACTTCCAGTTTAATCTTTACTTACCTTTTCATCCTCCTGACTAATTCTTTAATTTTACTAGGTTTACAGGTTAATTCATGCTTGTCAGCGTTAGCGAGGCTTGCATTAGTAAGTGGAGTGAAAAAATTCATCAAATACTTACGTCTGTCCATATGCTTTTAAGCATCCAAAAATCAATATGCATGTTTAACTGCCCCTATGTACGGATTCGAACTAGTCGACACAGGACCCTTTTTCAGGGGACATTCATAACCTGAATAAAACAGTTTAATCGAGTCCTGATGAAAAAGCAGATTCAGAAACACACTGCAAAAAAAAATATAGAAGAGTATAGTAGGTTGAACCTTCTGCAGCTGAATCTTTAAGATATGAACAGGTAAAACAATTCTTAACTTTCATTAACTTCACATGTTCAACAAGCATCTGGAAATATATATTATAGTCAGAAACACTTCGAGTTTCTTTGTTAACTATTATTGTTCTGTTTGTGAGGTATCTAATTTGATTAAGCATTTCCCTCCAGGAGATAGAAATCTAACATCCACCCAACTACAGAGACTGTTGTGGCAACCACCAAAATTACTAGGACAATTTTGCAGCTTTTAAGCTCCATGTTAGCATCAGATCATGGGAAAGGAATATTTCTTATTTGAACTTTCAAATTGTTAGTCCTCTGTTCCTACCCTACCTTCTCTACCCCTATACCGAAATCAGCGGTGAAAATGAGCTACTTCACCTGGATGCCTAAGGGCACTAAGGTCCTCTGACCGTTGCCTTAAACTTTCTATTTTGCTCCTTGACTTTTTGTCAGAATGTCTGGTGAGATTTGAATAGCTCCTTTGACCTTTTACTCAATTCATGGAGGTGTGTTGGTTTCGGTCAAGCAGTCATCTGCTCCATTGTTGTTCTTCACAAAGTAAGTCCAGTCAGACCTGTGTAATTTTGTTTTAGTTTCCTCTCCCTTCTGGCACTTTTGCTCCCTGTCCGTTAGAAGTTGCCGTCCATAACCTCCCTTAGTCTTTGGTCCTCTTGATCTTTGGGCTCTTCACTAATGGTCTCTGGTCTAGTCGATTTAGACAGTTCCCCTTTTTCTTTTGCTTTCAGTTTGTGGCCATTTTTCTTTGTGATGGACTCTCTATTCGGTGGTACTGGTTATTTCTGGTTCATGAAACACTAGTTCATGATCAGATGCCAGGGCTTCTCTTGAGGTTTCTCTGGCTCCTATCTCTACTCCCTCAGCTCTCCAGGTGTTTCCAGATTGTTTAATTTTTTTAAGCTCTACCTGTGGTCTCGACTTTAACTTGTTGTCAAGGACTCTGTCCACTCACACTGTCCTTGATTCGACTGAGACTCAGTCGAATGGGGCTTAGGATTCTCAAGGGGGCCGCCTTCTTCTGACGATTTAGAGATTTCAAATCGAGGTGGACTCGAGGAATTAGTAGATTTTGGCTCCCCTTCGTCCTCTTCTTGTCTCGCTCTCTTTGTATGTAAAGTGTGCATCCAGTAAGGCAAGCCTCGCACTTCAAAGAGGTGTTGGTGACCAAGATGGCTTGGTATGGCCCTCTCCAACATTCTTCCAGACACAACTTGTGAACCTGTTTTCTTACATGAACACAATCTCCAGGGCACAGGTTGTGACAAAAGGCAGTCCTCATGCCTGGGGTTGCAATGTCAACCTGGTGAGAGATAGAGCACACAACATTAGGCATTCTTTTCCAATACTCAAGAACTAGGTCATCTGTGATATTCACAAGTGCAGCTGATGGAACAGAGGGAATTCCCATTGCTCTCACCATTAATACCTCATGGGGGATAGTTCTGTCCTTCTTTGTCGAATGCTTATGAGTGCCAATGAAAGTGCATCTTGCCATTTGAAAGATTTAGAAGCTCATGCCTAGACTAATTTTGCCTTGATCATCCCATTCACCTTTACTATGATACCAGAGGCTTCCGGTCTGTAATTGCAATGGAATCACTGATCAATTTTTAAGGTGGTACACAGAGGCTGCATCACCTCGTTTTTGAAGTGAGGCCCTTGGACTGATTTAAGATGAGCTGGCATCCCAAAATACAGATTTAATTCCCACAAGAGTACTTTTGGAAACTGTCAGTCTTTCACATTCCTTGGTGGGGTCAACCCTACACAGAATCAAACATTCAAAGCAAAAATATATCTCAGTTGGTTACAGCGGGCATGTCCAGAAAGTCAATTTAGAGGCAGTTGAAGGGACTATTGGACTTACCTATACGGCTCATTATTACAACAGCCATTTTACTGACATTCTGTATTTGATATGTCATGTACCTCTGGCACAGATTCTCTGCCATGACTTGAAAATGTGGATTGTACCAATACCCCTTGAAGGTCTAAACCATTCCGTCTCGACCAACATGGGTCCGGCCATGCATGTGTCTCACCATGGCAGGCAACATGGGCCAAGTAGAACTGGTTTTCATTCTCCTGACACCCGAATGTCACTTGCAACTCTCATACAACCCACCATTTTTCATTTAGCCTTTTCAGTATCAGGGCTTCATGTGTCAGTTCATTAAATGTCTGCACTGTGTTCAATAGCATATTTGAGAATGTTTCTCCCTCAGCACTACGTGGCTCATCTAAGTGGAATGTGCTGAACATAAGAGCACAGCACAAGTGAATTAATCGGTATATCGGTTGCCTCTTGTGAAAAAATCATTGCAATTCCTTTGTGCATTACACTTCACACAGCTCTCTCCGTTGGCAATTGGAGTGCATTTAACAAGTTTGAGACGTATAACCCATTGCGGATAGGGGAACATGATAAAGTCAGAAACCCTCTCTGTGACCACAGTTGCCTAAAATTGTGTAGCACGCCGTAAATAGTGACTCTCAATCCATCAGAGGTGCAACAGGCTCTGGTGAAGGCAATCAGTTCAGCTACTTGTGCAGAGCTTACATGGCGCAGGTAGGATGCTTCCACAACTTGACTCAGTACAGAGGGCATAAGCAGCTCTTAAAATGCCACATCTATCTCTCGAAGAAGAGCCATCAACGAATGAAATGAAATGAAAATTATATTTGTATAGCGCATAGACTACCCTGAGGCCTCAACAAACAATGCATGGTCATATTCGGCATAGAGCACATCCAATATGTCTGGTTGTGGTTTGGTGCACATTTGGTTACACTGATGCAGTTATGATCAAATTCATATTGACTGTCTTCATCTGGGGTAGACAAAATAGCAGCAGGGTTGAGGGTATTGCATCTCTTCAGTGACACATTTTCTGCAGCTAGAATGATTCTCTCATAGCGAGTTAGGCAGCTGTTTGTCAGATGATGTGCACATTTACGAGGCATGAGAATCTCAATAGATTGGGAAACCATAATAATGAGTGGGTGACCCATTACAATACCTTTAGTCTGAGGAACACTTAGGCTAACAGCTGCAGGCACTCTGAAACAACCTGGTAATGCTGCGACTACTGGGTCAAGAGTCGCGGAAAGGCAGGCGATAAGATGTTTGGCTTTACTCTGAGTGCGTCAACACAGCTAATGTGCACCCATCTCGTTCATGACAGAACAGCACACATTCTCTGTTGTAGTCTGGCATTTCAACAGAGGTCATTGACATCAGTGTGTGTGAGCTGCTTCAAGGGCTTCACCTCAAGGGAGAAACTAGGAATCCACTGTCAGCAATAGCCAGCCATTCCCCCAAAAATTCTCTCCTATTTGTGTGGAAGGGGACTTCATTTTCAGAACACTTTTGATATGCTCATGGTACAGTCTCCTTGCTCTCTTCTCTATCTGATGCACCAGGCATAAAAAAGGTCTTTGAGACACACTCTTCAGTTAACTTCTGGACCTGCAGAGGGACTCTCAGCGGGCTGCCCTTCTTTCTGTGGCCTGCTGTGTACTTCAGAGGACTGCAGTGCTGCACTCATAAGACTGCACTGCTGCCTGAGCCTGCCCTGTGCCCTGAGAGGACTGCCCTGCTGCTTGAGACCTGCTTTTCAGCTTGAAACAGAACTTTCAGAGTGATTCCAAAGGCGTGTTGGCTGACCTGATCAGAGTGTCAGGGACACAAAAGGCGACAGCTATCTTGAACCGTCCCTTGGACCAGCCTAAGTGAGTCCTGACCCTCCAAGTGGTGTCCCTCATGTCCTAGACCCTTGGTAGTGGGGCTAAAGGTGCCTCAACCTCCATAACCAAAACTTGAGACTTGGAAAGTTTTCTGCCAAAAAGAGCCCTGAGCACCAAGAGGCGATTGCGTCCTACCTGTCGTCGATCTGCTCAAGGTGCATCGTCGGTCGGCCTGACTTCCCGGCAGCTTTCACTATGTTCTACTCTGCAGCAGCAAATCCTGTTCAGCGGCTCCTCGCAGAAGGGGTATCCGCCCTCTTGTAACCTTTGCTACCTAAAGTCTGCAGCTCCGTCCTGCAGGAGATTTTCGACTCAGCCAGAATGTAGAAATCCTCAATGCGACTTTGTCCAGTGGCTCTTTAATGATGAGACCCTGTGCTTGGACACTGCCGGCTGCCTTTCTCAGCTGAACTTGACCTTTTCAGACATTTTCTTCCAAAATTCTTTTAAGTCCGAAGGTAAGCAGTGACCAGGCCCAATCCACTTTTCTGTATCCGAACCATGCTCCATCGCGGTCAGCCATAATTTCTAACTTTGTCACAGTCTTGCGCGACTAGATCTCTGTGGATAGCGCTTTGATCTTTTTTGGCGCTATTTGACACTTTAAAAATGTGTATCTTCAGTTCTTCTAACTTTTGTCGCTTCGTTGTCAAATAATTTATAAAATGTATTCTAATTTTCTAAATTAGTGTGGGATTTTTCTTGTGTTGTGTTAAGGCTGCATAAAGACTTTTCACATTGCCTCTAAGTTAATCCAGACTGCTTTTGTATCAATGTACCAAAAGGTTAAGCACAAGTTAATTTAGTGACTTTTTATGGTTCATCCTGGCAAGGATTGTGGCTGTTGCTTGAGTAGGGTTTCACCCCCTCAACCAACAACCCAATTGCCCTCACACACACACACACACACATACACCCATACAGAGAGGGTCATGTCTCTTTTTTTTTTTTTTAAATATTTTTATTGACATTTTACAACAGTTTTTGCCCCCCACCCCGCGGCATAAATTTTTTTTTTCATTTCTCATTACTCATTTACAGATGATACATATTGCAGTAATAACATTTCGTACAAAATACGATATAACATAACAGAATCGACAAAGAAATCCTAATTTAAGACTACCAACTAAAACTTTAAGTATTTAAAGTAGGAGGGAAAGAAGAAAAAACTTAACATTCGCTTCTTCAGGGCCTACTACCTTGTATTACCCCCTTATACATTTAACATCCTGTCTTTCCAATCGGATATCGGCTTCCACAACTGTAGCCCCAGTGTTCTCCCTTTTTTCCCCTTTCTAGCATAAATAGCCCTCTCAAGGTTGTGCATATACAATAGCTTAGCCAGCCACTGCTGGAAAGAGGGAGCCAATTTATCTTTCCATACAGAGGCTATGCAAAGACGTAGTACGGCCATTGCCACAAATATGAAACCACCTGCACTATGTTGTTGTATATTGGGTGCCTCGAGGCCTAACATTATTACATCAGGTGTCAATTTCACTTTGAAAGCCAATGATTTATCACAGAACATTTCAATACTATTTATGAGTGGTGAGAGGATTGGGCACCCTGCGAACATGTGAATTATGTCTGCCTCTGAACTGTCGCATCGCGGGCACCTCACCCCCTGTATTCCTCCCCACTGAGCGATCCTAGCTGGGGTATAGTAAAGTCTAAACAAAGTTTTGTAATGTTGTGCTTTTAATGATGCCAGACATAGTACCTCATGCCCCAAGGTTAGTGATTTTGTAAATATCCCTTCAGAAATTCCTAGTGCCTCCATCCATTTGGTCTCATACTTCCCTAAGTCATCCCCTCTATGTTCTATTAATGCAGCATACAGCCGTTTAATTGTACATGGCCGCTCTGCTTCGATCATCTGTAGTATTGGGTTCTCCTTAAATCCCGCCTGACCGCCACGTTTATTACCTAAAAAACTTCTTATCTGTAAGTACTTGAAAAAAGACCTATTACTAACCCCGAATTCCTGTTGAAGCTCTGCAAATTGCCGTACCCCTAATTCCCCCATCAAGTCTCCCATGTTTCTAATACCTTGTCTATCCCATTCTTTAAAGATTACATCCGAGAAAATATCCGAGGGTAATGTTGTGTCCCCTACTAATCTCGTATATCCATGGAGTCTACCCAAACCAAAACTCTTCTTAAATGCCTTCCAGATCTTATTGGCGGCTTCCAATGTCTTAAACCTAGTTCGCTTGAAGTAGCTTGGCTCCGTATATCTCAGAAAAGCATTATTAGCTTCATCTCCCAAAATTAAGCCATACACTTCTAAAGACCCTGTATGTGATTCCTCCTCTCCTTCGATCCCTCCCAATAAACAGGTCATTTGTTGCAGAGCCGCTGCCCAGTAATACATCCTGAGGTCTGGTAGAGACCATCCTCCCTTATCATAAGGTAGTGACATGTATTTCAGTGCCCTCCTTGTCTTCCCTTGTGCCCATACGAAGCGATTTACCATATTCTCTAATTTCTTAAACCATATCAAATTAAAAAACAGCGGAATTGTTCTAAACAAGTATAGCACTTTGGGAAGCAGGTTCATTTTCACATAATTAACCCTTCCAACAAGTGTCATATGCAGATTGTGTATCCTATCCAGGTCTTTTTTCGTTTTTGTGAGAATAGGAGTGATATTGATTTCCACCAACTTTCCTAAATCTGCTCTGTGATAATAATACCCAAGTATTTACCTTCGTTAACCACCCGTGCATCTGTGCAATCTGCGTGTGCGTTTTTAATAATTTGTGTCTTATTTTTGTTCAATGCATAACCCGCTATTCGCCCAAACAGCTCTGCCTCTAATTCTATTTCCCTTATCGCATCCATTGGGTTGGGTGTTATAACCGCTATGTTGTCTGCATACGCAAGAACCTTTATATCTCCCCTCTTAGAAAGTAGTGGTTCAATTCTTGCGTTTTGTTCTAATTTATATATTAGAGGGTCTATATACATTGCAAACAATAAAGGTGAACAGGGGCACCCCTGTCTTGTGCCCCTGGTAATATTAAAGGGTTTCGTGCGACCTGTATTTATCCTGACACTTGCTGTTGGATTTGAGTAGAGTGCTTGTATTACTTTGATAAATGCTTCGCCCACTCCCCCTCTTCTCAAAACAACCCATAAATACTCCCATGCTACCCTATCGAATGCTTTCTCAGCATCGAGTAACAAAGTGGCCATTGGTTTCCCTTCCCCTTCCTGAATATCAAACAGTGTTATCATTTTTCTTACATGTGTTGTGGTATCTCTGTGAGGTATGAACCCGTGTTGATTGTCACTCACCAGTTGAGTAATTACCCTGGCGAATCTAGCTGCCTGTATCTTTGAGAATATTTTGGTATCTGCATTGATTAATGTAATGGGTCGATATGATCCAGGTTCTGTCGGATCCTTCCCTTTTTTTAGTAAGATTACAATGTCTGCTCCCGCCCAGCTGCCTGGGATTGCCTGCCCTTGCTGAATTCCTTTGAACGTTCTTGCTAATTCTTTGAATATTGAGGGTAAAAATATTTTATAAAATTCTCCTGGAATCAGATCAGGTCCAGCTGCTTTCCCATTTGGTAAGCCCAGTATTGCATCGTTTATCTCCTCATCGCTTATGTCATTATCCAGATAATCTCTATCCTCTTCACTAAGTACTTTACCCGGGATGTTCTGTAGATACTGCTCTATTTCACTCCTATCCCGGACTAACTCCTCATTATATAACCTGCTATAATATGCCCTAAATACCTCAGCGATTCCCTTATCATCAATGATTATCTGACCTGTTTCGTCTTTAATTTCCTTGATTTCACTTTTAGCTACTCTTTGTCTTGTTCGTGCAGCTAGCGTGCGTCCTATTCTTTCACTGAATTCGTAACTCCTCTCTCTCTGCGTATCATACAATCTAGCGGCCTTAATCGCCACTTCTTCCAGAGCTGCTGCCCTAGCTGCTGTTACTTCTAGAAGTCGTTCAGTGAGTCCCCGCTGTTCTATGGTAGCTAACTCAAGGCGTGCTTCTGTCAAAATCAAAGCGTTGTTCAACCGATCCCTTTCTGTTTTTTCCCTCCTCTGTTTAGCAATGGAATAGCTAAGCGTCTCCCCTCTAATACAGGCCTTAAATGTATCCCAAGCATTCCCAACGTTGGTGCTCCCTCTATTAATATCCCAGAATTGTTTAATCCATGCGTGCATGTATGTAACATAATCATCGTCTTTCAACAAACCCCTTTCGAACGTCCATGATCCCGCCACCTTCTTAAAGCCTACTCCTTCAATTGTTAATTTTAGAGGGTTATGATCTGACAATATACGTGGTAATCTCTCAATTGTTGCATTATTTAATAGTTCCCGGGTTATAAAAAAATAATCTAACCTAACGCATTTGTGGTGAGGTGCTGAATAAAATGTATATCCAGGATCTGACTGTTTCTTGACCCCCCATACATCATACATTCCATTGTTTCTTACTAAACTCTGTATTGCCCTGCAGACTCTTTTCTTTCTTCCCTTATATTGCCCTGTTGTATCTATATCTAGCCCCTTGGCCCCGTCAATATTAAAGTCTCCTGCCAGGATCACCCGTGACGCCCAAGAAGGCAACTCAGTATCCAAAAAGAGGAACAACTCTGGGTCATCCTCGGTTGATCCATAAACAGAGCCTATGGTAACCCACTCCTCCCCTATAAAACACTCAATCAGGGCACATCTCCCCCACTCATCCTCGAACCTCTTCCTTGTTTTAATGTCTGTATGTTTGGTTAGTACAGCCACTCCTCTAATTCTCGCCCCTTGTTTTGAATGTGCTAGTACCCTGAATCCCAGTTGTTCCAGTAAGAATAACCTATTCCCTTCTATGTGTGTCTCTTGTAAGCATATAAAATCAGCCCCAGTATTCTTTAACAACAGTGCCAGACGCTGTCTTTTTAATCTGTCATTCAGCCCGCACACGTTCATAGTAATAATTTTAATACTCCCACTCATGGAGGGTTATGTAAGCTTTCCTTACGACCTCGTAATCCCATTGTATTTTCTTTACAAATGTTATAGTCGATATGCTCTTTTGTTTGTTTCAGCTCTTCCCACTTTTTTTTTTGTTTTTTTTGTTATGTGTTTACTTCTTCTACTCCTTCTACCTGTGCTACACCAACTTGCAGTGCTAGTTGAGCTTGCTGTGCTAATTGTATCATCTGAGTTACATACTTTTTCTTTTCCTTGTTTCGTCGCTGTCTCCCCCTTATTGGCGCTCCCCTTCCCCCTCCCCTCCCCCCTCCCCTGCCCACGGGCAACTAGGTCAATCCTGACCTATGTATGACTGGTTCCCGATCCCCTTGAGTGGAGCCGCCCCTCCCCTCTCTTCCTATAGTAATAAATGTGATTGCAGAAAAAAAAGAGAAAGAAAAGAAAAGAAAAGAAAGAAAAGGAAAAAGAGAAAGAGGAACAAAGCGAACCCCCTCTGCGCTCCACCTATTCACCTCTAAGAATTCATTGCTTAGTCCAAAACAATGTCCCACCTACAACCGATTCTTGCAGAGTCTTGCTTAGTCTATACAAGAAAAAAAAAAATACAGAATGATCTAACCCTTCACCTCTTGGATTCTAGACCTATTTAGTACAATACAATACAACTCAGGCCAAGTACAAACCATATAAATCCATATCATCTAGGGTCGTCAGCCCTACCCCCCCCCCCTTCTCTCCTCCCCCTTCCCCTCCCTCCCCTCCCCCTTCCTTCTTTTCACTTTTTGGATATTGTTTATCTTCTTCTTTTCTCCTTTAACTCAGACAGGAGACTCTGTGCTTTAATCTCTGAGAAGAACATTCTCGTGTGGCCTTCTATTATTACTTTCAGCCTTGCGGGGTACAGGAGGTATGCCTCACACCCAGCTTTCTGAAATGGATCTATCAATTGTCGCAACCTCCACCTCCTCTCCACTGTGGCATGACAAAAATCCGGGCGAGCGAAGAATGAGTTCCCTTTGAAGGCCCGGCGATCTTGTGGTCTTGCACTATCCATAATGGCTTGTCTTGCCAGGAAGTTCCCTATGTATATCAACATAGCTCTTGGTCTCTCACTCTGATTGGCACCATAGGCCTTCTTGATTGTCAGCGGAAATCTGTGTGCCCGTTGTACCTCAACGTCCCAATTCCAAGTGGTGAGCTCTGGAAATGCTTCTTTTAACAGTGTGACTACGTAAGCCCTGGGATTCTGCTCCTCTACCCCCTCCGGAATCCCTAGTAATCTTATATTGTTCCTCCTCTGTCTATTTTCCGCATCCTCAGCCTTCCATTGTAAATCCTCATTAAATTTCTCCTGTGCCGTCTTAAACTCTTTCCACTGTGAGACTTCATCCTCCAATTGGCCAGTTCTCTCTTCCACTTCTGTCATTCTGCCTGCCATCTCCGCATATAACTTATTTACTTTACACAATGACCCCTCGATCTTCTTACTTGTCCGTTTTGCTCTTTTAGCTTCAGCCCTCACCTCTTCCTGCATTTGCCTAAGAGTGGCGTAAAGCATCTCCATAGTGGGGCCCTGTCCTTGACCTTGGGATTGAGAACCCGAACCTGAGGGTCTATTATGCCTAGACCTAGCTCCCCCTTCCTCCTGGTACATCCTTGAGGTAGCTGAGTTGTCCCATATCAGATTATTCGGTCTCTCAGTAGGTCTGGTACTACATCTTCTTTGCGTTTTCCTAGTATTCTGTTGTTTCCTTCTTACAACTGTCTGCTTCTCGACACTATCATCCGTGGAAGACTGAGTATACCCTGTATGACCTGTATGACCTGTATGACCTGTCTCTGACTCGGTGTCTGTCTCAGTTCCCTGATCTGAGGAAGATACCTCCGACTCTTCTATGCTTCCATCTAAATCAGTTATTTCAGAGCTGAGTATGTCCCCCTTCTTTTTATGTACTTCCGTTGTCTTGCCTATTTCAACAGTTTCCTCATTCAGAGAGAAGAAGATGTCGTCTCCTGGGGTCCCTGGTAGAAAACTCGGCAATGTGTCTGCTGCCCCCTCTGTCAGCGCTGGAGCTTTACCCCTCCCTTCAAGCCTCCTCTTCTCATATACCTTATCTACTTTGTCTTCTTGAGGAGTGACGCTGTTGGGGGTGTCTGCTGAATCAGCCGCAGCTGTAGTTTCTGTACTTTGATTGAGCCCTGAGGTAGTGGCGGAATTGACTGACAGTGGTGCACCATTAATATTAATATTAATAAAAACGTTTTCTCCTGGAGTGCCAGATCCTGCTCCACTGTTATTCTGGTTATTATGCTCAGTCATGTTACCCTCAGACTCCTTAGCCCCATTTAAATCACCTGCATTCTTGCCTTGATTTGGAGCTGTGTTCACCAGTGTTTTTACTGGGATTCCCCCCTCCAGTCCTGCATTTTCCCCTTCCACTCTTATCTTCATAGAATCAAGCAGATCCTTACCGGATTCGGTCTCCGTCTGGATCCTAGGGCCACTTAACAGTACCTCTGTGTCTGGCTCTGTAACGCCCTCTGCCCTGTGATCGTCTATGCTGGACCCGGCTTCCCTCGGCACTTGCGCTGTCCCGACTTGTTCTGACTCTGCCACCTCCTTCTCTGTCTCTCCAGGAGCCGTGTCTCGTGGTGATGGCAATGGCGTCTTGTTAACCACTGCATCAGCCGGGGTTGGGGTCCTGTTTCTGTCTGTGGATGTCTCCCTGCCAAAGGATTCGACCAAGGTAGGCTGCCTCAGAGCACCTCTTCCTGCTCTGGGTGTTGATTCCTTTGACGCCGTCACTTTCTCAGCTGCCTCCGCTCTGTGTGCCTTTTTCTCCGCGCGACCTGCATTGGCGGCTGCTGCAATTGCCCGGCGCTCCGCTCTCTGCTCGGCTTTCAACTCAGCCTCGCGCTCCTTTTCTTTCTTCCTCAGCTCTCTTTTCTTGGCGGCTGAGTCCATCTCGGCATCTGTATCCAGATTCTTGATTCTGGTGGTTTGCTTTCTCGTTGTAATCTGCGAGGGCATACTCTGCTTGCTCTTGCGTTCTGGAAGTACTGGAAGTAGCGCTTCCCTAATGTCTTCAGCCACTACCTCGGTCCTGAGGTAACTGGCAATAAACCTTAGTAGCCGCTCTGCCAAGACGACTCGATTATAGATCGATTTTCCCAGCTGTAAGAAGGTTACAGCAGTGTCTCCTTTATTCCCAGTATTACTCAACATCTGTGCACTTGAAAAACTCTCGTCTGCATCTGCATATCTCCGCTATTCACTCCGAGAGAGGGGAGAGGAAAAGCAGCCTCTCACTCAGTGGATCGGTCCGCGGCCATCTTGCCCCACGTCCCATTGCATTCGAGGGTCATGTCTCTCTGTAGAAAATTTGCAAAATCATATCTCTGGTGCCCCTTATTGGATTGTTGTCATTTTGTTGATTACATTTTGGTCTATTTTTTTTAAGTCTGTTTATTGTGTTGCATTTTAACTTTATTATGGGTTTGGTAGTTCGCAAATATGTTACACATTGTCCTCCTCAGCTGAGCAGGTCTGCTCTGTACCATAGCTACCAGGGGGTCGAGCTCAGGTTAATTAAGTGACAGAGGGTTCAACCTGACAAGGGTTGTGATTATTCCTTGAGGTGGGTAGTCACCTACTCCAAATAATTTTATTTTATTTATTTCATTTTTAAAGTTTTATATAGCGCGAACCAGACCCTTGCGGGTATCAGAACGCTTTACAGGATAGGTGGCATAGTTAACAATACAAAGAAAAAATCATAGGGTTCAAACTTAGTCCTTGAAGTTGAAGAGCATACTATCATAGAAAGATACATGGGAATAATGTGCATAGGAAAACATTCAATGCATAGCAAGCAGAATATAAATACAGTATCCAGGAGGCCTGGATGGCCAATATACAACATAAAGATCTGTGAAGAGGATAAGTTATGTAGCAAAATAACCGGAGTCCATGCTCAAGTGAATTTGGCCATGAGAAGCGATTTCACATCTTTTTTGAAAGACGCCGTATAAGGATTAAGTCTGGTTTCTGGGGGTAGCGCGTTCCATATCATGGGCGCCATCCCTGAAAAGGTTCGGGTATATGTTTTCTTCTTGTTGAATTTTTGCGGTTTCAGAAGAAGGGTTTTAGCACTTCTTGAAGCTCTAGCCCTACATGAGGACGCTAGTTTCTGTGCCAAATAGCTAGGTGCATTATGATAAATGGCTTTATGCGTCATACATGCTATTTCCAGATGTATTCTAGCTTCAAAAGGTAGCCAATTAAGGTATTTTAGGGCAGGAGATATGTGTGAGCTTCTTTTGGATCCTGTGATAAGTCTTGCTGTAGCATTGATTGAGGCTCTTAGAGGGGCCGTTCCAGCTCTGGGCAGGCCGCAGAGAGAGATACTCCTGTAATAAATTTTTGGGATGACTAGAGCTTGTACTGCCAATTTGAAGTCCTTTTCTGGCAGGAAGGGTTTCAGTTTTCTCAGAGTATGTAACTGAAAACTTGCTCCTTTTGTCGCATTGCTAATGTGTTTTTGCATATTGAGGTTTCCGTCCAGTGTAATTCCCAGCGATTTTGCTGAGTCAACGATGAAAGGTTGGCAATTGAGTGCAGTAAGATGTTTGATCAATTATTGCATTCTGGGTACCTGAGCGGGAGGAGCGATTTAGAGGAATCCGGTCTTGAGGGCATTCAGTTTTAGGTGGTTTTCAGCCAGCCAGATCTGAGTTTTTCCGAGCTTTGTGTTGAGAGCTTTGATGTCTTCTAGGGTATGGATCTTAAGGTAAAGTTGTGTGTTGTCGGCGTACATGTGATAATGCACGTTAGACGAGTTGAGAATTTTAGTGAGTGGTTCCATGAATAAATTGACCAGTGTCGGGGATAGTGAAGATCCTTGAGGAAGTCCTAACGTAACCGGGACGGGCTTGGACAGTGAGAGGTTGACCTCAAATCGTTGCGATCTATTTTAGAGGAACGAAGTGAACCAATTTAGAACTGATCCAGATAGTCCCATTCTGTGTTTCAGAAGATCGATCAGGTTTTCATGTTTGACGGTATCAAAGGCAGAGCAAAGGTCTAGCAAGATGAGTAAGCAGGCTCCATTCTGATCTAGGATTTGTAGAGCATTATCAATTATGTGAGTCATGACTGATTCAGTGCTGTGACCTGCTCGGAAACCTGATTGGTATTTGTTGAGTAGGTTAAAATGTTCAATATGTTTTACCAACTGGAGGTGAACACATTTTTCTAGGAGTTTGGCCAAGGTAGGGCTATTGGTTATTGGAAGGTAATTGTTTAAGTTCGCAGGGTCAGCGGTAGGTTTCTTTAGGATGGGGAATACCTACCCGGCTTTGAGGGTGTCACGAATGCACCCTTGGCATAGGGAGTTATTTATAATCTTGGTCCATAGAGGCAACAACAATGGGATGAAGTCTTTTACGAGGTTTGGAGGGAGAAGGTCGGTGGAGTGATTAGCCGGGTTCAGTGCAGTAAGCATTTTAAGAATAGATTCTTCATTGTAGGTATTAAAAGACGACCAAGATGCATTATTTTTTAGATCGAACTTTGATGAGTTTGGCTGTGGAGCACTTAGAGGGAAAAGTTAGGGGTTTGTATGGGAGACAGTGAGAGCGATTAGATCGTTGTGAAGGTCTTTCTTTATGGTTCCAGTCTTCTGAGTGAAGAATGAGGCAAAATCTTCACAGTTTGGTTGTGAGCCACATTTATCTAGGGGGAGGTGAGGTGCATCTTTCGATTGAGTTTTGATTAACTCAAAAAGTTTTTGGGGACGATTTTTTGCCTGGTCTAATTGGTGTGTGAAGAAGTCTGCTTTAGTGCGCTTGATCTTTCTATAGTATGCATTTCTCTTCTTTCTTAGTATCTTGAGATGGATGGCTGATGGAGCAATGTCCATCTGCGTTCAGTTATTCTTAGGGCTCGTCTGTCCTCCTTTAATCTACCATCGTACCAAGGCTTAGAATCTTTTGTAGAGACTCTCTTCAATTTAAGGGGTGCCACCTCATTTAGAATCACATTCATGGAATTAAAGTAGTGGTTGGTGAGCTCATGAACATCTGATATCCCATGAGGAGGAAGAAGTAGGTTGTAGTTCTGAGCAGTGTTTATGCTAAGGACAATGTTTTTCAGGTCCCTTTTCCATACTTTATGTCTTGAGGGCTGAACCGAATTATATATCAATGTTTCATTGATAAAGAAGGTGATGATGTGATGATCTGACCAGTCACATGGATGAATCGTCTCTAGCTGTATGGATTCCGCTTTAGAGATTACTAAATCAAGGGTTGCACCTTTATCATGCGTAGAACTGTTGCAAATTTGGATGAGGTCAAGGTCAGCGAGGAAGTTTTGAGACTATTGACCCCTGCATCACTGGTGTCATTCCAGTGGAGATTGAGGTCTCCGAGAAATATTTGGGTAGTTTGAAGTCCGGCATTGGTAGAGACTATGTCCATAAAGTGTTCGGTAAGCTTGAGGTTATCACCAGGTGGGTGATATCGGGTGTGTAGACTGCATATAGGTTTGCCATTGCTGTTGATGTCAAGGGATATGTATTCACAAGAAGGGAAAACAGGGGATATGAATTTGTTTACTGAGATACTATTCCGGTGTATGCAGGCAATACCACCACCTATCTTATCGATACTATCAAGTATGATGATGTTGTAGTTCGGAGGTACAAGTATGTCAATGATGGGTGTAGAGGAATTATTTAAGCAGGTTTCAGTTAACATGAGCAAATCAGGTTCTAGTGAGAGAATGAGGTCAGCTATGTCGGCTGCATGTCTTGAGGCTGATCTACAGTTTAGTAGTATACACTTTAGGCGGGGCGTAATGTGGGATGTAGTAGGTTCCTGACCAAGGGGAACTTGTCTAAGGTTGTTTTCTACGATGCCTCTAGGGTTGTGTTTAGTGGTTCTGTGAGTGTTGGGGGGAATAGTAGGGATTGGAGCTAATTTGTGCGGGCTGACTGGAGGCAAAGTTTTGTGATGTTGGTGTAGGGTCTCATATGACTGTAGAAGAGCAATAAATCTTTCTCCGATAGCGGGTTAATCCTTCGGATTGGGCAGGATGAATTATTTTGAAAAGGAACTGATTTCCATCTGGGGGTCGAAAATGTCGGCTTATTTGCTGAGTGATTTAAGTGACAGTTAGCTTTAGTCTGTCGTGCACATCTAGTATTCCAGGATTTGTTCAGAAGAACCTCAGAAAGTGCTTGAAGTTATTCTCTGATTAGTCTTAACAAGAGTATGATCTTGTCAGATCTAGGGTCTGGTGAGGGTGGGGGCAGGGATAGTGGAAGTGTTATGGGTGTGGGAGGTGTACTTATATCCGATGGATGTAAGGAGGGGGGTGCATCTTCTAGGATGTTGTTGTTGAGGCGCGACCTATCTGTTTCCCGCTTCATGTCAGGGTGGGGAGGACTGGAATGAGGAGCGGGTGCAGGAGGCATAGAGATGTGTGGTGTGGTTGTGGTCGCGTGAGTGAGGGGTATGCAAGGGATAATGGCGACAGTGGGGGAAAGGGTACTGGATGGAGGAGGTGTAGCGGTGTGTAGTGGGGGTGCGCTTGTGGGGATGCTGGTTTTACAAGGAGTAGTGATGACCATAGGGGGCGGTGTGTTGATTCTAGGGGAGGATGCAGACTCTGATTAGGATGTTAATGCTGGAGTAGCGGTCAGGGGGAAGTGTCTCACGGAGGAATGTAGTGGGGAGGGGAGCTTAGTTGCAACTAATGGACGTGATATTAATGTGTTGGAAAGAGCGTCTGTGATGGATGTAAGGACTGGATAGGAAGGGATGGGGTGTTACATTGGTGTTCAGCTGTGATATCCAGGACTTCTGTTTTGCAGTACCCCCCAGTGATTTAAATTAAAATCAAAAAACCCTTTTGTAATTTGACATCAAACTCGTCTTTTTATTTTAAAATTGACTTCAGATTTTAAATTGGTCTTTTTTTATTTTTTTCTAAATTTCATTCCTATTCTCCAATTCTGTACCTGTATTTTTGGAAAGAATGGAAGTCGGTCTGAGTAGCATGGCAGAGGAGTCCAAGAAGGAGTATTCGCAGATTGCTCACACACAACATAAGGAAGTCCGCATTGTGCAGTCCACTACATAGGCCCAATTTGTTTTTGAAAGAACACATTCTAAGTAAGTGTTTTACAGAGGTGCGCTAGCACCTAGTAGATACCACGCTCTCTGTGCCAAAAGACCTGGGAAAGAGTGTGACCTCTGGCTCAGCACGAGAGTGTTCATAAATGAACCTGGGAGTGACCCCTGGTAGGGTGGTGCAGGTACCCCTCAGCAAAGAGAGGGGGAAAGCCCGAATAAATCAGAGAAGTTCCCCAAACAGTCTGAAAAGTTTTTGGAGAGGAAGGATTCCTATACCACTTCAGAGCACAAGGGGGTTCTGATGGGTGTAAGCCCATGGTGTCCTTTCACCCACCCAGGTGTTATGACTGTCTTCATTCAGGGCAGAAGTGGGGGGCTCTGCCTGCCCCACGAAACCACCCACAGATAGGCACTCCACAGAGGAAGCCAGTGTTTCCTAAGGGGGAGGTTACCTCCAACAGGATTGAGTAGAGCATGCCATAGTGTCCCTTGGTTGAGAAGTGAACCCAAAAAGTAAGCTGATGTTCTCAAGGGGCTGGAGCCATCACTTTCAGGAGTTCACCTTGAATGAAGTCCGTGGTATTGCTCTTTCGGAGCAAGACTGCGGTGGTAGCCAGGCTGGTTTCCCCAGAACTGTACCTCCCAGGACAAATATATAAGGTAACACAGGCCCATAGACAGGACTTCTTCTGCCCTATGGCCCAGGTATGCTTAAAATGGCAGAGGGTACAGTCTCAGAGGAGAGTCATTGTCAGCCCCGCGATGCCCATTGACTGCATTCTTGGCAATGAAATTCCAGTGGTGAGGAAAGAGTTGGTGTGTTGTTCGTCGAGCACACCCCAAAACCACAGATTTGCAGGTGTTCTGCTATCAAAAGGAGAGTATGGAAGTCCAGATGGAGAATAAGGGGTAGGAGGGTGGCCATTAACAGTAGGAGGACAGTGGGTTTGGGGTTACCTGCTCTGAGAGAAGAGCACCTCAAGACTGCCGCTCGTGAGGCCATCTCTAACCTGGAAGTGCTGCATGCGCTGTTCGGAGAGACAGAGGACAGAATAACCTGCCCTAGAAATTTGCCTTTTATGCAGGGTCACCCTGGATCTTTCACCTTGTGCTGGACCCGATATTTTTGCGGGCTGTACAACTTTGTGCACTTTACCCCTGCTAACCAGTAATCAAGTGCCTGTGCTCCATCTTTCAACATGGTGAAATTTCACCTATTAGTCCCTAGTATATGGTACAAAGCGTGCCCATGGCCTGTACGTTAGATGCCACTACTGGACTGCAGCACCCATTGTGCCACCCAAAACAGTGACAGGGCAAGAATGGCTGCAGGCCTACAATTTGTAGCCAGGCTGTTGTAGTTTGAAAGTGCAAAGTCAATGTGTCAAAATAACACCTTTTGCCAGGCCAAAACCTTCATTTAAAATATTTATAGGTCACCCTATGTACGCCTCATTGACCAAGAGGGTGGGTACATGGTATTTAAAAGTAGGACATATAGGGATTTAATGTTCTTACAGTGAAAAAGCCCCAAAAGCTATTTTTACAGTAGCAAGGCCAAAGGAAATCACTGGGTTACATTTTTACATTTAATAATGATCTAGGTTAGAAAACCACTCAAAAATAATTTGATAACTATTTTTAATAGTTATTAAATATCCAATGCAAAGGTCAAGTCACACTGTCTAAAATATTAAGGAAAAGGTACTTTTAGAAGGTTACAGTTTCCATGCCTAAAGTCTCTGGAGGACCATTTGCATTTGCTCCTGCAGAAAATAGCATTTGCATAGGTGTGAATGGGTGTGAAATGCCTTCCAGGAGCAAACAATAGACTGACCGGAATGGGCAGAGATGACTCCTCGGACCCTGACAGAATATACAGGGTAGGGCTGTGAGCATAATTTTTGGCATTACGTGTTAAATCCTGCTTGAATCTCAAATTCCTGCTTGACAGGTCCGCTGGGGTTTTAAACATAACACTTGGGGAGCACTTCAAAGAATCCTTCCCCATCACAGACAAATGTTAGCTGACACCCCGGTAAGCCCTTTCTTTCTGGTTCCAATAACAGTGGACCTCTTTTTGACATTAGTGTCGAATCCTGCTGGAGTGTCACATTTTGCTTTACTGTCTGCTGGGTTTTTACATACAACACTTGGGACGTACTTGATGGGGTGAAAAAAGGATGCTACGACAATTCTTGTGCATCCACTGTCAGATTGCTAGAAAATCCTACTTTGTTCTACCAGACTTCTTCCTTTGGATTATTTGGGCTACAGTGACTGACTCAAATTGAATTTTAATGTTATATGTGGGGGGACATTAGGATTACCATTGTCAATGTCTTATTTGAGCTTGCGGCTGCAGGAAGGGCCTTAGTTTTGGGAACCGGTTCTTATTTTTCCTCATCAGACTTTGCACCAAAGCAAAACACAAGGAGCAAAGAAGGTGAAACATAAATATGGAAAAAGCGTCACAAAGGAAGAAAGCAGGAAGTGGCAAAAGTGAGATAAAGGGAAAGGGAGTGTCTGATGGTGGATGAAAGAGGTCTGAGGTGTGATCAGAACTACACAGCTGTGACATTAGGCACTCCTCAAATTCGATAGAGCTGGCTGCGGGCTTCTGAGTAAAACCATGAGTCCAGCAATTATTCTTTTACAAATTAAGTACTGACCATAGTACACTCCCCACACAGACCACAATCTTCAGAGCTGAAGATGTCCACTATCTTGAAATTGCCCGAAGTGGATAGGGTTGACCCTGGGGACTTTTACCGCACTTGCTAGGGCATGTCCAGAAGTCATTCCTACCTACTAGCTCAATCCAGGCATAAATGTGGGTTCTAATGGCACACACTTCAGAATACTTCTACACCTGAGGAAAGTCAAAAGAGAGCTGAGCCTACTATCTGAGACCTGAGAAAAGTCCAGGTAGACTCAAACTACTTTATCTTGTACCGAGGACAAAGACGTGAACTCCAAGAGGCATGAGCCTGACCTGTTAAAGCTACAGGAACACAACAAGGTACAAGAGGTCTTTCCTGCAACTGCCCTGAGACAATTGAACCTGAACTGGACCCCGCTGTTAGTCCACTGCTTGGGGGGGGGGGGGGGGGGGCTTAAGAAGTGTGGTGGATTGAGACTTAAGGGACTGAAGTCAGAAAGTAAACTTTTTGATCAGGATGAACCTGGTTGGTGTATCTGACATGTGTTTATTAATGGTCAGCGTCATATTGCACATAGGCACCGGCCTACCATGACCATTGACTATCCTTGGCACCTCATGCTTCTATGCGCTATACCTACTTAAAGTTGTAAAAATGCATATGTTCTATTCCCCTTATTGGATTTGTTTCATTTCTGTATTGTTTTGTTTATTAATTTTTACTCTATATTTCGAATTCAGTTTCAGATATTTATTGTGTAGCATTTAGACTTCATTACTGGGTGGCACTGCATATATATGTAACACATTGCCCTAAATCAAGCCTATGTGCCCTGTGCCATGGCTATCAGGGAGTTGAGTGCTGGTTATTTTAGGGACTTTGAAGGTTCAGCTTAGCAAGGGTTGTGATTATTTCTTGAGGTGGGTAGTCACCCTCCCCAAATAATCCAATATCTTAAAATGTTCAGCTGTTGTCTGAAAGATTTAAGCCGCGCAACAAACGCAGTTTTCATATTTTTGGGGAATATCGGTTCTGAGTAAAGGAAAAGATTAAGCGCCAGGCTCAATAGGTTTAGCTGAAGTCAAAAAAATGCGTTCATACATCTCTGGGAGGTAGACTTGTATGTACAAGTTCAATAATTCCTTTATCGGTCATTCTTTGCCGACTTTGAATTTTGCTATTTTTGTGACAAGTATTTACACTTACCCCAGGATGGTAGGATTAGGTGGTACTTTCCCTCTAAGAATATTTTTACAACATAGTCACGAATCTCTTAAAATATATTTTTTTCCTCGTATTTTCACATCATTGCTCCGTATTTGAAAGGATTCGTCACAAAAGGTATAAAAATCACGTGGCTCAAGAGATATTCATTTTAGATGTTTGCAGTCTCCTGCCTTAGAGGTGCGGTTGCTGCTAGGGTAAACAGTGAACCTGTTTTCCATCGCCTGAGCATCTTAATGATAGTCAAACACTTCAGGGCATGTGCGGAGCCTCCAGATGCAGGAGACACTGAATATATTTAGTAAAGCGAATAAACATTGAGTTCCAACACAAACCCTCCAGCTCAATCAGACAGGAGTAACAACTACGTTTCCAAATAAGGGAGCTTAAATGAAAGCCAGCTAAACTCGGCTGTAGCTACCTCTACACAATTTTGGTAGATTAAGATCTGTTACACATTTGTATAAGCGCAATGTTTTAGGACCCCGTGTAAACCTAGGCAATTGGAACACATATATATATATATATATATATATATATATATATATATATATCTATCTGAAATTAAAGAATCCCATAATTTGATAATGTTATTGGAGGACTATCCTGATGAAGAGGATAAGAGAGGAAAACCGTAAATAGTGACTAATACTCCACAGTAAGAAAACGTTGTGTATTCAGTAAAAGAGGGGGCGATTGGTCATTGTTGTAAGAGGGTGCCTCATACGGTTAATGAAGGTAACTGGTAGTGTACGTCTGAATCCCAAATGCATGTCATGGAGAATGAAAAAAACACTCAAACGCTATTTCAGCCTAGCTGCTCTGAGGCTTTGTACAGTTTGAGATATTAGGCAAACGCTAGTCGATTAACTGAAGATAAGACCTCGAGGGTCTTCTCAAGGCCCAACATTGGGATTCCCCCATTTAAGGCAAGTCCATAGGATAAGTGGCATAGAAGTGAACATGTGTATATTTAGTGGAAAGATATTCAGACCTTTATCACTGTTTGGACTTACTATTGTCAGGGTCTTTTAATTATTGATCTGCAGCATTTGGCGGTTAATCACCAACACAGATGATGTTTCTAGCTCAAAGAGAGTATTAAAAAGGCAGATTATGGAATACAGTGTAGCTCCTGCCTGTTTCCAGAAGTGGACTTGTGATGTTCAGCTGTTGATTGATAGATTGAGTTGAAAGTGATGAGACTGAACTCTAACGAAGAAGTGATTGCATCATTAATGTTATCTCACCGTTGCCAATAAAATTAACACCAGTCCTTTCAAACCATCAACCAGTTCAAAATCTCAGGACTGAGAACAATTCCCAAAAAGCTTCCTTATTCTTAGGTGCGATGTCTTGAATAATGACCATTATGTAATATAACAATGTTCTGCAAGGCTGCTTCTGTTCAGAAAAGAATGCTTCCAGACCAGGAAACAGTTGAAAACAGCTGATCTGCATAGAATAAAAAAAGAACACGTTATTACAAGACTTGCCCCTGTGGTGAACATGATTTCATATATGCATTTCAGGAATCATGCACCCTTCCTCAGGGACTTGCCTGTTATTTTATTGCTCATGAGCTGTGCACTGAAAACAAAGATCTATACCTGAATGCTACAAAAACAATTTAATCATGAAGGGCTTACCATTATGCCCAGCGGTAATACTGATCAGAACTTATGACTCCAAGTCAACCTGTCAAGAGGTAGAATTGTGATTAGCATTATGCACTCCACTAAAACTACAGTCTTTCAAGCTCGCCATAGAGGTCTTACTCGATAGCACCAATGTCTATCACCACTTTTATTCTGGGTCAGCATAGAGCAGGTAAAACACGCCATGTCAAATTCATTGTTGGCCGTAATGGTTTACCTCTCTTGATCAGGAGGTGGTAGCCTGGCGGTATCCTGATTTACAGCCAGCGGGCACTTTGGCCCTTATTTAATCTTTGGATGAGCACTACCATAAATTTGCAATGCTCTCACTCCACCAAACTCATGGTTCCCAGTCTTTATTTATGGTTAGGGGAAGAGCTATATTTACACATCCAGCACTTGCTCTGCCTTTGAAGTCTTCTGACCTAATGGTCTATCTGCCAAGGGGCCACCACATCAGTGATGGACGTCTCACTCTATTGAGAGCAAGGCAACCATCTCTCCTTTTGCCTCCCCATGTCTGCCATGCGAGGGATGGTAGCCATGGCCAGGAAAATGTAGAATGGAGACCACACAGAGAGTGAAGACTCCCTATGCTTCAGGATAATTTGTATTTTTTTGTTTAGAGAAAAACATCCTACGTTCGGAGTTTGTTTTCTCTATAAAAGAAATGTTGCCAAGTGACCATTTTAAACATGGCACACTCGGCAAGCCTTCAGTGCTAAGCAGACGGAGATCTCTAAAGAGGGCGTAGGGTCCTCTGCCAGGGCCTAAATGTCCCCTTAGTATTTTTACAGTATTTATGCAGCATGTAGAACATCTACAAGGAGGCTTCATTTTGTGACAAATATGTCTTATGCTCATGTACCTGATAATTTAAACACTGGTCAGGTTTTTACTTTTGAAATAATTCCAGAACAAATTTGGTAGTCTTTTGACTGGCTTTGATTATAACAGACAATACAGGCGCGAGAGCCATCTTAGAACCATCTTGAACCTGAAGTCAGTCATAGGAAACCATTAATGAAAATATGAAGTGTTCTATAAAACCTTCCATTGCATCTCATTTATATATTCAAAATGTAATTTTCCTTGTACAGACAACATATATTTCACTAGTTCTAGTCATTTTGTGATTGCCTTGCATACGATCCCAACTTTAAATATAAAATTATTTTTCAAGAAGTGTCACCTAGTTCCTTATTTATGTGTAGCACATATACTCAATATATTCATTCATCCATCCATCCATCTGAGGTATAAAGAATCCAGTTTGTTTACCCGGAATGTTTTTTTGTAAAAGCATTTCATGTCGATCCCCACCTCAAGGGGCTTTTAGAGCATGGTTTATGGTCTCTGTTGAGCTTATATATGTTTTTTCTCTCTGAATGCATAGCGAATGGTCGCACCAATGGTTTATTATGTAAATTTGAATGGTGTTCATTAAGCCTCAATTTAACCCACCTTTTGGTTTCCCCAATGTAATAACTGGCCCAGGGGTCATGTATCCGTTCATTTGAGATTTTTATTACCCAATGTACACCAAACGATGTCCATGTGATGTCCATGGACATGTGTATTTCAATCAGATTTCTTTTTAGTGATAGTTGAAGTAAAAGGTTTTTATAAATAGGTCTGAAAATGTATCACACTGGAATTTGACTTAGAACAGGAAGTGCATGTGAAAAAAGCCAGCGAATTTTGAAATGCTCAGAGTGTAAAGTTATTTTTTACCCCTTGTCGGGCGATGAACGAGTCAGTCCTCGCACTTGGTTTGATAGATTCTCATTTAGGGTTGTACCTTTGGAAAACCTATGTAGTTGAAGGTCTGTGTGGACAAGTGTTGTACCAGTAAGAAGTCAAGGTGTAGCCGGTGGCCTAAAACGCGTGGCTATTGGGTTTGTTGCTATAAGACCGAAGAGAGCAGCACGGGTCACCATACCCATTCGTAAAATATGTATACAGTGTGTGCCTATTATAGGGGTTTGCTGGATAGACAGTGAAGTTAAGAGTATTGTCAAGGGATGACAATCTGGTAATGGACCCTCCTCTAGATCATGAGGCTTTTCTCAAATTCCTTCAGATGGTAACTAGAGTAAATCAAAAGGACCATGTTTATGATTATCCTTGGCTATCCTGCAACATAAAAAAATGATATTTAAGTAAAAACGTGCACAAAAGCGCATTTTTAAAAAGGAGAAGCTGGCAGTAAAGAGCAGCAGTCAAGGCTTCCAAACAATTTTTTTTTTAAAGATTGCGACGGGAGAGTCGGTGAGCAATTGACGAGAGGGGGTGAAAGGAGAAGTCAATACAGGGGGGAGCAATGGGCAGTGATGGCACAGGGGAGCGATGGCACAGGGGAGCAATAATAAGGATGGGGGAAGTCTAAAAAAATAATGAAAATAAATCCAGGGAGGGGTGAGAGAAGCAACGGACGAGCTGCAGGATGAGGGGAGAGAAAAAGCTATTATTCAGGGGAGAGGGAAAAAAAATAGAGGAGGAAGGAAAGCCATTGAATAAGGGACCACATGAGATTTACTAGAAAGCCAGTCAGTGGTAAGCAATTGGTTGGCTCAAAGCCCACTGTACACGTTGGTTTTGCCCACAGTTGCGGTCTGTAGAAATCTAATACATACACTGTCATACGCTGTTTTGTTTATAGGAATAGTTATGCCCAAAAATATTTTGACCGATTGAATACACTAGTTTTGACTTTGTGGCTCTTTCTCCTCACGAGTCACAACTGCACAGTTAATGGATTTACCTACCACTTCTATTGTATCATCCACAATTGTTGTGGTTACGTTTCTGAACTCAATCATTAATCCTACCTTTTAGAAAGTCAGACCTCAAGATTAATCACTTGAAAAACGGTTGTTGCCTATATTAAAGTCATGATCTGCTGCCCATCTTCAAATACTATTCATGAACTGTTTTTAGTTAACATTTTTATAGCGGATCACCTGCGTTAGCATGGCATCGCAGAATCAGTGGAGCAAGAGCCATGTATCTTGGTTAAGGATTGTGTTAGCATTAGAGAACTGAGAGTCTGAAGGATGGACCTGGAAGGCTATAGAGGACACTTAGGAGAGTTCTCCTCAAATATGAATGTGTGGTAAGTGGCTGGGACAAGAAGAGTTGTTGGAGTTTTGCACATTCAAGGTCCTCATACACGCCTCCAAAGCCCTACACGATGCGAGACCTTCGTACCTCAACCAATGCTATGCATTCCATGTACCCACCAGGGATTTCCACTCAACTAGCCCTGGCTACCGTCCCACGGAATGATCACATGTATACAGATATATATATATATCCCTTTATCTCTAGCACTGCCATATACATAACAGTAACCTGGTCCTGACGATGGCCTAAATACCTCTACAGGCCGAACGGCGTCACATTTTACAGCGAAATTCTCTGCGCTCTCCTCAAGGATACCCCCACTTGATTATTTTTGTATTCATTACCATTTATTGTTGGGTTATCCTAACCATGTAAATTTTAACTTCACTTGTTGCGCCCCTCCCTATCGCTGTACATACTTCCTCACGTGTCACTTGCGCCGTCACAATCCTTCACGAGCACTTGTGCACAGTAACAAACAGGTTACATGTCATTCAATGTAACACAGTGTCACCCTCTCATACGTTTGATTATATGAAGCTACATAGGTATATTCACTAAAATACAATTTATGTTACACAAGAAATTTGTCTCCCTGGTTTTCTCCCCTTCTGATTCAATTCTCAGCAATTAATTGTGCTATGTTTAACTAACCTCCAATTAACACCCTTTTGAGACATCGTTGTACGTTTTAAAATGCACTGACAATTTTTTCAAAATGTTCTTGGCACCTCAAGAAAAGTGCTGCCTCTTCAAAGATCCCTGATACGGGTTGTATGTAAAATATAAATTTGTCTGTGTTGTTGTATCAATCATTAAGTTGTTATGAACTTCAGCGATGTCAATTATTGTGATGTAATCTGGGAAGAATGCGGGTCAAAGGTAATATGGTGTCACTTCCACTATCCTTGGACTTTTTAGGAATCAACGTCCATGAGCAGAGCAAAAAGATAAAAGATTAATAAGCTCTGACTATTTGCGGCAGCTTTACAAACATACATCCCAGATATGGAGCATATCAAAGACCTTGATGGAAGCACATTAACAGAACAGAACTTTCTATCCTCAAAGGTTGCTGGAGGAACCTCTTAGTGGACAGAAAAAATAGAAGGTCAGAAAAGCTGTAGGTGGGGTTGGGGGGGGGGGGGAGAGTGCTGAATTTCAACCAGAAAAAGCCACCAAACTATTTCAGCTGTGTGAGGATGCTGGAGACATGGTCATTCTACCTTTCACCCTGGAAATGTTATCCTTCAACTAGACAGGACCGTCAGCATTGTGCATGCCTCTTAAACCTCTTCATTGGATTACAAGCAGTTTTTAGTAAATCAATGGCTTGGATAAAAAAAATGGATCTGGTTCAGATACACCAATTAGGGTTTTAACAATTCTGTGTTTATCTTGGTTGAAATATATGCATTTATTTAGAGGGACTTCCAAAGTACAGATTGGTTAAAGGATAAACAACAGCACCTAATGGCCTTATAATATACTGAAAGGTATTTTTATTTTACTGGATGGGAGCCATAGAGTGCAGGAGAAAATTAATTGGCTGTCACACCATATACCCTTCCCAGTATCAGAGAAGGGAACTCTATATCAGAGCGTGGAGATGCAAAGGGACCTTGGGTACAGTTGCCGCTTTTACCCCCTACCATAGCTATCCTCCTCTTGACATAAATCCTTAATATATCTCTTTGATGTGGATAACTTAAGTGACTTAAAGCCATATTGTCTCACTATTTTTCAACAACGTTCTCTTGTGAAGGAGACCCAGCCAAGACCGCTCATTTGATGCTTACGGATGGGTAAAGATTTTGCTAGGTATTCAGAATACAGTGACATAAATCAAGACACTTCGGTAAAAAGGGGCTTGATCTAGTTTTCTAGCCTTCGTGTGAGAGGCTTACTTAATGTGCAGTCTTGTAGGCAAAATCCTGAATTCACTATTTTAACCACACATTTCTGGATGCTTGTTGCCCCATCACACAACTGTATCCAATAGATATAATTCAGTATGTTTAGGTGCAGACAATACCTACATGCAACAAGGAATATGCTACTTACCAGTATGCATCTGTTCTTGGCATGTAGGGCTGCTGACATTCATATCTTGTGCATAGATCGCCGCCTAGTGTTGGGTCCGGATGATTGCACTTTGTTGTCCTGGAAGAGTCTTCGAAGTATCACGAGATAGGTGACTCCTCCCCTGGACTATAGTGCGCATGGGCATCTTCTCTATCCTCAGATTGTTTTTCGCCATTGTGGCAAAGATGGAGTATAGTAAGTAAGAGATGGCCATGCAGAAGAGAATCCTGCAGCTGCAACAGGCACCGGGGAGGAGGGTGGGCGATATGAATGTCAGCAGCCCTACATGCCAAGAACAGATGCATACTGGTAAGTAGCATATTCCGTTCGAGGCATGTGGGCTGAGGAATTCATATCTTGTGCATTGACTGTATAGCAGTATCTCCTCTAGCGGTGGCCACCTGTACCAGCTGCAGCAGTCTGAAAAAGAGTTTTAACCACTTGGATGCTAATGACAAGGTGAACTCGTCATGAAGCACACTGGAGCTGTGCTCATGACAAGGTCAACTCGTCATGTATAATGGGAATCAAGAAGCTTCAGCGCAGGACGGGAAAACCCCTTAGCAGCCAAGGTGTTAAGGACAGCCTGGCCTACCGCAGCTTGCTGCTTTGATTGCACGTCTACAAAATAGTGTTTAGTGAAAGTGTGTATGGTAGACCATGTAGCTGCCCTACATATGTCTTCAAGGGGAATATTCCCTAGGAAAGCCATGGATGCCCCCATTTTACGCGTAGAGTGTGCTTTTGGGGGAACTGTTAGAGTGCGTTTAGCTTTTTGATAACATATTTGGATGCATTTAACTATCAATCTGGCTATTCCTGATTTTGAGATGGGATTACCTTTATGTTGTGGTGAAAAAGCAACAAACAGTTGCTTTGTTTTTCGAAATGATTAGTCCTGTCCACATAATATAGCAGAGCTCTCCTTACATCTAATGTGTGTAGGGCTCTTTCAGCCACTGACTGTGGGTTTTGAAAGAAAACTGGCAATTCTATGGATTGGTTGATATGGAAAGTGGATATGACTTTTGGCATGAACTTAGGGTTAGTGCGAAGTACTACCTTATTAGCATGTATTTGCATAAAAGGTTCTTGGATGGTTAGTGCCTGTAGCTCACTGACTCGCCTGAGGGAGGTAATGGCAATTAGAAATGCCACCTTCCATGTTAGAAATTGTAAGTCACATGAGTGGAGTGGTTCGAAAGGAGGTCCCATAAGTCTGGTAAGTACTATATTTAAGTTCCAGACTGGTGAAGGTGGGTACTTTGGAGGGATTATCTTTTTAAGACCTTCCATAAAAGCTTTGATTGGTGGTACCCTAAACAGAGACAGATGTTGTCTGTTTTGGAGATATGCTGCTATAGCAGCAAGATGTAGTCTTATAGAAGAGTATGCTAGATTGCATCTTTGAAGGTGCAAGAGGTAACAGACAATGTTTTGGATGGAAGCATCTAATGGATTGATTTGGTTATTGTTGCAGTAAATTACAAATCGTTTCCATTTAGCTGCATAGCATGCTCTAGTAGTTGGCCGTCTTGCATCCTTGATAATGTTCATGCAATCAGGAGGTAAGTTAAGGTATCCGAACTCTAAGACCTCAGGAGCCAGATCGCTAGGTTCATCTGATTGGGATCTGGGTGCCTGATTTCTCTATGGTTCTGAGTTAAAAGATGGGGCGCGAGGCGCAGTCTTTGGTGGGGAACTACTGAGAGTTCCAGGAACGTTGTGTACCATGGTTGTCTCGCCCATGTGGGAGCAACCAGGATCATTGTGAGTGACTGCTGACGTAGTTTGCGTGCCACTGGCGGAATCAGTGGAGCTGGTGGAAAAGCGTACGCAAATCTGCCTGACCAGTTCATCCATATCGCATTGCCCTGTGACAGTGGATGTGGGAACCTGGCGGCAAAGTACTGGCATTTTGAGTTTTCGCTTGTGGCAAACAGATCTATCTCTCGCTGCCCCCATTTTTGGAAGAATGGTTGTAGAACCTGAGGGTGAATCTCCCATTTGTGTAGCTGTTGACTGTGTCTGCTTAGCAGATCCGCTACTTGATTGTCTTTTCCTGGCAGGTGTTCTGCTAGGAGAACATTTTTTGGGGGAATTGCACACTTCCATATGTTCTGTGCTAAGTGGGACAGTTGTGGAGAGTGTGTTCCACCTTGTTTCTGAATGTAGTACATGGCTGTCATGTTGTCCGTCTGGATCAACACAACCTTGTTGCACAGGTAGTTTTGGAATGCTTTTAGTGGCAGAAATATTGCTAGCAACTCTAGTTGGTTGATATGCAGTCTCCTTTGTTTGATTGTCCAGAGCCCTTGGACTGTGTATTGTAGCAAATGGGCTCCCCAACCTGTCAGTGATGCTTCCGCTGTTAGTACTACTTGTGGAACCGGCTCTTGGAACAGTTGCCCCTTGGAAAGGTTTTGTGGGTTCCACCACTTCAGAAAGTTGTAAGTGCGACTGTCCACCAACACTAGGTCTTTTAATTGTCCCTGAGCTTGGTTCCACAGCCGTGCTAAGCATTCCTGTAGTGGACGCATTTGAAGTCGGGCATGGGGGACAATGAATATACAGGAGGCCATCATGCCTATTAGTTGCATGAATACTCGAGCTGGCCAAGAGTGTTGTGGCTGAAATTTCTGAATGAGAGTCTGGATGTTGGCTATCCTTGATTGATTTGGATATGCCTTTGCTAGAGAGGTATTTATTGTAGCTCCCAGATATTGTTGTATGTGGGAGGGTTGTAGATGTGATTTTGGGTAGTTCATGGAAAAACCCAGGCTGTGTAGCAGCTGGATTGTTTGAGACGTATGGCTTGCGCACTGCTGGTACGAGTTTGCCTTTATGACCCAATCGTAAAGGTATGGAAACACGTGGATGTGTTGCCGTCTGAGGTGTACAGCTACTACCGCTAAACATTTTGTGAACACTCTTGGTGATGTGGTTACCTCGAATGGGAGAACCTTGAACTGATCATGTTGACCTTCTATTGTGAACCTGAGGTATTTCCTGTGAGCTGGATGTATAGGTATGTGAAAATATGCGTCCTTGAGGTCTAATGTTGCTAGGAAGTCGCCTTGCTGGAGTAATGGGAGTACTTGTTGCAGAGTAATCATATGGAAGTGCTCTGAGAGTATGTATTGATTTAGAGGTCTGAGGTCTAATATTGGCCTGAGGGACCCGTCCTTTTTGGGAATAAGGAAGTATAGTGAGTATACTCCTGTTCCTTGGTGTTGAAAAGGGACTGGTTCTATGGTTCCCTTTTCTAGCATGGACTTGACCTCTTGTAGCAGGGTGATGTGTTCTTTGGACATAGGACGTTGTCTGGGAGGTATGTTGGGTGGAGTAGAAGTGAGTTCCAGGCAATAACCATACTGGATAATTTGTCTCACCCACCTGTCTGTGGTAATTGCATTCCAGACTGGTAGGAACTGTTTGACTCTGCCTCCGACTGGTGTTAAGTGGTCTGGAGGGAGTGTGATGAAGTCACTGTTTGGTGGCAGTGGAGGCTCTGGTGTTATTGCAGCCACAACCTCTGCCCTTGTTATTATTGCCCCTGTAACCTCCCCTGTTGGAGCCCTTATTGAAGGAGCTTTGAGTGTTGCTTTTGTATGCAGAGGAAGTCTGTGAAGTGTTGCCTCTTGCGGCGCCTCTGTAGGAGGACCGACGAAAGGAACCTCTATGTTGTTGAAACTGCAGTGCGCCCATAGATTTTGCAGTTTCAGTATCTTTCTTCATTTTGTCTAAAATGGTACCTACTGCAGGACCAAACAGGAAGTCTTGATTAACTGGTTGGTTAAGGATGGTGGATTGCACCTCGTTCTTAAAACCAGAGATGCGTAGCCACGTGTGTCTGCGTAGTAACACACTAGTGTTAACTGACCTGGCTGCTGTGGTGGCTGCGTCTAGTGCACATTTAATGGAAGCATTAGTTATAAATTTGCCTTCCTGTATGAGGTCGCTAGCTTGAGCTTTGAAAGGTTCTGCCAGGTGTTGCAGTAAACCTTCAAGCTGGTCATAGTGCGCCCTATCATAGCGAGCTAGGAGAGCATGTGTGTTTGCGATCCTCCATGAATTAGCAGCTTGTGAGGCCACTCTTTTGCATGTGGCCTCCAATATTTTAGACTCTTTGTCAGGAGGTGGAGCGTCTCCTGTTGTTTGCGAGTTGGCTCTTTTGCGAGCATTTGCTACTACCAGTGAGTCTAGAGGCAATTGTGATTTAATGTAAGTAGGGTTTGTAGGGGCCGCCTTATATTTTTTCTCAAACCTGGGATTGAGCACCCGTGCCCTGGCTGGATCCTTGAATATGTCAGACGCGTGTTTTAGTACCCCTTTTAGCATAGGAAGCGTCCTGACATTTTTTTCTGAGGTTGGAAAAGTGTCAAATAGAAAATCTTCTTCTATTGGGTCAGTGTGCATGTCGACCTTGTGGTATTTTGCTGCCCTATCTAGCAGTTGGTTAAATACAATGGTGCCATCAGTAGGCGACGGCTTAGTAGGGTACGGGGAGGTGTCAGGGATGGGTTGTGTGTCATATGGATCATTTTGATCATCCCATGTGTCATCCTGAGCCTGTGGATCCTCTGGGTCATTAAATTCCTGAGGATCTTCCCCCATGTTATCTTCATCATTGTATTCCGAGTGTGTAGGAGAGTAGGGCACAAAAGGCATATTAGGATAGAAAGGAGGAGGAGTAAAAGGCCTAGAGGGAGATGTCTCGAAGTCCTTTTTCTTTGGTGATACAGGGCAAGTAGTGTCCGTGTCCAATGGTCTCTTTTCCCGGTAATAGATGGTCACTTTGCCGGTTTCAGGGTTTATATACCATTTTGAATGTTCCTCTGATTCTGGATCAGGATGGAAGAGTTCCTCTACCACTGTCCGTGGCTTTGGCGCCGATGTTTTTGGCTTACTGACTTGCTTGTGACCTTTTGGCTCGAGGGCCTTTGGTTCTGGAGTGTTTTTCGGCTCGACTGTCGGTTTGGGGTCGGTAACCTTTTTTGGTTTGACGTCTTTTATTGGTTTGGCAGTCTTTTTTGGTTCAGCGACTATTTGGGTCGACTACCTTTTTCGGGTCGATCCTCTTTTTATGCTTGACGCCTTTTTAGGGTCAGTGTCTTTGGTCGAGTCAATGCCTTTTTTCGGTTCGACTGGCTTTGGTTTAGTTGCACTATTTTTAGGATCGGGTGCTGTTTTTGGATCGATGACCTGTTTAGGGTCGAGGCTTTTCTTTGGATCGATAGCTTTTGACACGATAACCTTTTTGGGGTGGACGACCTTTTTTGGTTCAACCCCATTCTTTGGCTCGACGCCCTTTGGCTGGTCGACCTTCTTTTGTTCGACGACCTTTAGCTCGACGGCCTTCTTCGGTTCGACAACTTTTGTCTCGACGGCCTTTTTTGGGTCGGCGACCTTCGGTTCAACAACCCTTTTGGGTTCAACAACCTTCTTGGGGGGAACGTTACGTGGTCCTGGGCTCTCGGAAGGCTTTAATTTGGTCTTCTGAGCCGAGCCGGAGGGCGGGGCTTCTGAAGGTGTTTTTCGATCTCGGCTAAGGCCTTCGGTTTTGGGATAAGCGGCGTTGGGGGCTGTGTACTCACGATTTGCCCCGGTGGGATCTCGTCGTCGGAGTCCTCGACGGTGACGATCTCTAGGTCCAAGTCCGCCGCTTCTGGGAGGTCGCGTTCATCATCGAAGATGTTCTCCGGTTCCGGTGCCGACCAGTGCATCTCTTGCCTAGCGGCCCGTCAAATCCGGATGGTCTTCTTCGAACGGAATTGGGCACACGCTGGCAATTTTGTTCGTTGTGCTCTGGTGATAAGCACTTGTTGCATACTGTATGCTTGTCAGTATGCGGGAATTTGGAGTGGCATTGTGGGCACCTTTTGAACGGGCTCCTTTCCATCGACAGCAGAACCACGTGGCGTTGAAAAGGCCCAACGGCCAGCGTCGACGACCGGATCAAGATGGAGAGGTTGGTCGAGTCAAGAAGTACCGAACGAGAACAATACCGTCTAAGTCGAATGCCTTTTGGCCTTTAAAAGTAGTTAGTGTCAGTTTCCGAAGTTGGAGTAAAGGAATAACATCCAAACCCAATGGCGGAAAAAAAACAATCTGAGGATGGAAAAGATGCCCATGCGCACTGTAGTCCAGGGGAGGAGTTACCTATCTTGTGATACTTCGAAGACTCTTCCAGGACAACAAAGTGCAATCATCCGGACCCAACACTAGGCGGCGATCTATGCACAAGATATAAATTCAAAACATTGGTCCCTATTTTTGGACAGAATAATGTACAGAAGCAATGATCATACACTTGATAAGTGATATGTCTTTTGTCCAGCCGGACAAGCAATTTATTTTTGGCGTACAAATGGATTTCACAAGATGCGAGAACCAATTAATGACAAGCGGGCACAGCCGTGACCCGTAACAATCAAGACACAACAACGAAAGAATGGTCAAAAGAACAAAGTAAAGATCTGTCTGTGTACTTGTAGTCAGTGTTACAGACTTAAATTATTTTGAACACACCGCTTTTTACAATATTGCATTTTCATATTGCATATGGGGTTTTGTGGTCGACGACGTTTCGATGCCACCTTTAAATATAGGGCATCATCATCAGGACAAAAATATTTCCATTGTTGTCCTACACTTGAATTATTAACACTATGCCTTTGGTCGCATTACTTTACACAAAATAATTACACGGGAAGAAGGGGGAGGAAAAGACAAAAAATAAAATCAAAAATTAAACATGAGTTAAGGCATGCTATTATAAGCCTTAAAAGAGCTCAGTGAAGTGATAAAAACGGCGAGTGAAAGAGGTGTTTTTAACAGGGAATTGGCGAGTTTGTATAAAAACGGCGCAAGTCTGCAGGGGTTCTGGTGGAGTAGTGAGTGAGTAGTGAAGAGGGCCTGGTATTGCCCAAGAGAAACCCTTTTGGAGCCAAAACAGAAAAAAGAACAAGATGGGCTCATCTGCGTCACCACATTCTCGGCAGCCTCTAATGCCATCAAAAAAAGTGTGCTCAAACACTGGCCAGTTCTAAATGCGGGTCAACTGACACTGGATCGCCCAATGTTCGCTTTTAAAAGAGCTAAAGACATTAAAGACCACTTGGTAAGGGCATCCCTCCCACAGCAACCCCTCGATACCACAATAAATGACGTATGGGGTCTCCCTCCCCTCACAGGCCATACTTAATGTGGAAATTGTGTCTGTTGTGATTCTACAATTGAAGGCAAGACTTTTGATTATGGCGCCATTAAATTTGATCGGAAATACTTCTCCAATTGTAATTCTGCAAACTTGGTGTATGCTATTTTATGTCCCTGCATGCTTATCTACATAGGACAGACAAGCCAAAAAGGAAGCAGAGAATCGGCCAGCATCGCAGCAGGATTCGGTGCAAAACGGCCAACGCACCTCTTGTAGAACACTTCTCGGAAAAAGGACATAGTGAAAAAGACCTACTTTGGACAGTTGTAACCATCATCAAACCAACCCCCAGAGGAGCGGACATATCCAAATTGCTCAACAAAGAAGAACTCCACTGGATTCTGAAAACTAACAGCATTCGAAATGGTCTAAACCGTCTTGAAGACTGGACCTCCCTACTGTAATTTCTATTTCACATGAAAGTAGTATGCAGAAATGTATTCTCTCAAAGTCAAATGCGCCGTCCTATGCACCCTTCACCTGTAGCTTCACCACTTTAAGATGGCCGCCCTGATTCCTCAAACTCATCACTAGTCACTCAGCACCATAGTCCCTCCTCGCTGTTTGCCACCCACGAGGTCTTATGCACTGCTCCGCCAACCAGGAGCCATAACACATCGGACCGCAGTAACTGCCACAGTGCCCCCGAGGTTTGAAGCAAGTCACTCGCCTTTTTAAATTGCTTGCACTGTATAAATGCCACGCTGCCCCCGGACCGGGAAACTAACCCCTGCCTCGCCGTTTTTCAGATTGAGTGATTGTGCTCGTACCCAGGAGGATCCAGGAACTCATTTTTATCTTTTGGAATTGGTAAATATGCTTACCCCCTTCACTCTTCACTCCGGGCTACAGCCTGCAAGGGCGTTGTGACTAATTGTCCATTTCTTTCTCCGTAGAAAGATCTTACAAACCACTAATTGTGTTAAGAATTCTTGGAACTACGAGAGTAAAAAGCACGTATGTCTACCCTTACTCAATTCCCCTCACGCACTGCGCATGTGTTTCTACTTTCTATTTTCACGTAGATCTTGTTATCAGTTTAAATCTTGACGCAGCCGTCAACCTTGCATGCCCTGAGCAACCGCTCGATCCCGAGCCTTAGCACTACGAGTGAACATATCCTGCCTCGCTCACCACGTCAGTCACTACTGATCCCGATCATTATATAAACATGTTCGCGGTAATGCCTCCTCACAGATAGGACCGTCTGACTTATCAATTAGAATCTTAAAGCTCCCTGTCACAGATCCATTGCCCCTCAACACATTGGTTAACCATCACTCACTACTCCACCAGAACCCCTGCAGACTTGCGCCGTTTTTATACAAACTCGCGCCAATTCCCTGTTAAAAACACCTCTTCACTCGCCGTTTTTATCACTTCACTGAGCTCTTTTAAGGCTTATAATAGCATGCCTTAACTCATGTTTAATTTTTGTTTTTATTTTTTGTCTTTTCCTCCCCCTTCTTCCCGTGTAATTATTTTGTGTAAAGTAATGCGACAAAAGGCATAGTGTTAATAATTCAAGTGTAAGACAACAATGGAAATATTTTTGTCCTGATGATGATGCCCTATATTTAAAGGTGGCTTCGAAACGTCGTCGACCACAAAACCCCATATGCAATATTGTAAAAAGCGGTGTGTTCAAAATAATTTAAGTCTGTAACACTGACTACAAGTACACAGACAGATCTTTACTTTGTTCTTTTGACCATTCTTTCGTTGTTGTGTCTTGATTGTTACGGGTCACGGCTGTGCCCGCTTGTCATTAATTGGTTCTCGCATCTTGTGAAATCCATTTGTACGCCAAAAATAAATTGCTTGTCCGGCTGGACAAAAGACATATCACTTATCAAGTGTATGATCATTGCTTCTGTACATTACTCTGTCCAAAAATAGGGACCAATGTTTTGTGTAATATGATACTGCCCAAGGTCCCTATGGCATACCTTCTGGGTTCCCTTGTCTTTTTGTAACAAGATATGAATTCAGCAGCCCACATGCCTCGAACACAATGTTAACTCAGAAATGTTCTTTCACCCCATTGCACACTAGCACAAGGGCCCCACTTGTTAACTATCAAGAATTGGGCATACAAAGTTTAACCACATAACTTGGATGGTATGTTTGCTTATGTTACAGAGAAATCTTACTAAGGAAACTACTCCAGAATCTTGTAAGGTTACGCTGAGGTAGATTTATTAGCCCTTCCTTTAATCTGGTCTTTAACCCTACACAAAAAGGTACAAATATACAGATGCCGTATGCTCCCAGTAGCAGCCAGCTGATCACAAAGCAGTACCACTTGGATAAGTTTCCTAAAATAGGTACTAACCATTACTCTGTTCCCATGCACCAAAAACAGCCGTCACTTAAATGCTCCAAAAATATGTGCTTGACTTGAGAAGCTAGTCAGTGACACTGAAAACTCTACTGAGTGCTCCACTTGCTCTTGCAAGCTGTGACGATGGCTTTGCGGTCATGTAATCAGTCCAAAGCAGGTCACGGGGAGGAAGGGAGTGTGAGGAGAAATACACTCCTTTGTTTGTCTGCACAATAAACATCTTCATGACCGGCAACATTTCTCCCTCACTTGAAAAGCCTGTAAGTAGGAGCTGGTTTTGCTCCTCAGGCTGACACCTGTTTAGGCAATACACTTTTCTGTCCGTACAAGAATGGATCATATGCTGATTTATTCCTTCCAAGTGCTACTAAGTCTGCTGGAGGACATATTGTTACCTTACAGTGAGCTTAGTGCCTGCCCGTTGTTTACCATTGATTGGCTTTGTCACTTTCATTTGCTTGCTTGCTTGCTTCTTATTCGTCTGCTTCCGTGGGCTTTTCTTCCTCTTCTGATGTTTGTCACTCCCCTGCAGCATGGACCTATTACTTGTATTCTTCCACTGCTCCTTTTCCAGCTGCTACTTTTTTTCTCTTAGTTTAAGTGCTCCTAAGGAATGTATTTTCTCCTTGTGTACTTCGTGTTCTACTTTCTCGCCCATGTTTCTCCCCTCACCCTCCCTCATTGCCATTATTGCTTCTTCCCCCACCTTCTGTTTCAGTTATTGCTTACTCGCGCCCCTCCATTATCTGCGTGCTTCCTTGGTTGCCCACCCTGTTATCTGTTTGCTTACCCTTCCCTGATTGCAGTGTGTGGTCTTTTCGTGTCCCCCAACTGCGCCTACCCTTCGTTGTCCGCGTGCTTCACCATAACCCCTGCACGCGCCCATACCGTGGGAACTATCTTCCCCAACCCATCACCCTGGTATCCCAATAACATTAGCCAACAGGGAGTTGTAGTTGTGGTCGTTGTTGGCCGCAGTTTTATTGGGATTATACACAACTGGTTATCCAATCACCGTTAGCATGAACAATGGTCACATTGTGTCATTTGCGAACTGCCATATCTGGGTCATAAATCATATCTGGGGTCATAAATCATACATATCATCATACTGTGCATATCATATTGTGGGTCATAAATCATACATGTCATCATCATATTGTGCAGATCATATTGTTGTACATTCAGTTCGTAAATGGCACGCCCAAAAACCAGTTCTTTTGTTAGTCCTTGGTAGTCCTCTTTGTCGTGTTACTTCTGGGACCACCGTTCGGTTGATCACCAACGCCCTCTGCGTGTAGGGAGGGTTAGCTTCTCCAAGGAGTTAGGCCCCCAACTCGCTACCTTTTTGTGCCCTGCCGTCCAGCCGGGTCTGGGCCGCGAGTGCCGTCTCCGTTTGCTACTCCCCTCCTTGGCCCGGCCACCTCACCCTGCCATGCGGCATCCCAAAATGAGTAGCCTACTTCCTACACACCGCCCTGTCGGTGTGTCTCCTTAGCCAACCATTGTACCAATTTCCGCCACCGCTTGTGTTGCTGTCCAGCACTGCGACATCTGCTGGTTCCTAGGTGTGGGTCCAGAAAAATGCAGGTGCGCCGCCTCTACCACTCCACGAAGTTAGGAGCTAGCTGGGGAGCGGTTGCTTATATCACCCCTTCGCTCTTCCCGCCAACCAGGTGCTGCTCCCCCATTGGTGGGTTTGTACCTAGCAGGACCCCCCCCCCCCCCCATTGGCCGGGGGTCTCTTGGCGCCACCGAAGTGCTCCAGCGAGAGGCGGTAAGCTTTGCTTGCTGCTTCTGGGCGCCCAGAACTGGTTCTCCCACTGGGGCTCGGCGTGGGTTATGGCGCCGGCCCCTGAGCCTCCCCCCCCTTCGGGGGGGTGCGGCGGCCTCTGCAATAACCCCTGCACGCGCCCATACCGTGGGAACTATCTTCCCCAACCCATCACCCTGGTATCCCAATAACATTAGCCAACAGGGAGTTGTAGTTGTGGTCGTTGTTGGCCGCAGTTTTATTGGGATTATACACAACTGGTTATCCAATCACCGTTAGCATGAACAATGGTCACATTGTGTCATTTGCGAACTGCCATATCTGGGTCATAGATCATATCTGGGGTCATAAATCATACATGTCATCATCATACTGTGCATATCATATTGTGGGTCATAAATCATACGTCATCATCATATCGTGCAGATCATATTGTTGTACATTCAGTTCGTAAATGGCACGCCCAAAAACCAGTTCTTTTGTTAGTCCTTGGTAGTCCTCTTTGTCGTGTTACTTCTGGGACCACCGTTCGGTTGGTCACCCACGCCCTCTGCGTGTAGGGAGGGGTAGCTTCTCCAAGGAGTTCGGCCCCCAACTCGCTACCTTTTAGTGCCCTGCCGTCCGGCCGGGTCTGGGCCGTGAGTGCCGTCTCCGTTTGCTACTCCCCTCCTTGGCCCGGCCACCTCACCCTGCCGTGCGGCATCCCAAAATGAGTGGCCTACTTCCTACACACCACCCTGTCGGTGTGTCTCCTTAGCCAACCATTGTACCAATTTCCGCCACGCCGCAGGGAGGCTAACGTCTTCCTGCGGCTCCCCCCAGCTATCGTGATTTTTGTGGCCTGCACAAGCCATTGCGCCCCGTGGTTATTCAAACAGGACACTCAACCTTACTTCTGACAGGTGGACTCTGACCTGGCCATATAGCTCCGGGCGACCGCGGTAAATCCCCGAAACCTGTCTGATGGATTCTGTACCGTCGGTCCTGCCAAAAAACTCGGCGCCCCTCCGCCGTCTTCTGCTGAACATCTCTGCGGGCGCCTTTTTGAGGGCGGCCTGAACGGCCTGCCCCCCTGCCTTTCTCCCCCTTTAGAAAGCCCGGGATTGCCCCCGAGATGAATAAGCGTATCCAGGTGCTATGCTGCATCCGACAGCAGGTCTCCAAGTGTCGCTGGTGGCTGGCTCCAACTCATTCCTGGTTGCCCCAACCAGCGGATGCACGTGCATGTTCGTGTGCTCGCCCTCCTGTGGCTTGCCAGCGCCATCATGTCTGCATCCTGGACGCAAAAAAGGGGAGGGTGGGAGTTGGCCCACTACCCACACCAGCCGTGGGCGTTTGCCTACTGGAGAAGGCATTGCACAGTCATGCGGTGGTTGCAGCACTGAACGTGCCCCAAGACCCTCGCTTTTCCCCCTTTTCTTGGGGGAGGAGGGGGAGGTCTCCTGCCACCCTGCCGTGCGGCATCTCAAGGTGACCCACTCCGCCACTCACCCTGCTGTGCGGTATCCCAACGTGAGTGGTCCTGACCTCCGGCGGTGTGGTCTACCGTGGCTGTGGGCAGATGCAGACGTAGGTTTTGTTCCGTGTGTCTGGGACCGCAACCTGCCTACCACCTGGATTCTTTCCTCTGGCATGTCGGGCTGCGATGCCGAGGTAGGTGCGTGATCCTAAAAGCATGGGGGGGGGGGGGTAATGGCCTCTAATGGCAGCCTGGCTGCTGCTAAGGCCTGGCGCATCCCGGCTGTCCCTTGGAGCTTGCTTAGGTTGTCCCCATCCCGGTGTTTGCAGAAATTGGCCCTTCACCCGCAGGGCGTAACACCAAAAAACATCCTACGACTGCTCTAATGTGTTGCAGTTAAACCTTTCTATTTAGTAAACGTTGAATTGGCCACACATATGTCCGGGTGAAGGAGCCTGCTTCTGCCCCTAATTGGACTCTGACATCTATCAGGCCCGGTCTGTCCATGAATTTCTTTATTGATTTATTTCATCATTTTTTTTTTTTTTGGCACGCCTCAGCCTCAGCTGTGGTCCTACTGTACAGTCACATACTGCTGGCCTGTATGCAGAAGGCAATAACGCTAGGGGGGCACACTTGTCTAAAATATCTTTTCATATCACCCCATTTGTGTTGCTAACCGGCAGCTTCAGCCCCGAATGCAGGCCTGCCGGGTGCTTATAAACCACCTACTTATTTTCGCTGCAGTTTGTTTAGCTTGGCATCGGTGGCCACACAGATTACCATTGTGTTTTCCCAAGTGATCGGTGTTTACTATCACTAGTCAGGTAATTTTTGGAGGACTTTATTGCCCATGCTAAGGGCGCATGAGCACGCTGTTCGAGCTCACCGCACTTTGGTATTACGAGGTGGTCTCCCATCCCTGTCCTAACCAGGCCCACCCCCAGCTTGCCTGCGGGGTCATGCACCGCCGAGGTGCATGACGCGGGTCACATGGTAGTTCATGAAGGAGCCCTATACTTCCATTAATGCAGCATGTACGCTCGGGTCTCCGAACACGGGGTCCTCCGGTCACAAGAGGACAGTTAGACTAGTTGTGTGCTGCCACATGTTACATTTTCTGTCATTGCGTTTCTTTACACCTCTTTTTTTTTTTTTTTAAACAAGTGCTATCTTATCTTCTTTCTGTTCAGTTGTAGCTGGCACAGCCCTAACCCAACGAAGGTATGCATGGCCTTTCTAATCTTTGTGCTCATGTAATGTGTCCACATTGTTTGACCCGCTTACACGGTTTGCTCTTCAGCGTTGTGACTAGGCGCTGCATTTTGCATCCATTTCGCTACGCGAGCGTCCCTACACAGCAAATTCGATCCGCCCTGTTCAGCGCGCTGTCCCTCACGTTTATAAACAAAATGGTCCATCCTATATCGACTGTAGGAGCCTTTAATCTCCTTTAACCTGTCTCCAGTTAGCCTTCGGGGTGTGCTTGTTTTCCCGCCCTTTTTTGGCTCTGGAAGGTGAGCCGGCGCGTTATTCGCTCTCTTGCAAAATTATTTAACATTCACGCCGGGCCCCTCCGCAAGTGTACGATTCCCTGCCACGTAGGAAAAAAACACCGGGGCACAAACCCTGATCCCCCTCTCATGCCCGCAGCCCGGCAGGAGGTTGCCGTGATTAAAAAATTGAGTGCACACTTCAGCGCAAAATGTGTAATAATATGAGCACGTTCCCCACTACGGGTATCTTGGCGTTGAATAACAGATCTTTGTTGTTACCTAACACAATGGTGCTCATTTTATCGACCTCAGATGGATGAAAGGCCCATCTGGGTTTGAACCTGTGACCCTGAGGCCCCTGCAGCAGACGCATTAGTGCACTGAGCCACCAGACCCGGCTCGAGACAGCTGCTGGGTCTATACCACTCCAAGCCTGAGTGCCAGGTTGGGAAGTATGTATAAATGTAAACAGCATTTCTTCACATTTGAAGTTACTTAAACAACATCTCTCAGCCGTGGGCTAAGGAGAACAGTCATCTTTTAGAAATAGTGAGGGGATCTGTACCCCGCACCTGCCCTCAGCTGGTACCTTGCTCGTAACTATTCTGGAACGAGTCAGAAAGCTCTCAAAAACATTACATGTTTCTTTATGTGCTGTTTTTGTTTATGTTTCCGAAGATAAAAATTACGGGATGTCACTGTATTTCGTAACATGTGCGCAAGAACTTTATAAATCACCTACAGGCAGGCCAGTAAAATATCAGCCAGGCGATAGTCCGGCTACCATGACCCTTTCCAAAATTCCTCCTCACAAAGCCACATCTTCCGAGTCCCCCGCAGAGTCAGGCAAGCCTGGGCTCGACATATTGCCCACCCGCTTTTTCCTAGGCTCAATTCTCTTGCCCCAAGCGTACAGTGGCTACTCCGAAACGCAGCTTGGGTCATTGGAAAAGCTAATGACCCGCCCGTTATGACCTGATCCTGTGTGAACGATTATCCTTCGCAGCCGTGAGGCGGCGTTAATGCCCGCCTCGCGCATGATTTCTTTTGCAGTTTATATAGCACGAAATCAACCTAACATTATTGGAGCACTTTTTATTGGCACCAGTTACCTTACCCAGGGGCAAGTTACCTCATTGGTAGGCGCAGAGATTTGCCCAGAGACGCGGGATCTTGCCGAGGCTCGAAATCGGTCACAAAGTCAGTGGCTCTGGCCCTTACGCCACGCCCTCCCCTCTTCGTTTGTAAGGCGGCAGCCCCCGCTCCGTTTACAGACTTGGACTTAAAGTGATGTCTCCTCTAACGCTCAGCTCGGTGTGGTGTCTCCCACAGCATGTTTACAGTGCCCACTCCTGTGTTATGTTCCTTTACGCAGCGCATGCTCCAACGTGCATTCCTTTCCTACAGGATATGCTCCCGTGCTCCTTTCCTACAGAGAACTCTCAGCTCGCGCTCACATATACTCCTTTTCCCCGCGTGCTGTCAGCTCACATGCTGCGATCTCATTCAGTGCGCTCACATGGTTCCCTTGACCCGACCGAACCAGGTATCAGAGCGCATTACATAGCACCAGTTACGGTACATTAGGCACGGGCAGATTAAGTGATTTGCCCAGACTCACCGGTTTAGCGACATTACCGGGCGCGAACCCGGTTCCCCAGGTCCCGGGTCGAGCACCCTAGCCGTTAGGCCAACTCCTCTCCCCCTAAGGCACAAGTTACTACTTGTGTAACGATATATCTGTAAGGGACATTAGTTAGTGATAGAGTCCTTACCTTAGAATATCCCCAGGCGTCAGACTGGATCCGGAAATTTTTGCATAGCAATACCCCTGCGCGTCGGTAGGAGTCGTCTGCGGCTCCGCGTCCGTCGTCGGCGTCGTTAGCGCCGGAATGACGTCATCGGAGTACTTAGACGCCGCCCATGCGCGCTGACGTCAGTTCTGATACACAGCTTTTCCGCGTCAGATACGCAGAGCTATGATAGAACCAACACTGGTGCCAAGAAACTAGGGCCCTGAAAGGGGATGACCTTAACCCTAGATATCGGGTCGCAGAACGGGGAGGATGGGTGGGTCGGTAAGGAATCTATCACTAACTAATGTCTCTTACAGATATATCGTTCGACAAGTAGTAACTTGTGCATCTGAAAGAGACACGTTAGTGATAGATTCCTTACCTTAGAATAGATACCCCAGCAATACCAACCCCGGTGGTGGGTCTGGGAACCAATAATCACACCAGAAAGTCCTGGAGGCCGGAACGGCCAAAGAAGCCATCCCTCCGGACTTGACTGTCCAGGCAGTAGTGTCGTGCGAACGTGTGCAGCGAGGCCCACGTAGCTGCCTGGCAAATGTCCTGTAAGGGCACTCCCCGGCCCAGGGCAGTTGTAATTGCCGTGGCCCGAGTGGAATGAGCCCTCAATCCAACAGGGGGCTCCTTCTTAGCCATGGAGTAACATGCCTGGATACACAAGATGATCCACCGGGAGATGGTCCGCTTGTGTACCGCCTTCCCCTTCTTAGCACCCACGTAGCCAACAAAGAGTTGGTCATCCACCCGGAACTGGCGTGTGCGATCCAAATAGAATGAGAGCGCACGTTTTGGGTCCAGACGGTGGAGCCGCTCTTCCTCTTTAGAGGGATGCGGAGGCGGAAAGAAGGTTGGCAAGGTGATGGACTGCCCGATGTGGAAGGCTGAGACAACCTTGGGCAGGAAAGATGGCTTAGTACGCAACACAACCTTGTCCAGATGGACAGAAAGGAAAGGTGGAGTACAAGAAAGGGCCTGGAGCTCACTCACTCTCCTGGCAGAGGTGATGGCAACCAGGAAAGCAGTCTTTAGAGTCAGAAGACGAAGAGGACAGTTGTGAAGTGGCTCAAAGGGAGCGCACATCAGGAAGGTAAGAACAAGGTTCAAGTCCCACTGGGGCATCACGAAGGGAACAGGAGGGAACATGAGCGTGATGCCCTTAAGAAAGCGATTTACAATAGGGGACTTGAACAAAGAAGGCTGATCAGGGAGCCTCAAGAAGGCAGAAAGGGCAGAAAGGTAGCCCTTGACAGTGCCCAAAGCAGAGCCCTGCTGGGCAAGAGAAAGAAGGAAGAGGAGAACCTCAGAAAGGGGGGCAGAGAGTGGATCCACAGCCTTTGCTGTGCACCATGCCACAAATCTGTTCCACCTGCAGGCGTATACCGACTTTGTGGAGGGACGCCTGGCTGCCAGAATGACATTACAGACTTCGGGAGGCAAGTCAAATGGCCTCAACTGTCGCCGCTCAATCTCCAAGCTTGTAGGTGGAGACTGGACAGGTTCGGGCGGAGGACCGTCCCCTGCTGTGCAACAGAAGGTCCTCCCGAAGGGGCAGACGAATCGGGGGATCTACTGACATGCTGAGTAGCTCGGGATACCAGTATCTTCGTGCCCAGTCCGGAGCCACAAGGATAACCTGGGCCCGGTCACGCCTGATCTTCTTCAGCACTCTGGGCAGAAGTGGTATAGGCGGAAAGGCGTACAACAGACCGCAACTCCACTCGCGACGAAAAGCGTCTCCGAGCGAGTGCTGCCTTGGAAATTCCAACGCGCAGAACTGATGACATTGCGCGTTCTCTTCGGTGGCGAATAGATCTAACCAAGGCTCTCCCCATCGCTGAAAGAGGCCTTGCGCCATGTCCGAGTGCAGACGCCATTCGTGATCCATCATGCACCGACGGCTGAGCTCGTCCGCCCTGGCGTTCAGAGAACCTGCCAGGTGTTGAGCCACCAGGGTCACGCCCTGGCGTTCCAGCCATTGCCAAAGGCGAAGAGCCTCTTGACAAAGGATCCACGACCCCACCCCGCCTTGTTTGTTGCAGTACCACATGGCGGTGGTGTTGTCCGTGAACACCTGCACCACACTCCCCCGGACAGAGGGGAGGAATGCCTTCAGCGCTAGACGAATCGCCCGTAACTCCAACAGGTTGATGTGGAGCCGGGCCTCCGCCGGAGACCAGAGTCCTCTGATCTCCACCTCTCCCATGTGGCCACCCCAGCCCTGGAGGGACGCGTCAGTCACAACTACGTGCTCCGGGTGGGGTAGGGAGAGGGACCTGCCACTGTCCCAATCGCGGTCCGTGAGCCACCACTGCAACTGTCTTGCAGTGCCCTCCGAGATCAAGAGGTGATCGGACAAGTTGCCCTGATGCTGGGCCCACTGAAACTTCAGGTCCCACTGCAGAGCCCGCATCCGCCACCGGGCGTGACGCACCAGTAGGATGCAGGAGGCCATCAGCCCCAGAAGCCGCAGCGTCAACCTGACCGAGACTCGGGATAAAGGCTGAAAGATGGGAATCAGAGCGTGAATATCCTGAACCCGCTGTTCGGGAGGGTAAACCCGAAACTGCGCCGAGCCTAGAACCGATCCGATGAAGAGGAGCTTCTGAGAGGGACAAAGGTGCGACTTTGGCACATTGATGGAGAACCCCAGCAAATGCAGGAGGTCGGCCGTAGTCTGGAGGTGGCTGAAGACTGACTGGGGCGAGCCCGCCTTCAACAACCAGTCGTCGAGGTAGGGGAAGACTGACACCCCTAACCTGCGCAGATGAGCTGCGACCACCGCCATCACCTTCGTGAACACCCGTGGGGCGCTGGTAAGGCCAAAGGGGAGCACGGTAAACTGAAAGTGCTCGTGGCCTACCGTGAACCGCAGGTAACGCCGGTGGGCCGGCAGGACGGGGATGTGAAAATAAGCGTCCTGCAAGTCCAACGCTACCATCCAGTCTCCGGGGTCCAGGGCAGCTAAGACCTGAGCCAAAGTCAGCATCTTGAACTTCTCTTGACGGAGGAAGCCGTTGACGTTCCGTAGGTCCAAGATCGGGCGCAGGCCCCCCTTGCCCTTCTTGGGCACCAGAAAGTAGTGGGAGTAACATCCACACCCTACTTCTGGCCCAGGAACGCGCTCGATGGCCCCCTTGGCCAAGAGGGCCGTGACTTCCTCTTGCAAAAGTTGCAAGTGATCCCCCGACACGCGGTGGAATTGCGGTGGCATGGCTGGAGGGGTCGCCTCGAAGGGGAGGGAGTAGCCCCTTCGGACGATTTGCAGCACCCACCTGTCCGATGTGACAGTGCGCCAGTGGAAGTGGTGATGGCGAACCCTGCCTCCCACAGGCGTCACATGGGCCTGAAAGCTCGGACTAGGAAGGTTTGGAGGCAGGTGCTGCGGAGGGAGGTGTGGACTGGCCTCGCCGCTGACCCCGACCGCCACCGCCACGGCGGTTTCCACGACCGCCACCGCGCTGCTGGGTATTCTGCGGTGCGTGGCTGGCAGCACGTGTGGGGACGCCCCTTCCATGGCCACGAAAGGAGCGAAAGGCACCCGATTGCTGGCGCGTGGCCGAGAGGCCTAAGGACTTGGCTGTAGCCCTGGAGTCCTTAAAGCGCTCCAGCGCATGGTCTGCCATGTGCCAAAAAAGGCGACGGCCATCGAACGGCATATCCAGGAGGGTGGCCTGGACATCGGCCGAGAAATTGGCGGACCTCAACCAGGCGTGACGGCGAACCGCCACTGTCGTTGCCATCGCCCTGCCCAGTGAGTCCGTGGTATCCAGTCCACACCGGATAGAGTATCGTGCCGCATCTCGACCCTCCACAAGGGCTTGGGCGAGTTTAGCCCGGACCTCCTCCGGGCATTGTGGCAGCACGTCTGCGACCGTGTCCCTCAGGGTGTGGGTGTAGCGGCCCAAGAGACACGCGGTATTGACAGACCGCAGTCCCAAACTCAGGAACGAGAACACTTTCTTCCCGAACTGTTCGTATCTCTTGGATTCCCGATCGGGCGGGGCCGTCGGGAATGCGGTCTGAGAAGTGGAGGCCTGGATAACCAGGCTCTCGGGGGTGGGATGGGTGGACAAAAAGCAAGGGTCGCCCGAAGCCGGGCGGTAGCGTCTGGCCACGTTTCTATCCACAGGCGGACCCGTGGCGGGCTTGGACCAAGTGCCCACAAGAACGTCACATAAGGCTTCATTAAAGGGCAGCAGAGGCTCACTGGAGCTTGCCTGTGGTTTAAGAACCTCAGTGAGGAGGTTAGTCCTCACAGCCGCAACGGGGAGCTCAAGGCCCAAGCCCTTGGCTGCCCTCGTTAACACTACGCTATAAGCAGCCCCCTCCTCCGTAGCCACGGTGGGAGGGGAGACAAATCCAGTGTCTGGCGAGGTGTCAATACCACTAGCCTCCCCAAGCTCATATGTCCAGTCCTCTTGAGACTGGCACTCCTGTGCCAGAGGGTCCTCAGACCCCTCCCAATCACCTCCGTCACCAGTCTCCTGTAACTCAGGGTCAACAGACTGGGCCTCCTCATGGAAATAAAAATCTCCAAAGGCCGTCGGAAGCGGCGTCCAACGGCGCCGTTCCGGCGCCAGAGTCGGACCGAAGGGAAGATTGGGGACGGCGTCCACAACGGGCGCCGGGGGCGACACCCTCGGGGCCGGCGCTTGTGAGGTCGACCGGCGACGACCCGGAAGCGGGTCCGGTGAGGTCCTGCGGCGCCGGGACCGAAGTCGCCGGCGGCGCCGGGGCCGAAGCGCCCGACCCGCTAGGGCCTCCAGTCGGGACCGCTGGGCCCGAAGGCGCCGCGGGACCCGGCTGAGGAGGGAGGGACCTCATGGCCATGAGGTACCGCTCGACCTCCTCTGGCGTCGCGCCGTGCCCAAGGACCCGAAGGTGTGGGGCAGGCGGCGACGCTTGCGACTCTCTTGGAGCCGCGTTGCGGTGTCGCCCGAACCCCCGGCCGTATCATGCGAGCGTCAGGGTGGGTCAGAGGAGCGATGATGCCGCTCCGACCTCTCATGCCTCTTACCTGAGGACTTGGATCCCGACGACCGATGTCCACTCCCGGAGCTGCGGGGACTCCGACCCCGCGACCGCTCCCTCGACCTCCCGTGGGACCGGGACCTGGAATGGCGCGGGGCCGACTGCCGGAGCTCGAGCCGGTTGCGGGACCGCTCCCGCCTAGCCTTCGACGTCAGGGCCCGGCAGTCGGAGCAGGTGCGGTCGTCGTGGTCGAGGCCTAAGCACTTCAGGCACCGGCAATGGGGGTCCGTGACCGACATCAGTCGGTCGCACTTCGAACAGGGCTTGAACCCGGGCATCCCTACCGGCATCGTTAGAGTCGAAGACTCGAGTAGAAAAATGATCAAAAAGATCAAAAAGTTTAGTCAAAAAATGACTAGGGGTAGAGCTTCTCCCGATCTGCGCTAGCTGGCGCGGAAAAAAGAAGAACTGACGTCAGCGCGCATGGGCGGCATCTAAGTACTCCGACGACGTCATTACGACGCCGAACGCGGAGCCGCAGACGACGCCTACCGACGCGCAGGGGTATTGCTAGGCAAAAATTTCCGGATCCAGTCTGACGCCTGGGGATATTCTAAGGTAAGGAATCTATCACTAATGTGTCTCTTTCAGATAAAACAAACAGCTTTCGAGGGGTGGAGATCTCCTAATCACCCCTTACGTGATGAATGCATCTCCCGCACGTTAGCGGACCACAGCTCTACGCCTTCTGTGAAGCGTCATTAGTTTTTTTTTTTGCCAGCGATCGCGAGCCCTGTGTTATGCTTTGCCAAAATTGTACCCAGGCTGGTCGGCCAAGAGCTCCTGGAGCAATCTCGATTGTCGCCCTATGCTCTGCCTTTACTCTCTGCGCATGCCCCCAGGCTAATGCTCCCCTTAAGCTCTCCTCCATGTAGCTGCCTGGGCTTCCATGGGTGATCTCCGTGGGCAGCTAGGCACCCCTTCCTTCTCGGATCGCATGATTGTGGCCCGCCAACGTCACTGGTTCCCGTGGTCGGTCGTGCCGAGTTAAGTTGCTGCCGCTGCTGCCATCCTCGGTCATTCGGTTCCCTCTGCTCCTGGGTGGCGAGGAGAGTCGTGCCCTTTGCCTCAGGCCTTCCATCGATGTCGCTCTGTTGTTCCCCGGGCCTGGTTTGGTTCTTTCTCCTTTATCGGGCACCATGTCTGCAGCAGCACTTCCTGCTCTCTTGTCTTGCCCGGTGGTGCCCCATCCTACCTGCGCAGGCTCTTCTGGGGGGGCGTGAGGCGGCAGCGGGATGCTTGCTGCCCCGGTGGTGAGAAAAGTGGGCTTTCTGCGCCGCTCACGGATGGCACTCCGGCAACCTCCTACTGTGGCTCACAAACCTCCTGCACAGGCAGCAAGCATCTTGAGGGTTCCAGCTGAAGAATTATCGAGCGGGGCTTTGAGCGGGCGCACCTCCCTTGTTTTCCTCGTGTTCCCGAACCCCTACAAGCCATGCAGGGCTTCGCCTCTTCAGGTTTCCTTGGCAAGAAATTCGGGCTTTTCTTCCGCCTCCCTTTGAAAAGCTTTGCCACGTAGTAAGAAATGTATAGTCCTCCAGAAAAATGGAGGTGCGCCGCCTCCCCCGCTCCACGAAGTTAGGAGCTAGCTGGGGGAGCGGTTGCTTATATCCCCCTCTTCGCTCTTCCCGCCAACCAGGTGCTGCTCCCCCATTGGTGGGTTTGTACCTAGCAGGACCCCCCCCCCCCCATTGGCCGGGGGTCTCTTGGCGCCACCGAAGTGCTCCAGCGAGAGGCGGTAAGCTTTGCTTGCTGCTTCTGGGCGCATTTGGGCGCCCAGAACTGGTTCTCCCTCTGGGGCTCGGCGTGGGTTATGGCGCCGGCCCCTGAGCCTCCCCCCCTTGGGCAATAACCCCTGCACGCGCCCATACTGTGGGAACTATCTTCCCCAACCCATCACCCTGGTATCCCAATAACATTAGCCAACAGGGAGTTGTAGTTGTGGTCGTTGTTGGCCGCAGTTTTATTGGGATTATACACAACTGGTTATCTAATCACCGTTAGCATGAACAATGCCTATGTTATCCATGTGCTTCCCAACTCCTTTCCCTCTGTGGTCTGTGTGCATCCCCATCGCCTCTCACTTGTCCTTCTCTCCACCGCCAGCATCGCCCCCACCCAAACCCATCAGTTTTTAACGCATCCGCTTTCATCTCGGATTGGTAAACAAAAATAAATTCACCTTATTTTGTACGTGCATACCACCATGTTGTCGCTCGACTACAAAATGACGATGTCCGTGTCATAGTGCTTTTTTTTGTTTTACATTATTTTCAGCTGAGCTGCTGTACTGCCGTGCTAGACATCATTGCCAAAGCCAGTAAGTCCCATAGGTGAGACCTATTATTGAAGTGTTCGTTTTACAAGCCAATACCACACGAACTTTCTAAATATATATTTCCGATTTGGGATGTTTTTACCGGATTCATTTAAAAATGAGTTTAATATACGTTATTGTGAATGTATGGAGTGCACATTATGCAGTCAGCAAAAAAACCCTTGCTACATTTCTAACTGGACCTCAGGGAGGCATTGTGGATAAACGAAACGATTCAAGGGCTCGGTACCAATCACATTTTGTTTTGTGTACTGTATTTTATGGTCGAATGTGTAAAGTGCTTCGCTCTCCTGGCGAGGGTGTGAACTGTGAAGCGCTCGGATTTGCAGAGTGTTTGAGAGGATGTCGGATGTGGCGGAGGGAGAAGGTGGGTGCAGTCTCGAACTCGGTTGCTTCTAGGCAGTTGGGTGTGACAGCTCGTGACAGTTCTCGCATATAGTCATGGAAACCAAAGCTCTTCGCATCAACATAGGTGCTCTCCTCAAAACTGCTTGGGAGGCTGGGCTGGACATTCAGGCTTCATGGCTGCAATTACAACCTGAGCATCCTTTTGTAGGAAGCCGCCGGGTGGGGTGTCAACCGCAAAGGAGGATTTTTCAGGGGAGAAAGGAGTGCCGCAGAGGTCGACAGAGCTCAAAAGGCACACACTGCACAGGGGAAAGGTGAACCACATCTTTAGGGTGATATCTAGAGGAGCAGCGTGAACATCGATGTTCTCTTTCAGATAAGTAAGGGAGACAGAGGAGTGTGATGTGAATGTGGCAAAGGGAGCAGGACACAAATTCAGAGGATGGGATTGTTCACGTGTGTCCAGTGACGCCATTTCCCCAAAATTATACTGGTAGCATAAGCGACCTTGGATGACGTTTGACTCCAAGGACAGCAGTAACAGGTACAATCTGAGCACTCCAGGTGGGGGGCCAAACACACCAGTAGGGTGACCAACTGCCATAGGTGCAAATTCAGAACGGTGAGTGTAAAAATTCAGGACAAAGGGACTAAATTCAGGACAAAAATTCAGGACAAAAGGTCAAAATTCAGGACAAAACTTCGGGACAAAAGGTACGTTTTACAGACACGTCAGAGGTGGTCGTGCAATAGTATATAAGTAAGTAAATAAACAACCACCTTAGTACAAGTCTAAATAAGTTTTTTGATTTCTGTAATTTTTTATTGTATAAAAAAGATATATATTTACATGGAGCATGGAATATACATGAGTGGAGGAAGAGGGAAGAGAAAGAGGAAAAAGAAAGAAAAAGGCGCCGGGAGGGGGGGGGGGGGGGGGGGGGTGTTTGGCCACCGGCCTTCTGTGTCTTTGCGATAGTTCGAATGTCAGTTTTCCAAGTCCTGCTTGTCGTTGTCTTCTGCTGCCCCCTTCGCGATGCTTGGTTGGTATCCTTGTCCCACGCCCCAGACGATAGAGAGGATAGAGAAGGATAGAAAATGAGATCACAGGAGTAGCCATACACATAGATTTCCCAAGTCTAGTCCTAGGTTTTGCATCCCCGTCCATCACAACGACAGAAGATCGTGACCTCATTGACCTATTGTTGACGGCTGCAGTCAAAATAGTCCTAAGTAATTGGAAGGACACTTCGAAAGCTGCGCCCCAGGCATGGCTCAACCAAGTCTAAATAAGTTTATATTAGGTTGAGACAATCGTGCACTTCACGGTTTTTCAGTATGTCCGCAGCTTGCTACCTTAGAAGATTCAAAATTCACATCTCGCTCCAGCAGGTAAATAAGTCACCAAACAATGGTGAACCACACCTGAATATAAGTGAGGCCACTTTTATTGTTGATTGAAAACTACTGGATATACAAGGAACTTTGGAGTGCCAGTCCCCAGTAACAACCCCCCCCCCCTTTCCAGTCTCCCAGGGAAACACCAGATGCCCAGTCCGGCCTTGCTACCACCCTCCAATGGTGCCCATCATCTTCACTTAGACGGTCTTTCATGTGTATTTAATTTCTTTCTTAGTGTTGCTCATCCCAAGTATGTAGGGCAGGGTGTCGGAGTGTGTTAGATCACACACACATTATATAAAGACAATAACTCATTAACATGAAAGTCAATGTATAGGATAATGGGTGCTACAAGGTGTAATCATTCTTTCATCCATCATTCAGTCTTTCACCATTCATTCTGTCCTTCCATCTGTGTGCCCATCTATATCCAAACATATTCAACCATTTACAATTCTATTCACCATATATCCATCCATCATTTCACTCATCCATCCATCATTTCACTCATCCATCCTTCCATCCATCATTTCACTCATCCATCCCTCTATCCACCCTTTCACTCATCCATCCATTATTCATCTACCCACCCTTTCACCCAACCCATCCGTACAGGTATCCATCCACTCTTCCACCCATTTACCCATTTACCCATCCAGTCATCCATTCACTTACTCATCCATGCACCCATTCACTTACTCATCCATCCACCCAGTCACTTATCCTTCAACCCATTTACCCTTTCAGTCATTCATCCTCCCTTTCTCTCTCCACCCCCCTTTCACTTATCCATCCATCCACCCACCCACCCATCTACTCACCCATTCATGAATCCATCCATTGATCCTATTACTCATCCATCCTTTCACTCATCCAGCCATCCGTTCTCTCATCCATCCACCCTTTCACTTCACTCATCTATCCATCTTTTTGTCCATCTACCCCCTTTCACTCACTCATCAATCCTTACATCCACCCTTTCACTCATCCATTCACCCTTTCACTTATCAATTCATACATCCACCCATTCACTCGCCCATAATCTACCCTTCCACTCATCCATCCATCCTTTCACACACCCATCCACCCTTTTACCCATCCATCTACCCTTCCATCCATACATCCATCTATTTACCTTTTCTCATCCATACTTCCACTCATCCATCCATCCTTTCATTATCTATCCATTCCCCCTTTCATTCATCCCTTCATCCTTTCAGTAATCCATCCAGCCATTCGCACATTCCTTCCCTTATTTACTCACCCACCTTTTCACATTATGAGCTGAGGCTTTGCACAGTTGCAGACAGAAGAGGCCCATCAAGAGTTTCACTTTGCTGTAGTTCCTAAAGCAAGGGGTGGGGTGTGGTGGGGAGAGTTCACTATGCCCCTGCACATAGGCAGACTGAAAACGTAGAAGTCATGAGTCATGCATGATGCACAGTGCCAGGATGTGAGGTGACTGTGACAATAGTGTTGTTTCCAGGGCTTTAGGCTTTAAGTGGTGTAAACAAAACTGGGGGGGGGGGTGTCTCTTCAAAGGGGGTGATTGATGTAATTAAGAGCGTGGTTTAAAAATACCTAGGCTAAAAATCTGCGCTTAGCATAGTGTTGCGCCTGACTGGTGCACAAGTTACTACTTGTGTAACAATATATCTGTAAGAGACATTAGTTAGTATTAGATTCCTTACCTTAGAATATCCCCAGGCGTCAGACTGGATCCGGAAACTTTTGCATAGCAGTACCCTTGCGCGTCGGTAGGCGTCGTCTGCGGCTCCGCGTCCGTCGTCGGCGCCGTGATGACGTCGTCGGAGTACTTAGACGCCGCCTCCGCGTGCTGACGTCAGTTCTTAGACACAGCTTTTCCGCGCCAGAAACGCAGAGCCATGTTAAAAACCAACACTGGTGCCATTGAAACTAGGGCCCTGAAAGGGGGTAACCCTAACCCTAGATATCGGTTCGCAGAACGGGGAGGATGGGTGGGTCGGTAAGGAATCTAATACTAACTAATGTCTCTTACAGATATATCGTTAGTATAGTAGTAACTTGTGCATCTGAAAGAGACACGTTAGTATTAGATTCCTTACCTTAGAATAGATACCCCAGCAATACAAACCCAGGTGGTGGGTCTGCGAACCAATAATCACACCAGAAAGTCCTGGAGGACAGAACGGCCAAAGAAGCCATCCCTCCGGACTTGGCTGTCCAGGCAGTAGTGTCTTGCAAACGTGTGCAGTGATGCCCACGTAGCCGCCTGACAGATGTCCTGTAAGGGCACTCCCCGGCCCAGGGCAGTTGTAGTTGCCGTGGCTCGGGTGGAATGAGCCCGTAATCCAACAGGGGGCTCCTTTCTAGCCAAGGAGTAGCATGCCTGGATACACAAGATGATCCACCGGGAGATGGTCCTCTTGTGCACCGCTTTCCCCTTCTTAGCGCCCACGTAACCAACAAAGAGTTGGTCATCCACCCGGAACTGGCGTGTGCGATCCAAGTAAAATGAGAGCGCACGTTTGGGTCCAGACGGTGGAGCCGCTCTTCCTCTTTAGAGGGATGCGGTGGCGGGAAGAAGGTTGGCAAGGTGATAGACTGCCCGATGTGGAAGGCCGTGACAACCGTGGGCAGGAAAGATGGCTTAGTACGCAACACCACTTTGTCCGGATAGACAGAAAGGAAAGGTGGAGTACAAGAAAGTGCCTGGAGCTCACTCACTCTCCTGGCAGAGGTGATGGCAACCAGGAAAGCAGTCTTCAGAGTAAGAAGGCGGAGAGGACAGTCGTGAAGTGGCTCAAAAGGAGCGCACATCAGAAACGTAAGAACCAAGTTCAAGTCCCAATGAGGCATCACAAACGGAACAGGAGGGAATGTGTGTGTGTGATGCCTTTTAGAAATCTATTTACAATAGGGGGACTTGAACAAAGAAGGTTGATCAGGCAGCGTCAGAAAGGCTAAAAGGGCAGAAAGGTAGCCCTTGATAGTGCCCAGAGCAGAGCCCTCCTGGGCAAGTGAAAGAAGGAAGAGAAGAACCTCAGAGAGAGGGGCAGCAAGAGGATCCACAGCCTTTGCTGTGCACCATGCCACAAATCTGTTCCACCTGCAGGCGTATACCGACTTTGTGGAGGGACGCCTGGCTGCCAGAATGACGTTACAGACTACAGGAGGCAAGTCAAATGGCCTCAACTGTCGCTGCTCAATCTCCAAGCATGGAGGTGGAGACTGGACAGGTTCGGGTGGAGGACCGTCCCCTGCTGCTGCGACAGAAGGTCCTCCTGAAGAGGCAGACAAACCGGGGTTCGACTGACATACTGAGTAGCTCTGGATACCAGTACCTTCGTGCCCAGTCTGGAGCCACAAGGATGACTGGGGCCCGGTCGCGCTTGATCTTCTTCAGCACTCTGGGCAGAAGTGGTATAGGCGGAATAGACCGCAACTCCACCCGCGACGAAAAGCATCTCCAAGCGAGTGCCGCCTTGGAAATTCCAACGCGCAGAACTGATGACATTGAGCGTTCTCTTCGGTGGCGAATAGATCTAACCAAGGCTCTCCCCATTGCTGAAAGAGGCCTTGCGCCACGTCCGAGTTCAGACGCCATTCGTGATCCATCATGCACCGACGGCTGAGCTCGTCCGCCCTGGCGATCAGAGAACCTGCCAGGTGTTGAGCCACCAGGGTCACGCCCTGGCATTCCAGCCATTGCCAGAGGCGCAGAGCCTCCTGGCAAAGGGTCCACGACCCCACCCCGCCCTGTTTGTTGCAGTACCACATGGCGGTGGTGTTGTCCGTGAACACCTGCACTACACTCCCCCGGACAGAGGGGAGGAATGCCTTCAGTGCTAGACGAATCGCCCGTATCTCCAACAGGTTGATGTGAAGCCGGGCCTCCGATCTCCGCCTCCCCCATGTGGCCTCCCCAGCCCTGGAGGGACGCGTCCGTCACAACTACGTGCTCCGGTTGGGGAAGGGAGAGGGATCTGCCGCTGACCCAATCGCGGTCTGTGAGCCACCACTGCAGCTGTCTCGCAGTGCCCTCCGAGATCAGGACGTGGTCGGACAGGTTGCGCTGATGCTGGGCCCACTGAAACTTCAGGTCCCACTGCAAAGCCCGCATCCGCCACCTGGCGTGATGCACCACTAGGATGCAGGAGGCCATCAGCCCCAGAAGCCGCAGCGTCAACCTGACCGAGACCCGGGATAACAGCTGAAAGATGGGAATCAGAGCGTGAATATCCGGGACCCGCTGTTCGGGTGGATAAACCCGAAACCGCGCCGAGTCGAGAACCGCTCCGATGAAAAGGAGCTTCTGAGAGGGGCACAGGTGTGACTTTGGCACATCGATGGAGAACCCCAGCCGGTGCAGGAGATCTGCCGTAGTCTGGAGGTGGCTGACGACTGTCTGGGGCGAGCCAGCCTTCAACAACCAGTCGTCGAGGTAGGGGAAGACTGAAACCCCTAACCTGCGCAGATGAGCTGCGACCACCGCCATCACCTTTGTGAACAACCGTGGGGCGCTGGTAAGGCCGAAGGGGAGCACGGTATACTGAAAGTGCTCGTGGCCAACCGTGAACCGCAGGTAGTGCCGGTGGGCCGGCAGGACGGGCATGTGGAAATAAGCGTCCTGCAAGTCCAACGCTACCATCCAGTCTCCTGGGTCCAGGGCAGCTAGGACCTGAGCCAGTGTCAGCATTTTGAACTTCTCCTTCCGGAGGAAGCCGTTGACGTTCCTTAGGTCCAAGATAGGGCGTAGGCCCCCTTTGCCCTTCTTGGGTACCAGAAAGTAGTGGGAGTAGCAACTACACCCTACTTCTAGCCCAGGAACGCGCTCGATGGCCCCCTTGGCCAAGAGGGTCGTAACTTCCTCCTGCAGAAGTCGCAAATGATCCCCCGATACACGGTGGTTCTGCGGTGGCATGGCTGGAGGAGTCGCCTCAAAGGGGAGGGAGTAGCCCCTTCGGATGATTTTCAGCACCCACCTGTCCGAAGTGACAGTGCGCCAGTGGAGGTGGTGATGGCGAACCCTGCCCCTCACTGGCGTCACATGGGCCTGAAAGCACGGACTAGGAGGGTTTTGAGGCGGATGCTGCGGGGGAAGGTGTGGACTGACCTCGCCGTTGTCCCCGACCGCCGGTTCCCACGGCCGCCACCGCGTTGGGTATTACCTTGCGGAGCGTCGCTGGCAGCACGTGTGGGTACACCCCTTCCGTGGCCACGAAAGGAGTGAAAGGCAGCCGATTGCTGGTGCGGGGCCGAGAGGCCCAAGGACTTGGCCGTAGCCCTGGAGTCCTTAAAGCGCTCAAGCGCATGGTCTGCCTTGTCGCCAAAGAGGCGACGGTCATCAAACGGCATGCCCATCAGAGTGTTTTGGACATCGGCCGAAAAGTTGGCGGACCTCAACCGGGCGTGGCGTCTGACCGCCACCGTCGTTGCCATCGCTCTACCTAGTGAGTCGGTGGTATCCAGCCCACACAGGATAGAATATTTGGCTGCATCCCGGCCCTCCACAATGGCTTGGCCGAGTTTGGCAATACCTCCAGCGGACACTCTGGCAGCACTTCCGCAACCGCATCCCACAGAGAGTGGGTGTAGCGGCCAAAGAGGCATGCGGTATTGGAAGACCGCAGTCCCAGACTAAGGGACGAGAAGATCTTTTTACCGTACTGCTCGTACCTCTTGGATTCCCTGTCAGGCGGCGCCGACGGGAATGCGGTCTGGGAATTGGAGGCCTGGATGACCAGGCTCTCGGGGGTGGGATGGGTGGACAGGAAACATGGGTCGCCCGGGGCTGGGCGGTGGCGTCTGGCCACGTTCCTATCTACGGGCGAACCCGTAGCGGGCTTGGACCAAGTGCCCAGAAGAACGTCGGTCAAGGCCTCATTAAAGGGCAGCAGAGGCTCGGCCGAGCTTGACTGCGGTTTAAGGACCTCAGTGAGGAGATTAGTCCTCACGGCCGCGACGGGGAGCTCAAGGCCCAAGGCCTTGGCAGCCCTCATCAACACCACACTGTAGGTTGCCCCCTCCTCCGAAGCCACGGTAGGAGGGGAGACAAAACCAGTGTCTGGAGAGGTGTCCAGGTCACTGGCCTCCCCAAGGTCTCCTGCCTAGTCCTCATGAGACTGACACTCTCGGGTCAGAGGGTCCTCAGACCCCTCCCAATCCCCTTCATCACCCATCTCCTGATACTCAGGGTTCTCAATCAATGGGGCCTGTTCATAGAAGTGAAACTCCCCAAGCGCCGTCTGGAGCGGCGCCCATCGGGGCCGTCCCGACTTCAGAACAGGAACGAAGGAGGTATCGGGGACGGCGCCGCCCTCGACACCTGATGGTCCGACGCCGGGGAGGTCGTAAGGTCCACCGGCGACGACCCAGATCCCGAAGAAGGTCTAGCGGGGTCCCGCGGCGCCGGGCCCGAATGCGCCGGGCCCGCTGGACCCTGCGGCGCCGGGCCTGAAGGCACCGGCGGCGTCGGGATTGTGGGGCCCTGCGGTGCCGGGCCCGAAGGAGTCGGCGGCGTCGGGGCCGAAGCACCCGACGGCGTCAGGGCCGAAGCCCACGACCCGCTCAAGGCCCCAGACGGGTCCGCTGGGCCCGAAGGCGCCGCGGAGCCCGTCAGAGGAGAGAGTTTCCTCATGGCCATGAGGAAGCGCTCAATCTCCTCCGGCATCGCGTCTTGCCCAGGGACTGGAGGGTGTGGAGCTGGACGCGGCGCCCGCGACTCCGGCGGAGCCGCGTGGGTGGTGTCACCCGAACCCCCGGCCGCATCGCGCGAGCGTCGGGGGGAGTCCGAAGAGCGATGACACCTCTTGGACTTCTTGTGCTTCTTACCTGACGACGACTTCGACCCGGAGGAGTGCGGCCTACTCTCAGAACTGTGGTGGCTCCGAGCCCTCGACCTGTCCCTCGACCTCCCGCGGGACCGAGACCTCTCGCGGCACGGGACCGACTGCCGGAGTTCGAGTCGCCTGCGGGACCGCTCCCGCCTGGCTTTCGAAGAGAGGGCCTGGCAGTCGGAGCAGGCCTTGTCGTCGTGGTCGACGCCTAGACAAGTTAGGCACAGGTGGTGAGGATCCGTGACCGACATCGTGCGGTCGCAATCCTCGCAGTGCTTAAAGCCAGGCATCCCTACCGCACCGATCGGAGTCGTAAGACTTCGAGAAATTATCAAAAATGATCCAAAAAGTTAGTAAAAAATTGACTAAGGGTTACTGCTTTTTCCCGATCTGCGCTTGCTGGCGCGGAAAAAAGAAGAACTGACGTCAGCACGCGGAGGCGGCGTCTAAGTACTCCGAGGACGTCATCACGGCGCCCACGACGCAGACGACGGACGCGGAGCCGCAGACGACGTCTACCGACGTGCAAGGGTACTGCTACGCAAAAGTTTCCGGATCCAGTCTGACGCCTGGGGATATTCTAAGGTAAGGAATCTAATACTAACATGTCTCTTTCAGATATTATGTTATTTCTGTCATTGCATCCAGATATATAATACAGCAAGTATCATTACACCAACCACAAGCCAGGACTATTGGCTTTATCAACGGCTGCTGGTTCCTTAAAATTAAAAAGCAGCAACCATGGCTTTGTTGAATATAATATTTAAAATGCTTCAGTTCTAAAATGACGAGACAGTGAAAGAACGATAACCCGTTCTTTTTACCTTGTTTTACAGGCTTCTTTAAATGTACTGTTCTCTAACGTTGCAGCATGGGCGTTTTACCTTTTATCTGACAGAACGCCCTGCTGTACACTGAGGCAGTAGGAGGCCACCACATGCTTTTAACACCCCAGACTGCCTCATTGTCATGCTGTATGTGGCAATTACCCGGCATACAGAATGACAGTGGACGGGTGGGGCTGCTCTTGTACTCCAGGAGGAGTGCGAGGTGGCTCCATCAGGGGGGGTAGGGCCTCTCAAAATTACGGACAAAAGGCGTCCGTAAAAGGGATCCTCACGGACAACGAACGTGAGGTCCTAATTACAGACAGTCTGTGAAATTTACGGACGGTTGGTCACCCTACACACCAGAGGCTGACAACCTGCCTGTAGCATGCTGTGATTGGGTGTGCCAAGTGCTTAATTTGAGTTGGTGGTGCAGGGGAGCCCATCAACAGATAGCCTTGATATTCAGCAACCTGATATCAGGCTCCTATATAAAAGTTTGGGCATGGGCAAATACTTTTACCCTGTGCATACACTGGGTGAGCCCCTGTCCATATACACCAACCCCCGCAATCTCCTAGAGCACAGCTTTCCAAACTTTTCATGTTGGTGACACACTTTTTGGAGATGCATCATTTTGGGACACAGTAAGGCAGTGCAGCGAGCAAGCGAGCCCAAACCACTTAAGGGGGGTTTGCCCCCGGCAGAATTTTGAAATAAAAGTAGGCAAATGGTGCATTTTCAAGCAAATTTGAGACCATGAGGTTGAACACAGGCCCCTGCAGCGGATGCCTTCGTCCACTGAGCCACCAGACCTGGCATACACACATCTTTCTCGCTCTCTCTCTCTCCCGCTCTCTCTGTGCCTCACTCACTCGGTCTCCCTCTCTCTCTCCCCTCTGTCTCCCTCCCTCTGTCTCGCACCCTCTGTCGCCCTCCTCCGTCAGTCTCCCTCCTCCGTCTGTCTGTCTCCCTCTGTCCGTCTATCTGTCTACCTCTGTATCCCTCCTTCCCTGTCTGTCTCCCTCTCCTTCCCTCTGTCTTCCCCTGACTCCCTCCCCTCTCTCTGTCCCCCTCTCTATCTCCCTCTCCCTGTCTTCCTCCCTCTCTCTCCCCCTCGGTCTCCCTCCCTCTGCCTGTCTATGTCTGTCGGGCTGTCTGCCTCTTGTGTGTCTCCCTCCATCTGTCTCCCTCTGTATCCTTTGTCTCCATCCCTCTGTCGCCCTCCTCCCTCTGTCTGTCTCCTCCCTCTCTCTGTCTCCTTCTCTCTGTCTACCCCAGACTTCCTCCCTCTCCCTGTCTCCCACGGTTTCCCTCTCTCTCTGTCTCCCTCCCTCCCTCTGTGTTTCCCTCCCTCTGTTGCCCTCCTCCCCCTGTCACCCTCTGTCTCCCTCCCCGTCTTCCTCCCCGTCTCCGTCTCCGTCTCCCTCTCGCCCTCCCTCTCTCCCTCTTTCTCAGACTCCCTCCCTTTGTCTCCCTCCCTCAGTCTTCCTCACTCTATCTCCCTCTATCGCCCTCCGTCAGTCTTCCTCCCTCTATCAGTCACCCTCTGTCACCTCACCCCAGCTTCCCGGGCGCGCGCGCACACAGCCGTACCAGAGTACTTCGCAGGTCATGTCGGGACACAGTTTGGAAAGCTCTGTCCTAGAGAATTGGGACAGACAGGTTTCGGTTGAAAGAGATGAAATGCCCAATGACGGCCTGAGGGCTTTTTTTTTTTAACCTTCATTACTGATAGCTTAAGGCTGCAGTATATTAATAAGAAATAATTGACAATATTCACTGAAAGCCTGATATAATACTTGTGACCAATTGGTGGCCATAACTTATTCTCTTTCAATGGGTTGGAAAGCAGGACACGGTAGATGAAAGCAGTAAAACTGAGAGGCAGTCTAGCAAACCACCTAAAACGGTCTTGAGTGGTTATTCCGTCAACAGTGCTTGAACAGACACTGTCAGGGCCAAACGCCCACCAACCATCATCAAAACCACAAACCTAAGAAGCTAAGTTGTCCTACTGAATCCAGGAGCACAGCTAACAAATAAGCACACAGCACAATAGGGATTTAAAAAGAACATGTTGAAACTTTATTTTGAAAATATGGCAAGAGTCTAAGGCACTTCAAACACTTAAATACACATTTGACTAAATAACGGAGCACCGTATCGCATAGTCTATAAATATGCACATACAGCTACATGTCGAAGGAGATGAATATACAGATGGCGCCCCTAACAGTGAAGCGAACATTAAACAAAAGAGAAGACGTACATAGATTACAAATTGATAAAAAATATGGTAACAGTTGTACATGTAATTTCTTCATGTATTTTTATTACTAGCGAATAATATACAATATGTGAAAATACTGTGACTTAAAATTTTTATATAGATACAATTTTCTTTCATA